>NC_134415.1:27172406-27798344 GCF_030867145.1 Opisthocomus hoazin
GACCAGAACGAGTGAAAAAGTTGTTTGTGGCTGAGGAAGGCTGGAGGAGGACAGGTTTGCCATGGTACCTTGTGTTGACAACACTCCCCATTTGCCAGGAGAGTCAAGACTTGGACGTTTTCTGTTTTCTCTGCTATGGTTTTCGTGCTGCGTGACCGCAGGCAGACTCTAGTTCTGTTTCCTTCAGTTTGCCTGCTCCTTACTTACTAGGAGATGTAATGTACCTGCTGTGTAGAGATGGCTTTGGATGGCAACTGCTACTACAACGACCAGCATGAATGTATTTAACACATGTTGATAAAATCACCCAGCAGAACCCAAACCAAACATAAACAGAACAATCCAAGCCCCATCAACAGAAATTATTTCCCACAGCACAATTTAGCAGTCTTGAGCTTAATCTGATTTGCTATAAGCTCATCCAGGACTGTAGTTTTATGACTACAAATATCCACCACTGTAGCACACTGTGCCCTTGTGTTTACATCTGTTTTTACTGCTTTTAATTACCAATATCCCTAATTACCAACACTGAGCGCAGGTTGCTAATATGTACTCCAGTATTACCAGAGCAAGTTCCTGTACTACAGGTGTATATTGTGTTATTCCTTATAGTAATACGTAACAGGAGGTGCTTGTAAAGTAGTTCTGCTCAGCTCCATACCTACTTGGAGGCCCCTAATGGAGCGGTCTTGAAAGCAGCACCTCTGCAATACCCTGCGTTTACACCTCCTGCATTCCCACTTGGCTCCAAGGGAATTTTGTTATAATGATTTTGGGGGCAGCTGCACTCCGTGCCCCCCCTTTTTCTTTCTTGGAGGGACTATCATTTATTTGTAACATTTATTTGGCATTCTGTGGTGACATACAACCTGTGCAAATTCCAAGTATTTAATCTTTGTTCCTTGCCGAAGCTTTGCAAATTAACTTAAAATAGCAGAGTGAAACAGGCACAGAGGGGCGTTTGCTGGAAGTAACTGCTCGAATCTTGCGAGTACTGCTTGCCTGTACTGGTTGGCGGGGTTTTGTTATTGTTAGCTTGTTTTTCAAGATGCGCTTGCAAAGCAAAATATTCAGAGACATTCAGTATAGAAAATCATTATGATTTTAGAAAGCAGATATAAATAAACAGATCCATCAACTTTTAGCTTATTTTCTGAATTAGAGAAAAATGAGCGGATATTAATTTTTTGAGTTTTCAGAGTCTATAGATCTCAACAAGACCCAAGGTTTCTATAATAATAGAAGCTATCTTGGTGGTAATCAATAGCATGTTACTCTGGATTGGTGGCAGAAGACAGAATTGGGAGTGCATGCCCATGCCAACAGCAATGAAAATAATTTCATCCCATTCCTGACCTGGATGAGGCCCCAGCGGCGTTCTCTTCCCTGCGTCTGCAAGGAGCAGCATGGGCTGCTGCCGTATCCCACCGGAGGACAGCCAGGAGACCACAGGCAACCTCCTCCACAGCTGCCAAGGGATTTGGGAGCATGGCTGTTGCCATCAGACCACCTCCACGGTAAAGGCGAGCAGACCTGCCAGGAGCGTGAGCTCTGTTAGGAAACACTTGGGGAAACCTTCGGATGAGCAGCAAACACTGTTGTATGGAATGGCAATGGCTCCCCAGCGCATGAGATGGGGCTGAGGCGAGCTGAGTTAGCGTGAAGGCAGACAGGCACCTTCAGTGTGGGGTGACACGGCCCTTTCGCAGCTGCGGGCTGGAAAGAGAAGAGCTGGTTGGGGAGGGCTCCCAGGTTTTCCCCACGGGGCAGTGCGGGGAGTTTAAACGCCTCCGTGCAGAGAGTTGCTCCACAGGAAACTCACTGAAGTCAACAAATACTGAAGCTGAGACTTTGTTCTGCTACATGAGGGGAAGCTCCTGCACCAGCGGAGATGCTGCCAGGAAACAGTTTTCCAAATTTTTCCTCCCTTAGTAGCCTTCTCTCTCAGGGTTTCTTCCATGAGGTTGTGTGTGTCAGATCCCCTATGTGATTCTTTGTACTTTTTAGAAATGCATATTGTAATACATATATTTAGAAATATTATATACCGTAATATATAAATCTTAGTTAAAATTTTTTAAAGATACAGATGCATTTTTTAAATTTTTTTCATATAATGACTTCTTTTACAAAGCAGAATTTAACAAGGTATTAGTTTTAACACTGAAAAACTAGACATTAGATTTTCTGCTGTATTAAAGCCCAGTTCTGCTAACATCTGTGTATGTGCTTAAATTTAAACATGTGAGTAGTACTGGACTCACTGGTATTACATACACAATTATAATTAAGCATGTGTGAAAGTGTTTCAAGGTCAGAATTTCCAAATTCTTTCACTTGTTTAGAGTAAATAAAAAAAATTCAAACTAGTAACCGCTCATTCACGTAATGAAGTTGCAGTGGTATTTATGTTTAGGGACTGACTGTCATTTGATAGGCAAAGTATCTCATAACACAAGTTTATATCAAACTTAACAAAATGAAACGCTCCAATGCTGAGATTGCCGGCATGAATGGCTGTATTTTCTAGTAGGAAAGAGCAATCCTTGCTTTAACATCTGAAGTATCAGCTGAGATGAATATGGTTATTTTAGAGTAAGGTGGCATGTTTCAAAGAAGAGATGAGCTTTTTTTTTTCATGTGTTCATTTCATTTTTCTATCAACATGAGTTTGACGCTTCCAGAAAAATTCAAAACTAAACAGTATTTTACTCTGGGATGGAGATATGCTTTTTGTTTACAAGGGGTACTGAACTTTGCTAACTCACTTATAGAAATGTTCACACGATAGTTCTGTCATATTACAAGTTCAGATTAGTTGGTTATGGAGGCATTGAGACTTTCTCCTGTCCGAACATTTTCCCTGTGCTTTCTGAAAGAGAGTTGTCCCTGGTGGTGGTGCCCTTGGATCATCACAGGAGAAAACAAAGCGGTTTCTCACACTTTGTTAATAATTGCTGCCCTTACTGTATAATATAAACTTACTGAAGAGGCTCAGGAGCCAGCGAAGTTCCCACAAAACCTCAGCTACCCAAAATCTAGTCGCAGCAATACCTGACTTCTAGGTCCCCTGTCTTACATGTCCTTATCCTCAGCTGGAAGACTCCTGCCCCTTGAAGCGGCTCCCAGATCAGCCACCAAGGTGCTCAGTGAGCAGCTCAGCATCCCCAGCAGTAAATGGGGGGCTGTAGGGAGGCACCTCTGTCGTCTTGAGAGCCACAAACCTGAGATGTCTGCCTGTGCTTTGGCCTCTTTTTTTTCAGTTTAGTTTTCTTACTTTCTTACAAATGCTGGTGGAAGGATGAGGTAGTGCTTCTTCCTTTAAGCATTCAATAAGGATATGTAATAGCCAGGTTCAGTTCCACTGGTTGTCTAACAAGGTTTAATCTCATATTTCTTTTGATCTGGGATGTTGCCCGAGCTATCGCATTATAGATGGGGAGAGTAGCACCCTCCGTGCTTCTTGCTGAGGCCATGCAGAAAATAGAGAGAGGATAGCTGGCGTAGGAGGAGACCTCATTTCTGGTCCTTGCTCCCAGGACGGCTCCAAGATTTTACACAAGCATTATTTTAGAGCAGAAACGGACGCCTGTTCTCACTGCTTTGAAGCAAGTGCCCTAAAAGGCACTTTGAAAGAATCTTTAAAAGAAACACAGGACTACTGTGTGCAGGTGCTGACTCCCACTGCATGGGATAGGCGTGATCAGAAAACACATACCTTGGAGGATCTAGGGTAAGATTTAGTATCAGGAACCCTCTGGATGTCATCCTGAGGAAGGCCCCTAGCTGGGTACCAGATGGATTTGAGCACCCGTGCAGGAATGAAACTTTGATGTGCACAGGAACAGGAAGGTTGCTGGCTGCAGCACATGCAGGATCTCGGTGCTAGGGTGTTTATAGCCCTGGGCAAGGGTTTCCTGTAAAGGAGGCTAGATTTGCTTGCTTTAGGTTACTACAGCTTGTCCACTTTAAAGTTGCCATCCTAATCCATCACAGGAGGGTTAGAAAAGGAGGAGGATCCAGATTCTCCTGCAGCTGATGGCTGCCGGCTGCGGCTGAGGTTCCGCATGCTGTCTTTGTCCCAAACATCTCTCAGGAGAAACTCACAGAAAGGGTATTTCCAGTTTAAAACAAACAAGCTATAAATATTCCAGTAAAAGGAAAGGATGCGTACTGGGTGAACTTTGAGATGTGTTCCAAAAATATGTTTGTGACCTCCCACTTGACATGATCTGTTTCCCTATTAAACTGTAATATAAGTAGGGGCTGCTCTAACCCTGATGCTGGTTTAATGCTTACGTCAATGGAAATGTGGCCTTGCACACTGCAGTGAGAACAAGGTATACAGGTAAAGTCTAAAATAACCCATGCCACAGTAGAAGGAAGGATAGTCAAGGGAGAACGCTTACCCCTCCTACCTTGCAAGATATTTAGGTGTCCCATCACAGAAGTGTGAATGACTGTTAGGCCAGAGGTCTTTGAGAACTTGGATTCAAAGTTCAACTCTTTTTTCATTAGTGCAAATGAAGTGCTGCCACACTGAAGTCCATGAAGTCACACAGGGAAATGAAAGGAGAATTGGGACTAAAATGAACTGAGATCAAGAGATGAGGGCAAAGGCTCTTGTATCAACCAAAGAGAGGATTTGGAAAATAGGTGATGACTATGCTGGTAGGCGATCATGGTGCTAATAGTCACCATGATGATAATAATTGATGACCGTTAGCTCATTTCATCTCATCTCCTGTGGCAGCTAACTTTCACCCAATAACCCTTCTGTTGAGCTCTAGGAGATACACAGCAGGTGCTGTGAGAGACAAAGACGGATCTTGGACTAGGGTAATAGAAGAAGCGTGATTATACCCCCCCTCGGTTTTGTAAGCTGTCCATTTGGGCAGGCGCATTCACAAATAAGTAAGATTTGATGAATAGATTATGTCAGGAAGCTAAAGGATGCTGAAGTTCCCCTGTTACACACTTTACTGGAACGAGTTTAGAGAGGAGGCCCTTGTCTCTGTCCTATAAATACGCTGTGGTAGGAACACCCATGATGGGGGAGAAGCTGCGTGAGTGTGCTGGTGACCTCCCGAGGAGCCGGGCTGCAGCAGGAATGCTGCTTTTACAACACCTCTTGTGAAAATATGCATCGTGGACTTTTTAAAAAGGGAAAAGGGTCATGTCTAAACATATATTCAAGTTGTGAAGAAACCTACAAACTGTTAGACATCTGCACGGAAATTTAAAGGATACAGAGCATTCACAGAAAAAGGAATTATATATTATATTATATTATATTATATTATATTATATTATATTATATTATATTATATTATATTATATTATATTATATTATATTATATTATATATAAAAATCAGTGACCTGTAATAATTGTAAACCAAACCCCAACAATTTGAGTATGTTTAACGCCCATGCTGTGTAAAGAAAGCGTGCACATCGCACTTGCTGTGAGAGCCTTTTTTCACTGCAAGCCCTCTCAGCCTGACATACGACTGGTTTACAGCCTGAGTTCAAGAGATTGTACAGACCAGTAAGGAAAATGTTGAGAAAACTTTGGAGCCTAAGCACCCACTTTCACACAGTGTGAATCACCCGTAAAAAAAAGACCTGCCGAGTTTAAATATTGCCTGCTGGATTAGATATTCTCTCTGCTTCGTACAGATGCTTTGAACACAAAATAACTCATCAGCAGAAACTATCAAGTTAAACCAACCCAAGCCAAATGCTTGGGTGATGAAATGAAAGCACTTATGCCCGTTTGTATCTGGGGGGGAGTTCATGGCTTGTTTTGGGTGCTCTGTCATATCTGTAGTTTCTGCTTCAGCCATGAAGCTAATGATTTATCTGACCGGTTAGAGTGGAGTAGTGTATAAATGGTACTAACAGATGCAGCCGCGCTAAAGCCAGGAAGCATAACATTGAGCCTAATTTATGATTTCCAAACAAGTCTTAGGAGTGATCCTGAAATTCCAACTCGAGCTGTAAATTCATAATGGAGTGCCAGGCTGGGCTGGGGGCTGCCTGACCACCTGTGCCACAACATGGATGTCATATGCAAGTAGACTTAACTAAAGATTTTTCAGTTTTTCTGATACAATGTGAAACATCTTGGCTTATGCAAGGGCAAGAAATACTTCTGCATTAGCAAGGAAACTATTTTCCCCTCCAGCACATGACAGGCATCTGTCTTTTTAAAATGGGATGGTAAAGCACGTTTTACTTTGATCAGCTTTCATTTATGGGAAAAAATTATAAATTTAAATAGACTTGAACTACACTTTCCATTTATGGGAAACTGAGCCCTTAAAAATGGTAAATCCCTCCCTTCATGTGGAGCAATACAGTATTGAATTCCTGTACAGAACACCATGAAGTCACGGTGAAATCTGCTGAATACTCCTAACAGCCCTTTACAGGAGCATTTTATTTTTATACCTTTACTTTCTCTCTCATGCTGCCTGATGGCTGATTGCATATCGTAGTCTCTTTTCTATATGTAAGGGGAGAATTATGTCTTCGGTTAACTAGGTCCTTACAGTTTTAAAGCAATGTGTATGTTCGTGTGTGAAGTATCACTAAAAATCTTTCAATATTTATCTGCAAAAGCAAGCAGACTCTTGAAATGCTGATCAGCAATTCTGGAGAAGCAGTCTTCTCTCATTAGGGGTACAGCCCTGCAAAATTAATTGGGGCTGACCTTGCACTGAACTTGACAGGAGTGGTATCTGAGAAGAAACTCCCACATTGGTTCTTAAATGTCTTGATAAGTCCTGACAATAAGAAAGTGCCTACTCTATCTAGCTCCACTTGCGCCTGTTGGAGATTGCTTTCACAGGACAGCTTTCTGTCTCTAGAAACAACCACCCAAGTGCCCTCTTACGCACTAATCGATATTCTGCTTCACCTCGCTGATCCGCTCTGGTCGGCAGGATTTTTCTCTGATTTTCCTGGTCCTTGAAGCCGTAGCATAAGCAAGATCTTGCATGTGCTTGTACAAATTATGATTTGAATAGTCCCAGGAAGCACTGCCAAAAAGATATAGGGAAGTTATAAGGTGTAGACTTGCTAGTTTAGAAGGTTACCTAACTTTGAAAATCATCAATCTCATCTTGGTTTTTTAGAGTAGTGTAATAACTCCATCATATTTCTAGGTCTGCCTTATTCTTACTTTTGCTTGTATGCTGTAAAGAGCCTGAGATGGTTCTGTAGAACAGAGGACAAAATAACCCGTGAATAATAAATAGCAATTCATACAAAACTGATCAGAACCAACCAACCAAAAAGTCTTTTTGTCCTGCAGCTGCCGTGATAAAGTTTCTTGCTGCTGTCCTCTTTTCTTTAGCTTGCAAAATCTCTTTGTATACAACAGCTCTCCTACCTCCCAGTTCTGATCCCTGCAGTCCCCAGAGCCTTAAGTCAAGTCCTATTTCTACTTTTACTACTATTTCTTATTTGCTGCATCTGGAGTTTAATTTTTGCTAGCAAAGCAGAGCTGATCCTTTTTTCTTCTTTACATTTTACATTTTCACAAAATATAACAGTAAAAATGCCTGATGGGAAAGGCTTTTCCTGTCAGTAAATGACAAGCTGAGCACAGATACGGGGATGAAAACTCTTCCCACTGATCGTTAAAATCCCAGAAAATGCTTTTCTTTCCAGTCATCATTGCTTATACACGACACACATTAGGTATTACTGCTGCTGCAGGGAGACTTGCTTCGAAGTGGAAGGCTTCCAAGAACAATTCAGCCGGCAAAGCCTATGGCCTCAAGTGCACAGGAGTTCATCTGGGCATGTGGGGCAGCGCATGCAATATTATTCCTGTGCGTTCCTAGTTCAGCACAGGAAATATTTACCTCTGAATAACTTTCTGAAAAAGTAGGCTTAAATGATTTGCTAAATCCCAGACATTAAAATTAGAGTGAAAAAGAATAATAAAAAGACAATTTACCTTAGAGACAGTTGTAAGATATAGTATAACTCACTTTTTACTAACTAGACACTCCCGCAACATCCACTGTTAATGCAGACTTTGGTGTTAAGAGGTGGACAAAACACTCTGCTTTTGTTCTCTATGGCAAACTTTGCTTTTGTTCTCTATGTCTCTTTGAAGTTCTTAGGGTTTTTTCTCTTTTAATAATTCAGCATCTAGTCAGATTGTAAACCTTTGTTGTATTAGAAAAATAACAGTAATTCCTATACTTCAAAGGTCTGTAACAAATTAATTGATCAGCCCGTACTGATAAGGAAACTGCCAAAATAATGACTTTTACAAAAGACCACAATATTATACCTTGTCAGGTGCTGTCATCCCAAATGTGTTAGAAGAAATATAATTCTGCAGGGACAGGTTGTACTGTTTTACAGAGGCTATTTTAGCTCTTCATCCACAGCAAGCCCCAAGTTAGGCAAGTTTTTTTGACGGAGCCTATTCAGCTGTATTGCTGTGCTGAATCCGGGCTTCTATTTGACAGTTGAAGGACTGTCATCTTTTTAGAACTCCATATAAAACTCTTGCATGTAAGAAAAACACACACAGAATCCTTACTGGGGCTTCAGAATACTGCTGTGACACACACATGGGATAGTAAGAATAGATAATAATGCATCTAGAGAGCATCCAGCAACAAAAGGCCCAGGTCTGATGGCCCATTAGAGGGCTAATTAAAATTAGACATAAAAATAAAATACACCATCTTTATCTATGATTTCCATTTGGGAATCTTGGCTACTTCACCCTAGAATGTAAAATACCGTTATCCATTTCAACAGACTGGGAAACAGAACCAAAGGAAGACCATCAGGTTATCCAAAATCACAAAGACGGTGAATAAGGAGCCCTCTCGTTTCCTGACTCCCAGTCCAGTGAGCAGCACTGTGCTAATCCGCCTCGCTAATAATTATTTCCCGTGCCGAAGGACTAAAGCCCAGCTCCACGGAAGGAAGCTGGGCATGGTGAAAATGAATGTCCCCTTCTCTCCCACTTAACCGTCTAACCTGCAGCACAGAGTTAAGCATCCCTGTGACTGGGGCATTTGTGGCCCCAAACTTCTCTTCTAAACTTGGACTATGCAAAACATCGGTCAGGGATTGAGCTGGTCTTTGAATAAAACTCCATGAGTGGGAGCACTTGGTCTGGATGGAAAGACCTGAGTTGGGTTCTCAGCTTTGGCTGAGAGGGACGAAACTCAAGTCCCTTCCATCTCAGGAGAAATGTTCTAACCACAAACCACTCAGCTGTGCTGTTGGGGGAATCTTACTCTTGACTTGTCCTGCTTAGGCTGTCCTATCATGAAGTTATGACCCAGTCGGACAGTAAACCGGGTGGTGCCTGACTTTATAGCCTCGTGGTGAGGACGTGCCCCTGGACAACGGGCATCCCAGAGTTGGTTTTCTCTCCATGTAACCATTTTGCTTCAAAGAGTCACTGGACAGAAGACAGACCCTGCCCCACAGAGCAGTCAGGATTTGGGCTCAGGGAATGCTTCCGTGATTGCGGTAAAGTCAGTCTAATTTTAAAACTGCTCACAGCTCTATTGGTTTCATTTCACTTACAATTTGTTCTTATCTTCTGGGCAAAGTTACTGTACAGTTAAATCCAAAAAAATAAACCAGGAAAGATAAGAGGCTGCAAGTTAAGGTCATTCATGCGTTCCTTTCGTGGCAAGGCACATGTGAAGTAGGTGAGAGGACAAACGACGAGCAGAGTGAAGGCTGCAATGGCAGCCTTGGTTTTGAATCTTCTGTGGATTGCAAATCTGTGTCATACATTGTTTTTATTTGAAATGGTATTTGTGTAGAAATCAATGTTTAATAATTAGAAACGTGCATTCATAATTATTATGGCAAATCGTAATTTACATATTTACCAGGCAGATAAGAAGAGCTGTTTAAAGTATCGTTAATGATATTAAGGCCCAGAGTATTCTCCACATATACACCATTCTGAGGACAATCCGTGGGAATGGGTAGTTTTTACAGGGGGTACGTGTTGGGGGGGGGCTGTATTTGTGTGTAGCAGCATGATGATTCCATAATGTATACAAAATATTTGTAACCGCACAGTAAAAATAGACGTATTCTCTCACTCAATTCCTCTCACCCTCTGTGTTTACCTGGAAGACTACGAGAATGCAAACCATAATTACATTAGTCCACCTAAGGGGAACATACGCTGTCAGCAAATAATTTCTAAACGTTCCTTTTGAGTCCTTTCCAGAGGAGAGTTTTGCACGCTGAGAACCAGTGTGACTGAATGCTGATTTTTCATAGTCCCTTGGGGCTAAATTTATCCCTTGTTGAAGGCAATGGGAATGTTTCCATTGACTTCAGTAACAGTTGGATTAGGTCTTAGTACTTAGTTTAATCGGTGATCATTTTTTTCGACATAAAGCTGTTGATGAAGTTTGGTATGAATCTCTAAGTGCTGTCAGACAAAATGTGGCATGCTTTGACAAGGTGGAAAGGGTGGGGAGGGGGAGATGAAGGGGAGGATCTGTGAAGACGGAGATTTTCTTGCCATTAAATGGAGGGGACTATAAAGGCACCATAAAGGAGATACAATTTACACTTGCCTGGAGAGCAATTAATACATCTGGCCTATGATTTTGCTTGTTCAGTGGAACCAGTGGGTTTGCTTTATTCAGTCCAGTTTAAGATGAGATTCTTTCAGATGTGGGATCTGTTTTCCTTCTTCTTTACATCTGGATGTATCCAAAGAGATCAGAAACTGTAATTACAGGCTATTGTGCTTAGTCAGCTCCTATGCTGGTGCACAAAGTCCATCTGATAAAAAAAAAAACCCTTGAAAGCCTTCAGCAAGAGGGAACTAAAGACATACTTGACTGGGCCAGCGTCAGGGTAGTCTCTCAGATAGAGAGGAGGGAGGTTTGTGTAACTTGCCTCCCCACTCCACACTCCCAAAGCACTGTATATAATAACGACTGACAACCTTGTGGAACATTTAATTTAGTAAAGTTCCATTAAGGTTCATGGTAATTTGGGGCACCAGAATTTGGTACTGAAGTGTACATCTTGTTGCACCCCTCAGTAATTTTGTTATCAGTGTCTCCATCTTACTAGCAGAGGAACAAAAAGGAAAGTGACAGAAAGCGAAAGAGAAAATTAAAATGACTCATTTCAACTTAGGAAGCTGCCAGGGCAGGAGCAGAAGGACCAATGGGAGAGAAATTGCTGGAAAAAGGGAACAGAAAGGGGGATGATGGAATCCAGGGATACAGGGAGGGAAAAGAGAGAAGTGAGAGGAGGAGAAACAGGGAAGTGGCAAAAGAAAAGGAGAAGCTGCCATTTTAAGGAAATGGGAAAGGTGGCTATTACTGAAACAAAGCAAAAGACAGTAGGAAATGGGATATCCAAAAGCAGATAATAAATGGAGAATAAATGGCTTTAGAGGGATAGTGATGTAAACAGGCAGTAAGGAAAGAAAGATAAGCTGAGGAGAGAAAAGCAAGGACCAAATGAATTTCGTCTTCAGTGTTGAAGAGTAAAAGAAGTTAAAGTAGTGCACTTGTCTCCCGTGACAAGGCAGATACCCATCCACTTGAGTGGTGTTAAATGTAAGATGGTAGCAGGGTTTGCCTGCCCTACAGCCTCTGTGAGAGTCTGTCCTCTAACTCCGTGGTTTTTAACTCCCTTCAATTTTTGAACCTCTTACCCCCGTAGAGATCCAAACCCTCTAGAGTGAATTTGATCCTCACCGCTGTAGGCTTGGCAGTTTTTTTAGTCACTTTATGGAGAAACTATTGGAAGTAGCCCACAGATGCCCAAGGGGTCCCCAGACGGCAGCTGAAAAGCCCTGGGCTGGGTGGCGATGGCTGATGCTACTTCTGCTGCAGGTTACTCCCACAGTTCAAGCAGCAGCAATCTCAACCTTGGAAAAAAGAGTCCCAAGTTTCAACTCTGGTGTTAGTCCAGACAGGTGGGAAAATTGTCTCAAAACTGGCGTGTGTTTTGGGGAGCAGGGGAGTCTTACCACATAGATTCAGACCCGAATGTACCGCATAGCAAAAATCATGGTGAAGGTTAATTCCCATCACAGAAATACAGAATATTTTTTCGGGGGCAGAGTCAGAAAAACTGATTTTGTGCTGATTTTACAACATGATAACTCTGAGTTCTGGAAACCTCTTTCTCATATATGTGCCGTGCAGGGAAAAATTGGACCCGTCAGGGCTACAGTAATTTCAAAACTTACTACAATTAAAACCACAAAGCACACAGAGAGACAGGTTTTACTCAAGATGTCACTATGCGTTTTATTTATTTACATCTCGTCGTATTTTCTCCAGACCAAATAGGTTTAATGGAACTGCATGATCATAAACCAGCGTAGGATCTGGGTGGGACACGGAGATTTTAATTGTGTTACTCTGACTGACGTCCTACAGTTACATAAATGTTAAGACAGGAGACAGCAAAGAGCTTTTGCTGTAAGGATGTGAGTCTGTATCTCTGTTTAGCAAGGAGATGGACGTATTTTAGTTTTAATCAGATACCCAAGGCATATGAAGTAGTGTCAAGGGATGTCGGGGCAGCATTTGCTCAGGAAAAGGTAAAGGAAAGAGTTCTTTACACCAGAGACTTACGGAGAGCTGCAAGGACCACACTGCGGGGTGGTACTCAGTCTGATGTCTCTGCAGAGGGACAAGGACCCAATACGTGTCGGTCTCCTGGTGATGAGCTGCTGTACCTGGCGTAAGGGAAAGCAAAAATAACAAACGTGAATGTCACCTCTGTGAAATGGCTGCTGTTTCAGGGTGACTGTCCCCTGGAGTTTGTGATGAAAGAGAGAAATGAAATGGAGAAGGATGGGTAAATGTTCAGAGGGAGGCAAATGAAAGATGTTCTGTGAGATGGAAAATGAAACTGGCAAAGAACATCAGAGCATCTGGTGGCGGTACTAAGTTTTACTTCAACTTCCTGATAGTCTTAATTATTAATTTAATTTTTTTTAACTGGAGTGTTATTCTGTGTCTCTACTGCAATCAAGTTTGCTTTGGTTTTAAAGACGAGCTGGATAAAACCTGTGTGACACAGTGGAACTGGATTTATTTTTTTCACTGTGGTTTCATTTTCTTTTTTCACTGGAGAACTTCAAGCCAGGACATGTTTCAGTGGCCTAATCTTAAATGCGCACAGGAACGGTCTCTCTGTTTGCGTTGCAGGGAGGAGCTGGCTCGCTTCAGGAGCAGTTCAAGAATGAGCACAACTGGTTTGTTGTCAGTTTTCCGTACTGGCTGTAGCTCATGGGCAATAATGGTACGAGCAGTGGTGAAGCAGTATTGCACAGCAAACAAATCTCTTGGCTTTAGTTTTGTATAAGATAGTGCGATTTCGAAACAAAATAATAACGTGCCTACTTGGTGAAGTGTTGTGATTGTTGAGTAGATGTCAGTGACCCTTGACCAACAGGGTAACAACACTTGGATTTCCACGGTACTTCTGCTCACAGTGAGTGAGGGAGCTGCTCTTTTCCCCGCTTCATTATCCGGTGACATTGCTCTGCTTAGCTGAAAATTCTCTAAATAAATTCCCACTTGTGATACAGCTGGCTAAATGAGAACGGGCAGTTGCTAAACCTCTGTCAGAATTACAGCAGGCACCTGGTCATGGCCGCTAAAACTGATGTTGCTAACATGTTTCCACAATAACTTCATGCTCAGAACTTTCCAACCAATTATCTTTTGGGAAGAAATTTTCCACATTTGGCCTCTGCTTGAGAGGGATTTTTTTTTCTTCTGGACTTGAGAAAAACGATGCCAGCTGTTCTTGAACACGGCACGAATTATAGTGTTATGCCGCTGAAGAAAAAGAACTTCACAGGCTGCGCCAAGCTGAAACGTAAAGCTTGCTCTAGCCCCTCCTGAAGAGCAAAGTTTTTGCCTGGCATTATACTTGTCATTGATTTACCTAGATTAATAAAGATAAGGCGATAAACATGTTTTGAAAGAGCTGAGAATGATTTATCTATAGGGGAGTGAAACAGAAAAGCCTGCAGCTTGCAGGAGCTGTAAACGGGGAACTGCCAGGTGGGTCGGAGGAGCTCCCTCCTGCCCTCTCCAAAGGGCGCTGCATCGTCTGAGGAGAGCAGGGAGCGACTGCACCTTCCGCGGGAGGAAAGCCGACCGCCAGCCGACTGCTCCAGCCTCCTTCCCTTCCCCACCAGATTTATTTTTTTTTTTCAAAAGCAGAAAACTAAATATAAAATAGGAGCGTTAAGTTTGCAAAGTTGAGCATGCTAGCACTGGGACATCTAAAAAGCTAAGATTACTACTCCCGTCGGTGTGGCCAGTGTGTACATTTATGTATATACATACACACCCAGGCAGCCACGTGCATACAGAGGGGAGATACAGAGGGGCTTTCAAACCGGTGTGAGAAATCGATATCCTTGTTCCAAGCAATTAATATATCCCAGAATATACGACTTGAGACACATTACCTGTTATAAAATACAGCCACATTGACTGTTATGAAATTAATTAGCCAGCTGGAGCGCTTGATCAGCGTATACATTTTCTATATGAAGGTATACGTTTTACACTGGTTTAGTTAGAACATCCTCAAGCGTGGAGTGTCCTGATTTTTCCATGCCTAGCACAGAGACTTGAGGACCGGCTTAGCGACAGGTTTGTGTGCAGTGTACGTGGGATATTGTCGTACCGGCTAACGCTGTGCATCTCTCTGTTAAGCCTTCCGTGCCTCTCCTGGGTAAAAGTTTTCTTGACACATCTGATTTCCTAGCCCTTTGGGGACTGTCAGAAGGCAATTTCTGTCATTTCGCAAAGCAGGAAGCTATGGAAACAAACAAAAAAAAAAAAAAAAGAACGAAACAAAAGCCCCCCTTCACCACAGCCGCCACCACATTTCCCCCTCTCCTATAGGCACTGCCCGGTTATCCCTGAAATCGCAAGGAGCTGTTGCGTTTGGAGAAGATTTTTTTTTTAAAAAGACCCAGACAAACCCCACGCGCGATTTTTAGCTTTCTGTCGTTTCACTAAACGGCTCTTTCCTCCTCAGGGGGAAAAGTGGAAGCCTTCACTTCAAGCGAACTTTTTTCGCTGTCATCTGAAGCAGCGCGGTGGGGGAGGAAGGGGGGAGGAGCGTGAAACAATTTTTTTTTTTTTTCCTGTGGAGTAAGACCGCATTTTTTTTTTTTTTAAGTCCTTTCGAAAACTCCACGATCTCTACTTTTTTTTTGGGGGGGGGGGAGGGGTGCGGAGGGGGAGTTTGATTTATTCTCAGCAGCAAAACGTCCCGGGGAAAGAAACCGGCCGCGAGCCTTATTTTAATTAAACTAAGCGAGGGAGGACGGGGTTCTGTGGCCGGTACCGAGGGATGCTGCTCCGTCGGAGACCTCCGATGCCGCCCGGTACGGTTCGGCTCGGCGCGGCACGGCGCGTACCGCGCCGTGCCGCGCCGAGCCGAGCCGTACCGGGCGGGGAAAGCCTTGCATCACCGCCCCGGTCTCCGTTTCCCTCCTCCCTCTCTTTCGGGGTGGCTATTAATAGCATGACATCAGCCCGGGACTCGCCGCCAGAGTAAATACCAGCGCTGGCCGCTCGGCTATATAAGGGAGGTGATGCAACCGAAGCCAGAGGAGCGGGGGGAACGGGAACGGAACGGCCGGAGCTGCTCTCCCGCTGGGGACCGCGACGCTGCGGGGAGGGCGCGGGGTTTCTTTCCCTCCGGGCGGGGAAACGGCGGCGGCGGCGGCGGCGGCGGGAGGAAGGTAGGTGGAAGCGGGGAGTGGGGAAACGCTCGGAGTGGCCGGTCGAGGGGCTCGAAGCTCGGGCGGGAGTTTGTCCCGCCACCGAGAGATGCCCCGCCGGGGGTTGAGGGCGGGGGGTTCCGCGGCGAGGGAAAGTATCTCTCGCCGGAGAGAGCCCCCCGGGGAAAGCTCCCGCGCTTCGCCGCCAGCCCCCTCCCCCCCCGCCTCCCGCGGCTCCCTCCGAGCTCTCCCGTCTGGGGCTGGGGGGGAACCCCCTCGCCCGGGCCGCCGCCAGATGTGAGCGCCGGGAGGGAGCCCGCCGAGCCCCGGCTTCTCCCCGGGCCGGCAGCGCCGCTCGGCGCCGCGCGGTGGCGGCCGCGACCCCGGTAGCGGCGGCGATGCGGGAGCGGGGCCGGGCGGCGGAGGGGCGGCGGGGACCGGGGGGCTGCGGCGGGGCTGGCCAGGCCGTGGAACCCCCTCCTCCTCCCCCTTCCGTCTGTGTCGATGTCTCTATACATCGAATACCGATGCACAGGACGAGCGGGAGCTCCGGCTGCCAGCCCCGGGGCAGCCGCTTTCCTTTCTGTCCCCGGTGCCTCGAGGAGCTCAGTCGGTAAAAAACTGTTGCCCAACCGAGTCCGGCGTGACAGAGCAGCGAACTCGTTTCAGGGAAGGAGTTTCCTCTCGGAAATCGGTTTTCCTCCCGGTAGCAGCGTTTGAGAAGCCGGGAGGCAGCGGAGGACGGGTCGGGAGTGATGCGGGATGTCAGCGAGCTTAAGGTCAGCCGGCGTGCACAGAGGTTGTGAACTGCAATTGCTCTTAATGCTGTTTAAGATTAACCTCAATGGTTAGCGGGGTTTATTGCATCAGCACCAGAGGAAAAGGAATTCATCTGAAGAAATAAAACCAAGGGGCGCAGCCAGCCATCTGCAGCTGAGGAAAAAAGGCAAGGCTGAAAGTAGTCCCTTTTTAATATTAAACAAGAATACCCTTAAATAATAGAAACGCAAAGCTAGGAAGTATGTTCTGCAATGAAAATACTGGCAGATGAGATCTAAAAGTTCACTGTAGATGGAAAGAACTGTCTGCAGAAGAACAAACAACAAGCAGGGGGAGAACCAATGAACAAAGCTGTTTGAACCTACCTGAACTGGGACGGTACCATTAATAGAAAAGCTGTTCTCCCTGGAGAATTCCAAAACTGAGGATAAAGTAACGCATCATTAACTCACTCTGGGAACAAGCTGTGCCTTTCCAGTGCGGGTCTGTCCCGGCACCTTCAGTGCCAGTAACTTCAGCAGGGCTCAGACCAGCCTGGAGCCGAGACCCATGTGCGGGGTCTAACAAAGCAGACAGAGATCGTATCAGAAAGGCCCCGGTGTAATCACGCTTTCTGGCTAGATGTTCTTATTCCTGCTGTTTCCTCAGCCTTTACAAACCCGGAGAAAATGAGGCAGTGCTCTTGATGGCTGATAGACAGAGGGACAAGTACAACTTGTACAAAAATTGGAGGAAAGGAAGGGCAACCTGTTGCATTTTTTTCAATAGCAAAATCTAATTTTCATTCCTGTAAAGCGCTTCTGAAAGAAGATGTGTCCCTCAGAAACTGGAAAATATCTACCTTGTTGTTACAAAAAGGGAATCTATTCAGCTTACTGAGTACATCTGATATAAGGCTGATTATTTTTGTTATTTGTTTTGCGGTGGCTCCTAACGATCTTGGTGCTAGACTGGAAGCCTACCCTCCTAGGCACTGGGCAGAAGCCCTGCCCCAAGAAAGAGCCTCAGGCAAGCAAACCAGTGGCAAACAGCTCTGCAAAATGGGGCTCGGCTCATGGCAGAAATCCTTACACAAGCCTCAGCCCCCTGGTAGGCCCTCCCTTCCCTAAAGTCTAAGTAAATAGAGATGCCTTTCAGGATGTCTGGAAGGTCAGGGAGCTGTTCAGGCAGCAGAGCAGCAAGTTTCTATGGTCAAGGACACTTCCCCCTCTGTGCTTCCCCGCCCCGTGAGCACCCTACCACTCCTTTTTATTTTTCTTATACACTGAAGACAGACAGAGGAGAGTACCTGAGGACATTATAGCAGGGCTTTGTTGGTGCTCGTGGTATGCTTAGCGCTAACCAGTAGAATCCACAATTAACACAATTTCTCAGGAACGAACATTCTTGGTTTCCTCTGGTGCAGCGGCTGACCTTAATTAAAAGTTCACCTAAACTGAAAAATAATTGAATAAACTGCCAGAGCTCGAAAATGATTAGCCCGATTAATTATTTTGTAGGCTGGAGAAACAGGTTTACTGTTAATTTAAGACTCCTGGCTTGGCTGAATTATACAGAATTAACTTTGTTGAATGAAGCCATCACCAGCAGCCAAGGAGAGCGATCCAGTGAAAACAGCTGGAATTTCTGCTAGCAATGAGGGGTTTGGTGTCGTCTGAAATTAGCCCGTTTAAAGGAGTTGAATGGTTGAATGTTGCTAAAGCGTAAATAATGCTGGGAGGGCTTCAGCTGGAAATTATAGGGCCGTTTCTGGCTTGCTGGAAAAGAGAAACTGCTAGCTTTCTGAGATTATAGGATTAAACCGTATCAGTACTTTAAATGTGACTCATGAGCAGGGGCTTTCTGAAGAGAATTACATAAATTTCCCAAGGTCTTTCTGAGTAACAAACTGTTCCAAATAATTTCCTCATCTTTAATAACTATGGGTGAAATCCTGGCCCCACTGAGGTCAACAGAAAAAGTCCTGTTGATTTCACTGGGTTCAGGATTTCACCCCCAGACTCTGGGAAGTCTTCAGCTCCTCTGTGGTCACTGGGTGAGGAAGAAGTGAGGAAGCCTCTGCAGCTGGACGTGGCGTTTTCTACCAACCAGCAGTTCACCGTCCTCGCATTTTTATATTTACCTCAAGTAGCGATGAACCAGATTCTACTCTCGTTTGCACCAGTGTGGATTTACAGTGTATTTTTAGATATCTCTGAGCAAAATTTATCTTCTTGTCAAGGCACATGACCCCAGACACTTCTTGCTGGGTATGGGAAGTAGCGTATGGGGAACTATGCAATTCTGGGTTGACTATGTGGAAATTGAACTTACCCACACTGTTACCCTGAGGCAACTATTTGTTTACCTGCACTAAGTTCATTACAATTGACTTTGCTGTAATTATTGCAGCTTGAGTCAAGAGTAGGTAACACGTGCTGTAATTACCCGTACACCTATTAAAAAACCCCCCAAAACCTACACACCAAAGAAAGCTGGAAAACCAACACGGTAAAATCCAATTTAACACAAGTCACTTTATGAGTAAGGGAAGTAATATGATCTGTTTTGCTATGGATTTGGACCCCTTGTCCCTTGGGGCACTCACAAAAAACACTCAGCTTTCTTGCCCATCATCATCTGCCCTTCTGGGCAAGAGCTGGCTTCTGTCATGTGGGGTTGTGTGCATTGGCTTAGCGAGGTTGCCCACGATGTTAGGATGGCTGACTGCTGAGTTTTGCCTCTTTCTCCCTCAGTGGGGACACCAATTTTCACAGAGCGCGTAGGGGGCCTCTCTCACTCCAAAACTGGCTGAAAAATTAATAAGAATAACTAAAAAGAGGAAAGTGGAGAGCACTGTTGGGTAGGTTCATTTTCTTAGGAAAGCTACTAGAAATGAGGTGCCTCCATGGGTGTCTCTTTGAATAATTCCCTTGAAGTCTTTTCAGTTACACTGTTTTATATCAGCAGGAGACCTGACCATAAATACTTGAGAATTTCAAACCTCCCGCTGAGGGCACGTGAGGACAGTTTCAGATTTTACAAGAGCAGAGGAATGAAATAAACGGCTTCACGTTTTTCATGACTCAATCCCTCCAACTCAGCCTGTGCTTTGAAGCCCCAGAGCATGTATAGAATTTTACCTTTGTGCCGGCTCTTATTGTTAACCATTTTTCAGGAGTTTGTAACTAGATCTACAACTTTGTATAAAACTGAACATGAGAGGTTTGTGGCAGATTCTGTCTTGGTTAGCAAACTTCAGCTTCTAGAACTCTTTGAGCTGTGCCTACACGTAGCTGAGATCAAGGTACACTCTTTCCATTTGAAGCTGGAATCTGTGGTGGTATAGAACTGAGGGTGGAGATATTCTTAACCTCCTTCTGCACTTTAAATAATAATAATAATATTTCTTTGCTTTCTGATTTTTTTGTTCCTTCTTCTCTTCCCATTCACTGGATTCTTGTATGCCACATATTACCAGTTTAAACCTTTGAAGTATACATACATATACACATATTTTTTTCTATATTAATTTTCAGAAAGACCTAGGTAGTGTGATGTGCTATTACTATCATTAAAGACCAACTTGAAGTAAACCTAAAGCAGAAGTTTTTACTAGTGACTGAATTCTTAACTGCTTGACTCTAGTGAGGGCTTGAGGTAAATGGGGAATGGGGCCACAATGCAAGAAATACAGCATTATTTCACATTGTAAAATATACCTCTAGGAGACATTATTTGCCTTCCGAAAGTTGTTGAAAGACTGTTATTCTTGTCTCTTTTTACCTTTCAGCAAAATGATGGTCCAGCACTCAGGCCAGGTGTCTGCATTAGAAGTCAGCGCCTCCGCAATTGTTCCCACTTTGTCCCCTGCAGGGTCACTGGGGTTTGATGATTTCACAAATTTAACCCCACTGGTGAAAGAGGAACTGAGATTCGCCATTCAGAATAAGCGTCAGTCCCACAGGATGTCTTCCACATTGGACACGGTGACCGTTTCTGAAAGGCCAATTGAAGCATCAATCATGAAAACAGAGGTATGACTTCTTAAACAGCATTTCAGTCTGAATGATTAATTCTCTAATAAAATTTCACCACAAGACCAGTAATTATATCAGACAAGCTTCCTTCTGTTACGAAGTGGGGAAATAGCTTAAGTTAGGGAAATAGCTACACCTTGGTCTGAGCCTCCACAGAAAACAAAATAAAGCTTGGCGGAGTGTGTTCATATGCCCTTTTCGGCAATGCCTTTAGTTCCCTGTGCTCTTGCTGCCTCATTCACGCTACGTGCTCCGCTCCGCTTCCCGCGCCCCTCGCTCCTTTTCCTCCTCGGGAAGTGGAGAAGAGATGGAGCTGCGGGAGCCAGCCTGGGGAGACGCTTGGCAAGTCTTTTGGGTACCATTGATTTAAAACAAGCCATCGCATGGATTGCATCCACCCAAACTCCAGTCAGGTTTTTATTGACAATTCTAATAGTTACTAACATTTTACTGTATGGCAAGCAAGGTCAGAGTCGTATCCTTGTGTAACTCGTGATGTGAGCACTGCCAATGCTATCCATGTTGCTTTTAAAAATGCAGAAGTTATCAAAATACAGGTTATTTACAACATCTTACGGATTGTGTGTATCTGGTTTTATGGGATAGTTTTCTCCTGAAGAGGATGAAAGAAAGAAACGAAGAAGGGAAAGGAACAAAATTGCTGCTGCAAAGTGCCGAAACAAAAAGAAGGAAAAAACAGAATGTTTGCAGAAAGTAAGTGACTGGTGTGAATTGTTCTTAATCTGTCATCCTGCCAGGATCTGAACAGACAGCACAGGGGCACTCTTGTAGTAGGAAATACAGAAAGATGTCACCCAAAACTCTGTAAACCCATCAAAACATCAGTTATAAAAAAAAATGAATGTGCTATATATTAAATCCGACCTGATTAAAACCGGAAAAAAGTGAAAGCGTGGTAGGAGTGAAAAGCAGTTATGGTTTCAATGACCAGTCTTGTCTATGGGGATAATATGAATTTGAATGTGTGCATTAAACACAAAAAGAAGTAAAATCTCATTTCACATAATATCCATTGTGGAGATCAAGAGCCCACAAACATCAACAAGTGATCTCTGACTTCTTTATGAAATGAGTGGCACAGTAGCTTAGCCCCGAGTTCTCTGTCCTAAGACCCCAGCAGTGCCTTCACCTGCTCCGCCATGGTGTAAAACTATCTTACAGCAGCAGCAGGCCTGTCTTTGTTCCTCTACCCAGGAGCTGGGGGGGGAAAAAAGCCATGTCCTTACTCTGTTACTTTAACATGGACTTACAGATATGTGACACAATGTTACAGGGAGCTAATAAGAAACATGGAGAATTTCGGGTAAATTTTTGACCCCAAAGGTTCAAAATAATTTCGCAGAAGCTAGCAACAGTGCTTTGGATACCTGCTCTTGTGGGTCAATACGGATCTGAATTTGGTCCTTCTACTTCAGGATGTAAACGTCAATCTGTTTTTGTTAGACTATGATTGATTGGGGGATGTATAGTTTCACCATTACAGGACACTAAGAACACGCGATTTCCTTCTCAGCTAGCCATGTGCTTTCCCACCAATAAAAGACTGCAACCATTAGACAAACATTGCAATTAACTATTTGAAGTACTCAGTCTAATAGTTCTGTCTGTCCCTTGTGACTAGGAATCAGAAAAGCTGGAAACTATCAACGCTGAATTAAAAGCCCAGATCGAAGAGCTAAAGAATGAGAAGCAGCATTTGATATACATGCTAAATCTTCACAGGCCCACTTGTATAGTTCGGGCACAAAACGGAAGGACACCTGAAGATGAAAGGAATCTTTTTATTCAACAGATCAAAGAAGGCACATTACAAGGTTAAGTGATATGGCAAACATGGAAACATTTGTAGTGTTTCTAACAACTGCCAGAATCTACGGAGGATCGGACATACTGTGTAGGATTCTATTAGTCAAGAGCCTTTAGGAAGGGCAGATGGCTTGCTTAAGCGGAAAGAATCATTTTGGCTTGACAGTGATTCTTCCCCTTGGAAGACCTGGTCTCAATCAAGTTGAAGAGTCTTCTGCCTCAAACATAGGTTTTGCACCTGTTATACTTGCTGTTCCTAGGAGCTACAGACAACAGCTTCAGAAGTTTTAGCTCTCTGCTAGTATACAGCATCTGCACTCACAGCGTTTGTGCTAGAACACTGACTTCCGACGACGCACATGGCACAGACAGCTGTGCTGGATGGACACTACTTTTCCTTGTCGCTGGTAGGGAAAGCAGACTGCGAGTATTTTTAAAGTTCCGAAGTTTCCAGGAGGATGGTTTGTGGCAGGATGTACTGATAGGTAATGTTGCATTCTAACCTAACACACGCATACACAAACACACAAAAAGCCTTTAGTTCCAACTAAGCTTTGTCATTTTTTTCACAATATTTGTGTGGGTTTTTTTCAATGACTCATCTCAGAGACTGGATTTGAAAAGCCTAGTAGGTGTGACAAAGAAATCTTTCTTGCAAAATGTCCACGTAGCTAAGTTTGTATTTCATGAGCTGGAACCCCACCTACCATCCTTTGGGGACTACAACTTTTGCTTGAATTGCTGAAGAGCAGCTTGTACCAACACTTGGTGACTTGGACCCACTGGAAAGAAGAAACTAACGATGGAGGGATATCGATACAGGTTTTGCCTGAGTGAAGACCTGCAGGACCGAACCCCAGGCTCATGAATCATGGAAATTTTAAAAAAAAATTCATCTAGGATCTAATCCTACAAGCCTGAATTCGTGCTATTAACCCTCACTCACAGAAGGGGTTCCATGGACTGCAGTGGGTCTGCTTATGCAGATAAGAGCTTGACAAAGCTTTTTCCATCCTGGTCAGGATTACTTCCTTTTGCCAGGTGATTCAGAGGGAAAAATTGTGATTGCAACTACTTTTATTTTACGTTCGAGTGGCATCTACAGTCAATCAAAAGTGTTACTTAGAATCTAAAGGAGGCGAGAGTTTTGATGTAGTGAATAATTGTCTTTATTTTTATCAAATACTAACCGTAGATGTGTTTGAACTGGTAGAAGAGCTGCTGGACAAAACAGTTGGAGCTATGAGTGTTTAAATTCTGATGTTTCTGTGAAATTCTCAGATTGTTTAATTCTATAAAATATATCCTTACAATTTTTTGTAAAAGAAGATATTATCCTTATTTATCACTAATATCCTCATGAGTAAAGTTAATAAATACTGCGAGCAAGATAAAGCTGAAAACACAAGTGTTGCGCTGTCTTTTTACTTTTATCTCTTGGTGTTTAATATTATATATTCCTAAACTTCACCAGTTGTATCTGAGACACCACTATTGAAAACACTTATCCTTCATCTTTTCCACAGATGAGGCACTGAGTATCTTGAACGACTGGGTGCAGAGATTATACCTTCCAAAATTCTGTACCTCCATCAGTGGTGTCTAGCTGCTCAATGTCGCAATTTAAGTGAAGCAGACAATAAGAATGGAGCTTACAGTACATAATATTTTACACCAGTTTCGCAGTGTTTTTGTTCTAAAGGCTAAAATTAAAGATACCTCAGCCATACGCTTCTTACCCTCCAAGTCCCGATGAGTCTATCAGATAGCATACTTGATCCTTATATGATCGTTATATTCTGCAACAGAACTTCTTAGTACATTTTCCTAAGATCTGGATATATTGTAATGTCCTATATCATGTTTTAAAGATATGTACTTCATGTATCTGAAAAGTGAATGTATTACAAAGATGACATACAAGGTCCGATTCTGTCCTGAGAATCCACTGTCTTTCTGTATGTTGGAAGGGGCTTCCGCTGACTTCAGTGAGAGTTTTATTCATGCCCTGTAGGCAGAGTTCGGAGCCTCTGCTCTGACTTCCCTGGCTTATAGGGCAAATTCCACAGGGAACTGGGCCAGCTGTTTATCAGAGAATAGATATACACAAGAAGTGTTACAATAAACTTGTCAAAAGATGTTCATTTGTATTTGACTTCTGTAATGTGGAAATACAAAACCAAGGCATCGTCCCGGCATTGTACACATTGGCTTTGCCTTCTGCCCATCAAATACCAGCAGGCAAAACTCTGCCTCCTGTACTGCTATAAAGTGTTACCACAGAGACTAGAACATAATGACAGGATTCATGTGTCTCCCTTAGGGAATTTGTATGGTTGCTTTTAACCGTATCACTGGTGACGCAGGCGTCATGCTTTTGTTGCTTGATGTTATTTACTTAGCATGCCAAATGTTAGTATGGTACCACTACTATTGTCAGAAGACAGTCTATTTTTATTTCTTTGTATGTGCAGTCATAGCTGCTTTCTACTGCTTGTATGTGTGTGTGTGCGCATGCGTGCTCCTGCACACGACTCTAGAAATTATGGTACTCAAGTTCATTCGGCTGTGCCCAGAAAAAGAGTGCTTAAACAGCTAGACAGGAGCAGTACGCTGCATGAGTTTTCTTAAAGTATGCTTTATTCAGGAGAACTTTTAAGATGCATTAAAAGCAGTTTGTTTTTTATTCTCAAGTTTGTTTTGATACTTTAATAAAAAAGAATTAATATATATTTATTTGTGTGTCATTTAATTCATTCTAAATTTCAAGGTCCAGGAGCAACTTCATTTTCTTGAAACAACATAAGAGATATTAAAAAGCAAACATGTTTTATAGGTTTGCAACAATAAGGGTCTTACAAAGCAAAGTTGGTACTGTTCGCTGCTTGTCAAGGTATAAACAAAGTTTTGTTATTTCAAGGCTGATGGTGCATTCCAGGCTAATTTCTTATTTGTGGCCTAGGGCTTAGATTAAAGGACTAGAAATTAGAACTCCTGAAACTTTCCTAACCTTGCCTAGTTATTTCAGCTTTCTGACTACCTAATGGGTTTAATGCTTTTGCTGCTGTGAAGCTTTAATATTTATAGACTGTTTTCTCTGGTTACATGGAAGATACTAAAGAAGTATAGCATGATTAGGGCTTTGGTTTGTTTCTCTCTGTGTTGGTGTGTGTGCGCGTGGAGAAGCATGAGGAAAGATGAACACAATGTTCTGTCCTTCCTTTCCAAAACGAAGTATCTACAGCCAGACAGAAGTCCCTGTGTTTTGACAGCCAGTGATGTAGACAAAAACTTTTGGCTTCAATCCTTTGCAAGCAGTCATAACTTGTAATACAGATGTCAGATAGAAGGCCAGGAGCCCCAGGGACTGGGAAATCCATTGCACTATTGCAAAACCTAGTTGAAAATATTAGCTGGAAGGAAGATCTAGGCTACTATGAGCCTAGATCAATGTTGAATGTTTACTTTCCTTATCGGTATGTCCATTTACAGACGTGCAGTCCCAATACGTATGTTCACCCTTTCATGCATTCTCCTACAGGTGCTACCAAATTTTACTTTTGAATACTCGATTCACTTATAATTTTGTCAATTTATAAATCATGTGCCTGGCCTGTCTTAGAAAACCTTATTAACAAAATTCAGGCTATGAATTCCTGAACTGCTATTTTATATCGTCTTTCAAGGGTATGAGTTGAAACTGTGAAACCACCATTGGTCTCTATGACATATTCCCAATAGTATATTTTATATTCCTTGAACAAAATAGTATGTTGCATCTTCTCCATAGGTCTTGTTTTAAATGCTAAATCTGTGAGTATACAGGCCCATGTAAAGCTTACAGCATGCTGGACTTTACACTGTATATAAATGAGGAGCATCTTCTACTTTTCTCTAGCTCTTCCCTTGGTGTAAATGAATAAATAGCAATAGTGAAGGTAGGTACAGCCAATGATTTATACCAGGCCAGAAAAATTTAATGAAACTGAATGGTAACAAGTTTAAATTTATAAAACTTTTCTACCTGGTCCCATTACAATTTGAAGTTATTGATTATGGAGATGATTTTAAAATCACCAACCCTTAGTTTTGCAAAAGAAACTGGATGATTTATGGGTAATGAAAATAAAACAATAAAATTGTTTGTAGTAGCAACAGAGTTTTGCAAACAAAATCCATTTCATCTTAAAAAACTCCTAAATCCAGAGTGACAACTGTATCTCACATCTGTTTTTCTTGGGATTTGCCCCCACCTTTCAACAGAATACCGGACTAGGCACAAGCGTCATTCCTGCGGGCCCTTGCCATGTTTCCATGTTTGCTCAGTGCCCCCAACTGGAGACTCCGAGAATCACATGATTAAAATATGCAATAATATTAATTTACATAAGTACTTAGTAGCATTCTTCATTAGTTGGTAATGACACCAATATATTTTCAGTTCTATAATAGACATCACTCCTTTTTAAAGTGTAGTTGGATAAAGAGTGACAATATTTTAAAAAAATCCTGTTACTCAAAGTTCATTTCCTTAGTGGACACTCTGAGTCAGAACTGCTGACTTCAATGATAAAAATAGTTATTTACTAATTTTCAGTGCTATTAGATTTTCACAGCCATCACAGTTAAAAGATAATACACTGGAGTCTGTTCTTGATATAGCATCAGTTCTGGCTGCATATCTTTACTCTTGCTGACAATGATATATCAGCAAAAAAAAAAATTAAAAAAAAAAAATCTAATGATTTTCTGACCCCAAGCTAAGTGTACTAGAGCTGGCACTCAGAAAAATTATTAGATCTGTGAAGTGAGTAAACAGAAAATGGAAACAAACTGAGAGTTGAAGCTGGAATCCTTTTTATCTGCTTTGGAGAATTTAGTAACTTTGTATTTTGTAGACTCTGCAAAAATAATTGGTGCAGCACCATGCCCACTTAGACAGTGGGTAAGCCCACACAGCAAACAGTAGTGTAGTATGGCAATACTTTTCTATAAGCTAGCTTAGTACTGGGAACATCCCAGTGATGACAGCAAGAAACTCAGCACAGGCTAATTGATGCCACTGAGGGGATGAGCTCTCCGTGCAGCCAGAGGACAGGCCGCTACTGGCATCTGAGGTAGCTCATTTAAAGCCAGCTTGGGTATCATTCAGCTCCTCAGGTTGGCATGTGTCATGTAGTTGCCTGCATTCCCAACTGAACGGCTCCACCAGTTCAGACCAAAGGTTCACCCAGCCCAGTTGTCTTTGTACAGCAGTGATCAAAAGCAGCTGCCCAAGGCAGAGTAAGAACAGGGCAAGTATGCTTCCTCTGAGTGCTTTCCCACACGCCGACTATTTTCAGCTCGTGAGTCACACAAGCTCGACAAGATTCCTTTAGGTAGTAGCCTTCCACGGATCTTTCAATTATTCGACCAGGTTCTCATCCACAGTAGCAGCATCTGCAGTAGCTTTTGGTGGCAAGTTCCATAGTGGTATCACCACTTAGAAGAAGAAAACAATTCCTTTTCTTTTGACCCTGTTGCCTGTAACTCTGCTTGACAGCATTCATTCTTGAACTGGAAGACTGAACACCTATCCATCTTCTCCAGGCCACATGATTTGATACTTTACTGTGTCGTTTCTTTTACAAGATAAAGAGTCCCAGCCTATCCAGTCACTTTTTTTTTTTCGTAGCCATTTTACATCCTTGATCATTCCTGCTACCCAGTTTTTCCTGGGAAAGCTGTGGCTTTTCCAGTAGTTTAAGATAAAGAGACCACAACTACATGCAGTATTCAGGGTGTGGTCAGGCCAGGGGTTAATACAGTGGGATTTTGATGTTCACTGTCCCTTTCCTAATAATTCCAGAAATTAGGTTTGCATTTGTGGTGACTACCAAACATTGCCTGATGCAATGCAACTCTCTACCGTAACCCCAAAATCTCCCTCCTGAGTAGTAATGGTAAATTCCAGCCCAGCATTTCATATATGATGCCAGGATTGATTTTCCCTACATGCATTATCTTGTGTTCACTTGCATTCAATTTTATCTGCCATTTTAATTTCCAAACTGTAAATAGAAAGTCTTCCTGTAAATCTTCTTAAACTGCCCTTCTCCTTCCTATCCTGACAAATTTTATACCATCATCAACTTTCTCACTGCACTACTCACCCTCTTACCAGATCATTTATGAAAATATTGAGCTGCAGGGTCCCAGTATGGGTTCCTGTGGAACTCCACTGGATGACGTGTCCCCACAAAGAGAGTTCATCATTTACTCCTACTCTTTTCTACCCTTTAATGAAGTCTTTAAGTATGTATATGCATTTTCTCTATTCAGAACTATTCGATTTCTTTAAAAAAAAAAATCTTTGGTGAGGGAATTTACTGAAATCTCTTTAGAAGTCTCCATAAACTACATCTGCTGAATCTCCCCAATCCACACATTTGTTGATTCTTTCAAAGAACTCCAGATGTGTCTGTAAGCCTGAATTTCATTTTACAAAAGCCATGCTGACTCCCTTCAAGTAGACTGTATTTATCGAGGTATCTACTGATCCGTAGGTTCTTTATCTTAATTCCCATTATCTTGCCTGTCAGATTACAGGCCTACAGTTCCTGGGATGCTCCTGGAACCATTCGTAGAGGGTGGTGACACATTTGCCACACTCCAGTCCTCAGATACCGAAGAAGATTAAGTCAGAGTGACAGTGAGAAGGTTACGCATTATTTTTAGTATTTCAGCAATTTTCCGTTTCCATTTTCTTCAAGCATTTCAGTGAAAACTCAGTTGGTTAGTGCTGATTCTTCTCTAAAACTCCACCCATAGTCACTTCAGTCTCAGGCAGATCCCCACTGGTTTACTTCCCTTTGTCCCATCTTGAAGAGGGTTCTGGCTGCGGAATGACCTCTATTTCTTCAGCTTTTCAGCTTTCCAAGTGTTCCATTTGTACCCTGATCATCAGTTGGCACTAGACTCTCTAACAGGCTAATTATTACTAATATATCTGAACAATGGTTTAGTGTTTATTTCAGTTCCTTTAGCCACTCTGTTCCCCCAGCTTGCCCCTGGCAGGCTGCTTCTGCCCTAAGTGCTATCTCCTCCGTGTCCCCTGCAACAGGGTCTTCGTCATCCTCAATCACATCTGGAACTTTTACAGCCTGTCAGCTACTCCAAGCTTTTCTGCGGTATTAAGGAGTCATAACACAGCTACACATCTAATTGCCAGATTTTAATCCCTGTCATGCTGTGTGACTTAAAAAACACACAAAGGACCCAATGCCTCAAATTCTCCATCTGGAAGATAGGGATAAGAACTGATACCTTCCTTTCTAAGCATATTGACATGAAAGTAAAAGTGTCATGATTTTTTTCTCAATTATAAAGTAGTACAGTATTAAAAATCATTTAACAAAGCCTTCTTTTGAGAGTTTACCACAACTGAAAAGCTATAGCAGTGCCATTCTTTCATCCCAAGAAAAATAAAATCCCTTACTTTTGAAGACTGAGTCTTTGTGGATCTTTGCAAGATTTGTTCAAAACTGTGCTGAGTCACTAGAAAGCTACTGAACAGAAAGGTAAATTTTATTGTCATGTGATTGCCACTTACATTCAAGTAAAATAATCCAAAACACCTGTAATAAATGGCATTCCATTCAGACCCAAGAATACATCTAGGTTTGGGTTCTGGTTCAGTTGGGGGGGGGGGGGAGGTTGTTTGGGTTTATTTTTTTGTTTGTTTTTTTGGGTGTTTTTGGCTTGTTGGGGTTATTTGTTTGTTTGTTTTACAGTTTTTGCCTTTAAGAGCAATAGTGACACCATGGGTGTAAAGAATACATGAGTCAAATACACATTAGAAGATAAAAAATCCTCTGAAGAAAACAAGTACAACTGAACTTACCTGGGTTACAGTAGAGTTACCGGCTATTTTGGAATGTAAGCAGAAAAGATAGCATTAGCCAAATTGCCCTGACTCCAAAGGATTTATTTTACATGCAGAACTACCGACATGTAGAACTACAATAGCTCTAGTTTTCCTGGACACCCAGAAAACATGCTTTTCTGTGATGGAAGAGCATGCGTGCTTTGGATGCCTTTACCCAAACAGCTACTGCAGTCAAAATTCTCATTCCATTAACAATTGCTTGGTTAAGAGTTTAAAACAGGACAGGAAAAACTAGCTGGGAAAAGACGAGTATACGATCACCTAGTCACTCTGCTGAATGGAGCGCAGCTACCTCTCACCAGCTAAACCAGGAATCCTTTCTTGCCTGGCTGGGATAAGCGTAGCCCTCTGACGCTGCCATGGTGAGAACTTCGCCTCTTGTTTTAATCTACTACAGACATTGAAACTGAATCACAAAGGGCTTGTAACTAACTACCACATTTGTAGCTAATCCCTGTGGTTTTATCACACATTCTCAAAGGCCCAGATCTGAAATACATGTGCTGGGGTGAGATCCTCATTTCTCATGACTGTATGGAAAGCCTTAGAAGTATTACTACTGTACTAAGTTCAGAAACCGAGAGAAAATAAATCAAGTTTAATGCATTAGACTGTTAACATTCCATATTTATAAATAAATGTTCTGGTTGGTTTGTTTGTGCATGGGGGGTCTTTTTTAAAGAGGATTTTTGAATGTCTGGGTTTGGCCATACCATATTCCCCTGCTGACAGCAAAACCTTCCACGGACACAGGAAAGAGAGAAACCAGTTATCAGTGCTAATTCTGAAGGGTTACCAATATGGGATTCAAAGAAAAAAATCCTTAAAATAAATAGCAAGAGAGAGATTAATTTAAAAAAAAAAAAAAACCCTGCCTTTCAAGTAATACCATGCCCCTCTGCATTCAGCAAAAAGCAGCAAGAAGCACTCTGGTTTACATTTATCTGTTGTTACTTTTATCCAAGTTTCTTCAAAACATTTTTAACCCTCCTACCCTCTGTGCACTCACCCTTCCCTTCCCATCTTTCTGGAAGTCGTTACTCAAATGAACAGAATGTTACAAAGCTGGTTTATAGCACACAGCACAATAGTTCCCTTCAAGAGAAGAGAAACTATTCTCCAGGAAGCTAAAGCAAATATTAAATTGCACAAATATGTATTCAAAAGCAGGAAATGCCACTGTCGAGAGTGCAAGCAGAAGTTCAACTCTGCTATCTTACACATGAATGATGAAATATCTTCTAATTGTGTGACTAAGTAGTTCCAAATAAGATAATGTATCACATTTGTTCTTCTCTGTAAGCACAGTAACTTTCACAGTTCTGTACATAATGCAAACAGAATCTTTTAAGAAAATGTCTACACATAATGCACAACAGACAGACTTAGGATTCTTACTCTCATGCACATAAGTTCACAGTCTCATTTAGAAGCTACCACTACCCTGGACTTCAGGAGAGCAGACTTTGGCCTCTTCGGGGACCTGCTTGGTAGAGTACCATGGGATAAAGCCCTGGAAGGAAGAGGGGTCCAAGAAAGTTGGTTAATATTCAAGAATCAGCTCCTCCAAGCTCAGGAGTGATGCATCCCAGCAAAGAGGAAGTCAGGCAAAAAGTGCCTAGTGGCCTGCATGGATGAACAAGGAGCTCCTGGAAAAAGCCAAGCACAAAAAGGAAACCTACAGAGGGTGGAAGCAAGGACAGGTAGCCTGGGAGGAATACAGAGAAATTGTCTGAGCAGCCAGGGATCAGGTTCGGAAATCTAAAGCCCTGATAGAATTAAATCTGGCCAGGGATGTTAAGGACAACAAGAAAAGCTTTTATAGGTATGTCAGTGATAAAAGGAAGACTAAGGAAAATGCCAGCCCTTTCTGGAAGGAAACAGGAGACCTGTTTACCTGGGATATGGAGAAGGCTGAGGTACTCAACGGCTTTTTTGCCTCAGTCTTTACTGGCAAGTGCTCCAGCCACACTGCCCAAGTTGTAGAAGGCAAAGACAGGGACTAGGAGAATGAAGAACCACCCACTGTAGGAGAAGATCCGGTTCGAGGCCATCTAAGGAAACCAAAGGTGCACAAGTCCATGGGACCTGATGAGGTGCTTCCATGCGTTCCAAGGGAATGGGCAGATGAAGTTGCTAAGCCACTATCCATCATATTTGAGAAATCGTGGCAGTCTGGTGAAGTTTCCAGTGACTGGAAAAGGGGAAACATAACCCTCATTTTTAAAAAGAGTAAAAAGGAAGACCCAGGGAACTACAGGCCAGTCAGTCTCACCTCTGTGCCCAGCAAGATCATGGAGCAGATCGTCCTGGAAACTATGCTAAGGCACGTGGAACTTAAGGAGGTGACTGGTGACAGCCAACATGACTTCACTAAAGGCAAATCGTGCCTAACAAATTTGGTGGTCTTCTACAATGACGTTACTGCATTGGTGGATAAGGGAAGAGCAACTACCTGGACTTAAGCAAAGCATTTGACGCTATCCTGCACAACATGCTTGTCTCTAAATTGGAGAGACATGGATTTGATGGATGGATCACTCAGTGTATAAGGAATTGGCTGGATGGTCACACTCAAACAGTTGCAGTCAATGGCTCAATGTCCATGTAGAGATCAGTGACGAGTGGCGTTCCTCAGGGGTCAGTACTGGGACCGGTGCTGTTCAACATCTTTGTCAATGATGGGGATTGAGTGCACCCTCAGCAAGTTTGCTGACCACAACAAGCTGTGTGGTGTGGTCAACATGCTGGAGGGCAGGGATGACATCCAGAGGGACCTTGACAGGCTTGAGAGGTGGGCCTGGGCAAACCTCATGAAGTTCAACAAGGCCAGGTGCAAGGTCCCGCACATGGGTTGGGGCAATCCCAAGCACAAACACATGCTGGGCAGAGACCAGACTGAGAGCAGCCCTAAGGAGAAGGACTTGGGAGTGCTGGTTGACGAGAAGCTCAGCATGACCCGGCAGTGTGCGTTTGCAGCCCAGAAGGCCAGCCATATCCTGGGCTGCATCAAGAGAAGTGTGGCCAGTATGTTGGGTGAAGTGATTCTACCCCTCTACTCTGCTCTGGTAAGAACCAACCTGGAGTCCTGCATCCAGCTCTGGAGCCCTTAGCACAGGAAAGACATGGACCTGTTGGACTGGAGCGGGGCCAGAAGAAGACCACAAAAATGATCTGAGGGCTGGAACACCTCTCCTATGAGGAAAAGCTGAGACAGTTGGGGCTGTTTAGCCTGGCGCAGGGAAGGTTTCAGGGAGAACTTATAGCAGCCTTCCAGTACCTGAAGGGACCTACAAGAAAGCTGGAGAGGGACTTTTGACAAGGGCGTGGAGCAATAGGACAAGGGGTAATGGCTTCAAGCTGAAAGAGCGTAGGTTTAGATTAGATATTAGGAATAAATTCTTCACTATGAGGGTGGTGAGGCACTGGAACAGGTTGCCCAGAGAAGCTGTGGATGCCCCCTCCCTGGAAGCATTCAAGGCCAGGCTGGATGGAGCTTTGAGGAAGCTGGTGTAGTGGAAGGTGTCCCTGCTCATGGCAGGGGGGTTGGAAACAGATGATCTTTAAGGTCCCTTCCAACCCAAACCATTCTATGATTCTATTTACTGAAGAAAACCACAGTTACAAACTCAAATGAACAGGTATCCACACACTTAGGGTTCCAGAAGATTTACAAGGGACTACAATAAACCTAGAAGTCTGTGCATCACATAATTGATATTGTAAATAAATGTCCAAATTACACAAGGTGTCATGGATGCCTTTGGGAAAATGAATGCTTTAGGTGGTAATGATTTTAACCAGTGTGAGAGCTAATGCATTTTTTTTGCCAGACATGTCCAAGTCCTGTTCAGTTCAGGCAAGAATTCTGTAAAAACATTTGAGAGTGGATATAGTAATCTTGCAGAATTCTTTATAATAATAATACTTCTTTGCAGAATAGGTCACTGTGGCAGAAACCACTGATGAGAAAAAGGTAAAACTAAACAAGGAACTGTATCTTCTATCCAAAGAAGCAGTTTGAGCTCCTCAGGTCCTCATGAACACTGTGACCACAGCAGCAAAAGCAGCTAGCACAAGTTAAGATGATGACTATTTCTAGCACCATCTTGAAAACAAGACAGAAAACTACTACTGAGCAGTGTCAGCTCTTAACTTCAAATACCTCCCTACAGCAGACCTTCATGTGCAGTCAGTCAGCCCCTCACCCTTTCACCCTGAGGCAGGAACAGCAGATTCATTTTACCGTGTCACTGAACCTGGGGCTCTATGAGCTGCAGACACCCATTCCCAGTGTGCATCTGGGAACCAAAGGCACTAATTTCAGACAAATGAGTATCAAGCCTTCCACTTGGAGGAAGAATTGGCTGGAGGGACCAGTGTTTTCTGAGACAGAGTGACACAGGAAAGAGTAGGTACAATCCTACATTTGCTTAAGGCATCAGCATACCCAAGGCCATGTCTGAGCAGCAGAAGCACCTGTGCAATCAAAAAAGCATAAAAGAGATTTGCTTGATTGTAAAGGAAATGGTAAGGGGCTAGGCAGGGGGACAGATCTGAATCAACCACTTGTTTGGTTTCTCGTCTTTCTCTCCCCTAGAAACTCCAACCTAATGACTATGGCACGTATGACACATACTTAAATTCCAGAGAAATGACAATACTTTCCATGGACAGCAACAAGTGCATCAGAGAAGAAGGACCTAGAACATGGTCAAAGGGCCATTTTCTATCTCTTCCCAAAAATATAGTTCCATTTAAAGACACTCGGAGTGTTTTTTTTTTTTTCCTTTCCCCAGGCACTTTAAGATGCATTTAGTTGTCTCGTGATCCAAATTGCTCGCATAGTGCCCTATCAGCACTCATGATTGTTGGAACAGTTATTTAGCAACAATTTTCTAAAGTAGAGAGAGGCTTGTTCTGGACACGACTAGCTCAGAAACAGCAACGCAATTACTATATCCTGGAAACCAGATTCCCTCTGAAAGCTGAGCTGTCACAAGCAAAAGTAGACAAAATTAAATTCTTTCATAACTGACCCCTTCACTCTGAATATAGTGAGTGCACTATAGGATCCTGTTCTCTTTGCCAAGCCTCTAGTTCTGCTGCTCACAGACATACAATCAGCGTCCTAGCTGCTGACAGGCTAGCCAGCTAAGTCTGGCATTTCACACTGCTCCTTAAGTAGTGAAGCATTAGCATACTACTCCTGTGCACACGAGTGAAAGAAGAATGTGAATGTCGCAAGGACTGGACAAGACATCCCACCAAAAAAAGCTGTGAGCATTGATAAAGAACCTTGTGGTTTTAAGGGGAGATTTCAACATCCACTGCCCATCCTCTGCCACATGCCATCCACATAGTCATTGCGGAAAAACTATTTGAGTGCAAATTGCTTAAGCGAGCCTTCTACACACACAGCTCCCATGGCATAGCTCGATGTCCCTACCTGGAAGTGTTTAAGGCCAGGTTGGATGAGGCTTTGAGCAACCTGGTCTAGCAGAAAGTGCCCCTGCCCATGGTAGGGGGGCTGGAACTCAATGGTCTTTAAGGTCTCTTCCAACCCAAACCAGTCTATAATTCTATGAAATGTGTGTGCGCGCTCAGAACGAATGCCACATCAGATCCCAATGGTCAGACAGGAAGGCAAATTCCCACCCAGAGCGTATTGCTAGAGCTACGGGTCTGTGCAACCACACAGAATGAAGATGCAGATGATGAATCCTGATGTTTGTGCATGCCTGGCTGCACCGAAGTTTAGGGCTAGACTGCAGAGAACTGGTATTACGGTGACCTTTATGGTGCTTAAATTGTTTTGGGGATTTAAGCACCATTAAGGTGCTTTAGTTCTTGAATTAAAATTCAAATACTAAAGAATATTTCTCAGTATGGATAAGCATATGCATTAGTAAAGGAACACAAGGTAATGGCCAGTTTCCTTTAAAATTAATTCCGTGTAAAACACTTGGTTAATGTTTTCAGGTCACCCTAGTAACACGACCAACATTACCATAGTAGCATCTTACACAGAAAGACAGATCACTCCAGTCTCATGAAAAGGTAATTCTACTTCTCTGACTCATGGTAATAAATCTACATCTGTGGAGTGAAATAGACAGTCACCAACCATCCTGAGCTCCCAATGATGTCAGGTTAGTTGACTATTCAGTATGTGTAAATTTGAAAAAAAAACCACCCCAGTAAATGTCATACTTAAATTCACAATCCCCTCAAAGTTCAGCCTGTTCTGAGCAATTAACACAAAATTACTGCCAGAGCTGTGACATATTAGAATAAATAATACTTTAAAAAGATACAGATGTTAAATATGTATATGCCTTCAAGAGTCATGTTAAACATTTAAAAATAACCTCAGTGATTACTGGTGCATTCAGATTTTATAAGATCTAGGACTGGCAGAGGACTCTGTGGTTCTTGCTCTGTACCATACCATGTGTGTGATCTGGATTAAATTTCAGAGGGAGGTCTCTTTTTGTTCCTTCCAGACTTTTACTTACTAAGAGTGCAGTGAGCTAAATTCAGAAGCAGGGCAGGCATACGGATCTCCAAAAACTTTATGGGTCAAATTTAACAGTGACTAAATGGTAGTACAAACTGCAATCCTGGTGTCTAAGAGAAGCAAGTCATTGACTTCAGTGGTTATTCTTCAGAGTATGCAGATGAGAATCAACTTACAGGTCACAGAAACTGATCACAGATGGGTGCTGGGCAGAGTGACCTGCACAAATTTAACATGTACTGGCTTGTAAAGTGAATATAGTATTATCTGCCTTATGGCAGAAACCACCAGCAGAGATGGCAGTAGCAGCCTCAGTAAGACACACTGTGACTACGGGTTATAAGTTTTTCCCTGCAAGCTCTCAATTATCTGTATCCACCCTCCTCAGCAGGCAAACTACAGTTTAAACTGGAAAACAAATACTCCCTCATCCCAAGAGGGTCACGAAAACTGTTCTGGCAGAGACAGGTGAAGGCCAAGAGGGAAATAAAGCATTTCTCTTGCATTCTGTCTTTCTGGATGAACAGAACTTTGAAATGTTACAGTAAAGGGTAAGCGAAGTTAGAAAACTGCAGTTTTCCCTCTCTGGCTCTTTTTCAGTTCTGGCCTCATCCTAGCCTTCCCTCCTACTCTGGACCCCCACCTCCCTACTCGAAACACAAGCCACCAGCACATCTATCAATGGATTCTTTTTCCTGCAGCTCCCAATACTCCCAGCTCAACCCAAGACGTCACCAGTTCCTTCAAACCCAGCCACACTCCCCAGTGCTGCTGCAGTGTCTGCTCCGTAGCTTCTGCTGAGAGGCTGAGTGCATCGCTAACGGCAATTGTTCCAGCAGTAGCTAATGCCCAGCCTGTGGCGACATGAATAACTACTAGGGGAGTTTAAGCAGTTCTCCCCAAATATATAGGCTATCTTCCCACAATTTTTCCTCTTGGGCATCTTCATTACACTTGTTTTGCATGTTTGCAGAGTGCTGAATTAGCTCAAGTTACTTTATTTTATCACATACTCCTCTTTTAGAAATAGTTTACTTACAATGAGAAACTTGCACCATGATTTAAGTCAGTGTAAAACTTGTCTCAGAATCCATCGAAATAACCAGTGCTTAGAAACCACACATGAATTTGTGGTTTTCTTGTGCAACAAAACAAATAGAGAGTAGTGGACAATTCTCTGAAGCACTAAAATCCTGCCTAGTAAAAGATTGGCAGGGTAGAGGGTCGTTTCAATTCCCGACTTATGAGTGGGGACCAGGGAGGTTTGATGACAAAATGATTTTATTTTTTTAAATGAATGGTTTTCCTGTTTTAAATGAATGGGAAGTTGAGGCCAAGAAACCTGCGGGGAGATCTATAGTATTCCACGCATTCTCATTAAGTGGATCATTTCATTACTAAGAGTGAAAACTGTTTTGTTTTTAAATAGAAAAAAAATCTTAATCAAAAAAAATCATGAGCAAAAGAGTCTGTTTCAAGCTCCTCGCACTATAAAAACCCCCACCTATTGCTATTGTTTTACAGGACCAGTTCTGATTTTCAGTAAACTCTGACCACTACGTAACTGTTCCTACCGGACATGGGCAAACCAACCCCTGCAATGTAAGGCTTCGCAAGGAGCAAAGCAGCACAGTGAGCTTGAGGTTGGCTTCTTAAGCCTTGGCACAGATAGAAAGCTTCTTATTACCTCACCTTGCATCAATCTGCTAAGAAACAAACCAAGGCAAAATTATGCCATTCAGCCTTTCAAACAAATTCTGACCAATCTGGACTTCAGGACAGTCCGTGTTTTAGTTCATCTCCCAGAAGCAGGTGTAATTTTCTTGCTAATATATATCTGAAACTTTCTCCTGCCTGTAAGTTTTCAGATGGTTACACAGACAACTAGTGAGCCAAAATCATAGACTGAAAGTGCACAGTCATTTCAGAAAATCTGGATTCATTTTGCAGAATCACAGGATCAGAACGTTAGGGGTTGGAAGGGACCCCTGTGGATCATCTAGTCCAAGCCCCCTGCTGAAGCACGGTCACCTAGAACAGGCTGCACAGGACCTCGTCCAGACGGGTCTTGAATATCTCCAGAGAAGGAGAATCCATAACCTCTCTGGGCAACCTGTTCCAGCTTTTTTTTCCATAAAAATCTCAGAGGTAGACATTTCTTCACAAAGAGCGGTAAGAGGATTCTCTTTGCTCTACTAAGTAAATGGAGATTCATAACAGTAGAGACAGAACACAGAACATAATTTTACCAGAGTCAAAAACAAGGCAAATGTTTGCAAACATACCTTGCACGGATGTGCCAGCAATACTTACTGGATGGAATGATACAAGAAACTGGTTTGGCTCTGGGGGTTATATCCTACCATCCTGAGTTGGTAAAGATGGGAAATTGTGCCAAAAAGCTCTGAGACTATTTCAGGCAGAGGAAAATATATTTGCCTTCTTTTTACATAGGAACAGTGATAAACAGCAACATAATCTGCAGACAAAATGTAAGGGAAAAATATAAGAAGAGAGAAAAATTATTTCAGGGCTCCCTCAGAGATTAACATTTTCAGAAGATGATTCTGAGCACAGGAAGTTCCGTCTGAACATGAGGAAGAACTTCTTCCCTCTGAGGGTGACGGAGCACTGGAACAGGCTGCCCAGGGAGGTTGTGGAGTCTCCTTCTCTGGAGATATTCAAGACCCGCCTGGACAAGGTCCTCTGCAGCCTGCTGTAGGTGACCCTGCTTCGGCAGGGGGGTTGGACTAGATGACCCACAGCGGTCCCTTCCAACCCCTACCATTCTGTGATTTCCAAGAAACACCTCCACTTCTGATAAATCATAGATCAGCATACACAGCCTGTGGACGAAGACAGTTTCTTGCATCTCCCTCGACTTCTCTAAGGGAAATAGTCACCATCCACAGGAATGAAGATCATGAAAGAAAATATCAGACACCCTGGACAAGTAGAGGGGAACAATTGGTTCTTTTCATAGGCAACACAGATGATGAAGGTTTCTCCCCCTAATAACAGGGACTTCAGCACAAATGAAACTGCTGGCTGATTCCAACAGATACAACAACAAAATTCGGTTTTTGCAATCTAGTCTTCCACTAGTCCTCTAATGAGTGGCTTGGTTCTTGTACCTAACTTGATCGCTCAAACCCAGAAAAGCCTAGCTCATATGGAGACCTTTTAATTCACACACACGCATAGCACTTCCACTGCTTCAACATAAACTGTGGGCATGCTATGAGTAGCACAACACTGAATCACAAAGCTGTGGGGTATTTAATTTCTAGTACAGATAGTGAGAAATACGATAGAGCCTAAACGCAGGGTTTCTATTCGCCGTCTCCTTCTATGAAATGTGGTATTTCCAGTACGAGTTTCTCAATCAAACCGTCCCCAGATCAGCTCCTGTGAACAGCTCAAAGGCAGTAACCAGATACTCGCTGGATGGCAGACAGTGCCAAAGCAGAAGTGAAACGAGCTTTCAAATGCACTTTACTCATAGCAACCCCATTCCTTCTCCCCCCCTAACTAAAAATCAGCGCATTAACACTTCATATCCAAGTGTAACTAGCCTTTCCGTTTCCTCCTCCATCCCTCAGACGGCAAGCACAGTTCTTTGAAAGATTACGCGCTTTGCTTCTTAGATTCACTCGGCACCGTGTCAGCAAAGGATAGGGACCGGCGCCAAAACGATGCAGCTATCCTGCGCGGCTTGTGCCAGCCTTTTACATCACGCTTGCATTAAGCCCTCAGTCCCTGTCGCACTGTCGTGATGCGATTCGCGTATTTCAATTTGAAGCAGCGTCGCATGCAGCAAGCCGCGCGGAGCTGGGCCGTCTAAGGACAAGCCGGCACGGAGCAGAGTCCCGGACTGGGCACTCCAAGGCCGTTGGGATTTCTGTCGGAAGGATGACCGCTCTCTGGTAGCGGTGCGGGGTCTGGCCGCCTTCGGCCACGCGGGCAGACGCGGAGCATTAAGGCCGTTTTAAGGTCCCTTCCAACCCTTACCATTCTATGAAATCCCCAAAATGCGATGGCCACCTTAGCAAGCACTGGCTTTTATAGGGGAAGAAGAGGACTGCAGCACATCGATCTTGTTGAAGTCACCTAACTTTGCTGGTTTTAATCTTACAATAAAAACGTTACCCTGGCCCGAACCCCGCACGGGCTTGCCTCACGGCAGCGCGCCCAGCCCCGAGCCCTCCGCCGAGAGGCCCGGCCTGCGGGACCGGGACCTCCCCGCGCTCCCCGCCCCCGCTCCGCCGGAGAAGCGTCGGGCTCTCCGCCATCATCCCGAAACTCCAGGCTTTACCCGAAAGGCTTTCGCTTTCCGCCGGGCCGGCCGGGCGCGCCGCCGCCAGGGGACACTGCGGCCCCGGCTACCCGCGCCGTGCCAGGGGGGGACGGGGGAGCGGGGCCCGGCCGCCCCTCACGGCCTCCCCGCCGCGGGGCGGGGGGCGGCAGGCCGGTGCGGGGAGCGCCTGAGGGGAGGGCGCGGCGAGGGGCACCGCCGCCCGCCCGCTGCTCTGCCCCGGCCCGCCCCAGCCCAGCGTGGTGGAGCTCGGGGCGGCCGTCGGCTGCGGCTTCCCGAGGCCGGGTGCGGGGCTCGGACCCAGGCCCTGCCCGGGTGAGGCCCGGCGAGCGGGCCGGAGCGCGGAGGCAGAGCGCGGTGTAACTTCCAGGCAGGTCGTGCCCGCGCCGCGTTATGGTACGCGCAGGGACTTCCCCTGGTGTCAGCGAGCCCAGATCCTGTAAATGAAAATTCTGACCCTGCCGGTTATCTGGATGGAGAGTCCCCGAAGGCAATTTATAGACCGTATTTCGTGGCTGGGTATTTCTGATGGCTTTCAGGTGTGGCCCGGCGAGCTGCCCCTGTGAGAGCAGAACATAAAGACAATGGCGGCGACAGGCAGAGAACAAGCCTGCGTCCGCTGAGCCTGTTCTGCTGCCTGGAGGAGATGCCATCGCCTTGTGCGGGCCAAGCATTTCAAGTCATGGCTGTGCAGCTACTGCCGTGCGCAGTGACCGAAAGTACCGGGCCGCAGAGTTAGGGGTGAACCATCAGAGCACCCCGAGCCAACACCTGTAACGTGCGTCCTCATGGCACACCCAGAAGCACAACCTCTCCTATGAGGACAGGCTGAGGGAGTTGGGGTGTTCAGCCTGGAGAAGAGAAGGCTCCAGGGTGACCTTATTGCAGCCTTCCAGTACCTGAAGGGGCCTACAGGAAGGATGGAGAGGGACTTTTCACAAGGGTGTGTAGTGATAGGACAAGGGGGAATGGCTCTAAGCTAAAAGAGGGCAGATTTAGATTAGATATGAGGAAGAAATTCTTCACCATGAGGGTGGTGAGGCACTGACACAGGTTGCCCATAGAAGCTGTGGATGCCCCCTCCCTGGAAGTGTTCAAGGCCAGGTTGGATGGAGCTCTGAGCAACCTGGTCTAGTGGAAGATGTCCCTGCTCATGGCAGGGGGGTTGGAAACAGATGATCTTTAAGGTCCCTTCCAACCCTTACCATTCTATGAAATCCCCAAAATGGGATGGCCATCTTAGCAAGCACTGGTTTTTATAGCGGAAGAAGAGGACTGCAGCACATCGATCTTGTTGAAGTCACCTAACTGAAAATGCCGCGCAGTTTCCCTATAGGCACTGTTATTGTCCTGAATAACAAGAACCTGAACAGTTATTTCTGCTGCTCAGCAAGGCTAACTATCCCATCCTGCCAATTCATCCGCATTGCTTATCGCACTGAGTGACTTCATTTATTGCACATTGCCTTGTGCTGCGCAGACGCGCTCTCAGGTTTGTATGTTCCCTCAGAGCAAGCAGTTACAGTGATTTAAAAAGTAAGCATCCCAGAAGAGAGTACGTATAACAAATCAGGTAAGCCGTCTGTAGCCACTTCAGTACAAAGATTGGGAGGGACATCAAGGAATAGTTTGATCATTACTAGACAAGAATAATCTGCTCTGCTGATTCTGCTATGGGACTGGTAACTTCTGGCAAGAAGGTGGTAACAAACATCTCCAAGGTCTCCAAGGTCATCTTGACAGAAAGGGCCCCCACAACTTAAGCCATGTCTTTGAAATGCTGAGCAAAGGAATGTGTAACTGCTTTTTAAAAGCAGGCATGTAAACTCGCTAGCACGATGATTAAGCACTTTTGGAAAAAAGTTACCCCAAACCATTCTTTCTCAACTGGAAGCAGAACATATTTTATATCAGGTGCAATTTCTCTTTTAAACAGCTTTATCTTAAGACAGTTCCGTATTTTACAGCTACTTGTCCAACCTGTAGCCAACACTTCACTGCTCCTTCAGTCTTAGAAGACCTCTTAGAAAGGTGCATAAATCCTGGACTGTACTGGTCATGCCTACTCAGCAAGAACAATACACATTCAGGGGCTCACCACCTTGTCCCCCAAGGCAGCGAGTTTGGTGTAAACTTTTCATGTGATTGTTCCAAACCCTTAACCAATACTATGAAAGGCGAGTGTTTAAGGAATTCATACTAGCCTATCGGTTTAATTTTTACATGATTATCACTGGAAAAATCATAAAGAACTGAAATAAAGGGTGTGTATGAGAAAAGTACACATGATTCAGTAGGAACGCTTAGTGTTCTGAGTGGCCTTTTTGGGAGCTGACAAAATTGTTAATGTTTTGCAGCTCCCAGAGGAGTCCTGTGGAGCATATTCCTGCATGTCAGACTAACATCTTGCCTGGGAGTCCTGCCTCATGGCTTGGGAATAACTGTTCTGTACAGCAGATGCTGTGTAAGACATTTTTTCCACTACTGTACATTTTTCAACTCCTTCTGTAATAAAGAAAGTATGAGCAAACTACAAAAAGTACTCGCTTCCAAATAAGACAGAGGTGAAAATGATTTATCACTTAAAGTCCCTCTCTTGAAAGCATTAATTTCTTTAAAAATAAAGACAAGTGTGACAGTAAAAGTTCACAAAATACCCAAGAAGATACTACCAGAAATAGTACCTCCATATACAAAATCAAAAGTCATCATTCTCATCACAGAAAAACTTCTAAATCAGTCATAAATTCTTCCAATGTTTTTTCTACCTTGCTTATTCCCAAGAGGAGGAGAGGAATCTTTTCAGGTTATTAAATCTGAATCAATAAAGTTCCAGAGAAATTATGACCATTAAGAATATAGTTCTGAGTAACCAGCTTGTCTTCTTCATCTGCAGGAGAGCGGTCAATTCAGGAAAGGAGTGATAGCATCGCAACCCCCTATTAATGTCCAAGAGTTCAGCTATTACTGAAGCATGTTAACAAGCCAGCTGAGATATGTATGCAGCTATCAAATGACAGATAATCTGTCTCGTTTATGCATACAAATACTGGATGACAAATGAGGGTGAAGGGGTTCATGACACAAGAATTCAGTAGCAAGCACGACCTACCAATTCAAGGCATTCCCCCACCTAAGCTCCCCTCTTTCAGCTGGGCCATTCTGTGAACAGGATAAGGCAGCCAACGCTCAAAAAAAGGCTCTTTTTTCACGCAAGATTACTTTTCGACCTACTACAGTTCACTGACCGGGATTATTATGCAGCCCATAAGCATTGTGCTGGCACCATGGGAGGGCAGCAATATGGGAGATGGGCGGGGGTGAGCTGGTAAGACCTGCTTTAGACGATGTTGCCACCCACAGAACTGTTTGTGCACCTACTCTCTCAAACCAAGGATTGCTAATAGTGCTTTTACACATTACATCCATACACCCTGAAAATAAACTGAAACAGTGCTAATACGGCATGAATTTCTAGTCTAGGTGGATTTCAGAGGCAACCAGAGCTCATTTTTTCCTTGGGATGTCTGAGATCTCTGCCTTTTCCCTTGCTCTTTCCCCACACTGAGCAGGCACTGAGCACCCTGGCTGAAACCCTGGCAGAAAGGCAGTCCCTGATGACAAACCCCACTGACTGGGGGGGATGGGGAGAAGCAGGTTTCATGCCAGCACTTCTCACAAACTTAAAACCAAAACTTCTCACTCTTTGACTCTATCAGTAATAAAACACAAATAAGGATACTGCAATGTCTTACCTTAAAGCATCAGTGGCCTTTCAAAGGAACCAAGGCATCTGAGTGAGAACTGAAGTAGGTTAAGCAGGGGTATGTTCTCTTCTGTCAGTTCTGGTAAGCAATGGCAGAAGAGCAGACTGATATCCATGCAGTAAAAACCATAGTTGCTAAATTTACCAGAGCCAAAGAGCCAATTTATCAGTGCTCTTACTCAGCTGGAATGTACCCACATGAACATCCCTACTCAAATCAGCTTGTAAATTAGGTAAATGTCATCCACACCCATTTTAAAATTCCTTTGTATTGCCAAAGTAACATAAGGGGGGGGGCATAGGGAAAGAAACAGGTGTGATGTTTTATCGTATTAGTTAAGCTTTTGGGACTACAATTTTGAAATCAGTAAGGCAAATCATCCAAGTGCTTGCTAACATACACAGCTGTTTAGAATTTCCCATAAGATTTTGAGAAAATCTAGACTGCAACGTGCAACTCCAGAACCTGAATATGGATCCATGCACGCAAAGCTCTTGTGCTCTCACTGGGAGTATCAGCACACAATTAAATGAAAATATTTAAATTTACTAACTGCAGTGCTGAGACAGTAATGCAAGTCTTGGTTTGCAATGTAAGAAGATCCACTTTCATGCCAAATACACATGAATTAAACTCACCTCGTGCATTCCCTGAGAGGACTTCAGTTTAAAAAGAAATCTGCTCCATTAGACTCTGGAGAATAACCTCAGAGAACTAACTGTTGCTTGCTAATTGAATGACATCAGAAAGCAGCCATCAGCTGCATTCTGCCAATTTCCTAGACGCTGGAGAGTTTTGGTAAGAACTGCATTAAATGATCTGTCATCAACCGAGTATTAATCTCTCAGTATTTTATTACTCAGTCTTAAACAGGGCCTTCTGGAGGGCAAGAGTTATTGGCAATGGGAGGCAGTAATTACAAAGTGAGGTACAGTGCAGAAAACATGACGAGTTAAAACAGTGTCTGGGGACCGTTTAATACTGTGCTGGCAAACAGAACATGTTATAAAGCCATTTTAGAGAGAACAGATATAATGCAGGAATCTAGCTGCTAAACTACAAAAAGGAACCCTGAAGCAGAAAATTATGGTTTTCATTTCTCTCATTAAGGGATAACCTTTCAGGCTATGCTCCTTTAAAGGAGCAGTAGATTTTGCCTATACAGACCACCATGTGGATGCGCCGAGCTTCTTGCACATGCTGCAGGACCAGACATGTTTTTTAAACAGAGTAATCACTGTACACGAGTCGCCATGTTCCATGGCCTGCCTTTTGGGTGCCAGGTGGCTGATGACAGTGGTGAAGGTGCTCCAAGTAAGAGCAGAGTTAAACTGAGGAAATATGCACTATACATGTGCATAACACTGACATAACTCTGTTGTAGTTAGGAAAATATTTCAGTAAAGTGAAAACAAAATCACACTGAATTATTACGGTTCAGATATCCCAACCTGAGCCAAGTATGAACCGATACTATGTATTGTGAAGGGATGGTAAGTAAAACTAAAATCAATGTGTACAGGGGATCAGCTGCCACAGGGCAGGGCCTATGGCTGATAAAAAGGTAAGTGGCTTTGGAAAGCATCCCTGAATTATTAGGAAGCCTCAACCCATGAAACACAGAACCGACCATTTCAGGCCACATGATGCAGCCTGATGTTCCCACAGCCTTCATTATTGCATGACAAAGCATGAGTAATCACAGACGAGTTTTGTTCAAGTGTATCAGTGCACGGAAAGACCAGGAAAGTACTGGAACATTTCCCTGAACTGGCTACTCAGTGCAAAAAATTCTCCGCCTTGAAGAACTTACGTTCTTCGTAGGTAAAATGGGCAGATGGTGCTGGAAAGAGATAGATTTAACCTAATAAAGGACCAACAGCAATGTACTTTGCAAAGCATGATAGACCTAAATGAAGAGCATTTGCTCATTAAATGGTATTTGAAAATGCATAGTGTAACGCAAAAAAAAAAGGAAAAAAGTCATTATTGTTATTATTATGGAAACTGGAATGTTTCTAAGAAAAAAAAGGTAGAGACTGCATATTGACTTGGGATAGACTATTGCTTTCTCACTCACTGTTACTTTTAATATGCACTTAGCAACTGAGTTACTGCTCTTGAAATGCTAGTGTTTAGGTATAGAACAAGTAAGCAGAATGTGTAACTTTCTATTAAGAAATCATGCAACAGTTTAATATCCTTGTGTCACTATTTGTAATATTATATTCTTCAAGTTTGTGAGAGCAAACCAAGAAAATGACAGCTAGGAGTCTCTCCATATGCATCTGATGTCACGTACTGCGATAAACGTGAAATTGAAAACACATCCTCCATTTTTTCTTTTGAATGTACATAGCTGGTTTTAAAAAGTAAAATAGTTCCATTTTCCCCAATCATTATAAAAGCTATAACTTCAGTTCAAAGTAGTTATCTTCAATTGTACGTTGTTCCTGAATTTGTAGCTGGAAAGGTGAAGAAAATAAATGGAAACAAATAATGATGGAAAACCAGCTAGTGAAAACTGTAGGAATTGGTTTTCATATAAATTAAGTATAACACTTTGAATTTTGTAAAATATCAATCAACTTGATATAAAAAGCTGATAATCTAATAATTTATGGGGAAAATGTTTTGATCACAGTTTCTTAACATGATGGTAAAAATACAGATGTGTTCACATGTGAGCATCATTTAGAATTGCTCATAAAAAGCCTGACTAGTCACATAACCTCTCAATCACCCATATCCCCATTTATACTCTTCTATTTGAATTGTATATACAATTAGATCCTGTCCCTGCTGCAAGCTACTCTGCGTGGGCTGACCTCACCGACTGCTCAAGACTCCCTGAGTTCTCTGAAACTCCAGACAGGAGAAGTGTGGAAGTACCAGCAGGCAAAGGCTCAAACCAAGACAGGCTCCCCCAGCATTTTATTCACCTGGAAAAAGGGACTTCTGTTCTTATATCAACAATACGTAAGTTGTTGTCAATTTCCTCACCTGTATGATCAAAAAGTCTCTTTCAAATTTGATGGCTCTTGGCCATTAATCAAGTCCTTAAACACAGCTGATGGATCACCTACCCCTAGAAAGGCATGAGCACGGGTGCGTAACCTCTCCATGCACTGACAGAATAGGTCCTGAGTCCATACTGGAACTTAACAAACAAATGGGATGACCAGAATTTACAAGGGAAATTTCTAGCCTATGTACTATTGTCATTTACAGTAAAAAAGAAAGAAAAAATATTCATCTCTAGAGATTATTTACCTCGCAACCCAATAGTGCACTTGGAAATTACGGTACCCTAAAACAGCTCTGATAAGCAAAGATGAAACTCAAATAGCTAAAAGGGAACTATCAGATCTCTTGCTTAGTATCAAATCCTGTTTTAAAACTTTCTGCTCTTAAAGACATCCTGTTTATATATTTAATCAATGAACTGGACGTAAGAGAAACAAAAATTGCCTGCAGTCCTCTGTAAAATGCGTATTTGTGAAGCTGGTGTAATTCAGCTTTTAAAGTAAACAACTAAACAGTTTGGGAAATCCCCCAAATTCCTGTTAGATTTTGTTTCTGTTTGTCTGTGAACAGTTTTCTGATTTTTCTGGGAATGTACCACGGTTCAATGGTAGGCATTTAAAAAAAACAAACCCATAATCTTTTTCTTTTCTGCTCTTTCCTTACCTGGATGTTATCAAAGATTTCAGTTTGATAAGAGACTCTGCCTCCAACAAAACCTTACACCTGTGTTAGCTCTCCTGTCAAAAGGAGCTTCTAGATAATGATGTGAGATTCAGGGACCTCAGGGGGCTGCTTTTCTTTGTTTTGTTCTGTTTGTTTTAGGATCTTCTTGTTTTTAAAGATCAATTGCAAGCCTTCTTCAAAGAGAACAAGGACATGGGACAGGAGGAAATATTTTGGATCACCCATATACTCAGTTGGTCTCACATCAAATAATGTAGCTTCATCCTAAAACTAAGCAGGTTGCACACATACATGCCTACCTACAAACCTGCTCACATACACCATTTCTGTTGGAAGGCTATTCCTGAACATCTTTCTTCTCACAGGTAGAAACTTCTTCACATATCTAGCTCAAAAATATGTGCAAATTATACCTAGTCACTCTTCTGCTAACATTACTTCTTATCTACAATAGCTCTTTCCCTTACATGATCTTTACTCTGCTTTAATTACATAGACAGTGATCCTACCACTTCTAACACATTATTTGTCTAAAACGAAGTCTCAGAAAAATAGATTCCTCATTCCCTTAATCTTCCTAGCAGCCCTTCCTTGTACCTGTGCTAATTTTGGTTCATCTTTCTTTATCATGGTTGAACAGAAATGCATGCAGAATTTCAGATGAGGTTTTGCCAGGGCCTTGCATAATTACGCTGATATTTCTCCCTTTAAGAACATAAATACACAAATAAAGAAATAACCCCACTACTACGCATCTGAGTTCCTATTTAACTTCCCTTTTGCCCCACTGCATTGGTGCCTCAGCATCAGTTACTGATTAGTATGTCTTTGCTTGTTCACTCCATTGTGATTTCCAACTGATGAGTCTCTACCTTGAGACAGAAATTCCTGTTAATAGTTCTTCAAGTTTGTGACTGTATGCTTTGCATCATGACAGGGTGCTAGACAATCTCATCTAGATTCCGTTTCCCACAAAAGGCTGGACCACATGGTCTTTTGAGGTCCCTTCCAGCCTTGGCTGTTCTACGATTCTGTGATTCCATGATTCTATGATTAATTATTACGGCATTTCTGTTCTCTTCTGCAAGGTCATGCAGTTTCTTTTGCATGGTATTTCAATCTTCATCTGTACTAACGGTTCCTTTGTATCCAAAGTCCTTACCAAAGACACTAAACAGGAGTGGTCTGTGATCAGTCCTTGAGAACGTGCACTTATAAACCATTCTTTAGCTTGACAGCTCCCTTTTCAAAAAAAACAGTTGCCATTTTCCTTCAGCTTGTTCTCTGGTTATTTTTCAATTCTTGTACTATTTCACATAATGTCCAGCTAAAGTAATTGTATCTTATATAGCATTGCATCAAATATTTAAGCAGAGTCTTGTTGCTTATTCCTTATCCTCAATTATTTTACCTAAGACAGATAACAAATCAGTACTCTCAAAACTTACTTTACAATGGGAAGACAAACCTTAATTGTTTATCCTAAGAGAGATTATTTATGAACCTTGTTTAAAATCTCAAGAGTTTTGACATTTTTGTAATATAGAATAATGAAAACATGACAACAAGTTCATTATGAGACAGTTAAAGGGGAAAGGTCTTCCAGATAACTGGAGACATCTATGCAGAGCTGAGTTCTGCATAGATGTCTCCAAATGGTCGGTGGTAGACTTAATTGGACAGTGCCCGGATGAGTGCAGCAAGCTATACTGGCAGTCTATAGAACTTACTAAACACATACAATAAAAACTCTTCTAATGCAGATTTAAAACAAACACACCTATTAGAGATATCATTCTCTATTTGGCTACATGAAGAAGCTGCTTCAGGATAAGCTGTGAAATTGAAGCACAGTAGTCATTCGGTACTAACTCCTCAAATGAATGTTTTCATCCTATACCAAGACAGCCCTTTGTGGTTTAGCTTATCCACTTCTGAAGATAACTATAATGACTCCCTTAGAGCAGACCAAACACATAACTAGTAGAGGACAGATTATTTGCAAAAGCTATGCCAGCGATTTCCAGCATAGTCAAGCCCTCACATTTGATGTCACGGTTTAAAAATTCTACAGTAGGAAAAAAAAATACTACTCTATTGTTATGGATTTTTCCATTGGAACTATCTAGAAAAAAAACCTGAATGAGTCCCAGAAAAGGAGCGTGCAGTCCCAGGCATGATTGTTACTATGGTTTCCTTATTAAGAATTATCCACTTCACGTTAGCCTGTAGCTATTCTTGAGTTAAATATTACCCAAGTCAGTAAGCGTAGTCCCACATGTCCTCTGAGCCAGCTGTAGGACTGTTTCTACTTCCAGTGAAATCGATGCAAACCGCACGTTTCCGCAAAGAATTAATCCAAATTCTTTCACTCCCTTATGGATGTGTGCCCACACCACATGCTGTATGTATGTGTAAAACGTTTCTCCAGTGACCACTTGACAGTAACCCAGGGCTTACAAACAGAAAACTCCTACTGTCCTATAAAGAGAATATCAGTAGTCTTCGTAACAGTAAATAAACCCAACACTTCTCCTGCTTATCAGACATGCTTCCTTCCTGTGACAGGAATTGTATCACTGCACTGATGGGAAGAAGAGAGAAGGGATTTTTTTTTTTTTAATGGTTGTTTTATCTATCACTTTCACTGAGGCAGAAATTCTAGACTGATTCACAGATGGAAACCCCAAATGCCATGCAGCAAAGCGTTCATCTATGGACAGGAAACAGTATGGGTTTTATAGGCTAGAGTAAAGGTTATGTCACTTTTAAGTACATTTTAAAAGACTGCACAGACACCTTCCTTAATATTCAGCTGACAAAACGAGCCACACATCAAAGCCTTTAATCACACACAGGGCATACCAGTGAAGTTCAATTTCTATAAGCTCCTACAGATTAGCCTTGTTCCTCTAATACCGATAACTGTAAGCGATGTTGTCACCAAGCTACGCAAGAACAGAAGGAAACAGGAAGAAGGAAAAAAAAAGTGGCATTTGAAATAAAATGATGAGAGAATACAAAGGGTACCGCAAGTACCAAATGTAGATGAGATCAGCAGGTATTGCAGCAGGAGCAGCAGGCGACAGTAAAAGGTACCAGGGAAAAGAACAGGAAGTCTGTAGAACAGGCTGTTCTAAATAGGTTTTTTAAAGGTGTATTCTTCGCAAGACTCTGGATGAGTACGTGAAGACACTTGCAAACGTTCACAGACATGAATCTAAAACATCAGTGGGAAGGAGTAAGACTTTCTAATCAGCTCTCTTGAGGTATAATAGTTGATCTTTGTTATATTCACACTAGCAGTTTTGGGAAGCTTGACTTTGTCTTTCTGTTGATTTTTTTACCTTTGGAGGCTAAAATTATCTTTTAAAAATATTTTTAAAATCTGACCCAACAACAGCTGAAAGAAATGAACAGACAAATAGCTGAATTGGACGCAGTCTGCTCCCAGAACGCATGCTTTTGTCTGTGGGTAAGTTTGCACTGAGCATTTTGCTTCTATTAGAGTCACAGAAAACACAAAAAGGAAATCCACACTAACCAAATCTAGACAAACTGTAACCTTCATTGTGAACCTAAGATGCAAAATCCAGCTTTCCTGGCAACCCCCACCTGCATTACGCATCCACAAACAAGACTGCAGTTCACAGTACTCCTCACATGAAGCACCATCTGAACATAGAAAAGATCTTCCCTATAGACCCATGTCAGAAAATCATGTGAATGTAATACACACCACATTCGCTGGGAACAAGTCAAACTAACTGGAAGCTTTCTGAAGCTAGGATACATCAAACGGTATTTTAGCCATATATAGGTATGAAACATTTTTTGTGACGGTGTAATACCCTGCTGCAAAGGAGAGGTTTGGATTTAAAAAGAACTTTCTGTGGCTTCCTTAACAAACGGGCCTTTTCCTTTCTGTTCTCCTTTCTGGTTCCTTATTCACGTAACAATTATCCCAGGCTCCAGAAGATACTTTCAGTTTTGAAACTCTCTGTAAATCAATACCCTTATGAACAGCTCCTGCAAAGAGTGTAATCAGCCTGGATGCGTGTCGTTTGCTTAAGGATATGTAAGCCTGTGCTTTAACAGTCCATCACCCCTTTCAACCCATGATTCAGCTATGACATTAATTCTACAAATGTATCAGAATGTTTGGTTTATTTGGCTTGGGACCCGAATTGTGTTCACTTCTTTTGCTTGGGGTTCCCAGCTGTCTTTGAATATTAGTCACACAATATACTGTTTGTGCGAGATGCCTCGGTTAATCTATTAAACAGAAGAATGATGCATCAGGCCCTTTGGAAATAGTGCTGGGAAGAAAAGTGATGCAATAGACGAAGGAGGAAGAAGCAGCCAGGCCCTGGAGGGTTCAAAGCCCGCTGTTATTAATGGCCATGATGCGCAGGCTGGAGCTGCACCCTGCAGCTGTGGGAAGGAGCTGGTGGCAACGAGGGCCCCTGCGTGGCTCCCAGCCCTTCCAAGGAATAGCAGCGTAACCTCGCACTTCGGTTGCTGTTGCCAGCACACAACGTTGCTGTGAATTCAGCTGTCATCCCCTGTACACTCTGCACAGACATTATACAGTTAATGAACCCATAAACTCCAGTGCAGAAACAGTGGACTAAAGCTTGCATCACAGAACAAGAATAGTGCTTACTGGTGAAAAGTGTACAACAGAACTTGGACTACCAAATGATACGCTGGAGCCAGTTTCTAGACAGAGGTTTAGAAGAATAAATGTTTAAGGAGGACAATTTTACACAGGGAACTAGACTTCTACTTCTAGAAGGAAGCATGTGTAGGACAAAAATCTTTAGACAAATTCTGCTGGGATGGATTGTCTTGGACAAGGTGGTTGATCTTTCCTTCCATTTTCAAGGGTCTGCAGATCTCCATAGGAGAGACCATGCTTTTGCACCAGCCCTGACCTCCACCAGCTACTTTCTATTCCCAGCCTCAGACCAGTTGCACATGCCTAGTTAAGAAACGTGATACATCCTCTCTCGCTCTCCCTCCATCCTAAGCTATAATGAATTTTCCCAGAGTGAATGTTGTTTGTTTCCACTACGCTCCTCCTTCTCCATTATACCTCTACTCTGCCCAAATTGCAGAGTGGCATTCAGGGCCTGATGGAATCCAGGTGGGTGGATGAAGATGCTTAAGATAGCTTCCTTTCTTAAGGGTGACACGCAGAATCGTACCGAGGACATTATCCAAAATGCGTATTTTGAAGTGTCCCAAAACTTTCATGTTCCTCGGCAGGGCCTGCACACATCTTTGCGGGATGACGCAGTCCTTACAGGACCATAAGAAACTTTGAAGACTGCATTGAGGCTGTAGATGGCTTCTGCAAATGCCGGAAAATTCTCTTGGGAACAACCTAACAAAAACTTTTAAAGAAACCAACAGCTCATGCCTGTTATCTTGAGTTTCTAGCCTAAGACAATAGCATGAGAGGGCCCTTCAGAAGGCAGCTGACTACACAGTTTCCTCAATTCTATCTTAGCAGCCATCAGCAAGGCATCATTCCACCAATGAAGCTAAAAAAAAACAACAACAAAAAATCTTTCAGACATTTCAGATCATATTCTGCTGATAAATGCTATGGTCCCAGTGAGGGCAGAAATTAATCCCCCAAGCTGAACTGAAAAAAATCCAAATGCTGAAGTGAGAGAGCTGGCAAAGGGGTGGAGCTTTTTATTATCCAAAGGTGCTCTTTGACTGGGAAATACTGTGAGGAAAACTGTCTTTGCTGGATCGGAGACTACGGCATTCATATTTCTATAGCTTGACACTACTAAGAATCTTCAGAGAAAGTAAACACGTTTTTCTGTACATTTCTCACTAACATTGTCATAATTCTTCCTTTTTGTTAAAAAAGAAAAAAGTTTAAGAAAACATAATCTTTTTCTTGCAAGAAGTTATCAAACTTCTTTAGTGTGGCCATAGAACAAAACGCTTAGCTAAACTCTATTTCTTCTATCCACAGACATAATTTACCAGAAGCAATACGCAAGATGAAGGATGAGGATACTTTTTAAATTTCCAGTGGGTGCATTAAAATGGTAAATTTTAAAATCTGCTTTTTAAAACAAAGTGTAGAACCAACAAACGCTGTTTTGCTTTTCTTCCACACAGAGCAGACAATCATCATTAGAAACTGGCCAAGCCGTATTTTAGGATATAAAACATTCCAAGAACTATGGCTGGCAGGGCTGATGATTGGGGATATTAAAGAAATGAAGACTGCGAAAACTCATTTGTTACACACACTTCAAAAGAGAAACCAATGAAGAAGTGATAAGCAAATAATAAAACAACTGACAGGAAGATTAGCATTAGACTTTGGATTTGACCAGTAAAGAAAAAGTAGAGACGTTATAAAGACACCGATTATTGAAGAAGGTTGAGAACATCTTAAGATGGGACATCACTTTTATTAACCAAACCTGTTTAGAGGGGAAAAAAAAAAAAATCCAGCAGCCAGCATGTGATATACACGGACGACAAGTGACAAAGGCTTACTGGCAGCGGACGTGTGGGAGAAAGGCATCCCAGCCCAAGGTCGGTACTTCTCCCTGTCTACATTCCATTGCGCGACGGTGGGCTGCACCGCACTTTAACATTTCTGAATGCAAAACTGTGGTTCGAAGATTCTACCAAATACGAAGTTGCAGTTCAAATTGTCTTTTTTCCATACTGGTGTTTTCCTGAGATTCAGAAGGCTATAACACCTCGACGCGGAGAAGAGCTGCATGGTCAAATCTAGCCCTCTTTGATGGAAGACCTGCACTGTAAGTAGGCAGTTCTTCAAATCTCCCGTTAATGGCACTTTCACACATCACATTTCAATGTGATTGAGGAGAGCTCTCATCTTGGCAGGCAGCTGGCGAGTGCATCAGGCCTTGGTACGGTCACAAAGTTCATGGTGCAGTGCAACAGTGGACAGATCTTTTCATGATCCTTCAACACTTCACTCAAGTGTTTCATTTCATCTGTTAGCTTTCCGATTTCTCTTTTCAGGGAGGTATTTTCTTGCTCAAGAGACTCATATTCCTGGAAGGAGAAAAGAAAAAAAAAATGCCTACTCTTAGTCAAAACATTCCTTTCAGTGCTTCCACCTTGAGTATATTCATGTAACTGTAGAAAAACTGCGTGGTTTCTTATTACAATGTGCAAAATGCTAAGGTAAGACAGACACAGCCTGGGTGCTGGAACAGGGCAAGAGCTCTACAACCTGTGCCCTGCCCATGCTGCGATCCCTTTCGTGGCCCCGAAGACCAGGAGGTGCCGCTGACCCCCGGGGGTCCCCAGCAGCCCAGGGCTGCAGGTGCGGGTGGCTGCGTCCTGCCATGGCCTCTTCCTGCCCTGGGCCAGGCCACCTCTGCTGGGAAGGTGCCCAGCAGGGCAGCTCTGCACCATCAGAGCAGAGAAAATGAAAACACCGAGCACAGGTAGGTGCCCAGAGAACCTGGTGCCTGGCATTCCAGGTGAGGAAAGGGCAGCCTCTGCCCCAGCCCATTGTGGAGAGAGGCCGTTTTGCAGAATCATAGAATCATTCAGGCTGGAAAAGACCTCTAAGGTCATCAAGTCCAACCATCAACCCATCACCACCATGCCTGCTAAAGTTTACCCAGGTGCGGCAGAGACGCCCACCGAGCACAAGGCGCCCGGTGCCAGCCACGCTCCTCCAGCCCGGCCGGGGCTCGTAGCCACCTGCTCTGCTCGGATGCCCGGGAACTCAAGAGCGGGAGGAGGGGAGCGTCGTGCCAGCTTGTTCCCAGCCTGTTTGTCACCAGAAGGCCTGACCACTGCCTTGGTTATCCCTGACCCAGGCAGCTTTTGAGCTAAGGCTTCTCTGGCAATGAATAAGCTGCTGTTAACTGCGGGGGAGTTTTGAGATGCTCCGCAGCATATATCCGTGACGATGTTAGACTCACGTGTCACGTTTTTTGCTAACTGCATGCTTCAAGTGTCCCTGCTGTCAAGACTTCTCATCCCAACAAGAAGGGGGCTAGAGGTTCAGAGCCAGCCCACGGAAAACCTGCAGGTGTCTGCACCTTGCCGCTGGCCTAGGGCTCAACACTCACCCACTCAATCTCACCGCCCTGGGAAAGCTTCAGAGCAAACTTCAAAGCCTACACATGCCTTAAAAGGCCTGTTTACCAGGCAGCAGGGAGAGCCTCTCATGCCAACGCTCCTCTGGGCAGCCTGGCACTGCCTCTGCTGCCCTTTGCTGCAGGAGTGTGGATCCCCTTGCCCTCCCTTGCACCCTGCAGCCTCTTACCCACAGAGTAACACAGGCATGATCCTCCTAACACGTTATCGTAGCCAGACTCCAGCCAAGCTGTCCATCCCTGACTCTGGCTCTGCTCACCTCTTGTCACCCCAAACCCCATGAGGCTGGGTTTTGGGCTGTTACTCTTCCCTTGCTCTGTCCCATTTTCAGGGATGAGAATACAAAATTGTTATGGAATTTCTATTCAACCACATCTGCCTGCACCTGGGAAAAGCTGTGTGCCTGAGAATGAAGATTCCCAGTGTGAGGGAGATCCTCAAGTCCAGGAGGAACATCAGAGAGGCTGCAGCACGGCACAGGGCCCAGAAATGATTCCACAAAAGCCAGGGGTTACCCCCTTCCAGAAGTACCCTGCACCTGGCTTTCTCAGGCTCTGACTCAGAGGAGATCTGGGAAAAACCAAACCCAAAACTCCCCACACTGTCCCTCTTGGCCTCTGCTGACTGTCGGCAGATCCTTCCACGCTGGGAGAGAGCAGAGCCTGCGATGAACCTCCAGAGCTGAACAACTGACTCAGCCGCAGTCGCAGCAGCAGAACTGACACCTACCCCAAGAGCCCTAGCTACAACAAAAGCACCGCTGTGTGAGGCAACATCCAAAACCAGAGAAAGGGGATTCCTGTTCTCCGGCGTTTGCGCTGGGGGCACGAGAAAACTGCACCACACTGTGATACTGAGAAAAAGTATTCAGAGTTTCTGGAAGAATCAGTTACTTTCATGTTTTTTTTGGAAACACCCACTGTTATTTATCAGAGCATACAAGTATAACAGCTAACTGAACCGAGCTCTCACGCCTGGAGGTTTTGAAGTTCCTAAGAAGCCTTTTCAACTGGGTATTTCTGCCTCACACCGTCGTTTTAGAATTGACTTAAGCCAGCACTGCCACCAAGGAGCATGGTCCCCTCCTTCTGCCCGGTCAGGCAGCAAGCGTTCATCCGCCGCCGTAGCGAACGCGACCGGCTTCATGCTAATCCAGAAGAAAATGGGTCTGGTTTCGCCCAGCAGAGCGGTTCGCTGGGTGGCCACAGGAATACCAGACAGGAGAGGGGGGCTGAGGCCAGGGCAGGACCACGTCCCTCTCCCCCTGGCAGTGCCACCAACGGCACAGCCGCACCGTCCGACGCCAGCACCAGCGCCCGGAGCTCTTGGCCGGGCACCCCGCAGCACGCCTGTCCCCGCAGCTCTGCCAGCGGGACTGGGGCGAAGACGGGCCCGCGCCTGCCCCAGCACCCCGTTTACCGCCGAGTCCCGCGCTCGGCACCCAAGCCGTGCCTGCAGAACGCCCAGCGCCCGTTCACCTCGTGAAGTTTATCTGCTTTCTGAGTCTGCTTCTTCCGGCTCCTCTGGGCAGCGACTCGGTTTTTTTCTCTCCTCCTCACCTTCCTGTCATCTTCCTCCTGGCTCTGGAAGACACAAGCCAGCAGCATCGCGCCGGCTGCTCAGGTGCGCAGGGAGGCGTCCCCGAGCCAGGCGTGCGGCGGCTGCCGAACACCCGCTCCCCGCTCCCCAGCACCTCCCGCCGACCGCCCGGTGCCTGCGCCGGGCACCGCATCCCCCTGCCCTGCCGGGCCCCGCAGCGGAGCCCCACGGGCGCCCTTCGACACCCGCCTCGCCGCAGCGAGACGGAGGGGTGAGAGGCGAGGGGGGGAGAAGCGCAGCCCCGCTCCGCCGCCCTCCCGGCTGCCCGGACCCCGCCGAGCGCCGGCAACCCGGGAAGGGACGGGCCGATGCCCGGGGGGACAGCGGGCACCCCCGGCGCCGCGCCGCGCCGCCCGGCGTGACTCAGCCCCATGTGCCGCCCGCGGCGCCGGCCCCGCCGCCCTGCCCTCGGCCCTACCTGCTGCCCGCCCTCGGCCGCCGCGCTCCGGCCCGCCGCCGGGAGGGCGCAGGACATCCCGCCGCCCGCGGAGCCGCCCGGGGCCGCCGCGCTCGGCGCCGCTGGGCTCCCCCGGCCCGCGGGGCGTGGGCGGGGCGCGGCACGCGCCGCCCCGGCACCTGGCACCCCCCGGCCCGGGGCGGAGCCGCGCCCCGTCCCCCCCCGCCGAGCCGAGCCGAGCCGCCCCGCGCCGCCCGCGTGGCCGTCACATGGCGCCCGGCGGCACCCGCGCCGCGCCCCGGGGAACCGGGAACCCCGCGACCGCCCCCCCCGCGCCGGGAAGGGCGCCCCGTCCCCCGGGAGCGCGGAGCCTGCTCGGCCCCCGGGAGCCGGGGGAAACCCGCACCCCCGGGGCGCGGCGCTGCCGGGCAGGAGCCGCCCGAAAATCCCCCGGACAGCCCCGGCCCGCGCCCGCCGAACAACGGCCCCGCGGTTTCCCCGCTCCCCGGGGCAGCGGCAGCCGGCTGGGGCCGGCGCTCCCGGTGCCGGGATCAGGCGATTTTCACTTTCGCTCCTCGCCCCATTCCCTTAAACGACAAGGAAATGCCACGCGCTTCTGGGAAAGGCGAAGCCAGGCAGAGGCCGATGAAGAGGCGGCTGCCACCGACAGAAATGGCTCTGTCCGACGGTGTCCGGGCGGAACAACGCTTCCTGTGACCCTCCAAACGCTTCCCCGCGTGGTGCCAACCGACCCGTTACCTTCGCCCCCCCGCTCGGAAGCAGGGGAGCGCGCCCAGTGACGGGCACTGCGACGGCGCCCGCAGACGTACCTGTGAGCGGTACCCGACACGCGCTCCGGGCTGTGCCCAACTCACCGGGGCAAAGGCAGCCGTGGGAGGAGGGCAGGAGCCCCCGGCCTGCGGGGCAGTCGGTCACGGAGCCCCAGGTATCTCAATAAATTGGATACTTCCCTATTTTTCTGGTTTCCCCAGAAGTTTGAGTCATGCAGCTTAGACGCAGATGAGGTTACCAAGTTTGCCAAGTGAGTAAATATAGGCTGTCCTTTCAGGAAGATCTGGCTCACAGTGCGTGCCGAAGGCGAGAGAGAGTCGAACTGAAGCCTGCGCTGTGCCACGGGATTCCTGGTGGGCTCCGGGACCGTCAGCATTGCTGAAGAACCTGAGCTGGGCTTCCCCGGTGGGAAGCGCTTCTTCTCTGCAGCTGTTCCAGCTCAAAGCAGCTCGTGTCTCTGTCTTCCAGGCTACCCACACCTTTGCTTTTGCCCTTCCTCAGAGCTGCTCTGGCCCCGGAGGACTGAGTACCTGTGAGCCTTCCTCACCCTCAAGGCCACAGGGACCCACCACCCAGCGTGGCCCCCTTGCCAAAGTGCCTCGACGCACCCTGCATCCCCACACCCCGCCGCATCTCCCAAGCATCTTACAACCCCCTGGTTTCTCCAAAAGCAGTCTTGCTTCTCCCTTCCTCCGGCATCCAACATGCTGACGCCAGGGCGCTGGCCAAGGCGGTGGAAGGTACGGGTTCGGTGCCGCTCTCCAGCTGGGGGGATGCAAACCGGCACCTCCCAGAAGGCCGCCCTCACCTCCAGGCGCCCAGCGATTAGAGGGTGAAGCGCTCTCAACCACTCTTTCGGAACAGCCCAGTCTCAGGTTAGCTACACATCATGCAGTGAAAGAGAAGGAGTAAAAATATGGGCACGAGTGGGAACTTCGTTGGGACAGGCGCTTAGGAAGAGAGCACCGGGCTCCTTGCCGCCTGTGTAGGTTAAGCACCGTTGACACAAACAGGACGAGAAGCCGGTATTTCCATAAGCTCAGAGAACAGCTATGTTCTCTTGCAATAAAATCTACGAACCGTGCAGACAAAATACCTCAGCAGCCCTTCGGAGTGACCTGCAGGGACAAAAGCCCCCTTCCACAGGGGGCCTTCGACCCCACACAAAGCTCTCGTGCTTTTCCAGGAGCAACGGCAGCTGCACAAGCCGGCTAGCGAACAGCACCAAGTCCCGAGCAGCTTACCGAGAATTCCTTAGTACCGAACAAGTACCTACTTCACTGAGTAACTCCCGGCAGCTGCCGAGTGAGGTTTCCAGGATCCCACGGGTATGGGACAAGTCACGGGACGGTCCCCTTGAGCCTGAGCACGGTCTGCTCTTGTTCAAAGTGGCAAAGGAAATGAAAAGTCATAATTTGCTTGTGGGAACGAGTTTCTGCTTAGTATTAAAGCTATCTCTGGTACATCTGTAGAAATGCCTACACAGTAATTCCAGGTAACGCAGCAGTAAAGGCAGAGCGTTTCTATGCAGGAGAGAAAACAAGCCCAGAAAGCAGACTACTCAGCCGAGTTTACGTTCTGCAATGGCAGTTTATCAGCAATTTTTGTCTGCACCGAGGCAGCCTACACACATGCGGGCTGGAGTGGCTGAACGCAGCTGAGCACCGTTCCGAAGAACGGCACGTCTCAGAGCACCGGTGCGCCCGGGCTCCCCAACAGACATTGGCGTCCATGGGAAGCTTTCTGGAAGAGGAGCTTCCCTGCCCACCGGTCATAATCCCATTTATTCGAAAACTACACACAGCAAAAGCGTGCGTGGGCACCGCTCCGATCCGCAAGTTTTTCCCGGGTAGGGCTGGCTCGCCCTCACGAGCGATCAGCACGCCGCTGACAGCACAACGACCACCACCATGCCAGCAAACAGCGAGACCTTCCATCTCACCCCAGCCAGCCAGGAAATTCAAACACTGCTGAGAAATGTTCCCGACCATCCATCGCCACTGAGCTGTCTTACAAAATTCAAAGGCTATATAAAGGAAAACTGCCAGACATTTCTTGATGCAATACCAATTCGCCTCAAGTTAAAAATAAGAAGCTTGGATGTTGTGACATTTCGGTAGAAGCCTGATTAGGCACTCGTCTTGCACAACACTGCTGATTTCTATGAAAAGTTAACTGAAGGACAAAACACTACGGGAACGGGGAAGAAAACAACGCATTTTGTGTATTTCTGCCAGTGGGAAGAACAGATGCCAGGCACCGCTAGTTGCAGGTATCACTTGTAGAAATTTTTAATAACTATTTGGAAAATTGCTGAACCCTGAAGCACTGAGTTTAGCTGATCACAGAATGTGCATGTAGAGGGAAGTCCTCCAACACCTTCCATTGCCGCTTCCATTGCCGCCGGGCCAAAAGCAGCCATCAGAGATCTGTAAATTCACAGTTTGTATGTCGCACTCGGAATCCTCACTGATTGTTTCCTTTATCCTCCTTTACACCGTTTATTTGGCCAGCGTTTCCAGGCGCGTTTTCCTTTTTCCACCCAGGTGCGGCTGAAACAAGGGCGATGGAGCAAGGCCCGACTGCCCCAGCTCAGAGCATCCGCTCTCTCCTCCTTCAAACCCCGCGCAGACCAACCCTCCTGCAATGCCTCAACACTAACACGCACTGTAGGGTAAATTCATTAATTCACTTATTAAGTCTTCATCCACAGTGCTCTCCCTCCTTATTTCTCACGGCATTTGTCCTACCTTGGCCATTTTTGATAGGACCTCTTCCAAGAGACGTGCCTACTCCTATTTTCGGTACTGGCCTATCATTATTTGGAGACACTATCAGGGAGTCTTCCCATTAACACAGAAAATGTTCGAATATTATCACGGGAGACATACAAAATCTTGCAGGGCCCATCTTAGCCTAGGAACACTCGGATTAAAGAGTATCTGTGGATCTTAGTGAAGGAGGCCACGGTGGGGATTTTCAACCCAGCACCGAGCACGCATACTCAAAGCCGCTAGAATAGCAGCTCGCTGTGTGAAAAACCGTCCCAGTCACACGTTCCACAGCTTCGCAGCTCCAGTCCCTCTCACATCCTGTCCCCTCCGACATGAGACGCTTTGTAGCCCCGAGATTAATAACAGCTGTGAGTTCAAAGGCGGTAAGTGGAACTACTTCAGTTACTCGAGCCAAAATTTAACACAGATGCCTTCTGAAGTACACTCACTGTTCAGTCGCCGTCTATTCCAGGATTAGAACCCACAACGTTATCCGAAACTTTGATCTTTCTTAATTGATTTAATTTACTCTGTATAAAAACATGTTTGTATATACAAAAGCGATGGGAAACAAGTATTTACATAGGATTAAATATACAAAGTCTCAGTACAGGTGCTCACCTTTATGAAATAAATGATCCTAAAATCTGTCACGTTTTCTTCAAAATTTTCAGTCTCTTAGACATTAAGCCAGACCTCTTTTCTTACCACAGTACATTTCATTAATAAAGCTTTTAAAAAACCCCACCCATTTACAGTGGGAGAAATACACTACGTCTTAGACAGGAGTATTTACTGCAAGCACATGCAATCATAAACCAGAAAAAGCTATGAACGGTTAAGGCACAATGCTCAGCTCAGTACTACTCTGCAATTGTCTAGGTACTCATGCGTAAAGAAGGGGGGGGAAACAAAGCTAGCTCAACTTAATGCCATTTACTGGTAGCCTATACTGATCTTTAAAGTTTAGTCAAACATCACAACTGCATACATGACCCAAGCGAAGATCCTGTAATGTGTAGAAATATTGTCCAGGAAACCCCCAGACTGCATAATTGGATCACACAAACGAAATAGCAAATGGTAAGGTGTGGATGGTCGAACCCTTGCTCAGAAGGGCACACTGCAAGTAAATACATACAATTACTAAAAATCCAAGTTTAAACAAGCATGGCTATAAATAAGCCCAGCTGACCTAAATTCCGGAAGGGTGGAATAGCCGGCACCAATGCCACATTTGTATGTGGATTTTCTAAAAACTGTAACATCATAGCAAATCTGGTGTTTCCAACACGCTCCAGCGTGAATTTCTTTTAAATTTATTTATTTAAAAAAATAGCCACCAGACTCAGAAATAAATGCAAGTGCATTAGGACTAAACATTCTCCAGCCTCTTCAGAGACATGCTTAATGTTAATGAGCACTCAGTGGTTTACTAAAACACTGCCCATATACATGAAGCATGTGCCCAAGTCTGAGAAGCGTGAGGACTCGAGTTAATGCTGGAATAAATGAGGAAAAAATGAACGTTAATCGGCAAATACACTTGTTGGATGTCAGATGCTACTGGTATGCGTAGGCTTTCATATACCATCAATGTAACAGTAAAAACAGAAATACTGGAAAGGATCAAAGACTAAATGATTAAGAAAGCTGCCATGTACAGCACGGAGTTAGAGGGGAGACTAAGGTTTAAGAAAAACAACTGAGCACACTGAGCAGCAGTACAACTGAGTTTCCAATCTGAAAATACTAAATGATAAATTCATGCACTGAGAGTAATTTTCCTCCGTCGAAGCGGGTAACGTCTTCTTTCTGGTGAATCTGCAGGTTTTTTTCTTTTCAGCAAAACACAAGGATTTTTACCGGTATCGGCGTCTGTTGGCGTGACTTCTCCTGGTGATACAAAATGTTGGACACTATTTTCCTCCTTCACCTTGCAATCGGCAAAGACTTCTTGCCGCAGCTTGCAGAGTTCCAAGACTGGCTGCAAAGTCAACGCTTGGGAAAAACCTTCTGCTCTTTCTATCAGCGCTGGGAGAGACTGTGAAAACAAACCCAAGCGTCTCAAGTTACACGGGAAAAGCAACGGTTACAATGAATGAAACACACTAATTGGATTCTGACAGGCAAAAAAGCTCCAGCGGCTGCACAGATAATCCTCTGGATGGCGGGTGAAGGTTGGGAACTCAGAGCTACCAGCCTAACAGGAACCAGGGTCTGCACTCAGAGACCATGCAAAGAGCATGCCAAGTTTAAGTGTTCTGCCATGACATCTCTAAGCTAAGTAAGTATCACAGCAACACCACGGTTCATGTCAAAGCTAGTGCTGAAGTAATAAGTCACGTGCTATATGAAGTTGTACGGGTCTCCAAAAGAAGTTTTATTTTCCAGATGCTGCAAGTTCTAAAATCTCTGTTAAAAAGACTTCCTGTCGCCACAGAGTAATCTGCCTTACTACCGTGTGAGGGGGAATGCTTTACAGCATTGTACTACAACTACACTAGCCCAAACCTAAAGACACACTTGCTTCAAAAGCACATACGCAGGCTTTTTGTGTACACAACTATCACGAAGATGAGTTAGAACTCTTGGTTTTGTGACACATTATCAGATCAAGGAAATAAAAAAATACCCTCTTGGAGCACACAGAGATCTCACCTTCATTGCTCCACTGATCTGTTTGGATGTCATTTCTGCCACCTGCTTCAGATCTGCGATGTAAGCATCTACAGAAAAACATAAAGCCCAAATAAACTTCTGAAACCTGACTCCCTCCCCTGAACACTTGCTATCGACTTCTTAGAAATCAAACAGAAAAGCAGCAGAGTCCCTGTATAAAACCTGCAACGCATCCCTTTCATTACAGCATTGAGGACGACAGCTTGTCTGTTTTATCTTACCATTATTACTCTTTGTCACTGAAAATGTGGTAGTGTCTAGCAGTCTCAACTACAGCAAGCCACAAAGTTCTTCACTAGAAAAACCTACAGCTTATACAAAACATCAGACACAAAGACAGTATTTGACATAAAGGAAGAGAACAGTTACAAAGAAAAAAAAGAGGTCTGTTTTCAAACCTTTCAAGCTCATATTACATTTGATAAAAATGCACGAAAGAAGGAGAATAAATACAACTGTGGAGAAAACAAGATGAAGGAAAAAAATAACCTTACAGCTCCAACAAGTCAGCTTTTACAATAAAGGCTACATTTTTCTCCTGGCTTAACTTACCAAGCATTAACATCAACAATAAAAAAGAACCAAGTGTAAACAACATAAACTGCATTAATTCTTCTGGGTTAATAAGACAAGAAAGAAAAGGAAGCTTTTAGGAACACTGAAGCAGACAGCAGGTGTAGAATAGTGGGGGGAAATGGTGTGTATTTGATTACAGTAGCAACATGATAAGATCAACACAACATACGTTTTTGACAACTGATTTACAAGCAACAATAATTCTTTACTCGAGAGTTAAACTCTTTTAAGTTATTATAAAACTGATTTGCATGTTCTCTGCCATCATTCTGTCTGCAATGCTATGCCATCAACAAAACCTTAAAATCAGCAGAGAAACAAGCATGCTCCTGGGAGCTAAGTAGCCTTGCCTTCAGTACTATTATTTTTCTGTAGGGTTTTACCAGCGCCTGCAGTAGGATACGACGTTAGATGGTGCACAGACCCCTACACCCTTTCAGGGCTAAACACAACATTCTGCTTTGAAGTTGATCTCATCAGTGCTACTGAAGATAATTTAAGTCAGTCACTGTAATCTAGCGCAGGGTGACACTGATCCCCTCCTGAAACGCAGTAAGCAGCAAGAGATGGTGTTTTGTTAACTCATCTCTCCGCACGCCCAACGTGCCAATCAGACATGGCTTAGGAACACACAATCCATGTACAGAGATGGACACTAAAATACACCATCACTCAGAGTTGGGAAGGAAAACCAGTCCCAATAGCAGGCTCTTTAAACACATCGCAGAGGCCTAGGAATGGACATTCTCTAAAAGAAGGACATGTCCATAATGAAGCATTCTTACAGTGAAGTATTGGGATTAGAAGATTGGTGACCCTATGAAATGGCAAGCAGCGGGTTAAGTAAAAATAATTACTTGGATTATTCCAGTTATACAGAAAGACTGACAGACAGTTAAGTGAAATTTGCCTGCAGGAGTTCAGCCTTACATGGACAGCACTATATTCCTCAGTGTTCAAGGCTTTCCAAAACATAGGGAAATGAAAAAAGGAAATGAAAGGTATTGAGTAATCTAAACATTTTAGTTTCTGGCCACTGTACTTGCTAAACTAGGATACATAAACTTCCCAAAGACTACATAATACTAAAATTCAGCACAAACTCTATGCTAGTTATCTTGGCTGGGACTTTGCTGTTACCTAACCTCAAAACGCAACACCTTGGTGCAAGCAGTTACTGACTTGCAAGAAGTAGTTGATTCGCATCAGAACAGCATCAATCGGGACACTAGAAACCGAAAGAAACCCAGATACGAAGTGACGCTCTTTACTGCTCCCATCAGCTGCTTTGCTGCACAGGCTGGCATTTCTGGAAGCAATGTCTCCTGTTCACAAAGAGGAAACGACACCTAGAGTGAAGGCAGATCAGCAGGGTGAGAACTGGAAGATTAACCTCAGCTTCTCAAACTCTGTTTAACACCACTGCTTGCTACACCAGCTCTACATTATGTGCAGTAATCCATAGGGAGGGTTCTGTATCCACGCTTTTCAACTTAGAACAGCATCGGTAAATTCTGTGATTTTTCAACACTTCAGAACAGACAAGACAGAACTCTCCACTTCTTAAGGCCAGCCTCAATAAAGCACATCCCAGTCTTCAACTGCAAAAATACACCACCTTGTTCCAAGGAGTCTGTGTAAGGAATAACCTTTCAAAAGCATGTAGCAAACTTATGATGCTGTTTGCAGTTTTGTTTCTTCACCAACCCTTACAAATGACACAGGCAAGATAAAATTTGACGCCTACTTTGCAAGTTAGGAGAGCCAACACTGCCATCACTGAGTACTGCACAACTGCTTTCAATTCCCTGAAGAAACTGACTGATTGGGAAGAGAGACTGAAGCATTTCTAGTATTCATGTAAAAGGAACATACGAATGGTCAAAGCATAATGTCAGCGATCCATCTAGTTCCCCATCTGGCCTCCACCAGTGGTGAAGGAAAGAAGTAACAAAACCTACTGAGGGTAGCTCTGTGACAATCTCTACCCAATGCCCACACAGCGGCCAGCTTCTGCCTTTAAGTACAGCGCCTAACAGCAGACAGCACTTAGAACAAGAGAAATGGACACAATAAACTGATGCAGCAATACATTCAGTTACAACAAACTTCTAGCTATTTTAGTTAATTATTTAAACAGTCAATAATTTTAAACAAGTTCAAAGAAAGAAAACTTCTTCAACATTTACAGCTAGCCAGTAAGGCAGGCAGTGTTTCTTCAGTACAGTTGCCCTCCCCATGAAATCTTTACCTCGAGAAGGCTGCGATCTTATCTCTTCTGGTGTCACGACAGGCTGGTAGAGCTTCTGCATATCCAAAAAAAGAAGAATTCTGAAACACCCCCTTGGTTTAATAGATATCTAACATACACATAGCAGTCAGAAAGGCTTACACGAGGAGATGGTGGTGGAATTATTTAGATAAACAGTGTATTAGAGGTACAGTTTATAGATACTCGGTTACTGGAAATAGTGTCTGCTTAACAAAGTTAAGTTCACTGCACACACATCTCCAAAATCTGCTCTAGTTTGCAGAATGCTAATTATTAAAGCATGAGAACTAAACTGAAATCCAGGCATTTTGGAAGAAGCATTGCCACCTGCTGCACAACTGAGGAAAAAGAGCTGCTCTGGCTTCTAAGGAGCCATTCACAACAACAGTGCGCTTTCACAGAGGAGCAAACTCGAACAAAGGGCACATTAAGACAAAAAGCTAAGAAACAGAAACTATTTAAATGACTACATTCTAGCCCTGCAATTACTTATGCGTAAGTAAGAACACTGTCCTTCACAAACCAGGCTCTCTGGCTTTTTGGTCCTGCTCTGAGTCTTGTGACTTGACGTCAGACAATTGTGACATGAAGTTAACTAGTAACAAATAATGAATACAGCTAAGATTTAGTTATATTAATGGTGGAATTGTAAGTAACTACAGGGGAACACAGAAAAAAAGCAAAGACATGGGAACGTAAGTTACATCATCTGCAAGTTAGCATCCTACTTCACTTCAGAAGCTATCCCTCAATGATCCTCAACCAAAAGCAAGTAGGAGAAAACTTAATTATTCCTCCCTGTAGTTTTACCAGAGCAAATCTTTACAGTTCACACACACATCTTCTTCGCAAGTTTACAGTAACACCTCCAAGCAGCAGAACAAACACTGCTTGCATTATCCTCAAACATAACGGAACGTATTGACTGAAAACCTACAGGACAATCGCTTGCTTTGGCAGTTACAGGGAGACCACCACACTAAATGAGCGGTTCTCTCCAGACAAACTGCAGTTAAATACTGCGTCTTCATAGCTGCTCTTTATGCCCCAAAAAACATGCATCACAGCAGTAGCTAGGGCGAAAAAAGAATGTAAAAATTCCTAAACCAAAAGCAGAGAAACCACTAGTACCTTCACAGTAGCAGCTGAGAGGGGGAAAAAAGGCCACTTCATTTACAGAGATAAGCTAAATATTTCCTATATTTTGCAGACACTTTTAATTAAAATAATCATCTGGTTGCAGTGGTGTAAAATTTGAAGAGATCAGCAACAGAAAAAAGGTAGCACAAGAGGCATTCTAATAACTAACCCGCTCTGGGACTCAGGCAGAACACAGTTTGCCTTCTGCAGAAAGATTAACAGGTCTTGTTAAATCTCCGTGTTATGCAATAGCGTATTTTATTTTAGTGTTTTTTTGTTTGTTTTACATACTTGATATATTGACAAAACAGAGAGATCACAAAAGGCAATATATGTTAGAAAATATCTAAATTTTAAGACAAATATGTACCCATGCACCTTTACTTCTGGCTAACCCTGAGAGTTATTTTTGTCAATTTTAGTCCTCAAAAATGCAACGCAGGCTCTAAAACAAATTGCTAAAAAAAAAAATCTCTGTCTTCTTTAGTATAGAATCATAGAATAGCTGAAGTTGGAAAGGGCCTCTGAAGACACTCTAATCCAACTCCCTGCTGAAAGCAGGGCCAACTGGAGCAGGTTGCTCAGGGCCTCCTCCAGTCAGGTTTTCAGTCTCACCATCAATACCTCCGAGGATGGTGACTCTACAGTCTCACTGGGCAACCTGTGCCAGCGTTTGACTACCCTCACGGTTGGTTGGGTTTTTTAATGGTTAAATGGAACTTCCTATATTTCCACTTGTGCCCACTGCTTCTTGTCCTCTTTCTTCCAAAGGATATTGACTCCTAATTAATCAGCAGGTAAGCAAAAGGCAGGCCTAACCTAGTTGCAGGAAAGAAATTTAGCAACCAAGGACATGACTGGGTTGTTGAATGCCAGTAATTACTTTACACTCACTGTCAAAAAAAAAAAAGAGATAAATTCCTGCACCTATTCATTAATCCACATTACTTCGTTTTTTTTCTTTCTTTACTCAAAATACTTACTCAATGCAGTTATTAGCTCAACAAAAGTGCTTAGGAAAAACCAGACATCTTTTTAACAGTCATATATGGCACATGATAATATATATCTGTATGTATCATAACATTTAGTAATTCAACCAGCCCTCAGCCAAAGGTTTCAGAAACCCAGATCTGACAAGATGGACAGGTGTACACTGGCCTGCAAATCATGAGTCCTCATGTTGAACCAATCTGCTTAAGTAACTTGCTGAACAGTGCCACAGGCCAAATTCACTCATAGCCACAACACTTTGTAGTAACCCTCATTTTTATGGAAGAACCAATTAATTCAAAAAAACAATTTCATTACATGATAAAGAATCAACAGCAACTGCGGGGAAAAAGCTTAAAGGTCAACATCGGATGATTTATTTCTTCAAGTTACACATGGTCAGCAGCTACTACATGCAAAGGTTTTTGGAAAATCTTAGGTTACTCACCAACATCTCTTGCTCTGCTTTCATGGTTTGGATAGCATGCATCAGTATCTTTTTAGGCCACTGCTTACGCTTTGTTGCTGTCTCTACTATTAGTTCATCAAATTGATCTTCTAGAATTTTAATGCTGGAACCTAAAAATCATAAACACACAAAGTTATTGTAGGACTTCTGCATATTTTTTTTTAATTTGAGTTAAAGTTACAAAGAAAAGAAAAAAGCTTTAGATCTGAAATAATAAATCATGCATGATTATCATTGAAGAGATAAACATAGAGCTTGGAGCACAACTTGATGTTGGCCAGTTACTTTTGCAGTAAATGAGCTGGAGGGCGGGGGTAGGTGGAGAACCATCGGGGGGGGGAATCAAAAGCCTACTTCTCTATGAACTCTGAATTTATGAAGAAAGTCTCCCAAAGAAATGGCTATCTTTCGAGATAACTTGGTTTTCAACTGAAAAGCAATGCAAGATGCAGCAAGAAAAATTGTTTATCTGTGTAATTGACAAGTACTAAACAAACACCAACTGTCCAAACAGTAATTTGAAGCCTAACTGATTTTAGAACACACAGAGCACAGATATGCACTTTAATTTTTAAATTCAACTGTGAATTTTTGCCAATATACAAAGCCATCTTAATGAAACACGGTTCCTGGAAATATTCTGCATCCTCAGGACATCTGCAACGACTAGTCATATGGAGTTTGCAAAAAAACAATACACGTCTGCTTTCAACATCTCATGCCCAAGAGACTGTGTCTGGTGGGAGCTAACTTTCATAGCTTGCTTTTCCAATTGCAAGATTAGACTGAATACCTAGAACATACTTTCAGCTCTTCGACTGAAGTGTTTTGACTACTGCTACCCTACCACAGGTACTTGGCTTCTTCAAGATTGCAATTAAGCTTAACAATTTTAAAAGCTTAAGATAGTATTTTAAAACTGGTTTCAAAATTTAGTAAATGCCTGCACTGTCTTGACATCACACAGCATCATTACAAATGATAAAAATTAAGAGTTACAGAAGAAAACAGAATTAACCGCTCCATCTTATATTCTAACTGTGCACAACTGAAAGGTAGTCCATATTTCTGTATTCTATCATCTGCACACTCCTATAATTTTTCTCCCCTGGTGGAGATCTGAAACATTGACAACATTCTTGCTTTTTATTTTTTTTTAAATTTAATTTTGCAAAGTCCTTAGGATTTAAATTCACTGTCCCCACCAAATCCTGAGCACAACTTGCAAACCATGCAACGTTTTCAATCTAGTGGTAAAGAATGGATTTTGAGCACCCTCTCTTGGTCAATCTGTGCAGAATCAGGAGATTGTACACCTCAGAAAGGCAAAAATCAAGGTCTGTGGGTTTCTTTTGGTTGGTTTGTTTCTTTTAGGATCATCACGAAAACATTTAAGTATAGAGGGGAAGGACTTGAGCCACTCGTCAATGTGAACACCGAACGCACAAAATACCAAATCACCTGGTGATTCAAACTGGATCAGAGATAGGCAAATGAGTACATTTATGTCAAATTAAAAAGCACAGTACAGTCTTTATACCTGCTTTATGCCAGCTGTATGGAGATGACAGTATTTCAGCTGCCATAAAGTTAGACTTCTAGAGACAAAGGCTAACTTACTGAAAATAACATCAAACTGGACAAAGTTTTCCTGTCATGAAAATCCTCTCATGAATTTTTTAACAAACTGCAATTAGTGAAGTAAGCCTGAATCAGTTCAGCCTTTTGCATTGCAAGACCAGTGCATTTGTGACTTTGTAGTCTAAGGACTTGGAGTTTTATCATTCTAGAACTACAACCACAGAAGCTTCCTGACCAAAAAACAACTCAGGAGCTCCTTCTCCATAGCCAGTTCAATATACCTGTATTTTCGGCTTCATGCAACTGTAAAAAGCATCCAGTTACAGGCAAAGAATATCTAAGGCTAACACAGGCAAGCAAATGAATTTTCTTTGGACACCACACTACCAAGAATCTCCACTACTATTACTCAAAAGACAATTATTATTAAAATACTGTATATATTACACATATATGACTATCTAGCAATAATTATAAGAATTCACTTAATTTATGTATTAAATAATAGCAACAGACATACTACTAGCATCTCTTGATCGAAAGAGATCTTGGCCAACGTCCCTAGCACAAATTCACTCAGGCTGGAAGGGCTCTCAGGAGGTCTCTCCTGACTCCAGCCTCCTGCTCACAGCAGGGCAACACCCAGTTCCAACCAGGTTACTCCGGACTTTCATCCAGCTGGTTCTTGGAAGCCTCCAGTGCTGGATACTACACAAGCTCTCTAGGCAACCTTTTCCAATGCTCAGTTATCCTAATAGTGAATTATTACTTCCTTACAGCAAGTCAGAACCTCCCCTTGTGATTTATGACCCTTGCCTCTGTGCACCTCAATAAATACCCTGGCTCCATATTCTCAGTAACCTCCTCCCCCCTTCCCAGATTTAGGGCTTTGCTTTTTGTCTTTGTTGAACTTCATGAGATTCCCATAGATGCGTTCCTCCAGCCTGTTTATGTTCCCCTGAATGGGCCTGCCCTTGGGTATATTCACTGCGTGCCACCCTGATTCATGTCAGCTGCAAATGGGGTGAAGGCACCTTCCATCTCTTCCTCCAGGTCACAGATAAAGACATTAAACACAACGGGTGCCAGAATAGACACCTGAGGAACTCCACCTGTAATCAGCCCTGAGGGAGACGTATGAACCATTAAACGCTACCCTCTGAGCTCAACGCTCCAGCCAGGATTCTCACCTACCTAGACTGTAACATCCTAGCTTGGATGTCCTGGGAGTCTGTATCATTGAGTACTGGAGCTATTCCAATGGAAGAACACCAAACAGGCTGGCACCCAGAGTACACAGTGTATGAGCAGCACCTGAGGGAGCGGGGTTTGGTCAGCCTGGAGAAGAGAAGGCTAGGGGGTACTTTAACTGCTATCCTCAGCTACCTAAAGGGTGGTTCTAGAGAGGACAGAGCCAGGGTCTTCTCAGAGGTGTGCAGAAAAAGGAGGAGAGGCAACAGATCCGTTACAGTAAAGGAAATTCCAATAGGCCAGAGGAAAGGAAATTTTCCCCATTGGGGAAGTCACACACAGAAACTGACTGCCCAGAGAGGGTGGGAAGCCTCCAGACTTGGATCCCGTTGCTGTGTTCTACCTTAAAAACGGACCGCCTTAGCCTATTCCATTTAACACTGCATACTCCCTTTATTCCGATAAGAGAAGCCTATGAAATAGAACACGCTCTTTCCTAGCCTCCTGAATGAAAAATCTTGCTTTGAAACACCAGCTTTCTAAAAGCTCGCTGCAGACTTTCCAGCAAGACAGCTGCCATTAAACTTAGCTAAACCTTTATTTTTCCCATGTTAGTATCAGATACTTTGGGAGTCTCTATGCTACTTCTCTCTAGTAGTCAAGAGCAGATCCTTCAAGTTAGGTAGGCACCATACCAGTGACAGCTGGAACCTGTGCCTCAAGATCTACACGGATCTTGATAGAAGTGTCAAACAAACAACGGTCCTTCAGATGAAGCACTTTCCCCTTCACTCCTCTCTTGGATACACGTCCCTACGCATCTTGGCTACCCTTCTTCTCGTTCTTGGTTGCCCTTCTTCTCCTTTATGAACGCTGCTCTGTGAGAATCGCGCTCCTGCAGCGCAGCCCTTCTGACATTCACACGGGCACACGTGAGCTGGAGTCCGACCTCACCTGCTCCGTGAGCACCTCACTGCCACGGGCAGCTGGGGTAAAACCGCCCGACCGAAACCACCACGCGCGAAACCCAGAACAAAACCACCCAGCAGGAAGCGGGTGGAAGCCAGCGCATACCGCTCTGCAGCTCGGAGCCCTCCGCGGCCTCCTCCCAGGGCTGCCCGTCGATGGTGACGTTCTCCCGCACCGCCGTTTCGAAGTCCTGCAAGAGACGCAGAGCTCCAGCAGCCAGCCTCCAGGCACCGGGGCACAGGCGCGCAACGCCTGCAGCTGGCAAGGCCCCTCTGCCTCCCCGCCCGGCCCGGCCACCTCGGGGGAAACAGCCGCGCAAACCCGAGGGCTGGCACCCAGCGGCGCCGCGCCTCCCCGCTCCCCGCCAGCCTCACCCAGAGCGCGTCTCCCGCGGCGGCGGGTCCGCCCGGCTGCCCCTGGGCCAGGGCCCGCACGAAGGGCGCGCACAGCGCCATCACCTCGCCCAGCCCGCGCCGCGAGCAGCACCGCACCCGCGGGTCGCGCCGGGCGGCGGCCGCAGGGCTGAGCGGCGGCCCCGCGCCCGCCTCCGTCGGCGGCGGCAACAAGGGGGGTGCCGGGCCGGCCGCCATTTCCCGCCTCGGACGGAGGGAAAATGCCGGCCCGGAAGCGGAACCCGCAGCCTGCCCGCCCTTTCCCCTCAGACCCCGGCGCGGCATGGCGGCGGCGGCGGGGCCGGTGGACTGCCACTGCCACCTCGCCGCGCCCTGCTTCCAGGCGGTGAGGCGCGGAAGGGCGGGCGGGCCGGCGGCGGCGGCGGCCCCGTCCCCGGCGCTAAGGCGGTGCGCGTCTCCCTCAGGACGCGGCGGCCGTGGTGCGGGCGGCGGAGCAGGTGAGGCGGCCGGCAGCGACCCTCTGCCCCCCCCCGCTCAGGTCCGGCTCCCGGGCCGGCCTCAGCGGGGCGGGGGCTTCTGCCTGCGGCAGGCGGGCGTCTCGGCGCTGGTGGTGGTGTCGGAGCGGGCGGCGGAGTTCCGCAGCGTCCTGGAGCTGTCGGAGAGGTGCGGGGCCGGCGGGGGGGGGGGGGGGGGGGCTGGCGGGCACCCGTGTCCCGGCCGCGGGTCCGCGCCTCCGCCTTGCCGAGGCCGGCCCGGCCTTCTGACTGGGAGCTGGCTTTGCCGCCGGTCCGGGTCTAGGTTCCCGGGGTTTGTTCTGCCGTGCCTGGGAGTCCACCCGCTGCAGGAGGTGTCGCCGGAGGAGCAGCGCGGCGTGACTGCGGAGGTAGAGCGCGGGCGAGTCCGGCCAGCGCGGCCGCGGGAGGCTGCCGGGGCGGCTCGGGGCGGGCGGCGGGGTGCGCTCCTCTGCCCGGCTTAGCTTCAGGTCTGCCCAGTGGTTTCTCTGCGCTTGGGTGGTAACGGAAAACCCGGCGGAGCGAGGCCCGGGGTCTCTTAGCGCATCCCTTTGCCCGTCTTAGTCGAGCTGGGCATGTTCAGCCTGAAGAAAAGGCTGCGAGGGGACCTTATAAATGCTTATAAATATCTGCAGGGTGGGTGTCAGGAGGATGGGGCCAAGCTCTTTTCAGTGGTGCCCAGCGACAGGACAGGGGGCAACGGGCACAAACTGAAGCGGAGGAAGTGCTGTCTGAACATGAGGAAGAATTTCTTCCCTCTGAGGGTGACGGAGCCCTGGAACTGGCTGCCCAAGGAGGTTGTGGAGTCTTGTTCTCTGGAGATATTCAAGACCCTCCTGGACAAGGTCCTGTGCAGCCTGCTGTAGGTGACCCTGCTTCGGCAGGGGTCTTGGACTAGATGACCCACAGAGGTCCCTTCCAACCCCGAACATTCTGTGATTCTGTGATTGCTCACTGGAGTCGTCTGGCCACATTACTGCAGCGAAACAGTTTTGAGAACCCCAGGTGAGCGCTTCGCTGACTGTGGGCAGCACGCGTGTGCGCTCACAGGCGTCCCTCTGTTCACCTGGGAAGTGGAAGGTGACCGCTTGTGCCCTCAGCCTGAAAAACCTGGAGACCCATCTGCAGCCATGTAACGTTACCGGGCTTTTTATGGGCCGTGCTTTAATTACCCCTTCTGCTTCTGCAAAAAGATAACTTGAAATGGAGAGTCATTAAGTAAAGAAGGGAAATCCTGCAGGTTTCTAAAATCTGACTGCACAACTCACAGCAACAGCAAGACTTAAGGTAAAAAACTTAAGAACAGTGAAGGAAACTCCAATTTAATCATAACGCTGAGTTCATACCCCTGCCGTCTTGTAAGGGTGGTGAGGGTTTCATCGTTTATTTGTTCTCGCAGGATCTGGATGCTGCATTGCCACTTATAGAGCTCTACAAAGATAAATTGGTGGGGATCGGAGAGGTAAGTAGAATTCCACAACTTGTGTAAATGTCTATGGCTTCGGCAGCATCTGTCACCACGACTACAAATACTTAGTGAATACTTGGTTTTGTGTATGTGAGAAGTATTGCTATCAGTCTGAACAAGCACTAAGTCTGATTTGTAATTCTCTTAATATGCTTTCCTTCATAGATTTGCCTGATTCCCTCTTTTCCTTTATTATTGTTATTAGGAAAGAGATGGATTTTATACTGGTGGGTTTAGTAGGAAGAATTGTGTAACTATACTACATACTATATCATCTTACGCCCGAATGTCTTTTGACCTGTTCTCTAGCACAGTGAAGTGTCGAGTCACATTGTTATCCTCATTCAGATCCCTCCTGCCTCCTTCCCTGACAAAGTTAGGCTAAGCTGTGATTCCAGTACACTTCACCAACTTGAACCGTCCTTTTTTCTTGTGACCTCTCATCTGTCTGTGTCCATGTGTTGTCTCCTGTTTTACATTTGTTTATAAACTAATCAAGGCTTGAAAGCTTTAGGGTAGAGTCTGCCTCTTGTGTGTGTTGGTACCGGAGGGACTTGTGGGTTGGTTCTGCACTGGCTGCAGAAAAAGCCGTTATTGGCAGAGCTTTGTAGCTAAACTTGCCACGTTGTACTTGTGCTGTACATCAAGGACTTTGGTTGATGTAACTGTGAATGGGGCTGCTTTGGCAAACTTTTAAGTTTTGCCTGAACATGTTTAAATCAAAAAAGTGTGTAATTATGGGTAATTTTTGCTAGAGAGAGGACTAAAGCTACATGTTCAGCTCAGAAATTTTGCTGGTGTTGGAGATCCAGATTTTAGGTTTAATCTGAAATAATATTCAATAGAATATAAAACCCCATAATACCAGTTACAGATTAAAATGTTAAATACCCTTGTTAGTAACGATCTTCCCACAAATACTTTCATAGCTGAAAAACTTATGGTTGAGAATGGATTCCTTTCTGAGTTAAGCTACAGCTGAGCTCATTTTACTTGCAGTCTCCAGTATATATATTTCGAAACACCTTGCAGTTGTGAAGCATTTTTTGCTTTTACATACAGTATTGCAGTTCAGTTAAGCATTAGGTCTGTAAATTTTTTTCGCTTCTTTTCTTGTACTGTAGGTTGGACTAGATTTCACTCCCAGATTTGCCAGCACGGATGAGCAGAAGGAAGGACAAAGACAGGTTTTGATCAAGCAGATCGAGTTAGCAAGAAGACTGGATTTGCCTTTGTAGGTTTTGTTTATACTAGGAGGAGAATTTGCCAGATCTCAGTAATGTGGAAATATTTCCCAGGATTTATAATTACTAAGAGCCCACAGAACTTTTCTTACATGGATTAAACTGGCATTAGTTATCCTGTCAGTCTCCGGTTTGACATTTAATTATGGAATTTTCCCTATGTTTGCACTTGAATACAGTGGTCTTCTGTGTCCTGTCCTTTCTGTGTTGTTGCTGTATCTTCACCGTAGCTAAAATGATTCATATATACGTCTCTAGATTTTTCCTGATGAAAGTTGTAATAGAGATTAATTATTTTCTTCTGAAGTTGCTGTTAGTTCATTTGTGTTTACAAAAAAAAATACTATTTTGCTGAATTTCCTAATGCCGAGCCTCTCCTTGCTGTGCAGAAATGTTCATTCCCGCTCAGCTGGAAGACCAACCATTAATCTCTTAAAGGAACAAGGTACGTTTCTAATGCATTTTCTCCATCATGGCTTTTGTCAACGGAATTTCTTCAGTTATGCCATGTTCTCACATCAGTTTGTGTATGTAAAACTTGGGAGGAATAGTGCAGAGCTTCTGTATTCATTCTTTATGGGACCGAGGTGCCATTGGAAGCTGACGTCACAGACCGACTGCTAATGATCTGGTTTGCTTCTTTTCCCTGAGGTGCTACGAAGGTGTTGCTCCATGCGTTTGATGGGAAGCCGTCTGTAGCCATGGAAGGGGTGAAAGCTGGATACTTCTTTTCCATTCCTCCTTCCATTATAAGGAGTGAACAGGTAACGGTTAAAGGGGTTTGCTCATGCTTGGGGATTGCAGGTAATAGCTGACAGCTTATCATGATGGCAAATGTGCCTGTTTTTACTGTGCAGCTGAAGAATACGCTTGGTCTGTACAGTCTGTACAGTTTGAAGTGGGACTCACAGTACTCGCATACGATTGCTGTCACCTGACACTTCTCAACAGAAGTTTCAGTTGCTTATAGCATTGCACATTTTTACTTTGGCTAAATTTCTGCCCGGGGCTTTTGCCTTAGCTAGACTTTTGGGGGAAAATTTCGACTAAAACAGTTCAGCTATTCCTGAGAAACAAGGGTTAAGAAAATAGGTGCTTTTTTTTTTCGCATGTGATTTCTGGTGAACTCTTCTTTGGAAGCCTCTGTCACTGTTTCAGAGTAGGGACATGGCACGCGGAAAAGGACGAGTTCCTACCTCAGTGCTGTGACACTTTCCTGTTCAAAAGGAAATCTACTCACAACTGACTAAATTACAGACCATTTTGAAAAATTGTGATTATCACAAGGTGCGCCCAGCAAAGAAGCAGCTAAATTGCTTAAAGGTTCAGCCCTTGATTTGGTGCGACTGCTCTCTTAATTTCTACTCTGCCGCAAGCTATGCTCACTGCTTATTTTGGGGCAGCAGTCTGTTTCCTTCCTGCATCATCGTCACTTTCTTTGATAAACTCCAGAAGTGTAAGAAAGGAAAAGGCATGATTCAAGTGGAGGGGGTGTGAGGGGTGGGTATAGATGGGATGACGTTAGGAACTTGCAGAAAGGAATGCAAAGTGGGGTTGAGGGTTAAAAGCAGAGATGGGGAAAAGGTGCTCAAATAGCATACATACCGAAAAACAGCAAATTAATATTGCATTGGCAACTCTAAATATAGGGTATTTTGTGCAATATAACAACGTGATTTAGGAAGTAACAACAAATTCAGTGTTTAGATAATAGTACTTCAGACATTTAGAAAACAAGACAATCCTTATTTGAAGGGACTTTTTGAGCAGCCAACTCAACCAAGTCTTTTGACATTTAAATGCAGAGGATATCCTCCGTGCATACACTTTTTTGTACAAGTCTGAGTGCATAAAGCATTTAATAGCTGTCTTATTTTCTTCAAGAAGCAGAAGCTTGTGAAACTGTTACCTCTGGAAAGTATGTGCTTGGAAACTGACTCTCCTGCTCTGGGGCCTGAAAAACAGGTAAATGGGGGGGAGCAGACTTCTGTGTGTGTATATCTGCACCCACGCCATATGGAGGTCAGTTACTGGTGTGGGAGAGGGAAGCAGTGTAAGCATGGACAAGGGACGAAAGACGTTGCCGAGTGAAAATGTGGAGATTAAAAAGTCTCTGTTCCTGAGGCTGGGAAAGGAGAAAAAATTCTAGGAATGGGCAAAGGGAAAAATAATCCAAGAATAATAGATACGTGTAATTTCTCTGTCTCAGATGCCACAATGTGACTGAAGTTGTGTTGGGAAGGACTGAGGCTGAATCACCTGTCATCTGTAGGGATCTCCAATTTGGTCTGGTTTTTGTTTTCTTTTTTTTTCAGGTGAGAAATGAACCAAAAAATATTCACATTGCTGCAGAATATATTGCCAAAATTAAAGGAATTCCAGTTGAAGAAGTTATAGAAGTGACTACACAGAATGCACTGAAAGTATTTCCCAAACTTCGGAACTTTCTTCGGATATAGATTCAGAAACTGAAATATGTGATATTGCGGAAACTATTATTTATGGTGTAGTTAATAAAAACAATGTGCATCTTGTCTTGAAATGGAGTTTTGCTGTTGGAAAGTTCAAGAAGTGAGCAGAACATTACATAGATGCATAGGATGAATATAGGGAGTTTCTCAAAGACCTTTGATGTGCACCATCGTCATCTCCTGGATGCTATAAAGACAGGTTGTTCATTTGCATCTCTCATGTCTCTGAATGTTAATGTTTGCAAAGAATGACTGCTTTGTAAAGAAGAGCACCATAGAATTGTCAGGTTTGTTTCTCAGACAGCTTGCTCAGCTGCTCCTAGTCTGGGAGATGGCTGCTGTGCAGTGCTTAATGTCCCCCTCATTCCTTAGTTTCTGCTAAAAGTCATGCAGTTGTGGGCCCACTCGTGATACAAAAGCTTCTTTTAGGACTTGTTGAAGACAAGCCCAATTTTTTGAGGTCTTGGAGGTACCTGGCTGATGTAGGTTCTGCTATGTTGGCTGGTGTCCTAAAAACTGAATCCTGTGGTCCCTCGCAGCACCTGTGTGGATGTGGGCCATTGAAATACTGATCAAAATTTTGCTGACTAAACCAGCAATGAATGAGGTGAGTTATGTATGACACTGTTGTTCTGAGGGCCACTAGGGAAGCGGACAGGAGGCTTTGTCTCCCTATGGAGAGTTTTACGGTCTCAGAGAAGAAAATACACAAGTATTGACTTAGTCTGTGACCACCTCAGGTACAGAATCATGCATCACACCAGCCGATGGTGAGAGCGTTTGGCTTTAAGATTTGGGCACGTTTTCTACGGTCCGGGTGCCTATGTGATGTCTCAGATTGGACTCCTTTCTGTCTCCCTGGTTAGAGCATCTTACTGGTTGCCCCTTTGCAAAATGGTTTGTAATGCCCTGTTCTGAAATTACCTGATGTCTGCCTGCTGGGGTGTAGGGCTGCAAGGCAAGGGTTTAGGTTGTTTTCCTGTCTTGAGGAGGATGCAAGTAGAGAAGGTATTAACTCCCACATAGGAAAAGAAAAATAAAAGGGAGGAAAAGCTTGTAGTGGAAGTGATACCCATCTTACATTTTTCCTTTCCATTTCCTTACATTTTTCATTTACATTTCCTTCCTCAGTTGTTCCTTTACATTTTCTTCTTCAATTTCTTAAAATCACATTGTCAGGAGGGATTTTTGGGTCTTTAGCAGAACAGCTGTGGTGTTCTGCTTTTTGACTAGAGTTATTTTACCAAGTTTAGACATATGTTCCTCAGCAGTTTTCGGACTGCAGCAAACAACCAAGCTTGACTAATGTGTTTCTATCACGAAGGGTATTCAGAGCAGCAAACACCTGAATCTTTGCTGAATGTTTGACCCAGAGTAGTCAGAGCCATTTGTTATCCTGGATTTAGAGGCACCGTTTCGCCTAAACTGGGTGAAGGACAGAGTTTGCCTGCAGATGGTGCTGGGGAACAGGTGTGCAACAGTCTTAAGACTGTTAATGTAATTGACATTAATGATTAATAATCACAATAATAATCATCAGAGATGCTGAAGGGGTGATAGCAGGCAGCCTTACACATGCTTCCTGCTGCCTGTGTGACAGGAAGGCTCCCGGTATTGCATGGGAAGGCAGTTATGTACGGAGATGCTCCTGTAAAAAGCCAGGTGATGCCCAAATATTTGCAGAGTTTTGGCCTTGTTATTATTATGCTCTGTGAAATTCTTAGCCTTGGATGAAAGCACTAGTTTTGCAAAAAGAGGAGCATCAATTGAGCCAGCAGTGTGCCCTGGCTGCCAAGAAAGCCAATGGGATCCTGGGATGCATTAGGAGGAGTGTGGCCAGCAGGTCGAGGGAGGTTCTCCTTCCCCTCTACGCTGCCCTAGTGAGGCCCCATCTGGAGTACTGTGTCCAGTTCTGGGCTCCCCACTTCAAGAAAGAAGAGGAGTTACTGGAGAGAGTCCAGCGGAGGGCTACGAGGATGGTGAGGGGACTGGAGCATCTCTCCTATGAGGAGAGGCTGAGGGAGCTGGGCTTGTTCAGCCTGAAGAAGAGAAGGCTGCGAGGGGACCTAATAAATGCTTATAAATATCTGCAGGGTGGGTGTCAGGAGGATGAGGCCAAACTCTTTTCAGTGGTGCCCAGTGACAGGACAAGGGGCAATGGGCACAAACTGAAGCAGAGGAAGTTCTGTCTGAACATGAGGAAGAACTTCTTCCCTCAGGGTGATGGAGCCCTGGAACAGGCTGCCCAAGGAGGTTGTGGATTCTCCTTCTCTGGAGATATTCAAGTCCCGTCTGGACAAGGTCCTGTGCAGCCTGCTGTAAGCGACCCTGCTTCGGCAGGGGGGTTGGACTAGATGACCGACAGAGGTCCCTTCCAACCCCTACCATTTTGTGATTCTGTAATTATTTAGTCTGCTCAAAATCAATCCCTCTCTCTGTGCGGTGGTAGCGTTGCTCTGGTTCAGGCTCATCCTCGCGGTCAGATGGTAGCTCGCCCCATCGCTCAAATCCCTGTTGCTGCTGCAGCGCTACAAAATCCTATCGACACGCTCAGGTCCCGCAGCTCCTAGCTGGGCAGTGGGCCACCAAGGCTGGCGTGGCCCCACGTGGGCCATGGAGAGATCGGAGGTGCTAGCGGTGGCGTGGGGAAGGAGGCACAGGGTTGCTTCTCCCTGGGGGAGGGAAACCTGGCATTGCAGCAGCCGTGGGTAGGGTGAGCCTGGCAGGGTGCCTGTGACAAAACAGACCCGCTTTGTCCTCTCCTTAGACCTGCAGCGCCTGAGCTGAGTCATGGTCTAGGTGGCCTGGCGCTCCACGAAAGGAAAACACAGTATCATTCTCATGCTGTCTTGGCATCCTTAAGATCGAACAAGGATCAGCAGTACCACCCTTTCCCTGGTGCTGCTGGCTTTGCTGTGGAGCTGTGCCCCAGCCACCTGCAGCCAGCGCCCGAGGGGCAGCAGGCACTGAAAATAATGTCTGTTGTTGCTTTGCACAGGAAACCCAACTTTTTAAGCCACTGACTTAGGAGTGGTGCTAACCCTAACGTGCAGGGGGAGGAAGTGTGGCTTCCAAGCTGGAAGACATCGTTGATCCCTAAGCAGTCATCCTATGTCGCTACCTTGAAAGGTAAAGCTTGCATTTCTGCCTGCAGTCCCGGGCTAACGCCTGGTCTGGAGGCAGGGTGGCTCGTGGGGGAGCTGCGTGGCTGCACACGGTGAAACCCTCCATCCCCACAAAGGCTGCCCGTAGCAATATCAGTGAGCGTGCCGAACCCTGCTGCAGCCTCTCAGGTTGTCTGGACAAGCCACGTCCCCTCCTGCGTAGCACAGGACACTGAAGTGTCCAGGGACATACCAGGGGAAGGACCCGGTGCAAATTTAGCTGGATGCCGTGTTTTGCTTTTGGGAAACCTGAGGGGAAATGAGAGAGAAAGCACAGAGTTAGTGGAAACCCAAGTTCTCTTTTCAGTCATGCTGTCAATCCTAGGGGATGCTAACAGCCCTGGTGACCTCTGTCTTGCAGAGGTGGAATGGCACAGATGGTCTGCAGCAGCACAGGAAGCCGTAGGTCCCAAGCTCTATCTGATACCTTTAGCCATCACCTTTCTCCGGGATGCTGCAAACAGCAGATCTGATTGCACTTTGTATCACTCCGCATGTCTCTCTATCTTGCAGGATGTACACGGTGTGACAGAAAAATCACAAAAGGTTTGTGATTTCTTTGGCATAACTAGTGCCTTCGGAGTGCCTTGCTCATTAGTCAGTACTCTGCTACTGATGCAGCTCTGGCTGCTACAGCTTCTGCTAGCAAAAAAAGCCCCACGTCGCTCGGTTCTTTCCAGGTTGAAAATAATGCAGACAGATGCACCGTGTGCACTAGGGACTCCCACGCGTGCAAGGCCTTACGGTGAGCGCGTAGCTTAACACCGGGCATAAATAATGAGGGGGATGCAGGGTGACGGTAATAAAATAAAGGTACTTTCCACAGGCTGAGGTGTGGGGCTTGTAGATCTAGAGAGCTTCTAAAGTGGATTTGTCTGTTGAGAGAGACAAAACAGTGGCCCAGGGCATGCCGTCAATGGCTACCAAATCGCACAGAGCTGCTTTGCACCTTCCTTGTTCGGTGAGCGCCTGGAGTCAGTAGCAGGGGCTGGAGGGACACTGAAATTGCAGTTCCTTGGCTGGCTGGTGTCGTCGTCCTTTCGCCACCCACGCCAAGCTGTTCGCAGGACTGAAGTAATTTTGTCCGAAGGCCAAGTGACTTGCAAGAGTGGAGTGGCTGTAGCAGTTCAGCGTGAGTCACTTGAACGCCTCAGGCCCTGGAAATCCCCTCTGAGTCCAGGACCAACAGCTAGGAGTCTAAGGGCTCTGCCTGTGCTCACTCAAATAGCTTTTGCAAGGCTGCAGGAGGGTCGTCCTCCCAGGCCCTTTCTTCTGAAACTTGCTTTAGGGCCCATATCTGCTGAACTCTGGGACAAACTGCGAGGGTGATGAGTTTTTACAGATTTCAACATGGTGATGCTGTGAAAAGCCAGAATTGAAGACTCATAAATTTTACATTTATATGATAGCCATAAATTTTACATTTACAGGTATCAATGGGAACAAGCGAGGAGATGGTGATGAGGCCAAGTGGATGGTATGCTGTTTAGTCCCGCTGTTTATTGGGATAAGAGTTTAAACAAATTGACCAAAGACTTTCAGTGGAGGTGCTTCCAACAGGCTCCTATGCAATGCATAGATAGGCTCTCTAGAGGCAAAAGCAAATAAATAATTGGCTGGAAATGCAACTTTCATCACTAATGAACTTCTGCTTTTGTTTGTTTTTTTAATGCAGGCTGGGGTTCAATCCTCTGTTCCCGTTACAGAGCAGGAAAATGAATTTGAGAGTTACTGGCTTAGCAGAAAGATTTGTTGTTCTTCTCTTTGCTTTCTGTACGCAGTACAAAGATACAGCTGAGATCAAAGAAAGGGTACGAATTGCCATAGTGCCTGGTTGTCTCAGCGTTTCCCTTTTCAGCAGGTGGTTATCCATGCATTCATTTCCCCTGCTGGGGTCGGCTTTTCTATTGGTGTGAATCGATCGGGGCACGGGCATGATAACCCTCACTCCGCTGCACGGCAAATTTTGATGCCCCTCTTTTCGCTGCTGCGAATGACAAAACAGTGAGAAACCGTAGTGAGGATCACGGCCGTGATGAACCCGTGCCTGGGGCAGGAACTGATACCCATCTCCCCAAATGCTTGGTGCTGTGCACAGAGAGATGCTGCCAACGGGGTGCTTAATGCAAACACAGAAGATCAGAGCTGCTGCTGCGCCTGGGTCTGCTGATGAAGGTGGTGGTTTGGTTCACCCAAAAAAGCAGAAACAAGGCCCTGGGATGAGGAGTCTGTAGGAGCAAGGTGTAGCCCCTCTCTGCCCCAGAAAACAGCATAATGAGGGGTGCTGGCGTTTGGCTTGGCTGCCACAGAGGGCTTTGGTGCACAGAGCTGCTGGTGCGTGCAGCGCTTGTCACACAGCAAGTGCGCAGGTGGCATCAAGGAACTTAAGGCAAAGCTGAAAAAAAGTGTAGAGGAGAAGTGGCACATGCACAGAACAGGAAGATCTGACCTGTTTTCAAAGGGCTGTGATCTGAAGAGCAAGTTGCTTCTGCGATGGCGCTTGGGGACGTATCTGATGTCCTACCAAAGCGACAGTCAACATGAAAATACATGGGTTATGTCTGTGATGCCTGGGTGAGGTAATGTGTCTATGCACGCTGCCTTCGAGGGTCGGTGAGGTGGCTGCGTGACGCCCACGGTTGGTGGCTACGTACAGCTGAGCCCGGCCTGCCACGGTAGAGCACCAGCACTGCGGCATGGCTGAGCAAACCTTCAGCTTCCTAGCATGGGAGCGAGTACCACCACTCAAAAGACCACGAAGCAGCACCGATGTGGCAGGGAGCAGGGCTGCATCCCCCTGTTTTGGAAGGGCAGGGGGTGAGAGATGGAAAAGTCACAGCACCGGCAGCGTGATCGAACTGGTGATGCCCCAGGGGTATCACCTGCTAGGCAGGCTGGGTCAGTGCATGGAGTGCGTCTGGGGCTGGCTGTAAAAGCCTGCCTGCAGAGGTGGGAGAACTGTGGGTGCTCCCCACCCTGTTTAGTCCCCATCCACGAAGCCCATCATGCTAAACAGCAGCAGAGCTCTGTCCTGTAGTGCCGTGCCGGATGTCCTCTCCATCTGCCACAAGGTCCTTGCAGCTGCTGGCATTTACTGCACCTGTGCCATGCTTGCTGCCAGGGAATAGCAGCTGACATGTCCCCGCCTCCTCCTGCCCCCCAAAGGCATCCCAACTCCGTCACGGCGTGCTTTGGGATTCATCCGATTTGGAGCAGAGCAGATGGGCAGTGCAGCACCACAGTCCAGGTGTGGTGCCTGGCTTCTTCCCACGTGTATTCTGTATTTCTGTGACAGGGTGTGGGCACTGGGTTTAACTGCTTTAATCCGCACGTTCAGATTTTGTCTCTGCTATTTTGGCTGCGCCAGGGTGGGACGCTCTGTCACCAAAGAGTGCAAACAGACACTTAGGTCCTTGTCAGTGCCCATCTGCAGCGTAGATAAAGTACGTGTCCTGCGCTGATAGAAGACAAGTTATCTCACAAGCTGCACAACCAATAAAGCTTTTTTCCTCCAGGGATTTGTGACCTTCTCGCCACAGCAGTCTCAGTCTCCTACCTGTGTCCTGTTATGCTCCCGTTATGGCCCAGTACTGCCGGTGCTGCATTTCCAGCTCCCTGTGTGTGTCCCTGATTGCTGCCATGGTACCACCAGCCTTTCCGTGTACCCTTTGGTCTCTGCCCGCCACAGCACCTCAGCTTTATTCTGTGCCCCTGTGGCCACCCAGTAGTTTCCCCAGCTCTTTTCCGTGTTGCCTCCCTGTGTTTGTTGGATTGCTGTTTGGGCAAGAAATAGCACATGCTGAGATTAGCCCAGAGCTGCGCAGGTTTGGATAGCTGCCGGCGTCAGACTCAGCAGTTGGGTGTGTGCCTTCTCTTGGTAGCCTCAAGGGGCAACAGAGAGGGTTGGCGTCATCTACCTGGCCACCAACTCTCACAAACCTTGTAGGAACTTTGTACCTCCAAGAACTCTGTCTGGCTGCCAAATTTTGTTGACCGTTGTCAAAAACTGTGAGTTGTGGGTGTGGACTAGGAGACAGCATGACCATGTTAACTGATTTCCATTGGAATGTGTGTATGTCAGATGCTGTGTCTCCTGGGTTCAATTGGACCTGCTGCTTGGGACCTCCTGGGTCTGCTCAACACACAACCACTGGTGAACCCATCAAATGCAAAGGACCTGGGATTATCTGGCAGGAAGGTCTGTCTTTGTGAAGTGCACTGCCTGGAGAGGGCAGCTTTGAAGTCCTGATTGGCACTGGCTTATTGCTATAAATATATAGAGAGAGCATTTTTGTGCTCAGAACACTTCTGGACACACAACAAAGAGGGAGGAAGCGAACAAATGGAGCGCTGTGGGAAGAAGTTAAATGGAGCACTATGTGGGGAGCTCCAATCAAAGCATCGCTAGATAACTTCCCTTCTCTTTGGGGGTCATTATTCCTGCCTGAGAAAGTCAGGGTGGAAGCTCAACTCTGTACTACACAAGATCTCTGTGCTGACTCGAGGCAATGGCAAGAGCATGTGCAGCAGGCTAATGTATATAATATGTACAAGCAGATGTCAGCCCTCTCTGAAATAATCCCATCTGCGCTCCCAGTGAGTGCAGCACATCCATTGACAATCTGGGGGGGGGGGGACGACACCATTTATCCAAAGATGTTCTCTCCTGACCAGCACGTGGAGGTTGCTGTGGTGTCAGTATGATCAGAGCTTCCTCTTCGAGTCCTCGGGTCGCTCTTTTTTTTTGTAGAGGTGCAGCTGCATGCAGTGATCTTTCTTCATCCCTGCTGGCTTAGCGGATGCAGATTGTGGCAGGGGAAGGTGAACGCTGGGGCATACCTCAAGGAGGGTAAGTGCTGATCCTGTTGCCACCAGTGGCAGATGGAGTTGAGGTTCAGCAGGAGCCCTGCTGGTAGAAGCTGTCTTGCCCCCATCTCCCATGGATGGGGAGAAGTCTCCGTTCCTCTTAGCCTCTGTCCCATGTGGCACTGGATGGAGGTCTCATTGATGGAAGCCCACAGTGAAGTTTGGCCAAAGCTGAGGACAGGGAGCATGGGAAACTGTTGTGTCTGTCTTCTGTTTGCTGGTGCAGCTCCTGAACGTGACCCCGTGCTCTTGAATTGCCCAGAGTGGTGAAGGGCTCGGCTGAAGAGGCACTGATTTGTGGGACTGGTCTGGTAGGTTGGTTCAATGAGACCTGTTCCCTGGCACTGACGACTGCCTTTGCTCTGGGAAGGACACCACCCAGGACCAGGCTGCCAGGGACCTACTAAGTTGCCAAGATGTCTTTCTCAGAGATTTCCCAGCTCTCAGAAGATGAGGCGTAGTTCAGCCAAATCAGGAAGAATGAGGTCTTTCTTCCTCTGCTCATTAGCAGAGTTACCTGGACTAGCAGCTCTTCAACCCTCTTTGAATCTATTTTTTCATTTTCTTCCCAAAGGGCTGAGCAAAGTTATTCAGAAGCTGTCAGTAACACCATAGACTGGTCCCCTCTGTGCTGGACTGTTGTTTTCATGATTTGCATTTCTAGATGCACAATAATACAGTTGTGCATGGTTTTGTTTGCCATGGCTCAGTTTAGCACCCAGCAGCCTTTACAAAGCACATGAGCCGGCTTATTACAGGATGTGGAATCTGTCCTCCTTGTCTTTGAGAAGTACAAAGACAAGCTGGTGGCTATTGGCGAGGTAACCTGCTCTGATTTCTGCATAACTGGAGTTTGCTTGATTTGACTATATGCAAACTGTGTTAAGGTGTGTGTAACTCATTGTAATTGCTGGCTGCTCACATTCCTCTGCACGGATAGATGTGAAATGAGTTGGGCTTAAACCCCAAACCTTTATTTTCATGGCTAAAGATTCATGCAGGACAAAAATGAAAATTGAAAAATCCCACAAGGAAGGTGTATTGACAGATATCTGAAACGTTTGTTTCCTGCAATGAAGATATTGTAGGGAAGCTAGGGAAGATATTTTAGATCTTTACCAGGAGTATTTTCATAGCTGACATCACGTTTTCTTGATTTTCATTCTTCACGTGTTACTACGTTTCCAGGTATGTTGCCTTTTGGAAGGTGCTGTTTTCTGCTCTATTTCTTCATTACTAAGAGCTTCTGCCACTATCCTGAGAAAATTAAGCTAGTAAAGTCATTAGTTCCCCACAGCTTGAAGTTCATCGTGTTTTGTGAAGTCTTCAGTGGCTCTTTGTGTGGGTTGGGCTGGACTTCACTCCAGGGCTCATGTCCACACCTCAGCAACACGAGGAGCAGCAAAGAGTCCTTGCACTGCAGCTGGCCACAGCAAAACCACTGGACTTGCTGATGTGAGCCAGAAACCTTTCACACAGTGTCTCCTTCGTGCACTGGACTTTAACTAGGCTCGACACCTGTTTCCTGCATCACAGCTCCACAGGCATCCTCTAAAGAACACTAGAGGTTGTTTTGAAGTTTGAGTTTATCCAATTGTTCAATAGCTTGAGATGAAAAAATAACAATACTTGCGAGCACTTACATCTAGGAGAGTGGTGTCTTTGCCAGTCGCGAACTAGAAAAATGTTCCTTTCCAGCTGTGCTTCTGCTAAGGATGTGGGAGACTTCTCAGCCTTTCTCCGAAAGGAGACTTCATTTTACGGTTCTTCACCTATTTTTGTTAGCACCTACACCATCCTTTCAGTGGTAACTGGGTTATGCTCCCCTAAAATGACCACTCAGGATTTAGACTTGTGATAACTACTCTGAAGGCTTCCTTTTCTATCCCATGCTACATGATGTAGCAGACGAAAGATTCCCACTGAAGCAAGGGGAGAAAAATGAAAGAGTGCCTGCTTTCAACTCAAGGGAATTTTGCTAGTTATTTGCCCGTGCAAGGCTGCACCACATGGATGTGCCTCCTGTCCAGTTATTCTTAAAAATTCCTTGACTCAACTTCAGGTTTCAGCTCTTGATAATATGTACCTTGCAATGGAGGAGGGAGGATGGGACAAAGAAACTTACTTTCTTCTTATGCAAACCTCTTAATGCGTCAACATCCATAGCTCTACTATGTTATTTTTGTGTAAACCTGAGAAATCACTGGGGTTAGATTGCTGTAAGTAAGGTCTGGGTCTGTTTCAAAGCCCTTGTTCTGTTGTAGATATGATTTTCTTCTATACCAACATATCAGTATTTAGGGAAAACGTTGTTACAAAGAAACTAATTTTAGTTTCATGATATAAATATTGACCTCAGCGGTACCAAGATCTTTGTTTTCATGCACACACTGTATCACTGTAAGTAAGAATGCTGCATGCAGTGCATACACATGGGCAAGGGTCATAGCTGTATTTGTGTAGGTGCCCAGGGCACTGACAGAGTAAAACCAAATTAAATCTAATCCAGCACTTGTGGAAGACTCTCTTAAACTTCAGATGGATGCAACTAGCAACAAAAATGAAATAACATGTGGCTAGCAGTGATCGCTGGAAAACAAGTATATGGAGGAAATGGAAGATCAGGTTTTCTGGAGCACTGCTGCTTTGCGGTGCGCCGTCCGTGTAATCTGGCCACAAGCCAGTTTCAGTCATCAGGAGAGGGTGTTTTGGGTGTAGTCCACTGCCAGCTATTCCACCCACACCCTTTGGACGTGGCGTTGCAGATACAAAGGTGGGGCTGGAGAAAAAGGCTGAGTGTTTATTTCAGCTTGGTGCTTTTGGTTTCTGTCCGGCCCAGGGCAAGTCAGAGCAGCCCCTGCTCGCTCTGTGCCCTCCGGCTGTAAGGGACTGCTCAAAACAGCATCAGGAGAGAGTCACTGTAAAGGTGGACTTGAAACTACCTTTGCATGTGACTTCTGACATGTGTTATGCCGCTAAATCCACAAAGAGCAGGGATCTGAATCCATGAATAGGGAGGTCTGTCTATGTCTGATTTGGGAAATCGTTGTAGGATAGTATCCTTCCCCCAGACTGCCTGCTCTGTAGAGCCAAGCTGTGACTGCAGACCAGGTGAGGTCCTTTCCCTCCCACTCCCAACAGCAGAAGGATGCAGATCAAGCAGTGCCCTCCGTGGCAGCTGTTCAGTGCTGACACCTTCGTCTGTGTTTGGTGGCGTGCACCACCACCACCAAAACTGGTGACAGTAGAGGGAAGACTAGAAGGAAAAAGAACAGGTCTGCGTTGCTTTTCCACAGTTATCGTGGCTGCTCGCAGAGAGTGGGTGCAAAGCCTTCCTCTGAACCGCATGTGGCTGTCTCCCCGAGTGACCTGTGCTCCTGTCTCTCCACTGTGCTCCGAGTGCCACGTTTAACTCTGCTCACCTCCACACCTGCTCTTTATTGCTAATGGAAGGCTACCACTTTCTAAAAGTAAACAAACTAGAGTTCAAGATAAAAGCAATGGACTCGCTCAGTGTCACCCTGCTTTCTGAGGCATGTGTTCGCACTGAGCAGAAACGTGCATCTTTGCTCAGCTGGCAGACAAGCGCTTGCTTTCCTGAAGGAGGAGGTAGGCATTGCTCCTGGTTTTTTTTAACAGTGGGTACAAGACCCGGGCTTAGAAATAATTTATTCTTTGGAAGTGATCTGTGAGACGACTCTGCTCACATACAAGACCTGCACCCATTGCCTCTGCTTACACAGAGGTGATGGTAATGCACCCTTGCCTTGAATGTACATCTTAATACTCAGTAATGTCAAGACAGCTGGGTGGAAAGCACAGGGGTGCTGCTTAGTAATAACCTAGTCATGTAAGTAATCACTAAGTACACCTGAACAAGTATGTCAGATGGAAAATCAGTGAAACAGACCAAGGAAAGCACTGTGACTTCTGGGAGAACGGTGAAGGCAGTGGAGCAAAATGGCTACTGCCTTAGCATTGCTCAATACAGTGGGTTTTTTGAATTAGGGCAAGAAAGTATGATTTCATGAGGTTTTTTTCTCCCTGTGAACTATTTTAAGTGATGTGTATATTACAAATTTTACTTAACTAAAGGGGAAATAAGTATGTCCTTTCCGCTCATTTAAAAACAATTAGATTTATGCATGCCTTAAAATATAAGTATCACAGAAGACAACAGGACAGAAAAAAGGGGCTGTGGACCTGGAAGAGAGGTAGCTGAGCAATTACAGCAAAGATTTTTCTCATATTTGCAAGTCCCAGTATGGACCAGGTAGGTGCTAATTGAAAAATGTGCCCATTACCAGTCCTCTGGCAACTGACAAGAAGAAAATTTGCTGGTACTTGCCTACCTACCTAGTGGGCTGAGGGAATCTCAGCAGCCATTGACCATATGGAGGGCAGGATTAACAAATCCAAGCTTTGCATTTTTCAGTGACCGTAGTGCTGACTGTAATCTTGGAGTCTTCTTGTCCTGCTATAAGAAAACCCGATACGCAGTGTTTGGGTTGCTCAACTCTGCAGCCTGATCCCAGCTCCCTGGGTTTCTTATGTACGTTGTAGATGTTCAAGATGTACTGCTCCATAACTTTGCTGGGAGACAGTCTGTCACTCTGGAAGAGGTACAAGCTGGCTATTATTTTTCTTTTCTTCCAGCCATTACAAGACGTGATCAGGTTAGTCCTTGCAGAGATCCTGGAAGCCATTTCAGCAGGATTATAATTGGATTGCATGAGCCTCAGCCTTTTGCCTTCTCATCCACCTATCATTTTCCAGTACCTGAATCAATGCAGAGGGAAAAGTGATACTAGCAGGGATGGGGGGTTGGCTGTGGCTGGCTGCAGGGAGAACGTGAAAAACGTCAATGCCCCCTTAAACTTGTTTTCCTTTGGAGTGAAAATGAGACCCTGGGATTTTTTGGATTTTGGAAAAACTCGTGAGAAAGAGAACTCATGTAGCAGCCTGAAGCTGAGCCTCCCACAGCCTGTTGTTGCAAACAAAACTGCACATTTTGAAATGAGAGACTGAATTTTTTTTTCGGTAATTCCCAGGAAAATCCTAACATTTCAATGCCTAACCGAAAGCTCAGTATGAAATTCGCAGTGAAATGGTTTGGTGTTTGTAAATGAAAGAATGTTTCCCAAACATGTGAGTAACTTTGGTCTCTCAAAAATGCAGCCCCTCCCAAGCCAAGCCCTTGTCACCTTAACCACCACTTATCCAACACTGCCCAGCTCTGCTCTTGCCCCAGGCTCTGGCTGCTCCATCACCTCCCTCTGGCCTGATGGAGGCAAGAAGTCTTTTGCTTCCAGCACTCAGACATTTACCCTGACAAAGGCTGAGCTGACAGGAGAGTCACAGAGAGTGCCAAATCTGCCTAGGTAGAAGGAGGCAACAATGAGGTCTCCCTGTCCGTTCACTTAGGCTGGGAGGAGGGATGCTGGGATGTTTCTGAGCATCTGGGCTGGCAGCCGGGTCATGGCTGTGCCGTTCTTTCGTCACTGCATTAAACTGACCTGTGTCTTCTCAGCAGCTTTGTGAGTCTGCTTTCTGGCATCCAACATCGCTTTTGTCCTGTATGCAGCTCCTAGGAGCCCAAGGTTGTTGTACAGCCAGTGGAGAAAAGTAAGCACCCAAAGCAGAGTTATTCTCAGGACCCAACTTATTTCCTCTTCATTTCCCTCCTAAGGTTTCTAAAAGCTATAAGCTGTTGGTACTGTCTGGAGTCTTAAGGAACATAATACTCTGTTCAGCCTGTGTTTGCAGTTCATTGGAAATGTAGGATTATCTCCAAAGGCTTAAACAGTCTGAATGCCATTCTGGCAGAGCTGGTACTTATTTTACATGTTTCTGTATTGATTGCTGTAGTGAGACTGACCTTCTCATGGGCTATTCTAGCTGATTTATTTTCCTGGCTGCACTGGTGAGAGAAGTAAATTATACAGATTGCACTGCAGAACATTTGCTTGGAGACTGATTCCCCTTCTCTTGCTCCAAACAAAGAAGTATAGTCAAAAACATTTAGATTAGTCCTGATGTTTATGCTCCTTTAAAATCCTTTTCCCATATTCTCTCTAAAGTTCATGCACTTTAAGAACCTTAGAGCTATGAAAATTTACAAGTGGCCTGGTCTTATTATTTTTTAAAAAACTAATATACATATATACATATGGGTGGATGTCGTGGGTGTTGGTCTCTTTTCCCAAGTAACAAGTGATAGAATGAGACTAAACAGCCTCAAGTTGCTCCAGGGGAGGTTTAGATTGGATATTAGGAAAAATTTCTTCACTGATGGGGTTGTCAAGCATTGGAACAAGCTTCCCAGGGAAGTGGTGGAGTCACCATCCCTAGACGTATTTAAAAGACGTATAGATGGAGCACTTAGGGACATGGTTTTGCGGTGGACTTGACAGTGCAAGGTTAATGGTTGGACTCGGTGATCTTAAAGGTCTTTTCCAACCTAAACAATTATATGATTCTATATATATATGGAAGAGCCACAGGGATCCCACAAGAAAGAGAAACAATTTGTAAGTCAACACTTCAGCGGTTGGGCTGATGATGTATGACCACTGCTCCAGTAAAGATCATTGATGAATGTATTCATGGACACCTCCGGGCTGTCAGGTGCCAGGTGAGTGCTGGAGGTGCTGCGTGCCCTCCATTCCCAGTGGTGCTATCAGGAACTGGGCATAGTGTTGAGTGGGTCAGCACGCAGGCAAGAGGTGGAAGCAGAAGGCCAGGCTCTCCCCTGCTCTCTAAACATCTGGAGGAAGCAGATGTTGTCACTCATGCAAAAAGCTCTAGATGCTCTGGGGTTGTCCTAGCAGAGGAGCTGCCCACTGGCCAGTGACTGTGGCAGTAACGGCTTGGCTGATGGGGGCACTGGGCTTGTCTCCCCTGGTAATAAAAGGGAGGAGATTTTCTGTGAGAGATTCTGGGTTTGCAGCTAATCTGAAATAGTTTATATTTTGCTAGGTGTGCCGCAAAAGACAACTGTTCAAAAGGGTCTTTGGAGAATGCTTGGGGTGCTTTCCCAACACAGGAGTTCCAACAAGGAGAGTCCCTGTTGGGGTCTGTCTGGCTGACTTCCTGGTAAAATCATTAACGCTGCTGGAATGTTAATATGTTTTCCGTCATGTACAGTCGCAGCCAGCATCTTGGGCAGGCATATTTTATTGTTATTCAGTCTAAACAAAAAAATTCCTGCTGATTTTTAGTTAAGGTGAGGTCAGCCAGCATCTTCCCCATCAAATGGATGTAGATCTTTAAAGAACATGGCTCTCTTCCTGCTGATAACCTCTTCAGAGAGAAACTGGGAACTTCAAGCTGTTACTAAATATTTGGTTTTCCTCAGTAGTAAAAGTAGCAACATTTCCCAAGCTTGGGTGGGCAATCTGTCTCTAAAATACAAGCGCATTCCTATATTAGGCTATTAATGGCTCCAAATTCACATGTCCCTTCCGTTTCATTTTCGAGGGATGTCTGTGCATGGACTGGGCAGGTAAGTTGCAGTGAATCATGTAGTGAAAGAGAGCTGGAAAATTTAAGTTACGTTGTGGTGTTTTTTCATGGGTGTAGTGTTTTAAACTGTTGTAACTTTTAAGTTATCTGAGACCTCCTAGAATTGGAGAGGACATTTTATCCTTGTTGCTCTGAGAGGTGGTTTCAGCAGCTAATTGCTTAAGCATTGCTGTGTATTCCTAGGCAGATGGGGCAGGGAGCAGGAGTTCTCAGTGGAAATTCTGCATCCGCAGAAGGCTACACCTGAGTTAGTACTTGGGATCCAGCTATAGCTGGTAGTGAAAACTCTTAGGCACCCATTCCTCTCACGGTACTGAATTCTTAGGTGCTGAGTTGATAAACGGGTTGTGTCAGTGGAAACCTGCGATATCTCCCCGGTGCACTATTTCGGATGGCAGGAACTGCAGCCCAGCTGTTCCTCGGGCTACAGGTGAACCGCGCCAACCCACTCAGATGCACTTCTGTCCCATGGTCCTTTGGTGGGTCAGGTAGATGTCACTCAATCTCTCTCACAAAAGAGCTTTGTAGATTATCTTTTAGGAAAGAAATGAACCAGAGAAGTTGGGATTGTCTGCCAGCACATTGCTGCGGTGAAGGGCAAGTACCGGCAGAAGGAGTTTGTGAACTAACAACAAAAAATGCCTCAAAGCTTTTCCCAAAGTTAACCAACTCCTGAGTGAATGAGTGCTTGTCAAAAATGAGAATGTTCGTCCAAGACAACCCTCCTGTAGATCATGCTTTTTATTAATTTATGTGGGCATATACACTTTTCTTACTGTGTATAAAGGATTCAGATGGAAGTTACACTTTTTGTAATACATGAAGAGCCCATTAATCTTGGCAAATAAGACGCCAATAAATTTTACCTACTTTATGTGTTCACATGATTATTTGTTTGTACACAAAATTTATTTTGTTTATGTAATTTTTTCCCCAGCTTGCTTTAGAGAGAAACTCAGGGGTAAAATTCCATTACGTTTATGAAATGGTTATCTAACTACAAAAGGAAAACCAGCTGGCAGCCCGACAGAAGTACCAGATGTACATTTCTGCATCTTTCATATGGATTGATACACCCAGAAACATAAATTTCTATTGTTTACGGTAGAGGAGTTCATTACCCATATTTTGTGATTCAGAACTTTTCTCTGATACTTAAGAGTATACTTCTATATTCCTGTCAGTACATCAAAAATTGAATCCAACCATTGTCAAACCTGCCTACTGTGGGCAGTCATATTCCAAAACTGAGGTGGCCAGAAACAAATTTCAGCTAAGTGCCTTGTGTTGCAAGCGCTCATTCTCCGTATGGGATTATGGCTTTATCTTGTGGGGACAGTGGGCAAATGTCGCTGGAATGAGGACTGCATAGGAGGAAGAGGATGTTTACATTTTGCCCTGTATTCTCTAACAGTTTTCAATCAAGAAATTTAAACATGTAACTCTCTGACTACTTTCTTTCAAGTTCAGCTTATTGAGGTTTGTTTAATATCCTGCTAGAATAGTTCTTTTCTAGCTCAGTTGGAACTTCAGATCTTTTGTTCTGTAATCCCTTTCTGAAGCTGCTGTATTTTTCTTGTTTAAATGACTCATCTGGAAGACAAGTACCCGGTGCATTCCTGACATGGAAGTTTTCCCTGCACTGAGAGATCAATTTTTGCATTGAGAACCATAACCAAGAGCTAAATGCATTACAAAATAATGTTTAGATTTTTCCTGTAGAGACTGAAATACATGGTTTGAAACATTAAAAAAAGAAGAGCCAGGAGGTCTTAACTGTGTGCCTGCTGTACATAAAAATTATAGTTTTATTTTAGAAGATGTTTGGTATTTTGGCAACATTCTACAGTCACAGTCCAAATAAATCTGCTACTTGGGCAGAAGAAAATAATAGCTGTGGTGTAAATTAGTATCAGCTACTTCCCAGTGACTGCCTGATGCATAAGACATTTTAGCTTTTTTAGTGCATTCAGGAAAACAGCTTTGTTAATGTTTTAGTATACATCAGTAATTCCTGGCTCTATCACTAATAAGAATATTCAGGGAGAGCCTAAATTTTCAGTTAAAGGGTAAACTAAAAAAGGATAGCAGCAGCCTGAAGCTAAACTTGTGCTGTAGACCTTGACGTCAGTGTTCTGTTTTTAGCTTAATAAATTGTCCATGAAATGTAGAAATCCAAGGACGCACATTTTAAATGAACTCTTGCAATAGCTGTTTCTCACAGGATAACTTTTCTTGCTGGGCAGCTACGTCCTTGGCCCTGCTTCTCATATGAATGGATGCAAATCAGAAGTAATGGTTGTGAAGCCTGTGAAATACAGTTGCGCAAAAAGTCAGGAGATTAAGTATCAGAGCTTTGCCTTGATGCTGTCAATTTGTTTTGCCTTCTCCTTTCTTGTTTAGGAAGGTACTTTTGGTAAATAAACACCCTCAAAGATGGAATTCTATTGACCGTACCTCATCAAAATCAACCTAGCTTTACTTCACCAAGACCAGGGCAGTGGTGGCAGAGGTGGATTTGGCTTTGTGTTGATCTGTTGTAAATAAACTTATTTCTTTCTGGAAAAAAGCCTCCTCTCTTTATGTGAGCTAAGTTTTACGCAGGTGCTGCTTCCACTGCCAGGCTTAGGGTCTTTTTCCCTACAGTTCCCCGATGTCTAGTTATTCCTTCCATGCAGGATCCCCGTGCAGGGAGCAGAAGACGCTCTGCGTGCTGGACCGTCAGGCGGATAGAGGAGATGATGCTCTGCAGGCGCTGTGGCAGTGAAACCCAAGGCGTGCCGGCCATCCTAGAGCACGCTGAATTCGGACTTCATGCTGAGCGTATTGGCTGGCAGCAGCTCTGCCTGCTGTACCGAGCCAAGAGTACAATAGTGGGGAAAGGAAGAATGGGAGAAAAGCAAAGCCTTTTTTCCTCTGTCTTTAAGGAGTAAATGTTTCTTTGGTTCGACTTTGAGGTCATCCAAAATGCAACAGAAAAAAAATATTAAGTGAAGTCAGATGTAGATCAATGTTTACACCTTCTTTCAGAAAAACAAGTGTTGTTTAGGATGCAAACACTACATCTATACAGCCCAACCAAGGTGTCACAGTCCTTTCCCCAGCCCCCAGGCCCATCCACAGCCAGTGCCAGGGATCGCTGTGGCAGTTCAGCAGTGTGGATGACTGGGTCCCAGTGACCATGAACTGGCATTGCTGGAAGCAGTAGCATATAGTCTCAGGTGTATTTTCAGCTTATTTCTACCAACGAGTAACATGGATGTAAGTTCCTGAAGTGAAAGCCGGCTGTTCTGTCGCTTTGATAATGTTTGTTTCGGTTCCCACCTCACTTCTTCCTCTTGAAGTCCTGTTTTTAAAAAGGCTGCAAATACAGCACATAGTACTAGAACTGTGAAGTCAGGCAGAGGAATTCAGAAGAACTTACCCAGCATCTGATCTTACGCAGGAAAAGTAAAAACAAATCAGACTTTTCCTTGGTATGAATGAAAGAGGCAAAAAGGGCCTGAATCTGACATAGGTAACTTTGCTTTTAAAAAAGCAGGTTTATAACACACCCCTGTGATATGCAAATTCAGGATTCACTTCCAGTAGTCTCTAAAAATCCATGGTGCCTGCAGTCATCACTACTGTCGCTCAGCAAAGTGCTCAGGGAAAGCAAACACTGCCAAATTGATATTTTGAAGCATGTGTTCATATTACTATTTATGCTGTAAATAAGATCAGGAGCTGTGGCTTACATAGATCACCTGATCTTGAGTAAAATACCAACTTCTAATTTGTGAGGGAACTTAAGACTGGTGGCTACACGCATCTACCGCACAGACACAGATCTGATTAGGCTCCGACATACCCGTGAACAATGTGCAGTATGTTCTTTGCTGAACCCACGCCGAATGATTTCCCACAGAAGCCAGAGAAATAGTTCTAACAGCATTAACAAACTTAAATATTTCTGTATTTTCCTAATGCTCTTTGGAGAACAATCCATCTTTTTACTGTGGTATGCAAACTGTGATGGGGGCTGCCAGACGCTGCTCCTGTGTGGACACGTACTGAGCGGGGTTTGAGGGCAGATTGCTTACTGAAGTGGTATCTAACCGCCTCCACGCGTGAGCCCAGCCAGTTTTCTGGGGTAGGTGTCAAACCAGCTTTCAGGGGCTGAGTTGAAACAAGGAACGTTTTGCCGGTGGCTCTGGAGGCAATGAGGGGCTGGGGCGGATGCATGTGCCCTCGCCATCCAGCCGTCCTGGCCACCCTCCGCTGCAGTTCTGGCCGCTTGTCTCAACACATCGGTACCTTTCTCCGTACCACGAATGAGAAGAGACAAATTTGTGATCGCAGGGGAAGGCCGGCGGTTTTCCCTGGACGTGCTGCGAGCGGCATGGCCTGTGTGGCCGTGGCACAGCCGCCGCCACAGCCACCGAGGGACCAGCCGCCTGTGGCCGCTCGGCCTGGCCTGCGCAGGGCACACCGGCCAAGCAAGCAACCGCAGCGACGAGATGCTGCTGCTGCTCCTTCCTCGGGGACGTCGCAGGGTTGTTAACACCGTTCCAGCCTGGTATGGTTCTCAGCCACTATTCCACCCTCACTCGGTTCTCAGTCACCTGCACGGGGAGGCTTTATGGGTTCGGTTTAGCAGAGTGTAAGCAGTGTGTGTGCGGGTGTATATGTGTGTATATATATATATATATATATATAAAAAAATATGTGCACACACACACACTCCTACAGACACCTAACGCCTTCCCAGCAACCAGGGCTGCGCCAACCGCTTTCTCCAACCCGCCCCGGGCCTCCCCGCCCGGCGAGGCCCCCCCGCGCTCCCCGGTGCCGCCTCCCGCTCCGCTCCGCTCCGCCCAGCCCCGGGGCGGGCGGCCGCGCCGGGTCGGGCCGGGCCGGGCCGGGGCGGGGCGGCAACGGCGTGGGCTCGGCGGCGGCGTGGGCTCGGCGGTGGAGCGGGGTCGGCGGCGGAGCGGGAGCCGGGTGACCTTGGCGGGCAGAGCCGGGCTGCGCCCGCCGCCACTGGGGAAGCTGGGCGGGGAGACGGCCGAGATGGTGGAGGACGGCGGCGAGGAGGAGGAAGCGGAGGGGGAGAGCGGGGAGATGCCGGCGGCCGCCGCCGCGCCCGCCCCGCAGCGCTGCAACGGCTTCCTCCCCGGCAAGGAGGCGGGGGGCGGCGGGGCGCGGGCGGAGGCCGAGGCCATGCTGGCGGCGGGCGGCGGGAGGCCGGAGACGCGGCTGTCGCGGCGGCGCCTGGCCGTGCTGGCCGTCTTCAGCTGCTACTCGCTGGTGAACGCCTTCCAGTGGATCCAGTACAGCATCCTCAGCAACGTCTTCGCCGGCTTCTACGGCGTCTCCTTCACGCAGATAGACTGGCTCTCCATGGTCTACATGGTGGCCTACGTGCCGCTCATCCTGCCGGCCACCTGGCTGCTGGACGCCCGCGGCCTGCGCCTCACCGCCCTGCTGGGAGCCGGCCTCAACGGCCTGGGCGCCTGGCTCAAGTGCGGGAGCCTGGCCCCCGGCCGCTACCCCCTCACGCTGGCCGCGCAGGCCGTCTGCGCCGTCGCCCAGGTCTTCATCCTGGGGCTGCCCTCGCGCATCGCTTCCGTCTGGTTCGGCCCCACCGAGGTCTCCACCGCCTGCGCCGTGGCCGTGCTGGGCAACCAGGTAGGGGCGGAGGGGGAGAGGGAGGCTGCGGGGAAGCGGGCTGCCTCGGCGCTTGGAAAGGAGTCGTTTAAGCGGGGAAAAGCATCCTCCGAGAAACGCTGACGGGGCAGCGTTGGAGTGGCGGGCGCGGAGGTGGTGCTGCGTCCCAGCCTCCCCGGGCAGCCTGGCTCGGCAGGACGCCGGCTGTGTGGCAGCGTGTCCTGTCCGCTGCCCAGAGCACGGCAGTCGAGACCCTGCTCGGGCGCTGCCCTGCGCCGCTTTCCCTTCCTCTTGCGTTTGGCACCTTGGCTGACAGAGCCCACCCCCGGCTGGAGGGCGTAAAGAGAGCTTGCGTGGAGAGCCCCAGTGCCAACACGTGTTAGTTTTTGCTTTCTAAAATACGGCCTGAAATTGCCGAGTGCCAGTAGTCAGTGCCCTGGTGACTCATGAGGTTTTCTGTAACGCTGCGATAGTTCGCATCGCTGCGGGGACCTGATAACTGAATCATGGATTTCCTCGAGCTCGCTGGTCCTGGCCAGTTTCATAGAGCTGTAACAGGCATATCCAAAAGCACAGGTGGAGATACGATGCTGATGCGGGTTTTTTCCTCCCGTAGCCTTGTTCTTGCCCCCTACCACTATCCCTGCCTTCTTGTGGCAACAAAACATGAAGATTCCCATCAACATTGCCGGTGCAGGCAGAGGTCGTAGGTACGGTTTGATAAAGGTGACAGGGGATTGGTTTTTCCTCATGTGAGTCTAGTGATGTTATGTTTGTGCACTTTGGATTATTACAGCAGTAACTTTGGCGTTACATATTTATAGTTAGGGTTGCTCATTGCCTCACACCTGGCTGGTCACAGTTATCCCACCACTATTCCAAAACTTTTTTTTTTTTTTTGCTGAAGTCTTCCAGTGGACAAGTCAGCTGTCTGTTTTGGACTGAAGATTTGGGGGTCGGTCGGTAGGTTGTTTTAGCAGTTGAGCAAAAATTTTTCATCTTCTTCCTGGAATCAGGTTAAAGGTTTCTTTGGCAGCCAAATTTTCACTCTTCCTGACATGCACCAGCCCTCCCAGTAGCAAGGATTTACTGGGGCCTCAGTGCTACAGCACAGTGTTGAGGATCCACCTGGGAGTTTGAAACAGATGCTTTGCTCAGATGCCGAGATGTCAGGGTTGAAGTGGGGAAGGGCAAGAGCAGAGATTTTGTGGGTTGTAACTGTGAGAAGGATGGACAAGGAAACTGGGAACAGAGGTGTGAACAAAAGAACTTAGTTATTTCCGGAGCGTATTCCCCTGCAGAAGCCAGAACTGATCTTGGTGTGCTGACATGCTTGGTGGTCCTCTGCCACCTGCTTGGGAAACACGTGTGAAACTCACAGACAAAGCGTGTTTCGTCTCCCTCTGGCAGTCCTGCACGAAGGATGCTGGCTTATTCTGCAGCTACACCATACCCCGCTGGCTCAGAGATGTGTGCTGCGGTAGGTCCTAGGATCCCAGTCCCGCCTGTGATGCATGAAGGCTGATATGGTGTCAAGCAACAGAATTTCTCTGTCCTCAGTTTTTGGTTTCTTAAAACTTCTCGAAAGTTGGACAGAAAGAGTAGCAAAATGACAAATTAGGTGCTTGGAAGTTAGAAATGATGTTATCTGTATAGCCCAATGCAGTTCACTTCCGCGGAGGGATTACAATAAAGTTTCACTGTACATGTTTAATTGTTGGAGGTGAACTATGTAACAGCATTGGGTTGCTGTAATGAACTGGGCTGTTGGTCATCCGATTACTTATTGGATGTTTTGCATAACTTTAGAGCTAAAGCAAACAGGGCTGGGACCGCAGGCAGGGGAGGGACAGAGTAGTTATCGAAAATCAGATCGCACCCGTTGTCTCTTGAGATGCTGAGAGTTTGTAGTTGAAACGCCAGTCCCGGGGAATGCAGCGATGTACCTGCCAGGGGCTGTTAGCAGTGCCAGGTTGCCACAAGTATTTGGCATCTCAAACTGGGCACACCGGACTCGCCAGAACTCTTGATCCTTCTGGTCTTAACCTCTCTGGGTGTGAAAGGTGAAAAATGGTGTCGCTTGACCTGCTTGGAATATGGTGGGCACTGTATTGGCTCACACTGCGGGAGGGAAAAACAGACCTTCGGAAAGAGTAATTATGTACTCAGTTCATGTTTGTAGGGTTCAGATACTGAATGGTGAGGATAAAAAGAAACAAATTCTTCAGGTGAGCGCTGGATACTGTGTCAATCTGGTGGTCGGGGTGGGGGGAAGAAAAGCAGCAAAACCCTCATCCTGCCAAGGCACAAAGGGCGCTTTGTAAGCACCTTGGCACACCTTTAATTTGAGTAGTTTCTGAGTGTTGTAATTGTTACTCTAGCAGTCTTTGGTGCTCTTTTTTTAATTTTTTTTTACCTGAAATAGATCCAGGCTTTTTTAGTTTAAAAAAAAGAAAAAAAATGTTCTAACACTGCAAAATGCAGTTTAGTTTTGGAGGAGCAGCAGAGATAAATTGGAGAGTAGTCCAAGACTGATGTTCCTTCATGTTTTAAAATGCTTTACATATTTCAGTCCTTGTTTGTTTGGGTTTTTTATTTTTCTCTTTTTAGTACAAAATCAGTTGCTACGTTGGAATTGACTCCAGATACAAACCCACTACTACTTTGTTTTGTGGTTTTTCTTTATTTTCATAGCAATAATTGCTGATGTAGGTTTTGGGTTTGTGATGCTTAAGAAGGATTCTCCTTTTCTCTTGCTGTTATCTGCTCTACCAGTTCTGCAATAAACGCTGTGTGTTGGTCTTTATTAATGTAGAGGTAGGATTGTGACTTCAAGTGGAGCGTTTTGATTGAGAAAGAGAGAAGAGCATTTCTACAGGAGAAGCTGGAGTTCTCTGCTGTCTCTAGGTCCTCAGCTGCAGGATGACCGAGACAGATTTATGTGCCTGCACAGTGTTTTCCCGTGAAAGATTCTTCTGCAAAGAAACTTCCTTAAAACGTAATTCTTAAATGTGCTATATACTAGGTGTAGTACCGTAGTTTAATTTAGAAACGAAAAGGTGAAAACCTGAGTTATGGAAGACCCGATTGTGAAATGTCATTGAGAGCAAATGGCTCAGAAGTGTAATACTAAAGGAATACTTTTCCTTCATAGTTTTATTAATACGTATTATGATAGAAATTCTACCTGGTAAGGTTTTCTTTTCTTGCTTTGCAGCTTGGCACTGCAATTGGATTTTTGTTGCCACCTGTTTTGGTTCCAAATACACCTGACGATATTGATCTAATGGCACATAACATCAGCATCATGTTCTACGGAACAGCAATAGTGTCCACACTTTTGTTCTTCTTAGCAGGAGTTGGTAAGTGTTCCGTTCTTGTAATTTGAATGGTGACCACAGGGACTGTTTACAACATCCCACTTCAAGCATCTGACTTTGCTCAAAGTAGGCGAGGTTACATTTTTCTCAGGTTTGCTTGAGTTCACTGATCTGCTGTGCCAGGTTGAAGCAACAAGCGCTTTATGTATGTTGTGCTTCACGTGGGGTGACCTCTGTCAGGATACGCAGGTCACTTCGGTTGTTGGCTGCAAGGACGTTATGATGTCATGTGAATTCTTTCTGTTACTCTTACAATTCAGATGCAAAGGTCTAGACACAATGCAGATGAAGTCTGTCTTTGACCATAAGTTGGTAGCAATCAGCTGTGACCAAATAATTAGTACATCCTTTGTGGCTGTGACTTGATTCTTCCATGAGAAAATCTAGAATATTTTTTTCATGGCAGTGTTAAAAACCACAGGTTAATCTTCTGAAGTTCATCAAACTGTAACACTTCAGAAAGAAAAAGCATTAGTCTGGTAAAGACAAATCAAGATTGTTCCTTCTTCTTTTTCCCCAGTGTTTGAAGAAAAGCCCAAATACCCTCCTAGTCACTCTCAAGCAGTCCTGCAAAATATGCCTCCAGAGGACTATTCCTACAAGCAGTCGATTATTAACTTGTTCAAAAATGTTCCATTTATACTTCTGCTGATCAGTTACGGTAAGTGGTGCTGTCTGGCTGCAGCTGGGCAGAACAGTTTCAGTGTGCTGAAAGCGCATCGAGTTTTAGTTGCTGTGGTGGTTGTTTGTGGGAGAGGGAGTGTCAGACTTTTCCAGCAGCCAGTGCTGGAAAATCCAACAGGATTCAAAATGCCGTTTGTAGGTCTGGTAAAGAGATCTTACCTGGCATATAAGAGGGTTTGCCTCTGATGTGAGCGTTGACTATCAGAAGAGTAACTCTTTCTGGTAGCAGATCTCCGTGGCTACACCTGGAATGACTGAAGCTCTTCTTTTGGTACTGCAGGTATTATGACTGGGGCATTTTATTCTGTCTCCACGTTATTAAACCAGATGATAGTAACTCATTATGAGGTAAGTTTCTTGGATCTTCTTTGTTTGTTTGTTTGTTTTTTCTACTGTACTTTTGCAGAGGTGATGTTTATTATTGTGTAGGTGCTATGTGTGCTCAGACATTTGGTTTCCTTTATACCCCACTACAGTTTCTTGCACCATGCAGCTATGGGAGTCATAGGAATGTTTGTTTGCGCTTATGACTGCCAAGAGGTCTGAACTTGACTCTGAGTGGTATTAATGAGCACCATATAAATATTTGTTGAAAGGGAGAAGAAGTGAACGCTGGGAGAATTGGCTTGACACTGGTGGTGGCAGGAATGGTGGGTTCGATTATTTGTGGTTTGTGGCTGGATTACACTAAAACATACAAGTAAGTGTGGGTAGGCATGTATGGGGTTAGGGGTAGGAGAGCGGTGCAGTTGCATTAGAAAAATACTGCAATGTAAGGGCTGAAGTGAACTGAGGATAAAATGCAGTTCATCCCTGATCTTTTAGCGGCCTTGCTGGAGGCTGGTTTCTGATGCTACAGCAAAAGATGGAGACTCTTATTGGTTCTTGGCCAAAAGAAATGAGAAAGGAGAATGCGAAGATGCGCAAGGGTTTTGCATCTACTCCTGTCTCTGCAGGGGTGTGAGGCTAACAAGGAAAGCGCTGTATGTCCCGTATACAGTGGCCAGGTGGCCCAGGGAGTTCCTTCTCCTGGAAAAGCATAAAGACTCTAAAGCTACTCTGCTTTGTTTTGTAAAATGGACAGCTGATGGATTCTCATTTTTTTGTACTACTCCTGGGCCTATTAGTAAGCGTAACATTTGCATTAATTCAGGGGATGACCATGGAGCAGAAATCTCCTCTGGGGTAGGAGCTCCTGGGCCCATCACCTGTGGTGTGGTGCCCACCAGGAGTGGCCAGTGCCCTGGAGCGCTGCTTGTGGGGGGCAAGTTCTCCCCTGTGATGCTTAGTGCATTATGTGCCAGAGCTCTAGAAGCCTAATGGGTGTTAATGCTGTAGATTTGCTTTATTTCTGCATGTGTTTTGGCTTGTAAATAAGAGATAAGTGCTTTAATATTTTGGATGATGTCCCTTATTCCAGATTTAAAATAAGTAGAACATTGTAATGAGACTTGTTTGACTTGCCTTTTAGACTGATTTTTATTGCTAATAGTGTTCAGTTTGGCTGCCCGTGTATTGATCTTTGTATAACGGGCAGCGCTGCAGAATGGCCAAGAGGTACAACATAGCGGAGAACTAAAATAGTCTTGAGGTAACACTGTCTGCTGTGATTGTCCACTCTTTGAGAGTCTGATAAGGTCTCTTAGCCTTGAGTGCTGCAGCTGTGTAACCGAGGCAATAACGAGTTTGGGAAGGGGTACGTTCTCACTGCATGATATTTGATGTTTGAGCGAGAATTACATGAAGCAAATTTCATAGCTGTACAATGTCAGTTGCTAGAGAGTAAGTAATGTTTGTTACTTTTCTGTGCTTCAGCAATGTGCTATGACCTTATGTTAACAATGTTGATTTAATGTTTTTTTCGGTTGGGTTGCAGGCAAACTACTTTGATCGTCTACATTCTCTCTTTCATTGGGTTGCTGGTATTTACTTTCACCCTGGACCTCGGATACCTTATAATAGTGTTCGTGACTGGAGGAGTACTTGGGTGAGCAATTAAAGAGGACTAGAAGACTTACTGCAGTTCTGTTCAGAAACAATATTTAACTGTTGTAACTAAATGATTCTACTGTATAGTCTGTTGCCATGCTCTCAACCTATGCCTATAGATCACAGTACAGATACGGTTAAGGAGAGATTCGCCTTCTGTTACGTCAGAGTAAATCTAAAGTGACTCACTTTTCAGTGAATTTCATTTAACATTTTTATGAACCTAACAGAAGTCTGTATGTGGACAGTTTGTTTTGTTCCAATTCCAAAAGCTGTCTGCAGTGAAGCTGAATCTTTCTGTTGACCAGTGGACAAGCGATTAGAGTTTAACTGAGCAAATCTAGGAAGACTGGCTTCTGTGCATTTTGATTAATCTATATTTTGATAGTCCAAATGATGTGCTGGGTGCTTTGTTCGCTCAGAAGAGCAGGAGCGCTTCTCATAGATACATAATCTAAAAGCCCCAAAAGGTGCTGTGTCCAGACAGCAGTCGAGGTAAAGCCAGAAATGTCTTGAGAGTTTCAGTTTAAAAACCAATCAATCAACCTCCACTGCCTTTCCAGTTCCCTGTCGGTCCCCTCAGCTTCTTCCGCAGCAGCTTCTAGCAGCTTTTTCAGGGTCTAGTGTCACTCCCTGCTGATGTCCTCTTTGTCCTGCAGCATGGGTGTTTGGGTTGATCAAATGATGATGTTCATGTATGTCTTTCATTTGAAAGTAATTGGCTTCAGTTATGGATTGGCTTGTGGACTGGGCAGAGAAGGTTGTTTCATACATATGGAGTGGAGTGCAGGTTATTGGAAACAGGATGAATTTGTTAAAACATCTTTGTCCTAAAAAGAGAGGTATATGGCTAAAATTGTTGGATGAGGTCGGGGGAATGAGGCAGGCAAAGCAAGTATTGAATCATGATAGGTCTTGTAAACAGACAGTTGAGAATACCAGCTAATTCATAATACCATGTGTTTAGATTTGATTTTCTTAGCCATAGTAGTAGATGAAGGCCACACCTGTCATTCTCTTACTTTCCTCTTCAACAGGTTCTTCATGACTGGCTATCTGCCACTTGGGTTTGAATTTGCTGTGGAAATTACATACCCAGAGTCTGAAGGCACTTCCTCAGGCCTCCTTAATGCATCAGCACAGGTTGTATAATTTTATTTCTTCAAGTGAAGTAGTGTTCAGGAAGGCCACTCTGCTCAAATTTAAGAAGGCTTGCTTAGACTTGGCTGCTAAGTTTCTGTTGTGTTGCTGTAGTCTTATTTTTCTAAATTGGGTTTTTACAAGGTGTGACCTGAAACTTTGCAAGGTAAAGTGATGACTCTTTTCTGTATGATCCTGATGAAGTGACTTGTTTGTTTATAGATATTTGGAATTGTTTTTACACTTGTTCAAGGCAAACTCACAACAGACTACAGTCCTCGTGCAGGAAACCTCTTTCTTTGTGCTTGGATTTTTGTGGGCATTATCTTAACAGGTAATTAATCAGAAATGTAAGTAATGATTTCTCCTTAATGTAAAAATGTGGAGGGGTTTTTTTTTGAAAGTGAATTTCTGAGTAGTTTTAAATGTCTCAGACATCTAGGATTTAAATATGTGACTTCCTGTCTGGGCTCAGGACAGGTGTTGTAAGTGCAGGGGTTTGGAGGTTTTTTTTGCTTTGTTTTTCACTTTAAATACTTGCTGTGCGCACCCCCTTTGTTTTAAAGATGAGGTTGCTAATATGTGGACAGCCATCTGTCATGCATTTCTTGAGCCATGTCTTGAATTGCAGGCAGATGTCTATCTCCACAGTAGGAGAGCAAATGTAAACAAATATATAAATGGAGACAGGTTGCAGTTTTCCAAATGCAAGCAACTGCTGATGTATTCCTAAACTGTACCAGTGACTTACACATGCTGGTACTTACAAATGTGCTGGAAGTGCCAAAACCACCAAGCTTTGCTTTAGGCACCCATGATTTAAAACCATGGGTGCTTTGTGAGGAGCAAGTTAAAATTGTCAGTAAGTTGAAATTGCAAAAGAGTGAATACAGGTATTTTGAATAAGTGCTGAAAGCAGCTTCCGTGTGCTTGCACTATACAAACATTTCCCTTGAAATGCATGGCATTGCAAAGCTGTGAACTAGCTTTCTCTTTATTTTTTGTTTCAGCCTTAATAAAATCAGATTTGCGAAGACACAATGTGAATTCGGGGATTGTGAATTTGGATGTTAAAGCTGTAAGTGGTGACTCTTTTACCTTGATTGTATTACTGTACTTGAATGCTTGGCTTCTATTGGCATAATAGTATTAACAGCAAGAGTAGTTGACAAAAACTTGTGATGTGACTGTTTCCGTGCTGTTTTGGTACAACAGAGCCACATGGGATGCTGCCCTCGGATATCTGTTTCTCCCCTTAGCTCCTGTGAAAAAAACAAAAGACCCGTTCTCAGATTTTCCTGCATTTTAAGTGCCTAATATTAATCTCTGATTTTATTGCTTGAATCTTACTTTTTCATATTTGTAGGTAGCATTGTAAAATGTGAAGCCTTTTTGTGCATTAGGTTAGGAGGCTGTGCTATAGACTACATATTTTGTTTGAAATACCTGCAGTTCCTTTAAGTGACATCAGTGTCTGATGAACAGAAGTGATGCTGCAGTTTCTGTACTGTGCTGCATGAAGAGCTGAGTCCATTCTTCTGCTGAGCACGCTCTCTATTTAAATGAAGAGTGAGCATAGCTCTTTCTGCTGTTCGGGAGGTCCCAAGACCACGTTTCAGCAGCTTTTCCAAATTATCACAGTCACTAGTAGAAAAAAGGCTGACATTGGAAACTTTTTTCAGTGCTGTGGGATTTTTGATCATTTGGATCAAGATAATGAAGCAGCTTTTTGGAGTCAGATATTGCAAGATCCTCTGTCACGCTTCTTTTTATGCGTAGGTGTCTTGCGTGTGTAGCAGCTTTTGATAATCTGTGGTCAGGTGCATGCTATTGGTGTCTGCCTGAGGTTCAGAAACTTCCAAGCTGGTGCTGTGTGAGCTAACCTGAACCTGAAACCTGTGCAGCTGTGTGCACAGTGTGGCACCCTGTGGGTTTACCAGCCTCGGTCGGGGCGATCTCAGGGGGTACATGCTGACTGGAGACAGGGGTCCATGACTGTTCTGTTTTCCGTTATCACCTTGTTAATTAGCCTAGGTTGTTGCACAATTTCATTTGTATTAGCCAGAATATAAAAAAGCCTGGAGTCTGCGCTCTGTTATTACCATAAATAATTGAGAGCTGCTGGTGTCAATAAGGTACAATAGCACTTTGATTCCAAACCTTGATCATCAAGATTCTACTGTATTTGAACGTAATGGAGAAAAAAAATTGAGAATTAATCTCCGTGTGTTATACTGAGAAACTAAATTCTATGGGTTTTGGTTTGTTTTTTTGTTTTTTTTTAATTACAGAGAGAAAGGAAAACAGGACTTTCTAAAAATTTGTAATTTGGCTAATTAACTACATACACCATTGGAGTAAAACCTGACAATTACCCAAGAATACTGAGGTTAGGAATGGCTTCTGCTGTGTAACAGCTTAATTTCTGCCTTTTTTCCCCCTCTCCAGGTACCAGTTGACAGTCCTGTAGAACCTGAAAATACTACGTTAAAAATTCAGTCGGCTTTATAAAACTGAAAGAAGATGACCTGCAAATGCACAAGTTTGGTTGGATGCCGAACAATATTACTTAGTGTAATCACTGGATTTGTGTGTATGAGTAGTAAAATGTGTTTGGTGGTATTGGTGATAGTTGTGCGGTGGAAACTATGAAGATGCTCAGTTCATTTTGCCCAAGATGCAAATAACTCACCTTTGTTTTTTTGAATATTTATTTTAACAGTTCTCAAGTTTTGCAGGTTCATTAGTAAAGAACTGTGTGAATACCCTCCACGTTAGGCAGACATGTACATTCAGGATGTGTGCTTGAAAAAATACGGAATCCTGAAGTACAGTCGTCCTGATCAGAAGAGTCTAATCTTCTTTTTCCCAAAGAATTGAGAGGTAGTTAATTTGTTGTTCAGTCTTTGCTAGTGTATTTGAAAAGTCAGAGAGTAGGCAGCTGCACAGCTGGAGGATGTTCGCAGGTTCCTTTTTTTAAAGTGTATCCGTATTTTTAATATAAGCCAACGGTTTCTTCTGGGAAACTGTCTATAGCACAATACTGAAAACAAGAGATGACTGCAAATGTATGTGTTTCATACTGGCATCTGACATTTCTTTTGCCTTGAAACTTCTTGATAGATATCAGAAGGCAGATAAGAGAAAACACTGTCTTGTAGATTCATTGTAACGCTTCTGAGGAGATTTAAGAGTTTCCCACTAGATAAATCAAAGAAAAAACATTTCTTATTAAAGACAGTAAAAAGGAGGAGAAAGGCCTTTGATATCTCTCCTGTGAAGTATTTATAGGCAATGGAACACTACCACACAGGTTGCTTCCACGGAGTATTTTGAGTGCATTCTCAGTTAAAGTGAGAGGAGTACGTGTTTACAAAGAGCTGGTGCCTTTACTTTGTAAAGAAGATCCTTGCCTCATCTTGAGTTTAATCAGTGCTGCTGAAGAAATTCCATTTTGTGTGTTAAACCTCCTCTGAATATTTGTGGAGTATCAGAAAATGTGTTCTATCCTTTTTTGCATTTATTTCTCTGCGTCATGAATTGTATCATTTGTCTTGTGAAATTGTTGTGCTCGTATAACTTAAATCATGTCTTTTGCAGTTTGTTAAAAGCTGTAAAGATGACTGAAAGGAAAACAGCGATGATTCACTTTCTGGTGAAATGTTTGCTGTTTATGTCACGCATCTTAGCTACAAAACGAGCGGACTTCATTAACATTCACCTTGTGTCATTACATTTATCTGAATTTGGGATGTGGATTTCTCATGGCAGTGCTGCTGAAAATATTCCCCTTTACCTTGTGCTCTGTCTACACACCTACAGAACTGATAGCACTACAATAATATTGAGGCCCTACTATTACTGGAAAGTCAGGCCTGAGTTAGCAGATGTTTTGCAAACTTTTAAGCTTTAGCAGCCTGTAAGTTGAGCCTGCAGATTCAGTACCATCGGCGATGCGGTCTCTTTGAGTTCCCACGGAGGTAGTGCCATCCAGAAGGTGGAACCCTACTCGAAGTTTTCCACGGATTGTTACGGTTGGATATGGGGAACTTTTTAACTCCAAGATAATCTTTCAGGATGATAAGTATCATTAAATGCTTTTCTTTTTCTTGTTTCACTGTAGATTTAGAGAATCCTTTTATAGAAAAAGGACCCTGTAAACGTAGCTTTCTAGACTTAGCTCCTAAACTTGATGATCTTGATTTAACATTTTGTATGATAAATGCTTCAGACATGGGCGGACTGAATGGCAGTATACAGACCAGAATAAGCTAGGCGTGCTTAGAACACTCGCCTTTCCAAAAAGGGTCCACGTCTCTTTGCCATGTCCAGTGCTAGAGAGAAAATGGGCACACCTTGCTGCTCCTGGGGAGGCGAGCTCTACAGGAAGAGTCCTCTGGTGAGGTAGCTGAAAACAGGAAAAGTAACTCGTAGATATTCAAATGGCGGGCGAGAGTATAGGAGTGGAAGTAGAGATGCTTTCATTATGTCAGTTCTTTACCTGTAATGACTTGCTGTGATACAAGCTGCCCCATCAAGGGATGTACATGTTTTCAGCCGGAGTGAGCAAAGTGAATGTTCCTGCCTTTTGATATCTGTGGGTGGCTTTTCCCTTTGGAAAAATGATAATAATGTGTGCCAAAATGTATACGTTCTTCCACAAGGTACAGATTCAGTAAATATTTGTGTTCATGGCCCGTGGTTGCTTTGTACTTCTGGTGTTGCAAAATTTGAACAAGATAAAATCTTTATGGTTTTGGGGAAGTGTTTTCAAATGCCCAATAGAAAGTCTTTGGTAGTATCTGGAATGCTTTCTGGAATGTCCAGTGCACGCTGTTCAAATTCAGAGATTGAGCTTTTTCTTCCTCCTTAAAATTTATTTTTTAATTTCTTTCATCACTATTAGTTTCCAGTTTCTTTAGTTATGTTCAGCTCGTTACTGAAAAAATATTCTAGCCCTTCTGGCTCCTTGTATTTTTTATCTGCTGCCAAATTACTTGGCTACCCTCTGAAAAGGTCCAAACAAGATTTTGGCGTGCTGGAAACCCTGCTGGCTCCCTGGAAAGAAAATATTCATGATAATGAAGGCTTAATTACATCCTGGATTTAATACTCTCCCTCTAAAAGAAGCTTAAAAGTTGGAAACCTGTGAGTTATCTCCAGGCAACGATAAAGCATTTAAATAAAAGGCTCGGCAGCAAAATAAAGAGCAAATAAAGAACAAACCAGTATTTTATAGAATCATCTTACCATCTGTCTGTCAAGAAACTAAGGTTCTAGCTCATGGCAGAAATAAGTTTGGGGTAGTTGGGGCTTTGGTCTTTTTTCTTTTAATTTTTGTTTTTAAACAAACAACATCCACCCAATCAAACATCTATCTGAAACTGGAAATAGCGTTTCCGACTCTCTTAGCCTTGAGATTCTGGCTCAGCCCTCCACTGCAAGTAGAGGTGGGCGCTAAAAATCGTAACTGCTTAAAGAGGTAATGGCTTAATGAATGGAATTACACGTCAGCTATGAGAGGATGGAGTGGGAAATCAAGTGAGGAGAGGCATCACAGTCCCATGCATCAGCTTTTGCTTTTCAATATGCTTTTCTTTTAAGTGCTTTGGGAGAACTCTGGAGGATGCTGGAGAACTGATGTAATGGGGGCAGCCCCCTTGCTTACACTTACCAAGTTTCCAGGGGCCCACCAGCATGTGGAGTGGCTAACTTTCAGCTACAAGATTCACAGATTAGCCTTTAAAACATCTTTCTTTGGTTCTCCCAAACCATGTTAAACTCTTGTCAACTTCAGTGGGAGAGACCCAGAGAACATGGACTGATTTTTATTTAGGATTCCTAACATGGCCTTAAAACCCTTGTTTCTGTTGGCTGGGTGTAAAAATATCAGACCTGTATGGCGTAGTCTGGAATTGCTGTGATGGGGACCTTTTTTCTTCAGCTTGGTAGACAAGTCCTTCAGAGCATTTTTTTTTGTAGATGGGTGCTTTCCTTGAATAACATCTCTTTCTGCTGCTGAATGCTAATGTTTTACAAGGAGGAAAGAACAAGGGAAGAAGTGGGAGTAATACATACGAATCATTTTGGGTTAATAGGGCTTTCCTAACTCCATCCTCTTGGTCATCTCTTTTGTTCAGGACAGTCTGTTGTTTCAGAGACAATCACTGGAGTGTGTTATTAGAGCTGCCAGCCCATGCTGCCTGATGAAAAAATCCTTTCTGAGAAATCTTTGGACTATCTTGTGCGTCTACAACCATGTGAAACTGGGTTAAGCTGTAAGCATTTATTGCTTTCATTTTCTGTCCTGTGAACTCATGAGTTTTCATGTGTGAATGGGAACGTGTGACCTTTTCGTCTGCTGCCTTTCAGTATGTGTATGCGCCACCTGCGTAAGTGTTACAGGCTACTAATGATTCATAGACCACAAGCCAAGTTATTGTATCCCATGTGATTTCCCCACCACCACCGTTTGGTCTGAAGTCTGTGAAGAGGGAGAAGTGGTGTTAATGCATGAACTAGCATGAATTAAGCAAAAAATATTCCTAAGAGAAATCTATTTCCATGTAAGACCCATGTTATTTACTGCTCGCGTCTTTGTTCTTCTCATGAAGATGGTGAAGATTTTTACTGTAATAGTTCGGTTTTGTTAGTGTCCCATTCTTTGTTTCAAGAGAAAATTAAAAATTCCTTATGAATATTCTCTGATTGCAATATTGTACATATGTATGGGTGGCATCATTCCTTACCGTTATATGTTACTAATAAAGTGTACAACATGTGACTTGATTGGAGTCAAGATTACCATTTTTGACAGCTGCTGATACAGCTGATGGTCTAAAAACAATTTGTGTTTTTCCTTAAAAGATGCAATTTAATGTAGGAAAATTTTATAAGTGAATGATAATACTGTGTCATTAATAAACGTGCATGCACATGTATATGCAGAGTGCATGGATGCAGGGTACATAAATGTGTTATACACAGGAGTACTGGGTTACGGAGACATTTTCTCAGGGCATGGAATTAAAATATTAGCATCAGTAGTTGAGCTGCATTGCTCTAGCACAGTGATTTGTCCTCCTTTGCTTTGGAAAATGTCTGTGAGGAAAAGAAAATGCAGTTAATGCCTAAAGCAGAGCTATCCAGTGTCATCTCCTTAAGGGTAGTGCAAATATTATCTTAGTAGAGCACTCGGCTGTAGAGACAGTATCTAGGGAGAGAGGGTAGAATAACTTCTTAGAGAGGACAGAGTGAGACATTGCATTCAGTTATGGCCCAACTTTTGTCTCTAAAGCTAGAGCTGGCTTCAGTGGGAGCACAGTGGGACGTTTGTGAACCCTCTGCAGGGCTTCTGGCGCTTACACTCGGGTGTTTGGTGTTGATCTCCAGCACATCAGCTGTGAGCCGGGTGAGTTTGAGGAACCTGCTTCAAAGGAAGTAGAGCCACTGTAAGAAAACATTTTGGGTTGTTTGTGTTTTTTTTTTTTAATCTCCCTTCTCTACAAAACTGGAATTACCTCCGCTGTTTTTATATGAGATTCTTCACAGGAGGAGACTGCAGGTGCTGCAGAGCACAAGCCTTTTGTCATAAAGCGATGCTAGCATCCAGTTCAACGGTGGGATAAACTTTCAGATGGGCTGGTCATTTTACAACCAAGATTATAGGGTCGTATTCCTCTTACAGTATCTCTGTGAAAGCTGTGGGCTATATCCCCATTCAGCATTGCAATGTAAACATTCCCATAGCTGGGAAGGAATACTCACAGAAAATTGTTGCCTAAAAGTTCATTCTTTAGCAGATGCTCAGTCTTTCTTGAAACAAAAAACCAGAAACCTCACCAGGTAAGTGGGAGATGTGAAGCTGTCATGGCTATGATTAGTCAAAACTATTTGTGAGGGAAAACAGCTTTTTTGTTGTTGTTTCTGTAGGTGGGGGAGGAGGCATTATGTATCCAAAACTAATAAGTGTTACCCCTTGCAGAAAGTCATGCCGATGCTGTTTTTGCACGGATAAAACACGCATGTGCCTAACAGTGCGGCTGCTTGCTAGGTTGGAAAGGTTTCTTAGAAGCCAGCTGGATTTTCTCCCAGCTCTACTTCAGAATGAGCTAACCTTATCTGACCATGTTCTAAATCAATATTTATATCTTCAATTAAACAACATCTTTCAGAAGACAAAACAATAATATCCTGAACTTTGTAGAAAGGACTCCAGGAGCTATGCTGCCATTAAAAGAAAAAAAAAAAAGAAAAGGGGCTAAGTACTGGCAGTGGTTACACATAGTTACTGATTTGTGAGGCTGGGTCATACCTGCTTAATATCAGATGGGGTCAAAAATTCAGCCTCTAGGATGCTGATTTCCAGTGTTTTCTCAATAAACCGCTTCTGCCGATAACAGTGCTTTGGCCATCAAAAAGGGTTGTAAATAAAACATAAGGGGCACTGTCAGAACTGTGGCCTTGCGTTATGACTTCTAGAAACAGAGACAAGACCCTATAAAAGCTATAAACTCCATGCAGATAGAAAACTATCATGAAAGCAACTGGTTTTTAAAAAGCCTGGTTGACGATGGCTCATGTGAGCCCAGAATTGCTGTCACTGTGGCTGCGGCTCTGCAGGTCCAAGTTCATCAGCTTTGTAGACGAGGCACTGGATGTGCATCCGAGTGAGCCGAGTTTGAAAAACGGGAAGGTAGAATTAAAAGCCACCTTTTTCTATGCCTAGGTGACTTTGGTTTACGATGTCTGTTTTATCACTGTAGTAGCAATTTCTTACTGGTTTGACTCTCTTTATGTTCTACCTGTACTTGTACATGCTTCAAAAATTGTGTAGCATGTACTACACCCAGCTTCTTGGTGAGCCGCATGACTTAGGGATGTCAAGGATTAACCCTGGTTCTTAGAGCACGGGGTTGCTTTGCTGGGAAAAATCACAGGAAAGTATTCAAGGCTTCAGAAGTTTTCCCAGCCTGCGCTGGGCTGAACCAGAAACTTCCCAATTTTTTTTCAAACTGGGGCAGTCCTAAGGTTGCTTAGATGCTGATCACTCATTTGGATGTGGTAGAAGAGGGACTGCAGATGACTACAAAGTTGCTTATTCTTTTAGAAATTAAATTGTCTAGCTGCTGCCAAGGGAAAAAGAAAATATAACAGTGCAGTTTCTAAGCCTGTACATACTGTTTTCTCCATTAATTCCTGGAAGGTAGCTTGATTTCTTCAGGATAATTCACCAGGTAATTCTGAACAACCCTACTGGCGTTCGACAAACCCTCCATCCTGTGCTGAACAAAGAGGTGGAGTCCTGCTACAGCGCAAATGACTCACCCATGGGTCAATAACTGGCTCTGTGGGGCTGGAATTTGTGTGTCTTCTGCTCCCAGGGAAAAACTGAAATTCCCTTGGGGGCCTAATGCCAAAAGCCGAAAATTCACTTAGAGGCTAATGCCTAAAGCCTAGAAGTCCCATGATTGCTCATTTTGTCATGGTTCCACAGAAGCTTCAAAAGTGTGAAGGAGCCCTTGGAGGCTGAGAAACTTGACAAAGTTACCCGAACCAGACTGTTGCCAGCGGAGGTATGAAGTCCATTGGCTTTTGGGGAGCAAAGATCCCCATGCTTGATGTGATTTTTCTTCTGACCTACTCCGTCTGCTCAGGCTTGAGCTGTGAGAATCTGAGAGGGGTTTAAATGTCCGTGTGTATGAAGAGGACAGAGGTTTTGATTCCAAAGTCAGAAGACGCTCAGCAGGCTTCCTGAGTTTGCTAGTTTGCTCTGAAAACGAATGTCATTCACGTGACGGCAAACAATGAAGATGATTGAAAAAAATAATTTTGCTCCAAGATGACTGTAATTCCTTTAAGAGCTCTAAGTTTTTTAATTGACTGCAATATTTGAACTTTACTCTCACCTTCAGGGGCTTCTGCAGTGTTTTGACTACTGTTCAGTCGTTCTCTAGAGAGGAGGAATCTTAATCTGCAGAACGCTGCCTTCCAGGTATGCTTGAAGTGGTGCTTCAGATCAAAAACTGCTTGATGAAATCATCAGTGTCGTGATGATGATATCTCGTTGTATCATGACATTGATAACAACGTATCGTGCATTCATCTCTTCGCACATTTCACACAGCACTTAGACTCAAGGACTTGTAGTTGCCGGGCTTGTGAGATGTTCTATTGCTAAGCTTAGTAATCTTTTCAGTTCACTTTCAAGTACTGCCTGGAAAGACAACGCATTGGAGGAACTTTGATACGCAAGGACGACATTTGTTCAGAGCGTTTCCTAACCAGCATCGTACTATTCCTAGAGGGCACAGGGTGTCCCATAACAGAACTACGTTGCTTCATCAGTTTCTGAACAGTACCGACAAGTGTGCTTCTAACGTGAAGCAGGCAGGGGGTTTGTTGCAGTACGCTCCTCTCTCTGTGCAGGTGGGGGTGACTCAGGTGCTTGCCTGGCCATGGAGGTGAAGTCCTGACTCTCACCTTTGGTGCCATCGCTGGCAGCTCCCCTGTGACAAGGGCTGCAGGTGCTGACGGTTGCTGAAAAGAGATCTGGTTTCTGGCAGCAGTTTTTTTAGCCGCTGCCTTTCTTTACCGCATGTACTTTTATTATGCAGTTCCCCTGGAGAGGAATGATTGTGCTGGGTAGTTTACCCTCTGGCGAAAGGTTAAAGAGGAAGTAGTTAGTCCAAAAAAAGATGGATTGCTGAGATTTATGGAAGGTTACATTAGTGCTTCCTTGTTTTTAGAAGCAGAGCTTGCTGCAGACCAAATCATGTGATATGCCGGCAAGTAAGGACTCCACAGCAAACTGTATTGACGGAAATATTTTCCCAAGCTACAGCAATATAGCTGAAAACCTGGAGCAAGACAGAAAGAGTAAGGCAGACTAACAGGGACACTGACACTGCACCTGTGAGAAACAGCAATTATTTCATCTGTATCTGATGCTATCAGTTGTAGATTGGAGTGAGGTGACTACAGTAGGTACAGAAGAGGAAGGGCTATTTCACTGTCAGCAAAAGCTCAGGCCGAGTAGGACGTGCTGACCTGCAATGAGGGGTCGAAAGAGAAAACTTGCAAACCACTTTTGGGGAGGCCTGATTTACAGGCTTTTCCTGACACTTTGGGGCTTTTTATGCTGTAAATCTTGCCTGTTGGATTAGCCTGAGATCAACTGGAGCCCAGTTAAACAAACCCATCTAAAATAAACACTGTAATGATTTGCTGCAGTGGACTTACTGCAGGAGGTCCTCCTCCTTGCTCAGGCAGAAATCAGAAGATATTGCTGATGTGCTTCATTGCTAAAGCCAGAGCAGCTGGTGGCTGTTTTTTCTGCTAGACCATTGCAAAATAGTGTGTGGGGTTTCCAGAAAGGGCTACCTTGGGGAAAACTCCAAAGAAGCATGCCCTCAAGCATTCTTTTTATAGCTTTCTTTTTATCTACTTTATATATTTATTTTCCCAATTATCACATTGATTAATACATAAAGTTATCACTCTTAGTCATTACGCAAATCACTCCTGCAAACTTGCATCAATAGCCATTACCATATTACCATGGTTACATCCTTATCAAAGTTTAACCTTGTATTTCATTACTAACCCAACCCAATTCCAGCATAACTTCCAGTTTGAGAAAAAGCCCTGAAAAAACAAGTTTTATTTTTCTTTACAGGGATCAGATGAGGTCACTGTGGTCTTTTCAGAAAATGGGCTAATGTTTGCATAGCAATAATGCAATTCACTTATGGCAGGCAAACATTTTTGACCTGTGTTTTCCTCCTTCCCTTCTGCAAAGCTGAAACACCTTTGTAGGATTAACTGTTTCGGACTACTGCTGCTGCTTTTCTGGATGCACAGTGGTTTCTAACTCCAGAAAAGGCCTTGAAGCTCACTTGACCCGGCTTTAGCAGAAGAGTACACCCAAGCAGGGGATACTTGTAAGGTACTCAGGCTTCAGGCTTTTTCACTGACTGCTGCCAGCTGGAGGTACTGGGCGTATTTCCTGCTCCACCAGTAGTGGTACAGGGACCTTCAGTGAGTGCGGCGCACTTAGCATCCACTTTTGCTGACCTGGCTAACAGCACACGTCCAGATCTGTCACACTGCCACCAATTTGCATCTATCTGATGGAAGGAAAGAGGAAAAAATAAACTGTCGAGCTTTTGCTCAGGTGCTGTCAGACCATTCTGTGGCTGTTGCTTCCCAGCCCTGCTTGGATGGCAGCAGATTTGAGCATGGCTTCTTGCAGAAAAGCGAAGTTCAGTTGTAGCTGGAGCGGCTGGAACAATGTGAGTGGTGTCTCCTGCCCCTGCCGGGTAGGCTGCTGGGCCAACTCCCCGCTGCCTGCCTACAGAGGCACCAAAGCAGATGCACCGGGAGCAGCTTTGTGGCAGGGCTGTAGCACCGAGCAGGGCGCTGGTGTGGGCTGGGACCAGAGCGACCATCACATGGCTTGGGCTGGAGGGGCCAGGAGGCTGGGCTGCAGAGGCAGGGATGGTGGGCAGGGCAGGGGCAATCTGCCAACGAGCCCATCTTTCGCTGCGGTGCTGCTGCCGGTCTTGCTCCCGCTCTGGGTTTGGTGCTTTCTTGTGTGCCCTGGCAGCACAGACCAGCATTCCCGTTCATGGTGAGATGTATTTTAACATGGGCCTGTTGATAGCTGAGTTGGGGCAAGGCCTTACTGTGATCTTACAAAAGGCTGGAGTCGTGCTGGCAGAGGACCTGCAGAGCAGAAAACCACCAAATGTCAAAGCAGCGGAGCGGGAGCATGAGCAGTGCATGAGACCTCACAGGCACTCATCACACCAGTGGTCCCCAGCAAAGCCAGCAGGTCCTTACCCAGCCTGGCCACAACTCCCTGCCCTGAGGCTTGGCCAGGCTGGAGCTGCTGGCCGGGGAAGACTTCTCCTGCTCGCTCCTGGAGCCTGCATTGAGCTGGCAAGAAGGGCTGCTTGGAAACAATGGGTAATAGAGGAAGTATTTTCCCAAATAAGCCCAGATAAATACATAAATTAACTGCCTCTGTGCATGTGGAATATCACAGGGCAGCGAAGGTTTGCTACGCAGCAGGGCTGAATTCATCGGTGTGTGCAAGAAGATGCTTGCTGGGGAAGGGCGTAGTGGGACTTCTTCGGCAGGTGCAGAGGTGACACTTCTGGAGAAGTAACCTTCTTGGAAAAAGTGCCGATGCTGATATCACCTTGCTGCCATGGTGCAATTAAGAGCTACTAATTTTCCCGCAGTTGGTTGTGTAATTGCGCCGCAGGGCCTTTTGAACACTGCATTTAAATTAGTCTGCAATTGGAAATAATGAAGGTTAAAACCCTCTTACGTGATTTTACAATCAAATTAGTTCCTTTGACCCAGAAAGCAGCTGTGGTAGCAACAAGCACCACATTAGGAACAAGACCACAGGTTAGAGGTGTTAGTCAGAGCTAGCTTTAGAAAGGTACCTCCAAAAAAATGACCGTATTTCAAAATCAAAAGGCTCTGGCACTCCGGAGCAGAGGCTGGGCAGCAGCCTGGGTGCGAGGGGAAGGGCAGCACCACCAGGGAGGAGGATGAGCTGTGAACAGAGCAGGGAAGACGGCAGCTCCACTGAGAGTTACAATACCAAAGTTAGGTGGTCCCACAAGGTGAAAGCCATTGGGTGCTGGGGGGAAGCAGGGGGGCACGCTGCATATCCCACCCTGCTCTTACTCATCTTGAATGTCTGTTCATGACTGATACCGGAAAGGGCTCCGGCTAAACCAAAGCAGCATTCTCCTATTTTTACTCTCATCGGTAGCTAGGAAGAGTGTAATTAAGGCTTTCCCTTAGCTGTAGGGACTTGGGGACTCTGCTTTTATCCCCTTCAGCTGTTATTTCGAAGTTGCCATTAGCTTCAGGACCTCTGCTAGCTTCTGCCCTGCCTGTCCAGCCCACAGCTGGCCTTAGACGCACTGGCTGCCCTCTGGGAGTTCAACTCATCCCTCGTCAGCCTGAGCATCAAGGAGAAGCCGGTAAGGTTTTTTTTCTTTCATTCCTGATCGGAAGGGGTCTGGGTGCTGCAAAGGGCTGCTGTGGAGTCCCAACCTTGCTATGCTCCTTACCCGTCTGGCCAGGGAGAGTCCTTCCCTCTGGCATGGAGCACACCCTGGCGTGGTGGACGCAGAAGGCTTTGAACTGCAAAGCACGTAGCATCACCCTGGTCTTCACCTTTTCAAGGCGGTGAAGAAGTGGGTGGGTGTAGGAAAGAATGATCTGAGGGTTTCTGGCTGCTTTGGGCAGTGGAGCAGCACGGAGCAAGGCTGTGGCAGCCTCGCCATAGTTGCCTGTTCCAAAAGTGAACAAGGTTCTGGGACATACGTGACTGCCAGCTTGTGCATCAGCATCCTTGATGATGACTTTCTGCTGTGCAATTCCAGTGCTCCAGGCTCTGTCGCAGGCAGCGTGCCCCTGGGCTGCTGACACATGGCTGCCACCACCTGCACAGTCCCATTAGTCCTAAGATCCAGGTCTGAATGATTTTCAGGCTTTCCCCTGGCTCTGCTCCAGCGAACTTGCAGACATTCCTCAGCCTCCCTTTCCTCATGTTGCCTTGCTTGTGCCTCCCCCTGCTTCTCAAGAGCCCTATCCTCTGTGGCTGCAGCCATCTGCAGCCTCTCCGGATCTCTGTGCTTCATCAGCTCCCATCTGGAGCTCATCTTGCTGCTCTCACATCTTGCTGACGTACAGCCTCGTCTGTGCTCCAGAAGGAGAGAGAGACTGCGCTTCTGCTGGGATCCCGCTCCAAAACCCAGCGGGGTGCTGCGGATCGCCTCTGGCCTGCGTGGGGGGCACATTTTCCCTCCAGTAGCAGTGTTTGCTGGATCATTAGGGAAATGCAGGACAGAGAGGAGAAGGTGAAGACTTCACAGCAGCTCTAAACCCACTCTGACCTTTCCTCCTCACCCCCGTATCACGTCACCATTTACACACTGAGCCCCCACGTTTGGCTTGGGAGGCTCCCTAGGCCGAAGTCTCCCAGGCTGAAAACTGACACTTGGGCAAGCCGTGAAAGCTGAAGACCTTGGTTTGCTTTAGCTGTTGGAACAGCCTTTCTCTGGCCTCCCATACATTAAACCTCCTGATGAGATTCAAGCATACCATGCGGCCAGGACACGGTGGGGAATATTACTGGTAGAGCTCACAGAGACGTCAGCTCCTTCGGAGAGTGATTAGCGACTCAGCATAACACCCATGGCTCCCAAGAGCCTTCAGAAAGGTGATTAGGGCACTGGAGAGATTTATTTATGGTGAGAGATGAAAATCAGTATTTGCAGGTGCTGAGGAGATGCACAGGTACGCGCCCAGCCTGGCTGGGAGCAGGGGAGATCGGAGTGGCAGCAGTATCCGAGTGCACAGGCAGGGGTAGGGAACAACAGTTTTCAGGCGATTATTTATTCCTGATGGAGAGTTACCTCTAGCTCTAGGAGTTGTATTAGGTTGACACCATTGTGCTTGACATCAAGAGCTGAAAAGACCCCTCCGAGCATGGAAATAAGCACCAGGGAACGGAGCTGAGTGGTGGAGAAGGCAGCAGCAGCCAGGGAGTCGTCTGCCTGGGGAATGCTGCAAGGCCACAGACGTGGCTGGGCAAAGCCCCGGGGGACAGACGGGTTCCCCGTTGCTCTCATCCACAGCTCCATCACATCGGGCACGGGCAGAGGAGGACCAGGTGCCGTTGTTCCTGCGGCGTTAGCAGTGCGGGCAGACACGATGAGACCTGCAGCCACTCATTGCTGGGGTGGGACTCGCCCGGGTCTGGGGCACTCCTTTGCCCATCAGACAGAGGACCCCTGTACCCGTCGTGTTCCAGCTGGGATCTCGCTGCCATCACCGGGAACACTCGATGGTTAACAACGAATTTTCCAGCTCCGTGAGGAAGGATGGAGCAGCCCTGCTCTCTCCAGTGAAGAGTTTGATCTCCAGCCGCCGGGACGCACGGCTCGGCACGGTTCGGCATGACTCGGCATGGCACGGCTCGGCGGGCCGGACCTGCGGCCCCACGCCGGACGGCCGCCGGAGAAACGGCTCAGCCCGCGCAGCCTGGCTCCGGTGACCCGGGCCGCCCGGCAGGGGGCGCCGCCAGCCAGCGCCTCCGCCACTCACGGCTCGTCCCGCCCCGCGAGCCCCGCCCCTCTTTGTTGCGGCCGCCAATGGGAGCGCGCCGAGGGCGGGCGGGCGGCCGGTAGCGCGGTAACGCGGCGGCATGGAGCGCGGCTCGGGGCGCGCCCCCGCGGCCGGGGCGAGCGGGGCCGGGCCGGGGCTCCCGGGACGAGCGGGCTGCCGTGCCGCGGGGCGGGCGGGCGCCCGCCGTTAGGGACGGGGCCGCCCGCGCACACACGTAACACGCACACATATATATAATATACACAGAGAGAGAGGGCCCGGGCGGCGGCGAGGCCGCAGGGTACCTCGGCAGCGGTCCCTGCGGCGCTCCCGGGCTCGGGCATGGCCGCGGGGCCATGACGGGCGCGGCGGAGGGCGGCGGCGGGAGCACCCGCCGTGCGGTGGTCGGCAAGGCGGGCGGCCGTTCGCGGAGCGCCCAGCCGCGGGCGGCGGGCGGCGGCGGCGGGCCCGGTCCCGGTAGCGGCGGCGGCTCGGAGGAGGAGGAGCAGCGGGACGGCGGGTCCCTCTTCCTGGTGAACAAGAGCGGCTTCCCCATGGACGGGCAGACCTGGGAGCGGATGTGGGGACACGTGGAGCGCGTCCACCCCGACGGCGGCGCCGTGGCCGCGGCCATCCGGAGCGCCGCCCGCCTGGCCCGGGTAAGGAGAGGCCTCCCGCCCCCCCCTCCCGAGAATGAGAGGGTGCCCCGGGGCCGGGCTGCCCCGGGTGCTGTGGGCGCCGAGGGGACGGGGAGGCGGGAGGCTCACGGGTCGGCCCCGGGGGTGCTCTCGGCCCCTGCCGGAGCGGCTGCCGTGCGGGAGGGCCCGAAAAGGGGTGCCGAGGAGCTGCAGCTGGGGTCTTGGGAAAAAAGTGGGAAGAGAATTATTTTCTGTTCGTCTGGGGGAGGAAAAAGCGGAAAACGAGAATTAAAGGAAATCATCGGGGACTGGACGAAGCGCTGTGTGCGATTAGGAGCGCGTTCTGCAAAGCTCTTCAGAGCGCAGGTGTCTCCCAAAACACAGCCTTGCTCCTGAGATGCGGTAAGGGATTTGGAACCCAGACGTTTCGTTCCCAGTGCATGGAAAGATTCCAAGCGCTTTTGTCTCCTGTGTTCCTCGGTACAAGCTCCAAGCAGCTCTGCCTGACCCGAATCCTTTCTTTTTTCCTTCAGGCAGCAAATAAAATGTTGTTGTCTGCTGATGTTCCAAGGCTTCTGGCTGCTGCGCTGCATTACTGATCACAGTGTCTTTAACGCTGTCGGCTTTGGCAGACTCGGAGCTTGGTTCGCTCCTCCTGCCAGGCAGCATTAATCTGAGCTGACCGCTGAAGTCGGCGCTGATTTGTACCCCTCTGCGCGCTGGGGTGAGGTGGTTGGGCTGGCGTTGTCACAGTCCGGGCTGTCAGTGATATGTACGCTTATTCTTTACGTGGACTAGAAAGGAAAAATTCCGTGCTTGGAGAAGTTGACAGCCCATTGAGTAGGGCTATTTTGTGAAGGCGCTTGTCAAGGAAGATGCAAACTGAAAAGGCCTTTCATCTCTCTTCTGCAGTCTTTGGTTCAGCATAAGTGCAGAAGGGACAATCTCCATTCTGTCCATTCTGCCACCTCCCTCCTGCTGGCACCAGCCTTTCTTTGAGTGGGGGAACAGATCCAGCTAAAGAATAATCTGGTTTTGCTGGGTTTGTTTGCAGTTCCCCAGTGTGGTTCCTCTTGTACTTACACGAGTGCTTGAGGTAGAAATGAAGGGGCAAAGAGAGGGCAGAACTTCTTGTTTCAGCAGCATGACCAGCTTACACCAGTCTAAACAGCCTGGAGACTGGTTTGGTGTTATGATACGGCAAAGCATATGCTGGACTTGATTTTCTTCCCCTGCTTCCCAGCTCCAAAGCGTGTCACTTTTACTGGTGATACCCATAGTGACTGACAAAGCATCTGGTGAGAGACATGCCAGTGGCTCCGATGTGCCAGCATGCTGCCTGCCAAAGTGCCCTGGAGACTGTCACCCATGGCTTCTTCCTTGGTGCCGAAGCGCAAGGCTGACTCGGTGCGGCATGTACTGAAGCTGAGTAGGAGGAAAAATGTTTTGGAATCTGCCTGGATAAATCATTTGGTGGTAGTTACTGGTTTGTGATCAGTGGACGGTGCTGTAGAGGAGTTGTATTGATTTCCTCCAGCAGCAAGCTCCCTGTTGCAGTGATTAACTTAAAGGGCAGAAGGGCCTGGTGTCCCCTGTGACTAATTAGCTCTTGCTGGCTAAGCTTGGGACCTCTGGGGTCAAGGGGTAATATGAGGACCACCTGGTCCTTATTAAGGCAGGCACAGCTCAGGTGAGCAGATGAAGGGTAGGAGCAGGTTGGTTTGCTACAAAGTGGTAGTGGGTTGCCGAAGTTGTGATGGTAATTTCTGGGTCAGAGTAGGAATGTGAGGGGAGAGTTTTTCCTTAGATGTTGGTACAGCTTTTTTAACTGGCTTGTGCTGCTGGGTATGTGGCAACCTGCAAAAGACCAAGTAGTGCTGATGGGGAGCAAGAAGAGAATCTTGTGTCCGTGAGAAGATGGTTTGTAATCTGCTTGCATTACTAGTTGGTGGAGGCTGAGCAAGCAGTGTGTGCAGCTGCTCCATTTTTTGCATCTGATCTCTTCATAATCCCTAGTGATGGGAGAGAGTTCTCATCCCCTCCCCAAGAAGCTCCACTTGATTGCTCTAATCATCTTGGTATTACTCTCAGTGATCACACACGCAGGGCAGTAAGTAGCTTCTTACTGTATGGGTGAGGTCATCCTTGCTGAAACAAATGCAAATTGCAAGGGTGCAGGGGTGCATCTCTCCTGGGAGGAAGAGTCCTTATGAAAAGCTGGCTTGTCTGCAAGGGGGGGCAGTTTCAGAACCTGAGGGATCCCTTGGTTGCACCTCCCCACCTCGGGCGTTTGGCTTGGTCTCTGGCAAGGGTGTGGGCTCCCAGTTTGGAAGGGCTGTGCAATCCTTTGTGTAGTCTGTGATCTTTAAGATACTTGCAGACCTTAATGAATTAAACCTTTCACCAACTTTGAGGGCTCTAGCCTGCCAGCTTCATCCATGCTAAGTAACAGCATACTTGCAAGGCGAGCTAGCAGACAGTGACTTTCTGGTCATTAAATGAGACACAGTGGAGTCAGGCAAGACAAGGTTCACACGGGATGTCTGCGGTGAACTCAGACTATGGTGTTTCCAGTCACAGGATGATGGTCTCCAGCTCTGCCACAAAGTCTTGCACTGCAGCGGCTCTGTTGTCTCTGGAGCTGCTGCTGCTTGGAAATACTGATACTGGGTCAAGGCCCTTTCATCTGCCTGGTCTCTGAGTCTCACTTGCTTTGTAAATTTGTGGTCTGTAGTGCTGTGTCTGCGTTGGCTCTCGGCGGCCCTGGCCTCCTGCTACAGACCCTTGCTGGCTGCTGCGCTGGGGTATGCACCGGCAGCTGGAGGGCCATGACAACACCGCGCTTCCCTTTGCTCGTGGTGCTGTGCAGTCCTGGCTTCTGCTCCGTGCTGGCTGGGTGCCCAGGATCTGTGCTCCTGCAGCCATGGCAAGGATCTGAGGGGGGGAAAAAATTGGTTTTGCGTGGAGAGAGTGGGAGCGGCAGGTGGCTTTCCACCGCCTGGCCTGGCTGTCAACATGGTGGCATGTCCTGCCCACCCGTCATGGGAAAGAGGAGAGCAGGGGAACACTGATGGCTGCTTCTGTGTCCTTGCCTGAGATCTGGAGGGACTTGTGCCTCCTGGCTCGGCAGGCCTGCCGAGGTAACTTTGATGGATGGGTGATGGGATACGCGTCAGCCGTTGGGAGACCCTGGTTCTCTTTGCCCGAGCGCACCCCGGTGACCGACACAATCATCCTCTGCCTTGGAGATGGGGAAGCACCTCTTCTGGAGGTCCAGACCCGACCCCCGCGGCGAGGGCGGCTGCTGTGGGTTACAGCAAGGGCTGCGTCCCTTCACCGGTGCGGTCGCCATGGGATGCTGTCCTATGCCACAGCGGGGCGAGGGCAGGGGTCTCCATTTTATGGGGGGCTGGGAAGGGGGTGCTGTCCCCCCCCATAGCTCTGCAGCAGCCAGGCCTCTTGCTGGCTGGGAATCCCATGGCCTTGGCGCGTTGTGTCGTGTGTGCAAGGCGTGTACCCAGAGTCTGTTGTCTCTGAAGAAGAGGAGCGTTGCTATCGGAACAGGGATGGCTGGCCCTGGAAGGGTTTGGCAGGCCTGCCCGTGTTCCCTCCTTCAGCCACGTGCTCCTCCTGGAACTCGAGCCGCGTCCGTGCGTGGAGTCCAGGCCGGCCTGAGTGCCGAGACGGACGGGTGAATAATTCCTCCAGGCCAAAGGGGCTGGGGGCAGGGGGAACTTGGGAAACTGAAAAATTGCCTCTAATGAAGAGCTTAGGTGTGGAAATTGTGATTAAGAAGTGCTAATGAATCTTGCTTGTAACTCCCACTTGTGAGAACACCCGTGTGTTCTCTTAGCTTCTTTTAGCCGCTCTGCCCACTTTGACATCTGCTGACCCTGTATTTTGCAATGTCGCCCCTGAAATAAGGGGGTTTGGGACAAGACCCTACCCCTTGCCTGTGTGGTTACAGGCTCAGGAGCCGCGTAGCTGTGGGGATTAAATATGGACTGAGGGCCCGGCTTCTTAAAGTGCTTAGGCACAAGCAGATGTCTTATGGGATTTTGGAAAAATCCCATTACAGTGCCAGTCTATATCTTTAAGTGTCTTAATATCACTAAATATCTGGGTCCCAGGTGGTCTTCTAGGTACCATGTGCTCCGTGCCCAGCAAGTATGCTGCTGACACGCGGCAGATGGGAAATTGTGAAGCCTGAGATGCCTGTCTCCTTTTATCTTTTTCTCATGGTAGAGGAAACCAAAAATTAGTCTTGATTGAAAATACGGCTCCTCATGGGAGGGGTGACAGCGGAGCCAACGCTGGGACTCTGCTCATCCAAACTGCCCTCTGCTAGAAGGGAAAAATGGGAAGCGTTTGCCTTCTGCGCTGGACTGCCTGCCCATGTCGGGCAGTGTTTGAAGGATGTCGATGGCTGGGACAAGCAGCCCACTGTGGCGGGGGCCTGTGCTGGCCTCTCCACGCTGGCAGGGATGGGCCCGGCTCCGGTGTGCAGGCAGCCCCCGTTGTCAGCGGGATGACTTTGCCTGATGCTTGAGTTCCTGTGGGGTTTGAGCCATCTGGGCTACCACCTTGCATTGCATTAAGCACATGCCGCTGCCTAAGTAAATCGCTTATCCGCTCTGCAGGGAGTGGTAACTGTCTAACCTCTTTACCTTTTTTTTCTGTGTCCAGCCCTCAGTGCCACCGGTGCCAAACTACAAGCTCTCCATGTCGATCCCAGAATGGCTCCAGGCAATACAGACCTACATGAAGATGCTGCAGTATCCTTCTCCAGTGTGTGGTCTCCTGACAGAAGGCTGGCTTGTGCCTGGCATGAATTAACAGGGGCTTTACCGAAGCACTAGCTAGTCGCGAGGGCTTGGAATCATTCAGGGGTGAAAGGATGCCTCTAAGGATTTGTGATAGCACCTGCAGCACTGAGCTTGTCACAGAAATCCTCTGGGATGTGTAATTAACTTTAAATGTTAATAAGAATTTAACTGAAGTGATGTTGGTGGAAGTAGAAATGCTTATTTTGAAGTTGGCTTATGAGGATATTGTGACCAGATCATGATGCCTGGAGAAATAATATGGCATCTTGTCGTAAAGTGACTAAGGGAGAGCTGGTGTTGTGGCAAACCCTTTCTCCCTCTGCCCTGGCAGCCCCTGTGTCCTCCCTGAGGACTGTTGATGTGCTCAGCTTGCAGAGGGTGCTCATCATTGGAGTGGGGGGCACAAGCAGATGTCCTGACTCCGAGGTAGCACAGGAACTGACCAAAGGAATCCCCTGTTCCAGATGTCCCACCTTGCCTTGGGGGCTCATCAGAGATGTACACATCTATTCAGCTGCCCTATCACTGCCTCATGCCTAATACCTGACTGTTTCCATTGCTGACAGAGGAGACAATTGCTGGCACAGATGCTGCTCTTCTCTCCGTTTTCCTTTTTTCTAAACTCTCCCTTTTTGTGTGTGTGTGTGTGTATGTAAGCTGTGGGGATGAGGAATGAATGTAAAGTCCTGGTAAGGATTAAGAAAGGATATGGGTGGCAGCTGGAAGAGCATCCAAAAATAGCAGGCGCGGTTAGCCTGCTGGGGGTAGTGGTGGGGATCAAGGCGGCAGCTGCTGTAGGGAGGGAGGCTGGGGCCAGCCTGCTGTGTGGGGGGATGGCACATTTGTCTTCTGCATGGTGGCCCCTTGGGCAGGACAAGAGGCTTGCTGCTCAGTGGGATTGTGCCAGAGAGGAGATCACCTCACACAGAGCTCCAAAAGTTATATATATATATATATATATATATATATATTTTTTTTTTTTCCCCCTCCACAGTGGTCTTGAAATCCTGTACTCTACTACGTAGCAGGATCAGGCTTTAGACATGGGGTTTGGATCTGTGCTTAGAAAAGCTTCAACGTGGGCTGGGGAACAGGGTCTGGGCTTCCTTTGTGGGCTAAAAGAGGCTGTATGCTTTGTTCAGAGCACTCTGAAAAGGCCTCATGAATTAGGTTTTGAAGGCAAGAGGGAAGCAAAGCCTGGTTTCTGGAGAACTCTGAACTCTTATTGAAGTCAGATCAGAGCATCCTGGTGTGAGCTGGAGTTTTTATTTAGACCATGGTTATACAGCCAGCAGCTGTGCTTTTTATGACTCTCAAGGTACCCTTTGCCTCCACGGGGTCACTTGTTTCTGCCCTGGTATTACCACCAAAACTTCGGTGACGTGAATGTTCTCATGGCAGTGTTGGTAGCTAGGCTGGGGAACAGATTCAACCAGAAAAATAACCTAGCAAAATTAAGTGGATGGTGTAAGTTGTTGTTGGGGTTTTTTTGTTTGTTTTTGCTGGACAGGTCGGTTTCCTGATCTGATATAATCTGTTACTGCTTGAAGAGTTATGCTTAAGGAGCAGGGAAGAGGCTGCTTGTGCTGCTGCTGCTGCATGGCAGCTTGCACTCCTAGGCAAGTGGTGCAGAGGTATTGTTGATGGGTGACCATCTGCTGGCATCCTTTGGGATGAACTTTTCTCCTATGCTCATAGTATTAATTAATGTTCCTCAGTTGCACTTCGCTGGTTATTTCAATTTCAAGTGCATTGTATATTTTAGAGAATTATTTATATTTCCTAGACGTAAATGGATGCACCTGTCATGCTTCTGGTTTACAGGTCATACATCAGCTATGTGACTGAGTTGAAAACTTAAAAGGATTTGTTCGGCTACGCTATAAAAGCTTTCTCTTGCCCAAATGGGAGACTTTTTTTTCAAACTTTTGACTTAATAGTGGGACCTAGAGGAAAAGTGAATTCATAACCCTCAAATGCCAACTTTAAGAGTCGTTTTAGACAAACTTTTTGCTTGACCCTCCACCTAAGGCAAGTTAATGTCATATAAAAAGACAAATGAAAAATTGCTGTATTTCACGTGCCAGGGTTTCATCTCTGAGAGTCAATGGCTTTTATTGCTTGTTTTATGTTTCAACAGGATATTGGAACTGAAATTCACCTTTTGAGCATTGTTATTTTATTGTTTGACTGTTCAAGTTGCTTTCCTTTAACAGACAAAATTCAGATACAATCACACAGGAACACAGTTCTTTGAGATTAGAAAGATGAGACCTCTAAGTGGGTAAGTGTCTCTGGAAGTGGTCTGGGGCCCTTGTCCCATATCATGCCAGCGGATCACTTTGGGCATTTAAGCACTGTAGCACCATGGCATGGGAGGGCTGTCTCCTCCATGCCACGGCAGTTCTGGCAGGTCCAAAACTCTGTGTGTTGCTGCCTTTGCAAGGAGGGTCCCAGCGTGCTGCCAGGTGGCAGATGGACCCACCAAGAGCCAGTGAGTGGAAGGGCTGGTCTTGCTCAGCAGCTGCGTGGGAGCTGCATAGCTGCAGGCCAAAGCTGAATACACCAGTTGGGAAAACTCTCAGTTCTCCCTTGTTGGTGTTGGGTTAGGAGAGCTGGGCTGCTTTTATGGAAACTATGTGAGTCCTGATATTCTGGTTGCACTGTAATGCCCTTTGCTGATGATGGGAAGAGATCAACTGCGCAGAATGCTGCAGGAATTTTGACGTTGTCACAGGCGCAGTCCTTTCCTCTGGAGGATCACAACAGACCATCTTAAGTTGTGGTCTTGCTTCTCCCATTGCTGCTCATCTTGCTGTTCCTTCCATGTGATGGACTTGTGTGCTGGGTGGCGATGACTTGTGTGACGCAAGTATGAACATGTGCGCAGGGAGCCTGGCAGCAGGGAGCTGGGATCCCTTGCATGTAAGACCTGCATCATACTTAGGACAGGTCTTTAATAGGACCCAGTAAATTAGCAGGTTAGGGTGGGGAGTGATGTTGACAATATTATGCTTTTATTTTAGGGTGAAATTCAGATAAGCAGAATATAATTACTCCTGTAGACTGGCCCGTTTCTAGCTCTCCCCAGCTGTCTGTCATTAATCTAATGGTCTGTCACTGTAAATTCCAGTTCCCATTCCAGCTCTGCGCTTCAAGTTTTCATCTTGCTGACAGCAATCTTTCCCACTTCCTTTCTCTGTATAATGTTCACTGCACCAGTGGAATTAGTTTAGAAGAAATCTTGTGCTTTGAATGATAAGATGGGATTACGGAAGCTTAAACCAGTTTTCAGGCTGGACACTGATTTTTTAAATTTGTCCCATTACGTTTTTCCAAGGAAGTGGAGGATGAAAATGAGCTGTGCTTAGCACTCACCACTTGAAAGGTTGGTGTCCTCCTGAGCTGGATGAAAGCCTGTCTTACCAGTATGGTACTTTTTCTTGGAAGGGAACTGATACAGTGCTCACAGCTGGAGATGCACCCGTGGCTTTGGATCCTCTCCTAAGCGTGCCGTTTCCTCTGCTTGCCTGCTGTAGTGTTTGTGGCTTGGGGACTCGTGTCTGACTTGTTACAGCGGCAGGACAAGGAGAGGACTTCTGTGAGTGACTTGGTATGTGGTGGCAGGACTTCTGCAGGGTTAAGGAGAGTGCCCCTGGAAATGGTCTAACCCCTCAGGGCAGCTGCTGTCAACTTGCCAGGCACAGTACCCTGTGCCTGGTCTATGCTGGACTTGCATGGTGTTAAGTCCCAAGACCTGTGCTGCTTTGCTCTTTGGCCTGATGGACAGTAGTGCTAGGAGCAGTGGAGCTGTTAAGGGCACGCTTATCTGCCCAGATCCTGTTGTACTGCAGCAGGGCTCAAGCGCTTGCCCTGTCTTGGTTTCTCCAACTTTGAGAAGGGGAATAACGCATTGATCACCCTGTAATATTGAGGCGTCCCTAAAGGCTTTCCTTTCCTTCATCTTGGGTGCGTGGCTGTTCTTACTAGCTGAGGATGTCTTCTCTTCCATTGACCTTGGCAATTTATTCTCCAGCTGCCAGGCCAGTTTTCATAAGAGCTGAAAAATTGCCCACACCTGCAAGTTTTTTCCTGGGAGGTGTGTTCCACTTTGCAAGAAATCTGCTTCCAGTGTGGTGATGTGTCTTGTGCTGAGGTGACAAGTGCTGTGCTGAGCAAGTTTCTGTGGTATGAAAGGCCTTGCTTGCTGTAAGACAAAGTTTGTATTTGCAAGTTGATCAGGCAAGATGCTGAGCACCTCCAATTGCCACCGGCTCTTGGAAGTTGAGGCTGTTCCCAGAGGTGTGATTTATTGACATTAAACATATTGCTTATTTCTTAATATGAAGGCTCAAAGCTAATGGATGTATTATGAGAGCTTTGGCAGCCTCTCTTCAAGAGAGCAATGGCTGGACACAAAGAAGCTGAGCACTAGATGGAAATTGAATATTCATAAATTCATGTGAAAGTGTCCTAAAGCAGCTGGGGCATATTAATGAGTTTTTCTATTATGGAGGAATGACTAGATATTGTAGAGATTTACTGTCAGCATCAGTGTGATGCATGAGAAAATAAAAATGCCTGGCTGCGCTTAGGAAGAAGAGCATAAATTCTCTCTAGAAACTCATAACATTAAGGGACACAGGCTTGATATAAGCCAGTATTTACAACCTCTCTTAAGAAAAAGTCTGTTAGCTATCAACTTGCTTCTAGACTGCCAGACACCCTGTGGGTTTGTCTAGACTACAGATAACACTTCTGAAAATGTTAGATTTCTGTTGGCGTAACTGTGTGAGTCTGGGTGGTAGAGTTGTGATCCTGCAAACTGTGTGTGGTGTTCCTGTTGTACCAGCAAACTGTGTCTGCAAATGCATCTCGCCTGGCCTGAGTTTGCTGTATTTGCACAAAATCCAGATTTACAGATGTAGCTACATTCACTGTAGTAGTGCTTTGCTAATAGAGTATACAAGGTATCCTGACCTGGGATGGTGTCCTTGACATCGGCTTTGTGATGTACCCTTTTGTACTAGGTAGGTAAGGGGCACCCCATGGAGTTCAGCTATCGGTCCATGGGATGTGTGTGATGTGTGTATGCATGCAATACAGGTGTTTCAGACACCAGTTGAGCTGATCTTCCTTTTCCCATATGGGATTATGCTGGCAAAACCTACATTACAGCTTGTTTGGTAGATCCATTCTGATAAAAAATGGCACTTTTAATTGAAATAGTCATTCTTTAAAATTCCCAAGTCTAGATCGTGTAAGAGCTTTAGGAAAAAAAAAAGTATTTCTGGATGCCTAGTAATATCTATGCATTCAATGTCAACAAACTTTTGTTATTGGCTTTACAAGGAGCAATATGCCCTCTGCAAGCTTCTGTTCTAGGATGCAGGCGTGAGCCACAATGAGGAACGAATATCTTTGTCTTCCACAGAGTGTCTGGGGAGGTTGTAGGTAGGTGCAGTATTGTGCTGCTCCCTCCAGTGAAGTGGCAGCTGATCAGTGGGACCTACGACTGAAACAAAAAATGATGTTTGGGTAGGTTCTGGGGACTTTGAGAAATCACACCTCAGAAGCTGCCCTGCGAAGATGGAGAAACATTCAGTGACTGCAGATATAACGGGTAATCAATTGCAATGAAAGAGCATGATAGAAGCAGTCACGTGGGAACAATGCAACCAAGTAAAAGCGAAGGGAGGGAGGGTGGAAAATAATACTGTTTCAACACACCATGTTATTAAGGAACCCCGATGGGGCTGTAAAGAAAAATGGGCTCGTACCATTTCCAGACAATAGACTGCAGCAGGCAGTTGAACATCTGCTTCTCTCTCACACAGGGAATGTTACAGATACGGTGCTATGTTCAGCCTGTGGCAGAAGTGCTTTTGCCATTGAAACAAACTGATTTTGAGAAGATTCACGAGAGCAGTAGCTGCTCTGCTGTTTTATCTCCTTTTACTCCTGTTGGTGCCTTTCACTTCTCTTTGCTTCATTGGGAAGAATAAATCTGTCAGGAGCCTTAGAAAAACTTTGGAGGGGGAGATTTTACATACCTTAGGCAAGTACCAAGGCCTAGGGAAGGAGAACTTAGTAGAAAATATGCTGGAGGATCTCTCTAACTCGAAGTTTATTGGAGTCTGTAGGAGTCTTTCTGGTGAAGGTAATGGGCAGCGTCTCCTCCTAAGCGTGGTCATCTCTGAAGTGACTCTAGCGTGATGGGTGCCAGCTGGTAAGATCCCGCAGTTTTGGGCATGCGAGAAGGTTTGAAGCTTCTTCTAACTTGTATACGAGATCGGATGCCCTAGTGAAAAATCTGGGAACAAAAGAGAATCCATGGTTCCCCTGAGATGACTGCAGTCACTGCTATTTTAAACAGAAAGCATCCAGAAGATGCAGAACCATCTCCTTTATGGGCCTTCTCTTTGTGCAGAAAGCAAGGGACAGAAATTTGAGTCAATTTACAAGGAAATATAGCTGTCTGCCAACGATTAGATCTAGAAGGAGGACCATGCAGCCTGTCTGTTAGAGGCAGGAATGTTCACTGTGGTCAGGAGCAGAGATCTGCCTGACAGACTTTAGACAGTGGTATAAATGCCATGAAGAGGGAAGCTGCATGATGGTTATTTTTGACTGTAGCAGTCTCCCTCAAGATACTGGAAGAGATGGGCTGCCCCTGTGTTCACAGGGGTCTGTGGAGAGGGTGGCTTTGGGCTAGTTCCCAGCTAATGGTGATATGAGATGGAAAAGTCCTGCGTTGGAGTATCAGATACGGAGTCTGTTCAGGTAACTGGAAAGATTTAAAGAAAACCCTGGAAACAGACCCTGCACAGGCAGGGAAATGAAATGCTTGGTGCTATTTTTTAATTCTTTCCCACCCTTCCTTAAATATTCATTCACAAGTTTAATGGTGCAACCTTTCTGGTCATGATTAACATCTGAGACAGCATGGTAAGAATCCAGTAGTGAAAGAAAATAGGGAAAGGACAAGTCAAAGAGCAGTTGTGACTAGTTATTTTCAAATGAGCTGGATGTTCCCTTAGAGAAGTGACAAACAACCTCCAAACCATTGATACTTCTCATAGAGGGTGTGGGGAGGATGGGTGCTCTTGTTGGAAACTGGGGAAGGCAAAGATACCAGCCTTTAAAAAAGCCTTTAAAAACTATTTGAATTTATCTGCGGTTTCAGGAAAAACGCTAGGGCAAATAATCAAGTGTCTGGAACATAACAAGGTGGTAAGTGATCGGCAACTTGAATTTAATTTGGCATGGTTTGTTTCTGATAATTTCCTTCTATGAGAGTGATAGAGCTTTTGTCAGTCAGGGAGAAGTTGTAGTTGTGATGATTCTTTGCTTTAGTACAGCTTTTGGCAGCCTCCGGAGAAGACAGGGACCTGGAGTCTAAATGAAACTATTTTGACATAAGGACCCAACCTGGTGAAAAGCAGCGCTTACGAAGTTGTACTTAACCAATAGCTTGTTCTTGCCCAGCAGAGTTTGTCAGTTGAGGTGTGCAATATCTATCCCAGGTCAATGTTTTTTCATTAATGGTACGGATAAGACTAATTGTTTCCTAATAGATGTTTTTTTGTGATCCGGGCTAGACAAGGTGACGAGGCTTTACAGAGCGGAATTGGGTTTCAGAGTGATCTTGAAGGATAAGAGAGAGCTGGGCTGGAACAAACAGGAGGTATATGAGTAAGGGCAAATACAGAGAAGGGATTTGGGAATAGCAAGCTGTGGGAATACACAGTTGAGAAAAAAATGCTAGTTTTGCACAGATGGAGCTGATCTTAAAACAAACAAAAAAAATCACAAAAAAAACCCCAAACAAAAAAACCCCCACAAAAACAAAACACTGGGTTGGTAGCAAAAATATACTGAAAGCTGGATTCAGAAGGAAATTGGTCTGTTTGTATTGGTGTGGTGGGCTCAGCTGCAGTACCAGGAGATGCGAGTCAGTTGAAGAGAATCTAAAATGAAAGCAAGAAACATTGCCCAAGGTCTAGAAAACATGACCTAAGGGAAGATTTGGGGTGAGGGGAAGAGGGAGATTAAAAAGAAAAGAAAATATCTGTGTCTGCTTTCTTGTGTTTATAGAGGAGAGGGTAGATTACAGCCTGTCATGTAGACAAATGTCGGTTGCAAGAGGAGAGATAATAAGTGGTCTCCATGCCTACTGTGGATTGCAGAAATAGCTTCTGATTTAAATTGCAAAAAGGAAAGATTTAGTTTAAACATTAGGAGACCTTTTTAGACACGCGGTTAAGTACAGGATAGATTAACTGTTGGGTTCCCAAGCCTATAAGAACCCAGTTAAAAGTAGGTTGGAAAATTATCAGTGAGGAGTGATTTATATTTGGCTTATGCTACTTTGGCCTTCTCCAAAGGCTTTGCGTCCAATGTAAGCATGGGGTTGAAGGCCATGCTTCATCTCAAGCTTGTTAGAAGCAGAAGGAAGACTCTCTCAGTGGTTATAGAACTGGGTCATCCGCATAAACCCTGTAGTGTGTGTTGCAAAAGCAGAGGAAAAAGCGAGCTGTTTGCGGAGTATTCCCCAGGACTCTGGGATGGGTGTGTGTGAGGGTGCGACCTGCCCTGCGGGTGCACATGGACACCTATCTGCTGGTTGTTGGTGATGCTTCTCGACCGATGCTCCCCTTGCACAGATCCTCATCGCTGTCACAATCTGGAGGCCGTGGCTATCTCTGAGCTGTCAGGTCCCGGGTGGCCACTGAGCAGCTGCTGCAGCTGCTGGACCTGGGTTCTTTGAGCAGGAGGTAGGACGGGAGTGCTTCCCGGGGTCCCTGCTGAGCCCAGCTATCTGATGACACCATGTAAAGGGAAGGGAGGGCTGCTGCTAGCCTCAGAAGGGACACCTGCGGTACCTGTGCACTAGCAGGCAGTCTGTTTTTAAGCAAGCAAAATGCCTCTTCTGTTTGATTTAAATCTGTCTTAATAACCATAGAGCACCTTGGAGAGCTGTGCTTCAGCACCAGCATGTATGTGGCTTGCAAACAAAGTACATGTTAGATACAGCTTAGTATTTAAATAGTGTGAGTATTGCTGCGACAGAGAAGCCGGTAGTAATTTGGCTGCTCATTTAGGCCGATTACTTTGCAGACTCCCTCCCTGGCTGTGGAGTTGTTAGTTATCCCCATGCTGACAACACGTGGAAATCGTGACAGCACTGAGCTTATAAAAGCAGGTGTTAGGAGACCTGATGCTGCATGTGGTGACAAGGCAGCTCCAGTGCGGTTACTGTGTTTGCCTGCCGGCAGCGGGGTCAGCATAGGTGTGGACCTGAGGAGGAGATGTTGGCTTGGTCCCTCAGACCACGTTAACAAGGCGTACCCCACATTAAACAGCTTGAAGCCAAATGGCTTTACAGCTTGAGCTTTTTTTTTCCTCTGATATGCATTCGTAGTCAGCTGTGACCCTTTTTCGCCTCCCTCCTCCTGTGGAGTTGGAAGGTAGGAAATTCAGTGGGTCGTCTTGTTCATGGGTACCTCCCATGCATCGTCCGCATGTTGTACTTCTCCGGACAGGAACGGGGCTCTGCAGCGGCCGCTGCTGCGGCCAGCACTGAGGAGCCGCCGTGGGGGATGAAGGGGCCCCATTGTGTGCCCACGCCGGAGCCGCTCCCCACTTCCAGCAGCGGGGTTTCTGTGGCTGATTGTGAGCATGCAGGAGGCAGGGTAACTCTAATTTGTCTTCTGTACTGCAGGCAGAGTGTAAAGGGCGGTTGTTTACAAATGAAAAGATAATTTCTAACTTGGATAAATGGGACACGGAATAGCTGTGACAGGCTGTAATAGCAGTGGAAGCTGAATTGCCATTTGCAGTCAATACAAGGTTTAAAATGCATGAGGTGAATTAGAAAGTGGGAAAAACAAACTCTAATGGTTTCAAATGCATATTTCCATCATCTTCGTTAATACAAGTCTTTTTTATCATTTAATGTTGTGTTTCCGTAGAGTAGGGATCTGTGTACAAATTTCTTCTCAGGGAAAGGATACAGATAGAGAAAACTTCAAAATAGAAGTCATGCTTTGGTTTGGTTTTTACTATCCTTTTTTTTTGGTGTGTCATTGAATATGACTCTTCTGGCCTTTTTCAATCTCGTTCTGGTATTTTTTTTTTTTTAACTCTCCAGGATTTTGGGATCTGCTTGTGGAAGGGGACAGGATACCTAGTTGGTTGATGGTGCGGTGTTAGTTTGGCACGACAACTTTCTCAGCTGAGCTGAGATTAGGTTGTTTGTTTCTCATCAGTGTTCTCCCTGTCAGATAACTCTAAAGATAAGAGTCCAGACTGTAACTAAACTTCATGATCTTGCAAGATCCTGGGCATGTAGTTTCCTGCACTTCTGCAGGAAATCCTGTGGTTTTTACAACTTTCCCAGTCCACAGGAGGCAGGGAGCAGCAGCAAGGCAATAGCTCAGCTTGCAGTGGTGTGAAGTGTCTGTGTTGGTAGAGCTTTCTGCAGAGCAGCCTTGGTAAAAAGGCATTAAATTTTTGTCTGCACCTATAGCTATAGGCTCACAGAGGCATTTGTAGCTTTTGGGGGGCCATCATGTAACCATCCTCTCTCCCCTGTTTTTTCCAGAGGAGAGCCAGGGTTATTTTGAAAATAAGCTAAACTTGGTCCTGCTGTGGGAGCTTGCAGGGTTGCCAGCGTTTGCAGCTCAGCAGGGCTTTGTGTTACAGTCTGAAGTGATGCGTGTGGAGTTGCTGGAGAGGCAGAGTGCATTCCTCCAATACATCTTCAGAGGCTGGAATGCACTGGGATGCCCAACACCTTTTGTCAGCAGGGCTCTGGCAAGTCTGAAGAGGAGAATCAAGTTCACCGGCACTTGCTGAGAAGAACCGGAGGTGCATGACTGTGTGTGAGGACTCTGACTCCTGTCAACTGCTGTAACTGAAAGGACTGAAAACCTTTTTGTTTCTGTCCTAGGTTAATGGAGACAGCGAAAGAAATGACCAGGGAGTCCTTACCTATCAAATGCCTTGAAGCAGTTATCCTGGGGATGTATCCTTTCACATGCTTGTTGTTTTTTATTGCCCTTCCCGGGTGGTGTCTGAGATGGTGACAGCCAAAGGTGAGTGCCAGCAGCTTGGGGAACTGCTGTGGTATGGTATTGACCAGCAAGTTGCCAAATTGCATAGACTTGGCTGTAGAAGCTTGGATGCCGTGTGCCAAGTTCACAAGTGTCATGCTCTGGCTGTGCTGACTGCCTCCTGCCCTGGTAATCTGCAAAATGTCAGAATCTGACCCAAAGTGCCCAGAAAAGTATCCGTATACACAATCCCAGTTTTCTTTGTTAGTATTTCTCTGCCAGTTGTTGTCGGAGCTTGGTAACACCTGAGGAGCGCAGGTTCTGTCCTATGTTTGTCTAATGTTTACATGGCAAAGTCGTGTTAACTTCTGTTTCTCAGCCCACAGCTGTGCTTTGTGCAGAAACATTTGTGTGTTATAGTTAAACATTTAAGCTTTACCTTAACATAATGTTTGCTTCCTGTTCAGTCTTGGAAAAAAACCCAAGGATATTTTCATTTAGAGACGGACTCGCTTCTTGACCCTCTTGTGCTGTCACTGATCAACCAACCTGCATCGCCCTAGAACACGAGGGGAGGGAAAGGCAGGGTTACAGGAATAACTGTACGCTGGATACGTCTTGCCACCACTGATCAAGTTTGATTTAAACCAAAACAAAAACCCGACTCAAACCCCGAAGCCAACCAGCTTCTGGCGCGTCTCTGCGGCGATTTGCTTGCTGCTGCTGCCCCCTCTCGTGGGAGAAGCATCTGGCAGAGCCCGGCGGGTAGAGCGTAGTGCCAGGGGGGTGGGAGGGGGCCGTGGGCTGAGCAAGTGGCACGCGTGGTGTGCGAGGCTTCATGCCGGCTGCGGCCCGCCGTCGTGCTCGGAGGTCTGCCATGTGCCAGGGACGGGGCGTCTCGTCTGAGTCTGAAAGGTGGCTCTGGGTGATGGGGCTTCCACTGAAAATGCTGGTGGGGTCTGCATGCAGCTGGAGGGATGGGAGGCCTGGGGGCTTGATGTCAGTGAGACTCAAACTGATGCCCTCCCAGAGACAGAAATGATGTCAGTGGATCTGTTGTGCTTGCCCTTGTGTCAGGGTTGTGTCCCAAAGTATTTGGTGACCAAAATGATGGGCAGAACAATCTCCAGGTGGAGTTGATGCTGCTTTGCAGTACTGGTGTCAGTGTGGCTTCTAGTGCTGTATTTCTAGCACTGAATGGATGATTCCACATACCACGCAAGCAAAGGGTGATTAGTGGCATACAGATGACCACGATAACCTAAAAGCATTCTTGCAGATCTGAAAATTTTGACTGTTTTATTTTCATTTGGAAAGAGGGTTTTTTCTGCTGGCCTCGAACCTGACTTCAATTTTTTTTTCCCTTTTGAGCAGTGCGAGAAGCAAAATAGTTGAAAGCTCTGTTTTACACCATTTGGTGTCTTCTGATGTTTCTTTCTGATGTTTCTGCTGGGGTGGTGGTCCGGTAACAGATGCGTTAAAGTTTAAAAGATCCATGCAATATAAACCGGAAGTATTTTGCTTGAGGTGTGGGTACGCGAAGACTGCAGCAGTGGTGAGTGGATGGGCTGTCTGAGTATGTGTGCTTTGAAAGTGGCTGGTACGAAGCCTGTGTCCGTGCAGAACCTCGTGCTGCATGTGCACCGTGCAGGTTTTTGGGAGGCATCTTTTGTAATGGCACATGGGAAAGTTTTGCTGTGTGGTTTTGTGGGGTTTTTTTGGTTTTTTTAGCTGTAAGATTTTGATCTTCAGCATTGCCATCTGGATGCAGTCACGGTGGGGCCAGCGATTTGCTTTCCAAGGTCAGGCAGTTACCAGATAAGAGATGAGCTTACCTTCTCCTGACTGTCAAACCGATGTCTTCACAGATGCCTGAACTGAACATCCCTGCGTGTGTGTGTTAACCTCTGGTTCCCTTCTCTGTCTCTGGAAATAAGGTACTGCTTGTAATTCGTGTGCTGGCAGGCTTTGCCATGTTGCTTGGATACTGAAAAGAGCGCAGCCCACTACAGCGGACCCTCGCCATGAGCCTTCATTCAAAGGCTGACTGGCGCAGAGCAGCTTAGCAACATGTCATTTTAATTGAGCTGCTTGCTGGCTCGTGCAATTGCCTTTTACTATGTGACTTACTAGAAAATGCTTCTGTAACCCCTCTTGATGCAGAATTAAGTTTTGCATAATTGCCTTCGCACTAGCTCTTGAAGAGTTTTTATAGGGCAATGAGTTAAAATACAGAGCCAGCCCGTCTGCACACACCAAGGGAGCAGCTGTTGTGAGATAACCAAAAGGTCGTACAGATCTTCTAATATTATTTTGTAATAATCTGCACGGCTCTTCTTCTCTGCGTAGCTGTCTGAACTGGCTTCGTATCTCTCTGCATACATGGTCTGCTCCGCAGTGCCTAACCAGAGGCATTCCTCCTGCCGTCTTCCCCAGGGCGCTTCTCAGTTCAGTTGTAGATCAGCTGAGTAATGGTGCGTCCAGCCCATTCTTTCTGAGCAAGGATCAAAACGACTCATGCTCAAGAAAAGGAATAGTAAAGCCAAAAGTGCCAAGGGAATTTTATCCATGCTGTATTCACTTTATTAAAATGGGAAGAGCAAAATACCAGAGGGGGAGGGGGAAGCGGCGCGTTGCATCCATCCTCAGGGAGCCTCGAAAAGCGTGTCTGTGTCGGGTGAACATAACTCACTCCCCTTGCCTTCAGTGCCTTTCCCAGTTCATGCGAGGTAACGGCCAGACTCATGCAGTGCATTAGACCGCCCCCGTCCAATAATATCATTAAACGAGGAAGAGGAGAGCAGAAGTGCCTCAGGAGGGAGAAGTGATTTAATAGCTTCTGCACTATGCCTTCTGCGCACTGAATCAGCGGATGATGTTTATCATTGCTGGAGACCTGGGCCCATCCTGCTCCTCCTGCCTAGCAGGTACATCCCTGGGCTGGGAGCGAGTGTTTTCAGTTTCTTGCTGTGGTCATTGCAGGATATTGATGTCCCAGCAGTGCACCTCCTGCACACTGGTCCACAGTTCGACCCACTCGCTAACTGAAATATGGGGCAAGGAGGATCTACAGCCCCTCTGGTAGCTGCTGGGGAAATGTGGGCTCTTTGTGCAGACAACATCCAGATGTGGGCTCGCCAGCACTCTGCCTCACAGTAAGCAATTCCAAACCTGAGATCTCGGCACTCCTGGAGCCTGTGGGAAATGCCATCTGACTCCAGGCTGTGGTTGGAAACTTTTCCGAGTGTTTACTAGTGGGGGTCAGAGGCCCTCTGACATTGTGAGCAGTGGCTTGGTTGCTCGGAAAAATAGCTCCTCTGTTTTTGCTGGAGCTTTATCTGATGGCTTTGAAGCATGAAGTTTATTTTCCTCCTGCTCTACCTCCTCACTCTGAGCTAGCAGCTTCAGCAGTGCTAGCATAAATAAAGCTCCTGCTCGCTCTTCTCACCTGCTCTCATCCCCTCCAGCTCGCTTGTGCCCTGTGGCACAGCCTGCCGTGATGGCTCGGGGTGCCTGCTCATGCTTCCCCAGCCTTTGTGAGCAGCAGGACAGGAGCGGACCAGGCACCTGGCAGCTGTCTGTGCTCATCTTGACCAGACTTCAGCCCACCCTTGCTGGGCTCTGAGACATGAAGCACTGCAATATCATCTTGTCTGAGTTAAATAAGGGAGAATTTCAAACTAATAAATAACAAATTGGTTAGCAAAAGCGGTGCAATGGGCACTCATTTGCTCAATATCAGGTTCATCCGGCTGTACCTTTTTTGTATTCGGTTTGCAAGGCAGAGTGGGACTTGCAGCAGAGACACCAGAAGGTGTCAGGCGTGATGCTGGGTCCTGCTGCAGCTGGAAGAGAAGCACTTGCCAGTCTGGGCACTGGGACAGCTGGGTGCTTAGTTGCTTGGGCATCAGCGTTGGTGGGCTGGGCTGGTGAAACGATTGATGCTGGCACTTACCTCTGAAACCTGAGAATGTCTTTGGTTATTTCAAACTGCTGTGGGCTCTGCAGGGCCTCACTGCGCTGACTTACTTACGTCTGGGCTTTTTTCCTTTGGGGCTTTGAGGAGGAGGGTCTCCCCACATCCCCTGCCCCTGGAGGCCTCTGTAGCTCTGGGCCCCTGTTGGTGCTGCAGGGATGGGGCACGGTGCAGGGATGGCACTCGTCTCCTCACTTGCCACTAGCAGACTCCTTGCATAGTCAGTGTTTGTCAGCCTGGCAAAGGCACCAGGTCTTTTTCCCCCAGCTAAAGCTGGTTTAGATGCAGGTGGGCTGAGGTCCTCACAGCGTGTCCCCTTGCCTGCTGTTCAGCTGCCTGTGGTTCTTAGCAGGGGTGGGTGAAATGCTAGTGGCAAGCAACCCAAGCTCACCTAGCCATGGGGAGCCAGCTGCTGTCTGGTGGGTGCTATCAGCTGCTAAGACCTATTTCCAGAAATATTTGAAGACCAGAGCCACAGTGCTGGCACATGGGAAGATCCTGCTGTGATTACTTATTAATAATTAAAAAAAAAAGGGAAGAGAGAACATTTTTTCTAAAAGTTGCTGCTGGCAAATAAAGAAGGTGGAGGGCTTCAGGTCTTTCCTCTGGCTGGGAACTGCTCTGTGCTCTGCAGTGGGGGTACCTGTGTAGGGAAGGGTCTATGCTGGAGGGGAAGATGCTGGGACTTCTTTGTGGGATGTTTTTGATGTTGGCATTCACCAGGAGGTGGGGGGGAAAAAAGCCCAAACAAACCACAGAAGGGCATTGGTTGAGCCATTGTGTGAGTGTACAGATTTAAAGAAAACCCATCCAGACGCTTTCTGCTCGAGAATTTTAAAACTAGGGGGTTGACTCAGCTAGCACCTTAACGAATTCTTCCCTTCTCATTTGAACTGACTGAGGATGCTGCTCCTCGTTTGCCCCACTGCCCAGGAAGGTCCAGGCGGTGGCCAGAGTGGAGGTTTTGTGTCCCAGTCTTGCTTGTGTTTGAGTCTGGGATTTGAATGTCTCCCAGGTATCCAAGCTAGGCTGTGTGTGAGCCCGAGTGGTGAAGGCGATGCGACCATGGGAAGCACAATGACCTGCGGCTCAGAAGATGGTGTGCTTGTGTCGACTCGCAGATCCATAGGAGCTGCGTGCTGGCGAGGGAGATCCGGCTCTTTCTGCAGGCTGCTAGCGGTATTGCTGTGCTCAAGAAAGCCTGCTTGTTAATAGAGCCATACTGGTTTACCCCAATGGACTGTCACCCCCAAAGCATGTTGTATGATTCGGGCCCAATTCTTCTCTCACTACTTTAGACCCAAACCTGTCTCTTTCAAAATCACCTTCCTGGGGTACGAGAGCAGAATTTGTCAGTTACCTGATAGATGCAGCCCTGGCTGGCAGGCATTAGTGTCTCTGTGGGATGGAAGAAATTGAGGTTGAAGAGCAAGTATGAGGCTGCAGAGGAGCTGAGAGTCAGGGCGGGCAGTACTTAGGAATCTCCGAGAGATGGGGACGTGCTGTACCAACCCATGAAACCCAGGTGGAGCTCCAGGTATTGTCCTTGCGCATTTCGTGGGTCTGGGGGAAGAGGAGGGATATTGGGGCAAGAGGTGGCCAGCCAGAAGATTAGGGTCCATCTTGTGTGATCTCCAAGATCAGCATCCATCAGTGCTGTTTTTCTGCTGCTTTCATTTACACGAAGACCCGGGATCGGGAGGCCATTGAGCTTTCGTTGCAGCTGCTTTTGCCCTCTCCTGCTCTGCGCTGCGTCTGCATTGTGGCACATAATTTACTCCCTGACTTTCTGTCCTGCAGTTACAGTCCCCGCTCAAAAGTGTGATTACAGCTGTGGCATTGCTGTGGCATTGCCTTTTGTTTGCCACAATACAGCTCTGCTTGGGCAGAGCAGAAAGGAAAAGAAATAATAATGATGCATGGATGGAGGGGAAGATCTGACGTGCCTTTCCAGCCCATTTGCTGTGTATTTCATCTCGGGTGGGGACTCTCATTAACTAGTCACTCTGCAGAAGCAACCTGTACCTAAAGGTTAATTTCCACAGCGGTTGTTGCTGGATTATTTGATGGTGGGTAATTTCTGTCCTCAAAAGATTCTTTTACTCCTACCTTGTATTTAATGAGATTAAATTGCAACTTCTCTGAGACCTCATGGCAGAAGTGTGTATGTATGGCAGGTGGCCACCAAAGCTTTGTGTGGACTTAATAGAAAGGCACTCGGGGAGCAGAGAGAAAACCCTTTCATAATGAGGGGGAAAAATAGTGGCGATGTTTGAAAGCTTCATAGGTGTTAATAAAAGATACTGCTTTTTCAGTTACACAGAATGATAAATACAATGGGCTTCTACACGAGTCTGTCTGTACGACACAAATTATTGTAACATGACTTTGATGTACGCATCATGCTCCTTTTAAGGCCTGGAGCAAGGTGACCCTTTAAATGAGTTGACTGTGGGCAGAGTTTTCTGCAGTTGATATAATGGCGCTGGGCCCTATTCTGACCTTGAAGTGTATCTGTAATCTTTAATTCTACTGATGGTGTGGGGTTTTTCTTGGAGAAGCTAGTCCTAATGCAACGGCGATCCAGCAAGATCACCGAAGGCAACAGAAATATTTCTGTTCCGTGTTGGTGTAGTTGATACCGGGGGTGATCTTTGACAGTTGCTGCAGGGTGCTCATGTTTGATGTAGGTGGGGCAGCAGATGGGCAGAGGTGAGTGCACGTAGCCTTGGGTGGGCGAGGGGTTCTGTGCATGGTAGGGAGGTCTGCGCTCTGCCTTGCACGCTTGTCCAGCCTTGCTGTTGTGCAGATGCTGAAATGCACCAGGAGGTGGGCTGATGGTGTTGTCCGTTCCTATCCCCTCTAATACAATGTCTCCAGACTGCTAAAGCTGATGACATCTAGCACTGAATGCAGTTAAATATGTTTGACGTTGAACCAAAAAGCTTCCCTGTGGCTGTTCTGGAAGATTTTTGCCAGTGTGGTGTTTTGTGGTTTTTTTTTTTTTTTTTTTTTTTGTGTGTGGAGGTTTAACTCCTTGCTCTCGACCTCAGATTCTGGGCAGTTCACGAATCTCTTACTAGTAGGTTCCTGTGTTCACCTGGAAGGAACAAGTCTGAATATGTGAAATTCAACAAGTGTCAGGTGGGTGAAAAATCCCCTTGAGAAAATGCTTTAGAGACAGACGAGAGCCGCTGGATGCTTCTCCTGCATCTCTGTAGAGAGAACAGGCGCAATGCAGGCTGCGGGTGGGTGGTCAGCATCCCAGGGTGTTGCACCGATGGTGAGGTGGGGTGTCAGGCTGGGCAGAACCAGAACCAAGCCTGAGTTGTGTTTTAAGGTACTGGTGCAAAGGCTTTTTGTCTTCTCAGTTGCCCAGCAGCTGTCGGACAGCAGTGCTATGCATGCAGGGGAGGAAGGCCGGCTGCACTAACATCTCAGGGCATCTCAGCTATGCAGTGGCTCTTGTTTCGCTGCTGTTAAAGACCTCTTTTTTGGGCCTGGGGTGGGGGGAGGAGGGGATGCTGGAGATCCCCAAAGCAGGACCCTCATCTGAGCCAGTGCCTGCAGCTCAGAGACCAATCCCACTCCTCCGTTCTTCAGGCTGCCCGGGTGTTATCCTGGCAGTGCTGCCCCTCGGGCCGCTGTATTTTCGTAGTGGCACTACCCTGACCTTCTCTGCCTCTGGGGACTGCTCCGGGGTTACAGCAGGTGCCTCTGGCTGGAGTAATCCCAGGCTGGAGCTGCTTGCCGCAGCCTTTTCTGGTCATCCCACCTCCATTCCCCAGGCGTGGGTGGGGGTCTCAGCTGCCAAGGGGAAGGGCGCCTGCTGTCCCAGGGGCCAGGTGTCAGCACATGGAGCCAGGGTGCGTTTCAGCTGTCCGGGGATTAGCAGCAGGGAGCCACGTGCAACGTAGGCACTGACGCAAACCCTCTTGCGTGAGAGAATCACAGTCCTCCTTCCCCCTGGCACAGGCCAGCAGCCTCCCCAGGAGATGACCTGGGACCCACGCGTAGTTCCCCTCTGAGATCACCTACTACGCTGTTACGGAGCTTGGCCCTGGCCTGTGCATGTGGTGCATTTGAAATGGCCAGCCAGTGATTCGGGGCACATGTTTTGCTTTTTAAAAGCATTTGTTCCTGACCACGTCTCTCTGCTTATCTCCTTAATTATCCGCCTGGGAGCTTTACTTTGTTCATCTCAGCAATGTATTACAAGGGTAACATGCAAAAACACTCTTGTGTGAAGAGTGGCCATGTTGGGGGCTGGTTTAGAGATGGAAAGGCAAACTGTCACCCTGGAGAGGAATAAATTCAGATGTTTTTGTATCGTTTGTAGATGTGGGCAAAATGAGTATCAATAACCTGAGTCATACCAAGCTCCGGTGTGAAATGGAGGGAAACACTGTTCCCTTGTAGGAGAGTGAGATTTTGACATTGGTGTCTAATGGGGGAGTTCCCACAGATCTGGGGAGGGTGGTCTCTCTTCTGGCATGCTGAAACACTGTTGTGGTTTTTTCCTTCCCCCCAAGCGTGGTTAAGAGTCAGGCACTTCCCTGTCTGAACCGTTGCATCTTATTCTCCAAGCAGTGAAATGGGATTTGGCAGCACTGACTGTTTCTGGGGCACAGCGAGAATAAATTTGTGTTTGCAAGAAAGCACTTGTCCTGGTAGTTAAAAGAACCTGTGAAAGATGTCTTACAGGTGTACTTGTGCGTGCTGCCTTCCCAGTGCCGTTGTTGCCTTGACGCAGTGCACACCAGATACCTAACGAACGGGCAGCCCTCTGTAGAACGATTCCCCATCAGCTTTAAAACCCACTTCTCAGGGAACTATTTTCATCATGTGGTGCTCGGGATTTACTGCAACGGCCGGTATGGCTCGCTGGGCATGAGCAGACGATCAGATCTGATGGACAAGCCTCTGACTTACCGAACTCTGAGTGACCTCATCTTTGAATTTGAAGACTCCTATAAAAAGTACTTGCATTCAGTCAAAAAAGTAAAAATTGGATTATACATCCCACACGAGCCACACAGCTTTCAGCCCATCGAGTGGAAACAGCTGGTCCTCAATGTATCCAAAATGACGCGCACAGACGTCAGGAAGGAGCTGGAGAAGTTTGCCCGGGATATGAGGATGAAGGTAAGTCTGTGCCCCTGGGCGGTGGACTCGGAGGTGGGTGTGCCTGGTCCAATCCTGCAGAGGTTGGTCTGGCTCCACGGCAGCAGACTGACCCCGGCCTGAGATTAAGGTGGCATCAGGTGGGCTGGAAGTGTGCTTACATCTGTCTCAGTGGTTCTCCCACAGGGTTTGACGTGTTTGCACGCCCCAATAGCTATCTTTTAGTTCAAGGATCTCCCCTTCAGCCTGGGAAGCCCTTGAAACCCGTACTCGTCCCTGGCCATCAAGGAGCTATTGCCCAGTTTGCTTTTCTCACTAACTCCAGAAGAAGGTGGCTGGGAAGAACCAGTGGGGCTGGGGCTGGTGGGGTGGGTGGCCTGGCTGCAGGTAGGGTCTCAGCTCTTTGCACCTGAGCTACAAGTGGTGCCATAGGACGGCTGTGTTGGTGGTTGCTTCTCCTTGCAGGGCATGCCGGTGGGCTTGCCCTGCGACGCCTGATGTCCACCACCCTCAGCTAAATTGCAAAGAGCGTTACATGGGAAAGGCGAGTAAAGCAAGTCCCTGACAGGCTGGTGCTTCCCCACTGGCTGGCTGGACTGAAGAGCCTGGAGGGAAACAACGGGGGAGACAGGGCAGGCTGCCAGGGGCCTGGAGGGTTTGGCTGCCCTTGGGGATGAGGGGTGTCCCTGACCGTGCCGCCGGGGCCGGTGTGGGGGACGAGCTGGTTGTGGTCGTGGTGGAAGGGGATTTGGTGCTTTTCCAGCCCGCTGCTGGCAGCGGGAGCAGAGCAGGTGTGTTGCTAAGTATGGGGCTGGCTCTCATGGAGAGTCATGCGGCATCGCATCCAAGTTATTCTGGGTTCCCGTCCCCAGCCCTGCGGAGGAATGGCTCCTACGTTGCAGCCGCGTGCCTTTTTGGCTGAGGCCCCTGTCACCTCGCCCTGACCTTGGGCTGAGTGTCGTCAGTGGCATCATAGCCCCTATGTCCTGCTGCCACCTTGCCTGCCTTGCCAAGGAGTTTTGAGGGCCAGCTTGTACCATACCGTCACCTTAAGCACATATGCTTGATTACAGATGTAATGAAGCTTTTTCCCCCCTTCTTCTCTATTCATGCGCTATTAATACCATCTAGAGAGCAAAGAGCTGAAGCAAACTCTAGTTAAAGAAGTCCATATGGGTGGATGATTTACTGAGCTTCGTACTTGCTTTTGATAGAGGGACCAGCTCTGTGTGTGTGCTGATCTGTGACACTGGGTCCAGTCCTTGAAGTGCCTCAAGGCCAGGGCCACAGCCCTGTACCCTTGAAGGCTGAAGGCCCTGCCTCTTCCCTTGAGTTAATTCAGAATTTGAGCCACTTGATTCACAGGGCTCCCATTGTGAGGGGGCTGACTTTGGAGGATCAGGTCTTAAAAATAGCCCAGAGTGAGAGTGTCGTGCTGATGGACTTCTGAGGTTGGAGGGCCTGAGGGATGTGGGCAAGTGTGTGAATGGACAGGAGACCTGCTGAAGGGTCCCACTGTCGTACAGAGTTCAGCTGCCAGCCTGGGAAGGGATTGCCTCTGTTTGCAGAGAGGGGAGCTGGAGAGGGCTGTTTGGCTGTGTGAGTTTCCTTCAGCTGAGGCTCAAAGCCGTTTTTCTGATCGCTTGCTGTTGCCAGCTCTGCAGAGAGCTGTGGATGAGACCTGTTGTTCAGTATTTAGCTGGGAACTGAATTGGTGACACCAACTAATTTTTGCCGGGTGCCCCTGAACAGCTATCACATGATAACAGCTTTGGGTTCCTCTTAACCTGGGCAGGGTTTGAATCAGCCCCAAGGGACTGAAGGTTGTTTGTGTGCTGTCCCCGCTACTGTATAAAGCTCTTTATTTTTAGTTTTTATTTTCAGTGAATCATTGCCTTTATTGAACGCCTTTTTTTTCCCTCCCCCATCACTTGCAGATTCTGAAACCCTCAAGTGCCCATTCTCCGATGAAAGAGAGATCACGGGGCAAGTCGTTGTCCCCTCGCCGAAGGCAAGCTAGCCCTCCGAGACGGGCGTGCAGAAGAGACAAATCGTGAGTATTCCTGCTGCTGTCACTGGTGGGTCAGAAGTGGAGGGTGATGATGTATTATTTTTCTGTACAAAACTTAGATGCGTGCACTGGCATATATAGGAAACCTGCACCAGGTATCTTGGTTGCCTGAGAGGCTCCAGAAGCTGCCGGTGCTGCTGATGTCCGGGCATCACTGTGCTTACTGCTGCCTGATGGCCCCTCCACGCACTGTCCTTGGAGGCCCCGATGGCCTTTGCTTGGTGAAATTCTACAGGGTGTTGGGTGACTGTGAAAGTGGAAGCGTGGGTTTTGCCTTTTGTCTTTTCAGTCTTTATACAGTCCACTTGCTGGAGAAATGAACCTAGCCTGGGGTGCAGGGGACCTGTACAGAAGGGAAAGTAGTTTCATCACACTTAGGGGTGTTCAGAGAGAGGTGTTAAAAACAGGAGGATGTATCCGCTAGCAGCGGTGGGGTGCCCTGCTGTCATGGTCACAGAGGCAGAAATCGGATTCTTCGTGATGAGCCTTTGTACGGAGCTGTTCTGATGACGTGGTTTTTGCTGAGGACTGTCCAACTTACAGGGATGGTGTAAAAGTAAACTTTTTCACTTCTTGCCAAAGTGGAAGCATCACTTGCATTCTATTCTTTGATTGTAATTGGCTTAAAAAAACCCAGACCACTTCCCTTGTGTCGTAGCTAATAGTTTTTTCTTTGTGCGGGGAAGGATGGACTAGCTGCATGTAATACCTCTAAATGGATAAAACCGAGCTTCGGGATCACAGGCCTTTTACAGCCACTGGCAAGTCAGACTCCCGTACCTCAGATATGGAAGTGTTGAGTTTTAGCTGTACCGCTTCACGCCAGGAAGCCGACAACTGTGAAAGCCTATACGTAACCCAGATTAGTCACATATTTATGATCATCGTTTTTTAAATAGGCTCCCAGACTACTGTCTCAGCACTTATTTATTTATTTTAAAGCAGCTAACAAAGACGTTAGACTAACCTTCTAAAGATAACTTCAAGATACTTTAGCAGCAGATGATTTCACAGCAGGCTTTTATTTTTACATGTGAATTCACACTCAGTCCACGATGCTGTACTTTGGGCTTCATCACTGAGAGCTCCTTGTTTAGTGCGTGGATAATTATAGTTGCAGTCGGCTCGGCTGCTCCAGGCTTGTTCACCTCCTAGATTCGCTTTGAGGGATGGTTTCGTCTTTGGGTTTCTGATAGTGCTTCTGCAGTTGCTGGAGTGGGTCACGTATGTCTGGAGAGAATCTCACTGGGCTTGGAGACTTGCCAGCTGGGCTGGTTTCCTGAGAGAGCTGCTGGGCACAGGGCTGCTCTGCTGTGCCTCGTTCCTCCTTGGCAGCTTTGCTTTTCCAGGACAGAAAGACAAGTGAAGTACTGGTGGCCTTGCTGTGGCTGCAGCACCTGTTACCTGCTTGGTGGTTCTGCTACATTGCTCTGTATCTGGAGTGAATTGTATGTTATTTAAAAATAAACACCATGGTACAAGATCTAGGACCCAGCATGATGCGGGGAGCAGGAGACCGAGAGCAAACTCCACACAAAACTTTCATTTCTGCTCTGGTGGAAGGTGTTGAAGCATCTCTGAGCAGGTGGGAGCTCTTTCAGCATGTGCTTTGTGGCTGTGTGACAGCCCTGCGGGTCCTGCAAAGCCCCCTCACAAGCCTGGCCGGCACGCTTGGAAGGAAAAGGGGAGCGAAGGAGCTTTTGGCAGGTCCGGGGCCCTTGAGCAGACCCAAGAGGCTGCTCACTACTAGAAAAGTGATGCCAGGGAGAAGAAAAGGGTTCCTGGTGTTCAAATGATGCTTCGGTGCAGTGGCGCTGGTGGCTCAAAGGCTGACTGTGCCTTTGGCCCCAGGGGGAGTGATGCTGCTGTAGGGAATTCCCTTCTGGTGATAAAACCTTTTCATTTCCAAAATCGAGATCTGCTGCCTTCTGCAAGGGGAGGTCTCTGAGACCTGAAGGGGGAATGGCACCCCCTCATTAGGGGTGAGCTGAATGACACATGCCAGCATGTACAGCGGTTGATGCGGGGTGAGAAATGTAAGAGGGGAAATCAGGTATTTTCTTCGGCATATTGATGGATCTCTGGGAACCCAGTTGCAGTGGGAGGCCTTTGTGTTACACACAGAAGAAAAAAGACTTTCAGGCTTTCTAGGCTTTAGGCTGAAATCCTAGCTGAAGAAAGCTGTGCTTACCAACACTGTGTTTTGTTTCTTTGTGGACCTCTTACATGCTGTAATTACAGCTCTTTAGAGCTTGCAGGGGAGAGGGAGAGAACTGTTTTGCTCTTAAGGATGAGCTGGCAGGGGCTGAATAACACATTCGTTTGAGAGGCTTCACCTGCTGTTGACAAGCTGTTATTACAGCCTGGTTTTTGTCAACAATAAAATTATACAGGCCTGCTGGGACAAATATCCCAGTGAAAAATATGTGAACTGGAATGGTGAACTGGAATGGCTTTGTCGGATTGTTTCTGCAGGACAAAGGCTGAAGCGGTACTTAAAGAAACAAGTGGATTTTACAGCCTCAACCCTTGAACTTCTCACCCTGATTCCTTACTAGTTCGTTAGGTAAATACTGGTGGTGGCTGCTAGCAAGGCCAAGGTAGTGTTTTAGCCTGGAAATACAGCTGCAAGGCAGGCAGGGTATGTTTGCAGGACGCGGGTGACAACGCCAGTAAGCAGTACGTGCCTGTCTAGGAGACTGGTGTGTAGTCAAATTGCAGCTCATTAACTGAGCTACGTAAGGTCTTAGCCCACAGCTGGTGTGATCCTGCTAAGGGTGGCCAGAAGACAGGATGAATGAAGAGGAGACAGGGTGGTGTGAATCCGTCTGGTAAGTCTGAAGCTTTACTGTGTCCACTTGTCCATCCTGTGAAGTCCCAAACCAGGAGGGTGCAGTAAATTGCAAGCCACTGTGCTGGAACAGGCATCATCCTCAACAGAAGTGCTGGGAGCTGGAGGGGTTTGGGAGAGTTGATAGGAGTTTGGAAGGGAGCATCATGTGGCAGCCTGAAGCGATCTCTGCTCCTAAATGTCAGTTCACCAGATCTATTTCCTTTTGATTTCATACATGCATGCTCTGTGAGTGTCATAGCAACACTGGCCGTGTGTGCTTCTGGCCTAATGTAGCTGTTGAAAGGAAAATTCTGTTAGTCCAGTATATTAGGATGTGCAAGGGGGCAGGATTATATTAGGATTATATTAGAATGTACAAAACCAGGCAGATTTAGTGCAGACAACTGGTGAATAGTGTGTACCCAGCAGCTCTGCACAGCTTATTCACCTGCTCATTGTCAGGGCACCTTGGACGGGAGCTGTGATCTGATGGGCCAGTACAGCAGAGGTCCCTTGCGTCAGCGGCGACGTTTGGCATCGGGTCGTTTGCCAGCCAAGGTGAACAGGGGCTGCAGTGCCTCTGCTCCAACAAATCCTCTTCCTAAAACCCTGAAGAGAAACTTAGGAGGACAGCTTGTTTGTAGCTATGTGCTAGAGAATTGTCATGGAGTGGAAATGGCCAAGTCGCCATGTGTGTCCAGTGACTCCCCATCTCTCCTGGATAATCGGAGAAGGTAGAGCCATCCAGGCATGCTTTAATTAAAACCATATTCTGGCTTTAATTAAAGGGAGGGAGAGAGGGAAGGAGGGAGAAAAGGGTGGGAAGGGAAGAGGATCCCGAAATTGGAGGGAGGGAGGGAGGGAGGGAGGGAGGGAGGGAGGGAGGGAGGAAGGACACTGGAAATTTCATACAGTGCATCTCTCACTGGTCTCGGAGTCCTGCACAAGGTCTGAGGGATGCAGCTTGTAGCTTGTTTTCTGGCTAGTCAAATCCCATCTGCTCTGAAGCAATAAAGTGGAAAAATCCAAACTATCTTAGAATGACTTCTTCAGGTGCAATCCCTTCCTGCAAGTGAGAGATCAGTGAAGACACCCTCCCTTCTGTGAAGTACTCACAAACTGGGACAAACACGAGGCAGGGTACAGGGCAGTACTGCAGAGAAGATGATGGGGTTATTAACAGAGGTGCTTAAATAAGTGGCAAAAAACCAGATTGCATTCAATGTGCGACTAGGCAGAAGAGCATTAGTTGTCCATAGCAGTGTCCCCAGCTCTCAAATGCTGTGTGAATTCTCAGCAGAGATCTGATGTTAGCAGCACTGCTCTTTTAAAAAAAAGAAAAAAAAAATTTGAATCGAAGAATTCAAGAATATTTCCAAGGCTCTGCCACACATGTTTGTGTGTATATAGATGTAATCTGTAGATCCCCAGCTGCCGCCCAGTGAGAAAAGAGTAAGCGCAAGAGCTGGAAGCCAGGTCTGAGGAGCGGCGGGAAAGCGCTGGAGCCGTTGCCAGCTTCGCGTTGTACTACTTGGGCTTTAGCTGTGTTTTTGCCGTGAAGCTGACAGGCTGTAGAGTCTACTTGGAGAAACGTTTATTTTAAACAATGTCTTTCTTTAGAAAAGCAAACATACGGCTTAGTGTGAAATTAGCGAAGAGCCTGGAATAAGCTCTCAGATTAGACACTTCCATAGACTGCAAATCACCAGGATTGTTTCGGTTTGACAACTTTGTTGCAGGAGCTGTTCCGTTGCTCGCTAAACAGGGAGAGACTGATTGCTCAGTCTTAAGGTTTCCTTTGGCTCGGGGTGTTGATATGCTTAAAGGGCTTGACAGCACACGCATGTGTGTGACTATTCAAGCGAAGAGCTGGACTGTATCAGAATAGAAGATGCCGGGAGGCTGAAGGGAGTTCATCTTCTGTTTTCTGTTTGGTGGGCTCTAGCCCTTCGCACAGACCTAGCCAAGAGGAATGGGCAGGTTCAGAGAGAGACAACGCGCTGCGGCTGTGTGAAGGGCCTTGCCTGTTTGCTCTCGGTGATGTCAAACAGCACAGTTGAGTTGGAGTTACCACCTAGCACCCACCTCTGTGCAGACATGAAATAAACTAATACCTCCACTCTGTGTGGTGATCGGCTTTTTTGCACGCCAGGTAAAAGAACGCTGATTTTGGGACAACATCAGCACCTTCCACGTTATTCTGAAAGCCTGAATCGTGCTCTGGGGTAGATTGTGGGCGGGATGTGTCTGGTTTTAGATACTCATTTAGGCCCTCTCAAGTCTGAGTGAGAGGGGCACTCTCAGGCTCAGATCATGGACTCCAGGATGGGACGACTTGTTCTTTGCTGGCGCTTGGCTTCAGAGGCAACCCACACGGGCAGCTCAGTCACACCAGTTCATGTGGCAAATTCAGCAGGATCGTGCTCATGATGAAAAAATTAGATCTAGTCAGTCCTACTTTGAAGTAAACTGTTCCCAGTGTGACAACTGCTCTCTCCACTCCTGCATGGCAGTGTGGGATTGCTGGTGAGCGGTGCCTTCTTCCCTCCTTTGCTCGCAGGCCTGCAGTGGTGGACAAGAAAGGAGACCTGGCCACGCTCAACGAGGTAGGTTACCAGCTCCGCATCTAACGAAGCCATACGCCAAACAGAGGGCTTCCCTGGTGCTTCCCGCTGCACTTTACCTGCACTCCGTTGGAAGGAAAAAGGAATGGGACTATTTATTAACTTGTGGACGCTTATAATCAATATCTTACCTAGAAAATAGAAGGGGGGAATTTTTTTTGGTGGCAGTATTTATTTTCTTTCATTTTATAGAAAAGGCGTCAGTGAAGAGAACCCCTCCATGTAGCAGGTGACTCCAGTGGTGTGAGAATTTCTTCAAATATAATTTCCCTGTGCAAGTATCAATTGAATTTGGGCATTATGCTGAGAAGCAGTGTTGGGACAACTAAAAAATCATATTCTTAGTGGTAAGATGTGCTGGAGTGCAGTGCAGTCTAAGAAAATCATATTCAGTATTAATATTTAATTCAGCAATAAAAACAAGCAGTGCAGAAGTGGCATGAGTTTTTAAAGTATCAACATTACCTCACTAAACCTAACAGATATGCAAAACTGTCAATATTATTGTTTTGTAACTAATTTGTACTGTTTCCCAGCATTTCTGGTAGTATTAAACCAGCACTGGATGTTTACTGCCACATGTATTATTATTTTGTGCATGTTGCTGAGAAATGTTAAGTAATAGTAATATGTAAGTGTATTCTTAAACACTGACATCTTATTAGGAAAAAGATGAGGTTTTGTTTTTTTTTTAAAAAATGGGAGTAACTGATGAATAATGAATTTTTAAACTTTCATAATTTTTTTATACTTTGTCACAAGTTTTTAGTCTTTGTGGACTACACTGCTGAAGCACAAATGTAGAGACTGCTGTTTTGTAGAGACAAGCGTTCACCCACTGGTCAGTTTCTCGTATGTGTTCCTGGAATAATGGGAAAAATGTCAGAATTGCTAACTTGAGTCTATACGTTTTCTTTCAACACTTGTATGTAACTTTGAACCTTGTCTTTGAAAGGCTGAGCAGTCTCAGATGGTGATGCCTTGACATCTTATATTAAGATCAGTCATTGCAGGCTGAAGTTAACCTTCTGCCATGCTGCTGTAGGGAGTTTTTCCTATATGTGTTGTAGTAGCAACGGCTTAGTCAGACCTGAATAAGGAAGCTTGTACTGGAACAACTTCAGCAATAAATCAAATTGTACGTCTGAAATAACAGCTGAAAATCAAGCTTGTCTGCTTGCTCCCTACTCAGTCCTTTTGCTCTAAGACTGAGCTAAGGACCTGTGATGGACGGCAGCGTTCCCAAGTGACGAGGTAAGACTTTCATTGGGGTCTGCCATTTGCATTAGTGAATTTCTCTGGAAGCATTCGAGTGCTGCATTCCTGAAAATATTTTATTAGGTGCCTAAACAGAAACTGGTTTATTGTACAAGTCCAGCCTCTACCCTTTGTGCTGTGCTTATAGATGATACTGCCATGGGCCTTGTGTACCTCCCCTCCTGGACATTTACTTTTTTGGGATCTTGCTGAAGAGAGGACATTGTAACGCAGTGACAATAATGCTTACTCAGACTGAATGACTTGAGCTCCTAGAACACTTGTATCAGCCAGCAATTGAGTGAATACAGAAGGAAACGATTGCTTGTACGCAGACCTCATTGCTCAGAAAAAGTCAATGAATCTCGCCTACTGAGGACAGGAAGACAGCAGCATGACCCAGCAACCTTCTGCAAACAGTAAAAGGCTTTCTGCTAATTAGGCTTCAGAAGGACTAGAAAGATGACTTTTCAAATGTATTACACTTCTTTATACAAGATTACCACTTCAATTACAAGGAGGCCTTTCCCATCCTTCTTTCTGCAAACTTTTCCACTCCTGTGTTCACAACAGGAATTTTTTTGGTTCAGGAGTGAAATGGGAGAGAGGGAAGTACTCATTTTAGTTTTCAACTTTGTGCTGCCCAGTGTCTTGTGACGTAAGTTTTTTTTAATGTATTCCTTAGATTTCCAATGACTAAAATGATGGGAAAAACTTACTTTGATCAGCTGTATCCTACAGCACAAGGTTATCTGCTAAGTCGCAAGTTTTTTTTTCTATGCAACCATGGTTTACTTCAGCTTAAGTAATGGTGGTTGATATCTAGTTTGTACTGTTCAGCACAATTTATTTTCTTTAACCTCTAATTTACACTGAAGCTTTTTAATGCCATAGAGGTGTGTGACAAATTGCTTTTGGTTCTTGTTTTGAAGTTGAGCTGAAATATTCTCTTGAAACTTGCCTATGATAGCATTTGTCTTAAGTGTGGTTCTAGTGACTGTTACTGCAACGTGGTCAAATAATAGTGTAGAAAACATGCATGACTTTTTTTAATCACTTGTATGTTTATGCACAGCATGAAACCTCAATAAAATATCATGGTAGTTTTTTTAATAACTTAGGGGATTTTTTTGGTCCTGTCCCAGTTTCTATTCCAGAAAAGATCAAGTTGTTTCTAAAAATCAAGACAGGATAAAGCAGATTTTTTCTAAGATTGTTAAATAGCTACCTCATTTGTTATTCTACAAAGAAATCACTGAACATAAAGGCCTTAAACCTACCCTGTAGCTAACCATTAACGGGTTTTACAAAGAAAGACTGAAACAAGCCTCTACATGCTGAAAATACATTGTTATAGAACAATAAACATCCCTGAACTAGAAGCACTGATGTCTGCATCATGTCATCAAGCAGCTTCTGCTTTTTTCTTTCAGTAGTAGATTGGCCCTTTCCCCATGTTATTGTCATTAAAATGGAGAAAACTCTTGAGGTGACAGCTTCCCCTTTTGTAAATGAAAGCAAATTATCATAGTCCTTTAATAGTAATAACCTACACTAATGAAGTAGAACAAATATTTTACTGCCTTAATGGTTTAATGTGGGTATCAGGGAAGTGGGGTATGTTTTTCATATGGCCATCTTTACTGCCTTGAGGAATCTGGCCATTTTAAAGTGTCACAGCAATGCACAGTATCTGAATACAAACCCAATATGGAAACCATGGATGAGCAAGTCCAAAGCAGCTGCTTTTACATGAGCACAAAACTTAAGATTCAAACCAGCATTGTAAATAATCAGGGTGTTTGGCCTGGCCTAAGTAACTGCTTCTATGTAAAAGAGAAAGGAATTGATGTGAAACCTCAGGCTTTAGACAAGCCTGAAAAGTGATGCTCAAGTTAAGGCTTATTCTAAATAGCAGAACTTCTCTGTAACCCACCCTGCCCTGTTCAGCAGCCCCTTTGCCAGCAGTGCTCTAGAGCAGCACTGTTGAGGTCTTGTGCTGCTCCCCACAATGGAGACAACACACAGTCCTCGAGGCTAGCAAGCCTCCTTGTTCTTAACACAGGCTACACAGGCTGCTACAGCTGAACATTTTTAGCTGTAACCAGGATCTACCAGAAATCTGTTGCAGCTGGTTAAGTATGTTTGCATCTATCAGCTCCAGCTTTGAGAATGTGATTTTTAAGTATCCAAGTAGAGCACAGTATTGAAGAGGTAGTCATCTACAGCATTAACTTGCCTGTTAGCAACAAGTAGAAGAAAGCTCCTCAGTCACAATTACTTATGAGAAAAATAGGCCCCTTCCAACTTCCAAGCAATTTAAGCTGAATGTTTTGGTAGGTAGTCCTATTTTTCAGTGTAACACTGAAATACTTTCTCAAGTCAACGGGTTTGCAATTACTACCACTGTACTTCCTGCATTATTCTCAAAGCATGAAGTAATCACAGTTGTAATTCTGCCGTCAGCAAAAGGAAACCCAGACAACAATTCCAAAAATTAGGTTGGAGAAGAACAAATGTTTCTGAGAGACAAATGCATCTGAATGTGATTTCAGGAATGTGGGTGCTGGTTTTCCAGCACTACACTGAAAGGCAGTTTTCCAAGTGCCCCTTTTAAGTCAGTTTTACGTACATACATATCCCATCTCTAGTTTGACCAAGTTACAAGACTTGTTTCCAGGCCCCCTGGCTCCCTGCAAGTTTCCTATTCAGACATTCTTTGGGGTTTTTTATTTTGTAAATGGTATTTTGCACAGAATGTTTATCAGTGCATTATGCGAGTAAATATAAAATCTTGATCATTTAATACCTCAGGAGCTGTTATTTCAATATACAACTTGACATTTTTAATAACTAAATAGAATAAAAACATCTGTTCAATACATATGAAGCCTCAAGTGTTGAGGACTGACTTTTTCCCCCTAAAATTTTTTAATTTTGCTAGAAGTTTTCATGCTCATTAAACGGGGTTTTATTTCAGATACTTTTAAAAAAATTCCATTGAATGCTACCTATATTTAAGCTTTTAGAAGTTGAAGTAATTTTTTAGAACATAAATACTTGCCTTACTGCAAAGCTATCTTCTTCCTTTGGAAGTTCAATCTTGCAGCCTCTGCACTGACTGCACTCTGGGTAACTGAGGAAATTCCTTTGTGGAAGTATTTAGACAGAAGTGTCTACAGAGCAACTTTGTAGTAAAACATTATCCTCAGCTCTTTATATGAAGTGTAGCATACACACAAACTCATTCCCCTTTACTTGAAGAAGCACATAGTTCTCAGAATAATCAGTTTTACTGTGATTTACAATAAAAACCATTTACAGCATCTCTGAAAAATATTGCCATTTTGAGACTGGCACAGATGTTTTCCATTATCAGAGGAAGCTACTTTAAAATCTTTTTGCCTTAAAGACTTCATAAAGTAATTTGAACATTTTTTAAAAAGTCTGTTTAAAAAGCCTACTTTAAACAACACTAACAAATCAGCATGCATGCAAACTTATTTAAACTGGACCAGCAGTGCTTGAATTAACCTTTAAAAAAATAACCACATGAAGAGAGAAGGTGAAGGCAACTTTTACCTACACAAAAAGTCCTTTGGATATTACCGTTCAATAAGCCTGAACTCTGCTAGCAATGGCAGGTGGTCAGAAGGGTTATTTTCATTGGGAAGACCATTAACAGTCCAAAGATCTTTCTCTGTTAGAAGTGCCAGCCTGCCAAGAAGTTTCAGACCTCCATGAAAAGAATCCTCCGCTCCTGATTAGGAAAAAAAGAAAAAAAAAAAAAAAAAAGGTGGAAACTTTCATCAGTGTGGGCTAAAAATCATACATTCATACGTACGCAGGAGGAGGAAAACAGTATGGCAGAAGTAATTAGTTCCATGCAAAATCACCAATAAGGCAGTTCAGAAATTCTTCTTGTTTACTATTACTCTCATAGTAGAAATTATAATCGGTAGAGCTTAAAGTACTTGGGAAGAGACTACCCCTCTATTTTGGGGAGGCATAAATTGATATCGGAAGGGTAAGGGATTTAATTGTTCATTGTAACTCCCCTAAAAAAGCCTCACACAATCCAGTCCTATACTCCAGCACAACAACATTGCTCAGCAGAGCTGACACTTGCAAAATGAAGCATCTTTTGCAAGGTACTGGTTCACATAACATTTTATTTCTGTATCCTCAAGCACACCGTTATCCAGCAGGCAAGTCATACAGGAACTCTTGCTCATAAGGATGAAAGCCTTCTGGCACTGCCCTTCCGAAGTGTTCAGCATAAGAAAGGGACCTTCCTCCATTATTTCCTGCTACCCATCCCTATAATTGCCTAAATAACCCCCAAAACAAACAACACACCAGAAAAAAATCCACCCCCCAAGAACCACCTGCTCATGCCCCAAGAACACTTCTCATGGAAGAGGGGAAGATGACTCACAGCCTTGCTATTATTACATCTTATTACTACACTATACTTAACATGTTTGTGTCATAAAAAAAACAAACCCCAGAAAACCATCATCAGTAAAGAGTAACAAGCTTTTCCCAACTCAAGTAAAGAAATTTCATCGAGAACAATATCCTTTCAATGATGTGTCAAACCTTTAGGCTTCTTGAGCTATTTACTTGAATGAGAACTATTCAGCAACCCTGGCTATTGCTTTGAGAGCACAGAGATGATTCTGAGCAGGCTGAGTGCTTTCAGGACCACCAAACAGCAGCTGTAACTTTGACAAGAGTGTTTTCTGTAGGAAAGTGGTAAGCAATTTCAGAACTTCCTGGCTGAACCTGGTACTGGCTTACCAGTAGGTGTGTTTTAAAGGACTGTTAAACTCCTCGGACAGTTCAACAGCTTCACTCCTTTGCCATCTGCCAGCTTTCCAGTTCTCTGACAACGCAGCAGCTGCTTATTGCTGAAGGGTTTTTTTTTTACTGCAAAGATGTCTCAGCAGCCCTAGAGCACAGGCCTGCCCAGCTCTCGAGCCACACTCACCATTTGGCACCGCACCTGCATGCCTACAAAGGAGCAGTCTGTTGCTACACAGAGCCTGGTCTGCACGCAGCGATTCATGTCAGCTCAGAGCACTCTGGAACCAGCAAAACGGAGTCCTGCAGGACTCGGGTAGGTACTGAACCCTGCTTTCACAGCAAATCCTGAATACCAAACCAAATACTTGGCTAAGCATGCCACAGACTAAAGCACGAAAACTTTCAAAAAAACACCCTTTAAATGAGGGGGGAAAAAAAAAAAAAAAAAAAAAAATCAGTCAGCCTAGACCACATTTCATACTCACTTGTTCAGACTTTGACAGCCTTCCATACAGAGGCCCAGGTCATGAGAAAACTGAAAATCCAGACTATTACTTAGCTTCTACAAACTAATGAATAAAAGCTACACCAGTTTAAACTACTTGGAGAATTCAAGTTTTGTCCCATTCCGTACTCTGATGTGGGGTGAAGAATCTATTTGAAAAACAACTGCAGAAAGAAAAAAGTGCTATAGCTCTGCTGGGGCAATGATGGTGCAACAAAATATATAAGCAGGCAAATTAGGATGAAATTTTGCACAGGGATGCACTCTGAAATCACACAGCATTCAGAAGCCGTTTAGATACTTCTCATATCCTAGTTTTTCAGTCAAAGCTTTTATTTCTGTATTGTCAAGCTTTTGTATTTGATATTTTACATTAAGATAGCATTTACTGTGCACGTTATGACAAATGAGACTTTTGTGCATTGACTCAATGAATTTTAACAATCTAGTCTCAAGGGATGAGAGATGAAGGTGGTATTTTCATTTCACGTACTGAAAACAATGCTCATTTATGAAAGTCAGTTGCAATCTACAGTGGGAGCAGGTGTGGAATCCAGGTTTCTTTGTTCCAAGTTCTGCAGAGCCATTTATCTGACAGCACTGCACTGTGCAATGACCTCTGACGACGGCGCCTAAACCACAGACCTAACGATGACGTGGAAAACGCCCTGTGCTCGGCAGCATCCCCGGTAAGAGCACCAACGCAGCGAAGGCCAGCACGGTGCTGCCCACCAGGACACGCACCCGCAGAGGTACCACGTCTACCTTGCACCATCTGCTGAGGTTTAGCTGCAACTGCACTCGAGAGAGTGACAGCTGGGCATGTGCAAGGGACTGCTCGTAGAGCACAGGCCAAGGTCATTTGTTTGACAGGCATTCCATCAGGACTATCTGAAAAGTAACTTCCTAAGAAACAGCTCGTTCATCAGTTTTAATGCACATCATAAATTGCCATTCACCATTTTGTTGATCGGAGGATTGGAAATGCTGCTTTGCTGTAGGTCCGGACACCAAGGGCCTGCGTGAGTTGCCGACAGCAGTGTTTCTCAGGTGCTACTTACATTGCTGCTTTTCTGTAGCCTCAGCTCTTGTCTCCACGCTGCGGTGGCAACTACAGGAATGCTCAGTTAGGCGAAAAGGCTTGCCCTCTGTGGCACTACAAGTCCAGCTGTGGTGAGTCCATGAGGTACCTCATACGGATTAAGTGATCACTATCTTTCCCTTAGAACAGCATCCAAATGTTCCCATTTAGCATTTGTGAAAAATAATTAAAAGATGGTTTCTTTACCTGGCGGGGCAGCAGTATCATCGTTTGCTGCAGAATAGAAAATATAATCCACAGTGACAGCACTTCGGGAGTGACAAGTTGTTACTTCTGGTATCCCAGTTTCAGGAAAGTAATGAGAATAGACTGAAGACAATTTAAAATGGTGCTGCAATTTTGAAGACAACCTAAACAGGAATCAAAGAAAAGACTTTTTTTTTTTGTCTTTCCTAGAAAGAATAAGCAATGAAGAAATACCACATAGTTCCCGGTTACACACAAAATTAATTATCTGAATATGCAAACTAGCATTTCTCTCACGCAATCAGTCCCACAGCCTTTTGTGTTAGTGGCCTAAACCTCCGAAGGCAAAATGCAGGCAGCTTTTTCAAGTAAAAGGCAGAAACCTAAGAGCCTATCAAAACTGGCTTAACTGACACTTTCAATATACACAGCTTTCACCTCCATTTACGCAATGTCTCCCTGACACATGGGTAGAAGGGTCCATGAGAGCAGCTTATAAGAAAGCAATAAACTATGAATTCATCTAACCAGGCCCATCAGTATATAGAGAAATTAAGATTTTTAGGGCTCTTTTTTGCCTCATCTTGCACAGCTGCATTTTAAACCTGAGCTGCAATGTGTTCTGGTTAATACCCAGTTAAAAAAAATCAGCATGTCACCTGCCTGATTTAGAGAAGACTGACAAACATGCCACTTAGTACAACACAGAAGAGCCTTTGTTACATGACATCCTTTTTAAGATGAGGCAAAACCCCCTGCAAGCAGGGTTCAACACTTGGCACGCAGTGGATTTACACCGTGGAATAGGGCTTCCTGACTTGTTATCTACTACTTTTCTCAGAAGTGCCATTACTTGGCTTTTTGATGACCAAGAATCACCAAGTGTTTTAATGTAACTATTTGTAGTGATACCAACATCTCATTTCTGGTAAGAAGTGGATGACCTGGAGCCTGACATCACATCATGCACACACAGTTAGGGCAATTTCCCTCTTCTACGCCTTACTTTATATGCCTTTACCACTTTGGTAAATGCAAATATATTTTTCCTTTCAAAAAGCAGTTATGTTTTCCTTCTCAGCAGCCCACTGGTGGTTTCTCTCTTCAGTTTTACAAGCAAATGTTTTGATCCAAGTAAGAGTTGTACTACCAAATCCTTAATACTCCAAGTTTCTGGGTCTCAAAGAAGTTCTCCCGCAGAACTCTTGACAACAAAGATTTTACGATCTTTCCAGTTCCCTTCCCTCCTTTATCCCAGTTTCACACTGTATTATAGGATTTTATTAGCACCCATAAACCAGTACCTCAAAAACAGTAAAAAGAGAGAAGTGCCAATACTTAAGCAGATGGACAACACTGGGGTCTTTGTTGGTTTGGGTTTTTTCCTCTCAAAAACACCGTTTCTGCACCTGGACTGAAGCTCACAGCTTTCCTATGATGCCACTACACAGCAAAATGTCCTGTGTCTGTCAAGAAGTGACAATAAATGTCAACAGCATTCTGTTAATAGGCAGACAGAAAGCACCCTCTAAACAGCACTGACACCTCACCAAGCTCTGCACCCTGAAACAGTATCGGCAGGTTCCCGCAGGAACACACACCCCTTCATTATTTCCAGTTCTAGTCTTCTGCTATCTGATCAGCCTTTTCATGTTTAAATGGAAGGTGACTTTTTGCCAGATGGGGCAGACTGGGTTGGGTGAGCACCTTGTATCCATGTCTGGACTCAGATACAAGTTTGGTCTAAAAACAGAACAAATCCCCAAAACTAGGAACCAATCTAGCGCTTCTATTTCCCCACCCCCCAACACATACTTTTCAGATGCTATTACAATCTCCTGAGTGTTGTCCAGTTTTGCCGCTTCCAATTTTTCTCCTGCAAAATAAAAATACATTAAATTTACATTTAAAAATAGGATGTAGGCGAGACCAATATTGAAAAGCTACAGAAAAAACATATCCTTAAGTACATTTATTTTTTGCAGCAGGCAAGATGCAATTCACAAAGCTGGATACAATTCTTTTGTTCCATTAGCAAGATCCCCTCCAAAGAATCTTTTAAATTACATCCCATTCATTTAAAATTGCTTTTTCTGTCAAAGAAAAAACAGTGGATGAAAGATGTAATAATACTCTGCAAGGAATCACTTGCTTTTCCCACTTGCTCCATAAAGTGCTTGCACTATAATACATAAACACTGAAGCAGAATGTAGGCCCAGGCTACATGTCTGTGCTGCGTTCCTCCATCTCTCTTTTCCCAGTCACAGCATAACTGGCTTTCATGATGCAAACACAGTAGTTTAAATATTATGCATCAGCTCCTGAGTGGCAATTTCTAACTACTGTCTTCTAAAGATTCAAATTTGCAAATGATTACATGAACGAATATGAGCCCCACAAGGAACTTTGGCAAGCTCAAGACTCACTGTTTTTCCCCTCCTAGAACAGATCATCTGGTTTTCCGTGCTACCCGAATGGTATTTTCAAAGGACCACAAAATTCATCAACCTAGAAACTGACCTGCATTTTCTTCTTTTTGTTGCTGTTTTATTTCATATACACAGTTCTGTGAAATACCTAATTTTTTTGGCCAAATTGGAATAGATAAGATTCTTTGTCCCCTTGGAAACTCTTCTTGTCCAGAAACCTAAGAAAGACAACATGAGCTTTTTTCACACAGAAATCTGATTTTAAAGAATTTTTAAAAAGTTGACACGAGCAGACATTTTTTGTGAAGTTTGAAGTTTAAGCAAAAAAGCCCCCAGCCCCCTTGAGTAAGTCTTTTATAATGGCTTGACAAATCTCTCTAAAAATAATACCCCATATGTAAACCTGCTTTGTCTACTCTTACCAAGTTTTCTGCAGCTACCCCATTTTTCAGGATAGTTCTGGTGATGCTGAGAGACTACCAAGAACACTTTTAGCAGTGTGACAGGACTGAGTATATACAGCTCCCTAGCAGAAACTTCCTTTATCTTCACGATGCTTATTCTTCTGAGAGCAAGTCAAAGCAGGGCTTGAAACAACTACCCACTAGCAAAAAATACCAGTGGGGTTATTTTTTCATGTTTTCTCATTGTCTATATTCCAGTTACTTTCCATTAAATAGCATTTGACACATCCAACAGCTACATACAAGAGCTTACAACAAAACCCATCTGACCTGAAACAGTTTGGGTTCAGCATCTAATTGCATTTTTCCTTTTACAATTATCCTAGCCACTCCAATTCAAAGTTTATCTAAAATAAGAGTCATCTTTCCATAAAGGGCACAGTAGGTATTTAAGTAGTTATTTCATCCTACTTAAAGACCGGGACACTTAAACACAGTGATACAATCATCCTGTGGATAACTACCTTCCAAGAACAATTAATTTGTTTGCAAGTTTTTGATTTCAGAATGCTAGAAGCGGATACAATATTCTGTAAGGCATAGCTAATACACCCAAGCTCATTTTAGGAACTCCACAGTAACTTTCGCTTTGCAGACTGCGTAAGGGGCACTAAGATTGGTACTGCAATGGAAATAATCACAAGCCTAGCTATGGCATATTAGCACCATTCAACTGAATACTGCTTTTTAATCTGCATTAACTTTTTTTTTTTTTTGTAAGAAGTGAAGAGCATAGCCTACCTTCCCTATAGCAAGTCCTTCATAATTTAACTTTCCTTCCTTTATAAATCTGTACAATGGAGAGCCAGGAACAGAATTGAAGTCACCACAGATGATAACTGGACCGAAGGTACCATCCTTCTGAGGAGCAACACTAGCAATCTCTGCCAGGAGCATTGCAAGCTGGGTCAGTTTGATGTCCCCTCGCCTTGGGTTATACAGTAAATGTGTATTGGCTATACAGATTGCAGCATTAGTTTTACAGTGAAATCTAGGCTGCAAAAGCAACACCAGTCCAACGTTGTCCCTGTCCAAGAGTGGAATATCACGGCGAAAAAATTCCACGGGGTTTGATGAGATCAGGCTAAATTTGGAAGTTTTGAAGCAAATAGCACAGCCATCAGGTTTTCTCCCTGTCCTCATTTTATACTCACAGTGATACCCTGAAAGAAATGCAATTAAAAACATAAAATACTATTGTAAAAATAGAGATTATTAAAAAAAAAATTAGAAAAGCCTTACACTACTTTTCTCACATGGCAGCCAACGCCCAGTCTGAAGTATCAAAGACCACGTAAAGTTCACATAGAAGAGTGAACGCGTGAAACTTTCTGTCCTGTCTAGCTTCAGTTTAGCTACTATAGGAAACCTGGTCTAGTACATTTTGTGATGTGTAAGCATCGACATAGTTTAAGATACCAGGCATGTTCTTCTCTCCTCACGTGGAAAAAAAAACCCAAAACCAAAACAACAGGGAAACCCCCACAAGTCACACAAAAGTGGACTTGTGTACTGAAGTTTTTTCTGGATGTTACCACAATGGTTTAGGAATAATACCAGTGAAGCATTCTAATCAAAAGCAATAATCACTAAGTCATAAATCATTGTCTAAAATGATTCATAGAACAAAGGTCTCATACATAATTACACAATTATTTAATGACGCGGTTAGCAGCAAGAGGCAAGCTTTCAACAGGGAAACTGAGACACTTATCAAATGACAGCATCACAGTTCACACAAGTCCACCTGAAAATAGTAATTTGCCAAGTTCTTTATTTTACATAGAGATGAAATGCAGATTTTAACAAGACCTTACCTATGTAAGAAAAAACCCTAATGACCTTGAAACAGTATCTAGTTTTTGCCATTTTAAAATGCTTCTCTACCCAGCCCACGCCATATGAATTCAAGAAGTACAGCCTCAGGAAGCTGTGTGAGTCGACCCCTGAGCTCACACCAGTGCTGGAAGAGGGGACTGCCACTCCTCTCTCCCGGCTGCAGGCCACGCGCTCCTGCCACTTCTTGTGGCACTTACTGTTATCTCAGTAAGGCAAAAGAAAACGAATCCAGGAAAATAAAATTAGTCTGGAGAGCATTCTGCTGGACTGGTGGATCTCACCAGGGTGAACGTCTAGTGAGTGCCAGGACTGGCATAGGAGAAGGGGTAGGACATGCATTTGTGAGTAGGAGGGGACGAGGAAGAGCTACAGCAAGCTTCAGATCCTCATGTATAGCAGCAGGAAGCTCAGTTGCCCACACGAGTCTGGCCTTACCACGCTGTTTCACATTTGAAATGGATTTAAATTAGTACTGCTGTTACTCTACCTTCTTTACAAACACTCAATTCTGGGAGCTAGACTTTCACCAACTAATCAAGAAAGGAAAAAGTATCAGTCCAGTGCTGCTCCTTGAATGGGCTCCTCCTGGCATCAGACAAATACCAGTGTCAGGAAGAGAGTGGGCCCTGGGACTGGAAAGAGGCGTAGGGCACAAAAGAGTCAGACGAGTTTAAACCACCGTGGAATCACATCCCTAGCAGCATGTTCCTTACCACAAATTCACACGGCAGAGTGATAAGACAGTGCTATTTAGGCTGACTGACAGTACCAGTATAAAAACTAGTGAATATAAACTGACAGTGGATAAAATTTAGTGCTGATATTTGGAAGATTTCAAGCAAGAAAAAACATACCCTAAAAAAGCTATCCAACAGGATAAACTGTTCTACCAACTGGCAGAAAACACCAACGTAGTTTCAAGAGAGCACTTCATGAATTTATAAAAGGAGGTATACAACATTGTTCCATGTGATGACAGGAAACTTGATTCTATGATCTAAGAGAGTTTTTTTGAGGAAAATAGTACTGGGACGGGGAGAAGACAATGTATTGGTCATAAGCGTTTCATCATACCCAGGGATTCCAAACTTGACTTGATCTCTGTTCTATAGTGGTCTTCTTGGACTTCTTGTAAACAGAGTACCTAAGGCAAAAGTTTACAATTAAAAGATATTAGTAAGTCCATCAAAATACTACCGTATCATCTCTCTGTTGGCCAGTCTGTACAGGTATTAAAAAAAAATTCAGATGCTTTTTGCCTCCATAATCTCACGAAAGGATTCACTCTCCTATAGAAAATGTTCCCTAAGACTGTGAAATGGGCCCCAATTTCTCCCACCCTTTCTTAGGCAGACATACATTTTCAGATGTGAAGTTAAATTTCATCCAAATAGTGACTTGCTTATACATTCTCAGCAGTTTAGGAGAAGACTAAATGCCAGAGCAGTGGGATGAAGAGGTCAAGGGCATGCTTTTCATTAGCTATAGCGTGGACAAGTTTCCATATTATTACAACTTGAACAAAAGACCAACCTCAAAATACTCAGAACTCTCTTAATGGAGTATCTTGGAGCCTTCTCCCTGCACGCTGCAGTAACACACAGCTTTACAAACACCCTGGGGCTCTGAACAAGGACTGAGTTCCTGCAGGGGAATGAGTTAGCACTGCCTGCTGACCTGCAGCAACATACGTCCCTTACCCAGCTGACACTAGCTCATTCAAAGTCTCAAAGGAGAACCAACTCTCAAGCAACATTCTGAAGTCTCTGCTTCACTTTAACGTTACAGTTCAAAACAGTGAATCGGTTAAAAGTCTACGTCCTTCAGCAAGAACTTCCTCTGCACAAAGGGCACCTGCATTTACTAGGGTCTGTGAGCAGCTGCCCATCATGACTCCACGCACATATCACAGAATGTTCGGGGTTGGAAGGGACCTCTGTGGGTCATCTAGTCCAACGCTCCTGCCAAAGCAGGGTCACCTACAGCAGGCTGCACAGGACCGCGTCCAGACGGGTCTTGAATATCTCCAGAGAAGGAGACTCCACAACCTCCCTGGGCAGCCTGTTCCAGTGCTCTGTCAGGAGCATGATACAAGGCATCTCCTCTTTACGCCAGTGCTGTGTTGTGTGGCTCTGCAGACCTCAGCAAGTACCCTGAACTGAACTGCTCTTTGCTAGAGAGGCTGGCTTTGGCTCCAAACCTGCCATGCTGGAGAACTGTCTGTTACCACTCACAGCACCAGGCAGATCCTCACCAGAGTTCCCTATGCCCAGTGCTCCTCCCAGAAAGCCCACCAATGTATCTCACTGTAAAGACACATACATACAGTATATACAATTTTATAAGGAGGAAAGAAAGAGCTTGCAGGGAACTTTAACCTCCAGCTTCCTGGCTACATACTAACATAACTGCATTTTTCAAATGGTACAAGGCAGTTTTTCTGTGGCTTCCCCAGTAGAACTACTTTGATTTTTTCAATACTGTTTTCTGACACAAACAGGTTGGATTCTATCACTGAACTTTTATTGGCCTGAACAATGACTGAAGCAAAAAGCTTACTGACTTGACTTCCTGATAAAGATTAATACTAAGTGATAAGTGTCCTCAGAAACAAACAGAAAACCCCACAACCAACCAAGAACACAGTAAGGTATTTTTTCAAACCCCAATGTAAACAGAAGTTCAGAGTTATGTCTCAGTAAAGAGCAGCAAGCTTGCTCACAAGCCAAATGGTGCAGAGTACCAGACGAAGAGAGAAATGAATGCCTGAGAGGAATACTTTTGGATCAGTCTCACAGGAACGCTACTAACACCTGCATCTCTCTCTCAACCTTGAACATTAATCTCCAGAAAATGGAGATCCACATAGCAGTCTCATCACTCCAGTCCTCGTACAATCACAAAGTAAAACATCTGAGTCTGCCTTCTAAAGAAAGGATTCAGACGTAAGTTCCCCATTACCTGGTCTAACAAATGGCTCTGAAGGATAAGCAGCCAGTTTTAGAAAGGGACTTTTGATTTACTGAGTATACAGACACCTGGTGTAACTGCTACCTAAACCATTAATATGAAGTCAAAGTCACACACCTGAAAGTTAGAAAATCCCAGTCCTGGAGGTTGCCTTAATTTGACCCTCCTGTGTGCATGCATACTATTTTTCCTGCACCAAAGCCTGGCATGCCAGATTAAGTGTTTGAGAATAATGACCAACGATTCAGTCTTGCACATCCTTCACGCTAAATAACGGCACAATTAAAGAAAGAGCCTTCAGCTCTGGAGCTTCCTAAACCATACAGTCCCAGAAGCTGAGGCTATCCTGGAGAAGGGTGCCCTGTTCTCCTACTCAGAGCATCTATCATCAGCTACTGTCACAAACGTGACACTAGACTATGTGGACCTTTGGCCTATGCAAGTATAGCTGTTCTTATGTTCAATGTCTTATTTACAGCACTCAGGTGTGCTCTAGACACAGAGAAATTTATGTGAAGAAAAAAGGTTTTGGAATTATAAAAAAAAAATCACAGCATCTCAGCAGAACATCAAAGTCACGTCAAAAAGACCATTCCAGGAAATTATGGACAAGAGAGGCAGCTATGAGCAACGTGTACTGCAGAGTTTGCCTCTGCTGTAAGTTCATACCACACAGAATACGCTAATTGCATAAGCATAAATCAAAACCACTGTTAAGCATCAAATAACTGAAAGCTCAGTTGGATTCAGTGGACAGCCCACCTATCAAAATAAAGAACAGCAACAATTTGAATTGCTGCTCCAGTTTATCAGTTCTTAAGATATATCCACATGCTCATTTTCTACTCACATCTGCATCCAGCTGTTTGATTTCTTGTAGGATATTGGGAAATCTGTAGGTCCAGATTAACAAGCATTGCCTGCAGTGTTTGTACAGGTGGGAGTTACCTTCTAACAAATGCTGTGAGAGGATATTGTAGGACATGACCGTAAAATCAAACTTTGCCTCACTTTCTGTAATGCTTTGGTCAGTTTCTTTATTTTCAAAGATTTTCATTGTTCTACTGTGCTGACAGAAATATTCCCAGTGTCTTTTGACGGTTCCTGTTAAAAGCACATGAAGCAGAAAAAGTTATGTAATACACCATATGACTTCATACTGCTCTTAGAAATCAATTCTACTGACAACTACTTGTCTTTCAAATTGCTTAAGCAATGCTAAAAGCTTATTTGGTTAGTGGTGATTTTGACCCTCTGTTTAAGATGAACTTTATATAAGCATCTGTAAAAAACAAAACAAACAAAAAAAACCAACCCCAAAATACAGCACAAAACCATTCTATGCCACGGATTTCAAACTGCTTTGACATTAGGACATGCAGTTTCCCAAGGAGATGGTTGCAGCCAGACTACACCACCCTGCAGAAAGGCTGTCAAACTGGTAAGCCAAATCCAGTCTGCTGACAGTCTTACGTTGCCTTCTGCCACTACCTCCTCGGTGGAGGTGAGGTATGTCAGTCTGGGATACACCCTCCAGAGCAGCATAGGGGCATCTTGTTGATCTCTCTATCTGTGACTAACCAAGGGTTAGGAATCAGACAAAGGGTTCACCTCTAGCTTGGGCAGTCTCTAAAAAACTAAGCCGCGACAGGGTCCATTACAGGGGTCCCAAAACAGATAGCAAACCCGATTTCCCTCAGTGAGGGTGAGGAATTAAAAAAATCAGTAAGCCTCAGAATCATCAAAAACTTCTGAACAGGCTTACTTTGCCTTTCTGCCATTCCTAGTTTCATACTTATTAGTAGTATCATTATACGAAATTTTATAAGAATATATCTGCCCGTCATTCAGCATCCATTTATTTTTCAGATATGTATTTCTCCACCTACAAAACTCATGAACAAAGATGCCTTCCAGCCTTTATGTCCGAACTCATCTGAGAGCTTGCCGAGGTCCAGTCATCTGTGCTATCAACCAGTGGCAGATGGCAGCTACAGCTGTTAGTATCTGCCCTATTTGGGTAGTAAATTGCATCACTGTGCTTACATTACTCAGGACTTTACCTGGTATTTGCAATGAATACAGCAAGGCTTTAAGTACTGTTTCTATAGTGGGAAAGAGGCCGCACTGCTCCTCAGCGGGTATCTTTAATTACTGTCACCTCACAATATGTGAGCAAAAGGTAACAGGAAGGACCACAATGCTAACCACGCTCTCAGATAAAGGCCAGGGGGGGTTAAGAGAGGACTCAGCAATAAACGGACAAAGCAAATTCCCTTCCTTCAGCTCCTGAAGATGGATACGAGTTTTCTAAGCCTTATGGATATTTGCATCCAAAAATCCCTTTGCGATGCTGATGGCATCCATTGCCCCTTCTCAGTCATAATACAACTTCTAGTTTATTTTGTTAAGGAAGTGATTTATGCAAGAGGGCATTAATTTTGACCGTGCCCCTCTGTTTCACAGTAGACAAAACCGTTCATATCCACAATACGCAGTAAAACGTTTGGATGCTATACAGAAGATTATATCTGTAATAAGCTAACACAGACACTTTGAAGTTTCATGAAAGTCTGTTTCTGAGATGGGCAGACTTCTCTGCACTTTTTAGTGTACTTATCTGGGTAACTGGATTTGCTGTTTGCTCTGCCAGTCACGGTCTGACACAAAACTTGCTAACACACCAGTGGCAGAATACAGTCATAAAAACAAAACCGTACAATCACACTGGAAGCAAACGCCATGACATCTCAGTCCATTAATTGTCAATTATCTAGGTCACAGACAACTCAACTGGCTCAGAAAGAAGCCAATTCAGGTCCAACAGGGCTTATGAGCTCAGGTATGGTACAAGCAATGCAGCTGTACAACTGCCAGCCAGCTCAGCCCCACAGCAAGTTAGCAACATCCTTTTGCTTTAAAAGAGTTCTCAAGTCAACAGACCCGAGCTGGCGACAGACACCCGAGTGAGTTGTCTGACCTGAGCTCAGGACTCACCAGCTGGGCAAGCCCTCACAGAATTGACTGTGTTCTACCACCAAGCACAGTGAACCGAGGGTGGGCGGACTGTTTGACAGCACAAAATACCAGTTTACAGACTCCACAGTGTTACAAAGCTGTAACATTTTTAAGACAGATGTTTTCTTGAGAGAGGTGCCAAGAAAAGCAGCAATTCACAAGCTGCAGGCAATACTGCTTATAACTTGTCAAACACGTTTAGCATTATAAATGAAGCAGGAAAATGAGAAAAGAGCATCTTTTACCTTTCTTGCTGCTATGTTTTTCTTCATTGTGCGCTGCAGAAATACACAATGCTTCCTGCTGATTAGAGAAGCTTGTTTCTTCTGCAGGAGTTGAAGCATCATGCTGGCCACTGAGTCTTCTCCTCTTTGTCAGCGGTTCTTCTCCCTCAGATTTCATACTGGGGTTCGGCAGGTGAAAGCAAGAACTTTGCATGAAGTTATCAAGCTGCCAATTAGAGTTCTGAAATTGTCTCCAAGGTCCAAAAAATGGAGGGAATCTCCAGTTTGATGAGAAATGAACTGGAAGTGGAAACGAGGCCCAGGGATAGTGTCCAGCCCATCTCACACAGCTGGAAACTGGGCTGTTCGAGGCGAGCACCTGAGAACCATTCCAGTGGGCGACCCAGTCTCTGCCCAGCCTCTGCACGTGACGGGGCAGCATGGAGTGTCTATCAAAGAAAGCACAGGTTTCATTAACTCACACGCAACTACGTCTGCTTGTAGAAGGGTGTAGACGCAAGTCACCCTAGTCATGGCTTTTACAAGATATTCTTTCTCTACAAGTTAACACACACAAGTTATTCAAACCTTTTTAGATACATACAAGATAATTAAACCTACATAGAAATGATATACAAAATGAGACTTTACAAGACGATCTTGTATCTTTTTTCCCTTTCAGATTTACAAATGCCATCTAACTTTCAAGCTCTATCAATCCGAGTAACTATTTACAGCTTCTTTTCTGCCTTGTTGAATTCAACTGTCAGATCTTTCAAGTGCTCAGTGGAATGACCTTTGCAAAAGTTCATTTTTTGCATGCTGCAATAGAATCATAGAGTGGTTTGGGTTGCAAGGGACCTTAAAGGTCCTCTGGTTCCAACCCCCCTGCCATGAGCAGGGACATCTTCCACTAGACCAGGTTGCTCAGAGCTCCATCCAACCTGGCCTTGAACACTTCCAGGGAGGGGGCATCCACAGCTTCTCTGGGCAGCCTGTTCCAGTGCCTCACCACCCTCATGGTGAAGAATTTCTTCCTCATATCTAATCTAAATCTGCCCTCCTTTAGTTTACAGCTGTTCCTCCTTGTCCTATCACTACACACTCTTGTGAAAAGTCCCTCTCCACCCTTCCTGTAGGCCCCCTCCTTCAGGTACTGGAAGGCTGCAACAAGGTCTCCCCGCAGCCTTCTCTTCTCCAGGCTGAACAGCCCCAACTCCCTCAGCCTGTCCTCATAGGAGAGGTACTCCAGCCCCCTGATTATCTTCGTGGCCTCCTCTGGACCTGCTCCAACACATTCATGTCATAACTTTATGCAAAGGCTATTTGAAAGGATCAGAAAGCCACTTTCCTTCAAGCAGTCAGAAATTTGTTTGAAGAGCCGCTGACTTGGCTCAAACCACAATGCCAAGAAGACAGGGAAACAGCTACAGACTCTCACGTCACCTCCGGCACCAGCTTATAGACTAAATTTGTATTCTTAATTTCTTTTCCAGGTGGGAAAACCACAGCTTAGCAATTAAAGCCATGAAAAAGTGTTTTTTTAAATTTTTTTTTCCCCAAAAGTAAAATAAGGACTGTGTCTCAGCAAAAGCGCAGGAAGGAAGGCTGAGTGACATCAATCTGCCTCAGCTTCCTCCTTGTTTAAGTAAGGAGGCGTATGCTGAGCTTACAAGCAAAAGCCACCAACGCTTGGTCCGCCTGGCGCCGAACCCAAGCGAGAGCTCCCCAGCGCCACCCGGCCCAACGAGCAAGCCCGCGCACCGCCTCCGGCAACTCGCCCTTCCCGCCCCGGCGCGCCAGGGGCGGCTCGGCAGGCGCAGGCCCGGCGCGGCCCCGGGCACCCCGGCGGGGCCGGCAGCCGGAGGCACCTCTCCTTCGCGGAGACTCCTGCGACACCCGCGCCGCGGGGCAGCGCCGAGAGGGGCTCCGTCCCCAGGAGCCCAGCCCCGGGAGAGGACTCCCCCGCAACCACCTACAGCCGGCCGGACACTCCGCTCCCGCGGCAGCGGCCAGGCCGCCACCCGGCCGGGACCGTCAGCGGGCGGTTCCAATGCCGCCGGGAGCCCCCGCGCCGCCCGCCTCGGCCTCCGCTGGCGGTGGGGAGGAGGGCCGACGGCTCCGCGCACGACGGCGCCCAGGCGGCCGCCGGCCCAGGCCCAGCGCCCCCCCCCCCCCCAACCCCCGCGCCGCCGTTTACCTCCCGGCGGGCCCGGGCGCGGGCCCGGCCCAGGGGGGCCCCGCTACCGGCTCCGCGCAGGCCCAGCGCCCCCAGAGGGGGTCATCCCAGGGCAGCGCCAGCTCCGCCCGCCGCCGCGCTGCCCGCCGCTACCCGGCACGGGCGGCCGCCGCGCCCGCCCGCTCGCTCGCTCCTGGGACTTGTAGTCCGAGGGCCGGCGCCGCGCCCCGGAGCCATGTTTGTTGCGGGAGGCCGGCGCCGAAGCCAACGCCGCCATCTTGGGGCAGGGCAGGGTAGCGGCGGGCGGCCTGCCCGGGCCCTTGGCGGCCGGGAGGGAGCCGTCCCCCGGCCGCGCCAGCTCCGGAGCGCAGCACAGCGGGTTGCAGGCGGCTTGATTTAAGACTGGCCATCCTGTTAAATGGCTGTGACGCTGCCCTAAGGCAGCAGGTTCCGTACGCGGTCTTCTCCCTGAGAAGATGATGTACTATGTGTCCCTCTGGGGTCTAAAGCGTCTCGAGGAATCGCTGCCGTGTGTTTCAAGGTGCCATTTCAGGGCGGCAGCCTCATGTTTACTGTTTGCAGAAAAACCAAAACCCACTCACCTGAGGCAATATTTTAACATTCTCGGGTTAAAATGCACCTGAAGACGCTCTGCTGAGGAGCCCTGGCCTGAGGGACGGTGGGAGACGGGCCCACCGCTACCCACCAGCTGCATCAGCAATCCTCTCTGTCTCCTCTCGACGTTGCTTGAAGAAGCAGATAAAACGCTTTTTTGAGGTCTTCTGAGGACAGAGTAAATGCTGGCTCCGTGTCCTGTCAGGAAACGTAGTACAAAGCGTATGAAATACGATAGTGCAGATGCTGTGCAGGAACTGTAATCAAGTAAAATACCGTTTCTCTGCATTCCTTTTACTTGTGTCATAAAAGTGACTTTAAATAACAATAATTTTACATTTTTCCCAGGAGTGAAGACTGGAACTGGAATAATACAGTTGCATTAAGAGTGTGCTAGTTAGGCAATGTGTCAAATCCACTTTGTGTTTTTTACTTCTTGGACACAAGTTACTTACTGGCAAAAGGTAAAAATACCCATCCATTTTCTGTAAGTTTCTTCACGGTATAATAAGAGAGCAAAGCTACTAGCTCCATAATACATGGCTACTAAAAGATCTCCCAATCACATTTTCCAGGCCTACGTTATTTTGGTAATTTGTTCCTGTCTATATTTTTTGAAGTATTCTTATGTATTAGATATATTTCTAAGGAAGCCATTGCTGTAGCAACAACAACAACTGCTGTTATTTTTAGGAGCAGAGGGAATCCTCCCATGGAATGCAGCTATTTTGTGGATTTTGACCTGCATAAGACACCCAAGTTACCCTGTCACTTCAAAGGCATTTACATAATAGTAGTCTCAGTAGTGAGACTGTCAGCTGGAAAAAGGTAGCAGGTGAAGCTGTGGGGTTTTTTTAAGTTAAGCCTTAATGAAAAGGAAGATATGCTGATAAGCATAAAAGTTAATTGTGTAACAGACAAAACAGAAGATAAGAAAAGATTAACCTGCTAATATGATGCCAATTGTTTCTTATCTCAGTGTTGCTATTATTTCTTGTCTTGACCTAGGAAAGTCTTAATAAGCCAGTAACAATTATGGATTGTTTACTTATTATTTTGTGTATCTAGGTTGGCTGTACCATCTCAAGAGATAATTTTCAAAATAGGTATCTCCAAATTCTGATTTGTAACTAGTAGCCAAATTATTTTATGAGTCATTTGAGCTTTCAATACTCCCTTCTGAATGCAGGCTACTGACTCACTGAGGAACGTTTTTATTGATTATAAGGCACATGAGAACAGCCGTGGTTGTTCAGATCAATGGTCCACTGAGCTCAGTTTCTTGCTTTCTCAAAGTGGTTAGCAGCAGATGCCTAGAGATGTGCAGGGGCTGGGCAAGCTTCAAATTAATACTCTCCCTGTCTTTAGTTGATTTGAGCTCAGTAGATTTCCTAAGCCTGATGTGTTTCTCTCTCACTACTCTCAGTGGCTCTCTCCCCCAAGTACTTGAATTGGCAAACCTTCTACATCAGCAACATCCTTTGACCAGAGTCCTACAGGTCTAGCACTCATGTCAAGAACTGTTTTATTATTATTAATTTTATGACCTCATTCATACCAGCCTCACTGGCCTCTGATTCTTGTGTTAAGAGAGGCTGAACAGTCCCTCCCAATCCACCTTCTCCATGCTATTTGTGATTTCACCAACCACTGTCATGTTCCCCTCACATTATTCCTTCTTCCATGCTGAAAAATCTCAGACTACTCCATTGTTCCACCAGAAGAAGCTATTCCATATATCCGATGATTTTTATTGTCCTTGGTGCAGCCATGGAGTTATACAGTTGAAATATACCCTTCTCTGTCTTGTTCTCTACTCCTACTGCTTCTTTTCCCTTCCTCCGCCCACCAAATTGCTAACTTTTGAGCTAGACAGCATTTCAAGATGGATTTTTTTTCTCAGAAGGTGCATCAGTTGGCTACTGAAATAAGATCTATTATATAATTCATCAGAGATTAGTCAATGACGGCTTCGATCCCTTTGATTTCTGTTAATACCATTGAAACCTCAAAACTACTACATCTTATGAGACTTTACAAGCAAGTGCTGCTTCATGAGCAAATTTATGGTTGTCTAATGTTGTTACACTAAAGGGTTATATGACCTGCATGATGTAGCAAGTAATTAGTATACCATGCTAGAAAATGTTCCTTGTTTACTTGAGCAAGTGTATTTTCAACCGGCTGTTCATTTTTTTTGGATGTGGTGCCACGACATCTGAGTAGCTCCAAGCTTCCAATAGCTAAAATTAGAGAAGATGAGAATAAAAAAGTGTCTTTGAGATCATTCTGTCCAACCCCTTCATTTCGTATCTAGACAAACCTCAGATTAGGTTCCCTCATTTGTACATTAAAATTACTCCAAACAGAAGATCTCTTCTCAGAAAGTCTCTTTCAATGAAACTTCAACCACGTCATCATTGGTATAAGAAAACAGTCGCTATCTAATGGAGTTTGATGAGTATTTGATCTTTGGGACTTAGAAACTTGCTTTGGAAGAATGATGATCAAGACCAAATTATCCCTGAGGCACTCCTTTTGATAGTTACTTCCATGAAGTTAGATGTACCAACACCTTGTCAAAAGATGTTAAAAGAGACACTCTTCCTCTTTCAGAACGTGAGAGTGGCAAGTAAGCTTCTAAGAATCAGTCCTCTCTCTTCCCCATTCCTTAAGAAAATGTTCCCCATGCAAAATAGACTAGACCTATCAAGCAATTCTTAGAAGTAAAAAAGATGAAGAATCTTTCTAGTAACTTGATAGCTGGGAATGTAAAAGTAATAAAAAAAAATGAGAGGGAAGATACTATAAAACTCACATTTGGACTGTTTCTGCCCTAGGACACGTTAAGAGCAGTCATTGTGTTCTCCCATGGAAAATGACCTTTCTCTGGGATAGCACTATTCAAAGGAGCAGCTGTGTCTGCATGCTAGCACACGTCTGTTTGGAGCTCCCCTGACGTGACTTTACTGGGCTCTCCAGGGTTGTCAAATCAACTGTTTGCTGTCAGAGCAGCCCTGGGAGAGGAACAGCTGGCCCACTCATGCCTGTTTCCCTGACTCTGCATGCTTGCAGGGCCTACTTGCCTCTGCTACGCAGGCTGGAGGTAAGAGTTGAGTGAGGGCAGTGTCCAAATTAAGAGTAACAATAATCTTCTAATCACTAGGATTAGGAAGAGGTGAAACTGCAGCAGTGCTGCCAAACAGTGCCACACTGAAAATGTTTAGAAGGACTCAAAGGTGACCTTGTGCTTCCAGATCCGCAGAGGGGAGTCTGATCAGGAACTCAGAAAAGGAATGTGTTTGTAGAAGAAGAGCTTCCATTTACATGGCTACAATTGGGAATGTTGTAGAGATTTGTGAAAGGTATGTTCAGTCATCCTCAAAGGAGACGCTTGCTTACTATGAGCTTCGGGACAAGAGTCTCTCATCTTTCACGAAGAAACGCAATTCAGTATTGCGTGAGATCAGAGATATTGATAACCTGGTAATGAAAAGCTGATTTTCTAACACCTGCTATTAAATGAATGAAAACTCAGCGATAAAAAAATAATCTTAACAGTTCATATAATCTGAAGCGTGGTCTGTACTTGTACAGATCTACGTTGGTACAGGTCCCACTACAGCTGGGTGGGCGGTGGTACTGGGGACCTGCCGAAGCCAGGAACGGAGAACGCCATGCGGCGTGAAGCTGGGCTGCACTGGACTGATGCCACGCACCTCGCGCCCCGGCGGGTTTCCTCACACCGCAGCGTTTCGCAGAGAGAATCCGGAGAAGACACACGGCGGTTCAGCCACCGCCAAGCCTGCCTTGCCGTTAGCATTCCTCTGGAACCCGCGGGCCATTTCTGCGTTACGGGCCTTTCCATTCAGGGCGGCGCGCCTCGGGACGGCCGGCAGCAAGCGCTGGAAGCGGCGTGCCAGCTCTGCCAGCTGAAGGTCTCACCGCACCACGGGGCACCGCTGGTCTCCGCCGAGGGCGAATCCCTCGCAGCAGGACACGCTGAGTGGGGCTGGGCTGCCGCCGGGCCGCGCCTCCGCGGTTTGGCCGCGACCCCTCGGCCTCAGCCGCGCCACGAAGGCGGTCAGGCTCCGGCAAAGGCGGCCACATCCAAGGCGGAACCGGGGGTACTCGAACCCGGCGGCAGTACGGCCTCGGCCCACCCGCCAAGCCCGACTAAAGACCCCCCTCCCGCCCGCCGCTCTCCGCGGCGCCGGGGCGGGCCCGGCCGGGCCCCCGGCACCACCCGCCCGGGCGGGGCGTTCCCGGGAGCCGCTTCCGCCTCGGCCGGGGCCCGCGGCGGCGTTGCGGCGGGGCAGCATGCTGAGTCCGCGGGAGCGCGGCGGGGACCTGGCCCGGTTCTACACGGTGACGGAGCCGCGGCGGCACCCCCGCGGGCACACCGTCTACAAGGTCACGGCGCGGGTGAGTCAGCGCCCGCCCGGGCCCCGGCCTCCTCCGCGCCGTCTGCCCGGGGAGCCGCGGGCCGGCGCCCTGCCGCTCGCCGCCTCAGCTCCCCGCTCCCGGCCCGCCCGCCGCCCGGTCCTTGGTGGAGCCCGCGGCTGCGCTGCCGGTGGGGATGCGGGCGGACCATGCCGGTCGCGAAGTGAAACCCCCCCTCACGGACACGGGGGGGGGGGGGGGGGGGGGGGGGCGGGGGAAGGCAGGGGCGCGGCGGCCTCTCCTGGGCTGAACCGCGGTCCTCTCCTGCAAACTTGCAGCTTCGCGTAGCGTCGGAATTGCCTCAGACGCGCTTTGGAGTGAGCTGTCGGCTTCGTTCCTGTTTATTGCAGGGCCTGCGAGCGTAGCTCAGAGCCAGAAAGCTCTGCCTCCCCCCCCCCCGCCATTTATCCCCACAAGCTGTGGGGTGGGTCACAGCTGTGCGCTGCCTTCCTGCCAGCCCCCGGCGCAGTCCGCTCCGGAGGAAGGGTGAGGGAGCAGAGGACGTGTGCACGGCACGGCTGCACGGGGAGCGCCGGGCTGTCGCGGAGTATTTGGACAGCCCCTTGCTTAAGGGCAGCCTGTGCCTAGGGTTCAGCGCCGCTGGGGCAGAAGAGGGTCTGGGTGCGTTAGAGAGGCCTAGCAGGAGAAGGAGGAAAGTGGAAGCAGATAACTGGATATGGAGAGGGCTGGCTTGGTGCTAGTTTTGCTGAAAGCTCCTTCTATTTCCCTAGGGGTATTCCTTGCTTTCTTTTCTCCTCCGCTTTTCCAGTTCAGCGAAAGACAGAGTGGGCGAGAAAGTATGTGGAGATAGGTGCAAGAGGAGTGGGGGTTCGGGTGACAGATATGGTGGGATATATTGAGAGCTTCAGAAAGTGTCACAGAGGGACAGGGTTTATTTCAATGACCTGTGATCTTGTGGTTACTGCAGTTGTAGACATTCTGCCCATGAGAGCAACGTGTGTTTATATGCACCCTTCCCTTAATTCACGGAATACAGCGTTCTGCGTGTATGTATATATTGTAGCACTAAACTTGTTTGAGTGTGATCACTTTGTGTGACCTGTGAAATTAAAAATATTTTTTTTATTCTTTTTTGTCAATTATGTGTGTGTACAAGTCCACCAAACACAAATATGGCATATGTTGAAAACATTCTTTATAGTCCAATAAAATGTAGTATTAATTAAGAGTAGGGAAAAAAAAAAGTTGTTTTTTCCTGCGATGTTTTAATCTAAAAAGCTTTTTCTGAGGTAGGGGCAAGGAGGAAATAGTGCCATCACATCTTTCTGCAGTAGCTCATGATGGGTTAAGAGTGTGTGTGTGTGCATGTGTGTTTTAAAAGGTTGTGTCGGTGCAACAGGGAATAGTAGGAATGAGCCAAGACTTCTGCTTCTTTTACTCTGGTGACTTTGTTCCTACTGGCTAAAGCCAATTAAAATAGTCTGCAGTATTTCCATTTATGCAGAATTGTTCAAAAGCAAGAGGTGGCTGACTGGTGAGGAATGTCACTCTTTCTTCGTGTCCCATAAGGTGTAGATGTGCTGGAGCTTTTCCAAGCGAGAGGTGGTGCAAAATCAGGCAGTGTACTGACTGTGCGTGATCTGGTACAGAACAAGGAGATGATCAGTCTTTGAGCTGTCCAAATGACACTGAGCTACCCGGAGATCATTAGTTCCTCAATGTGTTTTGATATCTAAAATCATCAAAGTGAAAAAATATTTCTCTTTTGTGCAGCAAAGGGTGCTTTGGATTCACAAATGTAGAAGTATAAATAACCTTTGTTTCAGTAGGGCTCTATCTGGTAATCTGTTGCGTAGTACTTGAAGTGAGGATTTGGGGAGTTACATGCTGAACAAAATGATATAAAAATAATTCAAGGTACATATCTGTTACCTTCCCTTTTTCTCTCCTTCTGTTCCTTCCTCCTGTTCCTGCAGCGATCTGGCTGCACGGCTGATATCACAGCACTACAGCTGTATGTGCTGAACTGATGCTCAGCAGCTTTGGGGGACCGCCAGGAGAAAAGTGAGGTGGATCTTCCTATTGTATTGGATACCCTTCTGACTGAGATCTATGGTACTCACAACGTGCTAGTGGAGGTTTCTGGTTCCACTCAGTGAATCCTTTGTGAAACAAAGTTAAGTTGAAGGAACTTGCAGTTCCAGTATCATGATAGATCAATAGTCATGAATGAGAAAGCAGTTGTTCAATGTGTCCTAACCATCTGACCCAAAGGCACAACTACCCGTGCGGTCTCCTCTGAGAGCTGAAGTGGTGTAGCCTTACTGCAGCTTTTTTTAAAGGTTTTGTTTCTACAGCAGAGAATATGTATGTTATTTACTTGTAAACTGTGAAATAATTACTAGTACAGACATGATTAAATTAATATTGGCTTTTCTGTATCCATTTCCAAAGGGTAAGGAACAGAAAGAGGTATCAGCAAGTTGTGGTACTAGAAGTGCTTTTTAATGATATCTGAAAATATAGGCCATTAATAAAAGTTCAGATAATTTAGAAGATTACAATTATTAATGTCAATTAAAATTCTGATGAGACATGTTGGATATCTGCAGGTTAGACAAGGAACAGGATAATCTGAAATACTTTGTTCTGTGGTAAGGATCCTTGTAGGATCTCTGTTTTCAGAGCCTAACACAGTAATTATGCATTTCTTAGCTTATTGGTGGGTATTGTAGTGATATTTTTAAAAATAGGTTAATGTTGCTTGCATTACAGATTTGCAGAAGGAGCTGACTGCGTTGATCCTTGTGGGAAGATTAAAAAAGTGCACTGAAAATTTGGGGGACTGGATCATCCTTGCCAAGTCTCTAGGTTGATTATAGGTCAGATTGAAGGGGCAGACCTTTTCTGAGGTTGACCTTCAGAATAGGGTGTGAAGAACAATGTAGGACTACACATAAATTATTATGTACTGACTTAAAGTTGGCAGGGCTGGTAGATATAGAAGGTGATGTAACATTAGAACAAGTGTGAAACAGGGCCTCTGGGTTTTATTCCAGATTCTTACTAACTGGCTGGGTAATTACTCATCTCTCTGGGTCTCTTTCTGCCCATCTGGTAACTTATCTAGCTGCCAAAACTGTTGCAAGGCTTTAACTAAAGGTGAACTGCAAAGCAAAGCAGTTGGTGCGCTCCCTTTGGCGTTCTTCTGTGATGAGTAGCCATGCCTATGATATCTTCTTCCCCCAGCTCTACAGGCTTCTTACACCAAGTACTCCAGCTATTAGAAAAGAAGGTTGGAAATATTTCGCCAATTTTACATATGAACTCTCTGGTAGCAAATGAAGGAGCAAGAGACGCCGATTTGGTAAAGTTGTCAGACGTTAGATTATTCAAGAGTGAGGAAAAGTTGAGGAAGGTTTTATCAATGTAGACTATGCTGCAGGCAGAGGACTTTGACGTGCAAGGCGAGAGGAAGATCTTAGACTTGAGAAGGATAATGTTTTCGGTCTTTGGGGAGGTTGCTAGAGAAGGTAACACTTGTCTTTTCTATCTTGTCTCCTCCAAAATGTTTGAAGGATTACGGTGGCTGGGCTGTGTAGTAGACTGATGTTGCGAAATCTGAGAGGCTTTGGCAAGGATTCTTGAAAAATGAAAGGGAGGAAGAGAGCTAGTTTGTGGGGAGAGTGAGGGGTATGTTATTGTCGCTTAGCAAGTGGGAAGTGTAGATTCAGTGATTTCCATTTTAGCAATATCTGCGTGGTGCTTGCAGTACAGTGGGATGGTGTTTTAGGTCTGTGGGGTGCAGGTAGTGTGGACTCCTTGAGCTTGCCTGTATGCATTGCCTATTCCCAGCATTAATTGTTCTGGGGTGTGTCAGTCTGTGGATAGTGTCAGTTGGGATTCAGAATGCCTTATTTTGCTTTAGCTAACAATAGGCTAATTATTTTGTTAAACAGCTTTGGCTGAGTTATAATGAAGGATATACTGACTTGCACGAGATAATTGAAGTTATGAATTAAAGATGCCTTCAATTTGTTTGTTTGTGTGGATATTCTCTTACTGCTGTTTATAAGACCAATACAGAACTTGGATTACAGAGGCTTTTGTGATCAATATTTATGTAAAGAAAAAAATCCTGGCTAAATACAGGCTTCTTTATGGTGTGTAGCCAAGACTCGTTTTCACTGCTGTTTTCCTCTGGACACGGTCATTTATAATTAATTAGGCAAAGAGTGTTTAAGGAGAAACAAATACACAAGGATAGAGTCAGACGTGTGTGCGCGTTGATGGCTGTAAGTAAAGTGGAAATACTGTCTTAGTAGATGCAAAGTCTCGCATTCACGGTGAGGTTGTGTGCAGCTTATATTAAGCCAAGTAGCCCTAGTTAGCTCTGCTTATTGGGAATAATGTGGCCCTAATATGAATTAAAAGGAAGAGACTGGAAAGATGATGGGGGATGTGCTCTACAATAGCTTTCTTCTGGGAGATGCCTTCTGTGCCATTTTGCCCAGAATGCATGTCTGCATTTGTAATCACAGCAACTGGCTCTGCTGCTAAAACACCTCACCCTGTTGTGTTTGGGTGTTAGACTTCCTGAAAACTTCTGAGTGTTTCCATTTAGGAGGAAAACGCAGCTGTGTGCTTTTTTCCAGATTTTTCTCTTGAGCAACAAATCATTGTGTTACTCTCTCCAACTTCCAAATTGAAAATCCGAGTGCTTATACATGTTTTTTTTGTTTGTTTTGCTTTTCAGATTGTTTCAAGGAAAAATCCAGAGGATGTCCAGGAGGTAACAGTTTAAACTTGTGCAAATGTCTTTGTGTATCGCACTATCCCTTTTGAAGCATCTTTGATGTATTTTAGCAATTTCTGTATGTTTTGTCATTGTAATTGAGCAGTTTTTTGTGTGTTTCCATTTGTCTTTAGCTTTCACAGTTGAAAACAGTAGCTAGTGTAACATGTTGCAATTCATCCCTCAGTGATGAATCATGCCTTGAAACAAAGTCTCAGGGAGTAAAGTGTCTTTTGATGACAAAACTGCTTTGATAATTTTGCAAGCTCTTTCTCAGGGTTGGAATTGGCAAACTGATGGTTACTTAACTCCTACTGGTAAAATTAGAGATCAGTCCGCAATCCAAGTCTTAGGTCTCAGCTGTAGGTATTCTTTTCCTCTTTAACCAATACTTCACTGAAAAGCCTACATCATTACTGTCTATTAGTGAAGAGGGAAAATGGAGGAGCATAGGAGTAGTTGAGAGAGATTAGACTGCAAGTCATTTATTATGCCTATCTCTCTGAGGCTCCTTGAGTATTTTCCAGTGATATACTTTGATAAAACTTTAAAATTGCTTTCTGTTTTCCCCTTCTGAAATAAGGGTCTGCTGTATTCTCGTGCCTCTTTAATACCTCAAAAGACTGTCAGGAACCATTTTACTAAGACAAAAAAATATACATCACAAGTGTGTGGGTTGTGGTGTTGTTTTTTTGATTTTTTTTTTAGATTAGAAAACTTTTTTCCCCTCTTGTTTTCTTCTGGACTAATGTCTTGACATTGATACTATTATACTATGTACATGCAAAATCTTCCTTCCAAAGCACAACCTCATGGCTTTTCAGACATTGTGTAACATATGCATATGTTCAATTTCTGATGCAGTATGTTACTACATTTGAGGAGAACATGGATAGTTGATGAAAGAAGAGCCCGTAAATGAATTCATTGCATCTCTGTGTGGTCAAACATGAGTTACTGATTAGTGGCTTGGCAGAGGTGAGAACTGGCTAATACACCTAACACCCCGTTGTTGCATCCTTCTTTGAAATCTTGAGAATCAGACAAACACGAGCATCTATGCTTTTTGCATTTTTTTTTTAATCTCTAGAAGATTAGAATAGCCTATCAGAATCATAGATGATCATGGATCTAGTTTTAGAACTGCATTACTGTAGTTTGTAGCTTGATGTTCACCTTTTCCAGGGAGACTCCTGAGTTGAACCTATCCATGAGCACATTCTGCCATTGCCTTAATCTTCATTTGTGGGAAAAACACTTTATAGCAGCTGTTGATGAGCCATTCATCAGAAAAATATTGTAAGTGTCTTTCAGCTAGAGTATTGCGTGAGTATATGTGAAGTAGTTTTGAGACTATAGCAAAACCATGTATTTTAGTCATTGCTTTGGTCATTGCTTTGATCTGTGGCTGTAGGATAGCCGTGCAGAGTTCCACATACTCTAGACGATAAGAAGACATAAATGTGCCATGAACTTGCTGATGAGTGCCCCTTTCCACCCTTCATTGGACCAAATTAATTATTTTGCATGTGATAGCATGTTAGGTGTGGTGTGATTCTGTTATAAGCAAGCATCTGAAAGTAGCTAGTTTTTAAAATAAATATCCTAGATAGTAGTTGCCAGAAGGGTGAGTCGTAGTCAGAGAACCACATATGTTGGAAGCTTTTCTGTTACACGGGCTTCTTATGATAAAAAAAAAGGTTGTGGGCAGCCTTTGAAAGAGAAATAATATGCTCCTGACCTGTTCCCGCTGAAAATAAATTTACCTCAGGTTTCTAGAATGCTCAATTAGAAGTCCAATAGACAAAATTTTGTGCGTGCAACCACCCTGTTGCTTTACGATCTGTCTTGTGCAACCCGCTTTCCGCACCCATGTAGGACCACGTAGCTGTGCCTGCCTACTCATTCAGAAGTCTCTTCTCAAAACAATGAAAGAAGTTAGTGTGTAGTTGTGTGTGGAGGAGTTAATAGGTACAGAAAGGCTAGTGGACTTTCCTTTGGTTTCCTTGCTTCTGGGGTTTGATGGTGGCAACGTGGCGTGTGAGGCAGTTTTAACTAGGGTAGTCTTGTGAGTTTTTTGTCTTACTTGTTCATGGAGGAGAAGGGGTTGTTCATTGTGGAACAAGATGAGTCACATGAGTTAATAGCGATCTGCTGGCTCTAGACATGACAAGCATCTTATTGCATTACAAGTCTAACATATGTTTTATGATATACTTGCTGTGCTTTGCTGGGTCTCAAAGTACAGTGTATCCTTCCTCCACATCTGATCTCTAATGAGTATGTTAGTGTGGGTATTTTGCTAACTTTGAGCCACATGCATGCAACGGCATGACTTCCATGAGCTTGTGAGAGGTTTTAGGGTGACCTTGACTGCCTTTGCTATGCAAGCTACATATGGATATTTATTTTTTTCTTCTTGGCTATTGGGAGATCACTTATAGCAGTAAAAAACGATACTATTCTAGTGGAATGGAGGCTCATGCTTTTATTTTCTGGCAGCTTTTCATGTTGTCTCCAAGTACTGACAATACAGTAACTTTATGTTTCACGACTTCACCATCTTAAGCAATTTTATGTTCTGCACACACACTTTTCAAGAAGTGCTGATCATCCATTTCCTGGATATTGGATTAGATGGAAATACAGCATTGAAAGTTTATTGTTTCTTATAGCAAAATAACTAGTTGGCATTCTTGAGAAATTCTCATTGTTCTTCCCTTGTCTGTTGAGCTCCACCAAGTACTAGTTGCAACTGAGTCCTGGACATGTGTGCACAATAGGTGGGGTTGAATCAGGACTGCTGGTTTCGGTATAGTGAAGTGTGAGGTGGATAGAGTGTTGCCACATTAAAGCTTTGCATATCCACTGTTAACAGTCATGTTACCTTCTATTTGCATTGTTCTATAGGCAGGACTTGCGTCTGCTGAAACTTAGAAGGCCTCTGACCTTAGTGTTTTAAAAAAGCAAACAAAACCCCTCCAAAACTCCAATAAAACAGCAATAAATCCTCTAAAATTAAACCTTTTCTTTAGCTCTAAATCTGGTTTGCTTGAAAAAAGTAGTTTTCAATTATGATCGCTCATGAGAAGGCAACCTGTTAAATCAGTCAGAAAAATTTGGAATCTTTTAATCTGTGGTTAGTTGTATTAAACTAATTGAGACATTTGACTGAAGGAACACTGAAATCAACTGCTGAATGCATTGCAGTCTCTTTTATTTTTTTTCCTCCCTCCTGTTCTACTTTAATCACTTTGCATCGGTGTTGAGGTTTATTATGATGGTTTAGTGAGTCTGACCAAAAATGAGGCCAAGATATAAAATGTCTTTGTATTAGATTGGTGTTTTTTTTCATCCTGATAGTGAATCTGTTAGCAGTCAAGTGTAAATTTTACTGCTCAGTTCTTTCCCTCATCTGATTTTCCTGTTGGATTCTGCTCCTTGCTTGAATGGAAGGAATAAAAAGAATGGGATGGAAGAAGGATAACGTAGATACCTGGCTGGGAGATGGATACTGCTTTCTGGAAAGGATGGATCAAGAAAAGCTGGTGTAATGAACCAGTGCTGTCTTTGCATTCTGGAAGCTGGAGATTATGTCTAGATTACAAAAGAAACATATTCATTTTTTGATCAGAGTTATTAGTAGTAAACCATTTAAAATGTGGGCTTGCATTAACACCTAGTCAGCATTTTACATAAACAAATTAGAAGCTGGTTTATAGTCCTGGGTGCTTAATGTGCTGTCCTCAAGAATCCCTTACTTGTATTGATTTCTTTTCCCTCGTTTTCTCCTTTGCTGTTGTCTCTTCCCTATACCTGCAGCTGCGCCAAGCATAGCATGCTGTTACTTGGATAGTGCAACATTACCATTCGGCATTTTTTCCTCGCTTACTGGTTCCCTGTGTAGCTCTGGATCTCGGTGTAACTGAAACAATGCTGCCGTTGCCCTCTCCATTTCCTTCTTCCAGCTTTTAATTAATATTTTTTTTTCTATTCACTGTAGTCTTTTTAGCCAAAATGGGGGTTGGGGACAGATAATGACCATTTTTTTTACGTTTTTGTATTTTGTTACAGTTGGCAGTTCAGGCTGTATTTTTGTTAAACGTATTTGCTGAAGGTAGTGGTCTGATTTGCTTAAAAAATGTATCTGTGGTGTGATGCAATGTGAACAACGAACCTCACTAATACTTCTCTCCTCTCCCCTTTTTCTACTTCAGATAGTTGTTTGGAAGAGATACAGTGACTTTAAGAAACTGCACAAAGATCTCTGGCAAATTCATAAAAACCTATGCAGGCACACAGAGCTCTTTCCACCTTTTGCCAAAGCGATAGTATTTGGTAAGCACAATTTGTTCCTGACTTGCTGAAATTATTTGGTTAACTCTATGTCTGTAAATACATCTTGTTTTGCAGCTGCGTGGAACTCTTTTCTGTGTGCTTTCACTGCTCAGCTTTTTGGTTTGTTGTGTCTTGTATGCATGCTGGTATTATAGCTTGATACTTTTATTTATTTTTTTAACAGGGGTAGTTATGCCCTTGCTTGCATGTTACAGATATTAGCTCATATATTTACCGATGTGTATGTTCTGTATCTTTACAAAATCCATTCCCTGTTTTCAGGAGCACAAAGTTTGTATTAGCTTTGTGAACAGCACTTGAACAATGAACAAAGATTTTTCACGTATTTGGTTAACCAGTTCACCAAAACAACCTGTAAGAGGGTTGTGACTCTACATGAGAAACACATGGCAATAAGTAATTAACTCTTAAAAGGCAAAGGTCTTAACTTAGTCCTGATGTGTATGTCATCATGAATGAGCTATAGGTGGATTTTCAGTGAAGGGTGTGACTCCGTGTAGAGCTCCACCTACCACATGTTTTCTTAGCAGTGTGTTGTGTTTTTTTGTTTGTTTTATTTATCAGGTGTTCGTTGTGTTCAGCACAAACTGTTGCTGTATTTTTACATGTGTATATCACACAATATCCAGTGGGTTTTAAAGTGTTTTTCAGCATTCTTTAATGCCTCCAGCATGTTTGGCGTCTTTTTTTTGCACGCATCTGCCACGTGCTTTGTGAGCATTTCTGAGGCCTTGCTAAGGTGTTGCTGGCTCTCTGGAGTGGGTTTGGTACTTTTTGGTGTGCATCAACCATGGGCTTTCAAGCCTTTTTTTCTAAGCACTGTAATGTTTTTTTTGGGTGTCCAACAAGTGTTTGGGATTTCTTTGCATGCATTTGCCATGTGCATTTGGTTGGGTTTTGGGTGAGCTTTGTGGTTTCTAAAGTGCTTTTGGGGTTACTAAGGCATTTCCATGGCATTTACAAGTTGTTCTAGTATATTATTTTTTTAAAGCACCTAGCCTGTGTTTATACTTTTTTCTGGTATGAACCTACTGTGGTGTTTGGTGTTTTTGGCATGCAGCTCCTATGCATGCTATTTTTTTTGACAAGGTTTCTCATGTGGATTTTGGGCATTATTTTGTCGTGTTTTTGGTTCCTAAGGCATGGCTGTGGCGTTCTTTGTGTCCAGGCTTTCTTTGGTGGTGTTTTTGGCATGCACGTACCACACAGTTCTCTGCAGGTTTTTAAGTGTCCAGCATGTTTGGCCTTTTGTTGGCATGCCTCTGCCACTTATTTTTTGAGTGTTTCGAAGGCATCCCTAAGGCGTTGCTGACAGTCCAAAATATGTTTGGTGGTTTTTTTTGGTGTGCATCTACCATGTGCCCTTTTTTGGTGAGGTTTTTGGCAAGCTTTTCAGTTTCTAAAGTGGATTTGGGGTTACCAAGGCATTTTCATGGCGTTTACAAGTTAGTTTAGTATGTTTTCATTTTTTTAAGCATTCAGCCCGTGCTTGGTTGTGGTGTATGTTGTGGTTTGTTTTTTTTTGTTTTTTTTTTTGGTCTTTCTTTTTAAACCTCCTATGTACCTTGCATGGTTTTGAGCATCCAGCATGTTTGGCATTTTTTGGCAAACATGTACTATGTGCTGTCTTCTTTGGCAATGTTTCTGGTGTTCATTCAGCACTTTTTTGGATATGTTTTTTGGTTCCTAAGGCATTACCATGGCATTTGGTGGGTTGGTTTTTTTATGGCGTCCAGCATTTCACATTCGTACCTTTTTCCCATGCATATACTGCATCATTTTCAGTGGGCTTTTAAGCATTTTTGAACATTTTTTAATGTATCCAGCATGTTTGGCTTTTTTTTTTTTTTTTTTTGGCATGTATCTACCATATGCTTTGTCAGTGTTTATGAGGCATTTCTAAGACATTGCTAACTGCAGAACAGGTTTGGTGCTGCTTTTCAGTATTGGGTTTTTTTTTTCGTGTCCAATGTGTTTGGCAGTTTTTTGCATGCATCTAACACATGCAATTATTGGGCATTTTAAAGGGCTTTTAAGCATCCAACATGTTTGATTATTTTTTTTTCCATGACTCTACCACATGGTCTTTTTGATGTGTTTTTTGGGTTCTAAGGCATTTTTGGTGGATTTTTCGGTTTGTGAGGTGTTTTGGGGGTTAGTAAGGCATTTCCATGGATTTTACAAGTTGTTTTGTGGTTGGTTGGGTGTTTGGTTTTTTTTTTTTCTCCCCAGCATCCAGCCTTTGTTACTTTTTTTTTTTTTTGTATGGACTTTGTGTGGTGTTTAGTGTCCAGCATGTTTGGTGTTTTTTTGGCACTCATCTACCATGTGCTCTCTTTTTTGGCAAGGTTTCTGATGTGGACTTGGGGTGGTTTTATATGTGGTTTTGGTTCCTGGGGCATGGCTGTGATGTTGTTTCTGTCCAGGATTTGTTTGGTGGTTTGTTTTTTTTGCATGCATATACTGCATTATTTTCAGTGGGTTTTTAAGAGTTATTCAGCATTTTTTTGTGTGTCCAGTACATTTAGTGTTTTTTTAGCATACATCTACCACGTGCAATTATTGGGCTTTTTAATGGGTTTTTAAGCTTACAGCATGGGTTTGGCTTTTTTTTTTTTTTTTTTTGCATGAGTCTACCGTGTGCTCTTTTGATGTGGTTTTCGGCAGGATTTTCAGTTTCTGAGGTGTTTTTGGGCAGGCTTTTTAGCATCTGAGGCCTTTTCGGGTTACTAAGGCCTTTCTGTGGTGTTTATGCGTTGTTTTTAGTGTGGTGGTTGTGGTTTTTGGGTTGGGGTTTTTTTGTTTGTTTGTTTTTAAGTTTTTTGTTTAAGCATTCAGCCTGTGTTTATAGCTTTTGTATGCACCTTGTGTGGTGTTCAGAGTCAGGCCTGCTTGGCATTTTTTTGCATGCGTTTACCATGTGCTCTTTTTTTGGCAAGGTTTCTGGTGTGGATTTTGCCTTTTTTTGTGTGTGGGGTTTGGTTTCTAAAGTGTTGCCACAGCATGTTTGGCATTGCTGCAGCGGTAATTTGGACGTCCAGCATGTTTGGTGGTTTTCGGCATGCATCTCCTTCCTGCCCAAGGTTTTTGCACAGGTTTTTTTGGAATTTTTTTTTTTATTTCTGAGGCATTGCTGCAATGTTATTTTCCATTGCCATGTTGTTTCTAATATGCTTTAGTGGGTTTTTAAACATACAGCTCACGGCATTTTTTTGATGTGCCTGTATATAATGTGCTGTTAAGTGTTTTTAGCACCCAGAATGGGTTTTGGCTTTTTTTTTTCCCCTCCTGGCTACCGCATATATTTTCGTGTTTTTTCCATAAGGTTTTAGCATTTTTAGCATTCAGCATGTTTGGCATTTTTTTTGGCATGCGTGTAGTGCGTGCTTTTGTGTGTATTTGCAGGTGTTTTCCATGCATTGTGCCTGTTTTCCATGTTTATTGTCATACATGTTTTTGCATTTTTTTTTGTGTTGTGCACATTTTAGCATCCAGCCAGTGTTTGGTGTCCTTTGACATGCATCGAGCAGCAATGTTTGCAGGTTTTTTGTGTGTAGCATTTTTAGCAGTGTTGGGCATGCATTTAGAGCATATTTTCTCACATTTTTTTTCTCTGTGTCTCATATTAGCATGTTTTAGCATCCAGCATGTGTTTCACGTTTTTTGGCATGCATCTATTGCATGTTTTTGCACATTTTTTCCCTGTCTCATGATTTTAGTGCGTTTTAGCGTCCGGTATGCTTTTGGCCAGTTTTGGCATGTGTCTACTACATGCTTCATGTGGAACAATATGCAAAAACATTTTTAGAGCTTTTGCATGCTTTTAGCATAAGCTTTTGTGTGCTTCTTTGTGCCCTAGCACTGTTTTTTTGCATTTTTGTCTGCATTTTTAGGTTTTTTTTTGTTGTGTGGTGATAGAGTTTGTTGTGTGGGTGGGTTTTTTTTAATATTCTGTTTTTTTTGGTGTATTATGCTTTTTGGAATGGTTTTTTTTTTTGGAGTTTACTATTGCTCTGGGATTGTCAAGCCTGTCAGTTTCAAAGTGCCAAAACTGAGGTGGTTTATTCAGCCTTTTTTCCACCACTTTGTGTGACAGCACTATAATACTGCGGGGGTTTATGGTTCTGTATTTGCTGGCCCTCCTTTGCCTTGTTTGCAGGAGAAACTGTATGAAACTCCCCTGCAGGCAAAACCTCAGCCTGGAAAGCACAGATTTTCCTTTTGATGTTTGGGGACCAAATACTGCCACAGACTTGTGATTTTTGTCACTGAGTGTTCATTTTTTATGACTCCTGCATGTAGGCGTGGCACTGAGATGCTTTAAAGAATATACTAACATGAACAATGCTAACATGAACAACTTAGAACAAGTTGAAGTTAGCTTATAACCCAAGTCCAATCGACCCCTATGGCTTTGGAGGAGCCTGTGACTTAACCCCTTGTTGTGTGGACCAGCTAAGTGAGAGGCAAGGAAGCTGAACTCTAATGCAGATTTCATGGTTCTCTGCGCAGCTGGGTAAAATTCCTGGTTTAAATTGTCTTTCACATCAGCTAAATTGTATCCAACTCTTACATAATTTTATTTTTGCTTATTTAAAAAGTTGGAAGTGGGATAAGTTTCGGTGCTGTGTCAGAACTTGTGCACTAATGGTTAAATAGAGGATGTAGTATTAGTTTTATCCTGAGAGGACTGTATATGTGATTTACAGAGTAGAGTGCTCACTGGACAAATTGTTTAAAAAGCTAGTATTTGCAAAGCGTTGAGTGAATTTCAGGTAGAAGATATGGTAGCTACGCATAGGGAAGGAAAGAGAGGGGTAGAAAGAAAAGAAAATCAGGGTGGAAGAGGGTACAGGCTTCTAATATCTTTTATAATTTTAAATTGCCAGAAATGCAAATTAGCTGGTTTTACACTAGCTCTGTAAGCGAGGGAAGAACTGAGTGAAATCCCTTCTGAAAGGCATCCTCCTCCTATTGTATTTGGTGAACAAAAGTGACTGCAATGTACATTGTAAGAGAAGGAAATCTACAGAAATATTCAATGTCGTAGTTACTTACAAAAAAGTTCTTTGAAATTAAAACTAAACCAAAACAAACCCCACTACATTTAAATGAAACTGAACCACAGGAGAATACTGGAAAGAGGAGGCTGTGTAAAAACAAAGTTTAAATGATTGGTACGTAGCTGAAAGGAACAGAAATGTCCGACTCTTCAATTTAAGAATTATTTTTCTATTTAAAGCATGAAATTTTACTATGTGTCCTTCCATCTGACTTCTACATGTAACTGCTGTGTGTTTTGTTTTATTTAAAGCATTTATCTTCAGATCAGGAATAGTGTTTTCTGTACTAGAGAAAAAAATCTGATGTTAGTGGATTTTGAGTTTTTAACAAACTTGTTTTCAGTCTCATTCAGTTAGCGGAGAGCTGCAAGGTCCATCTCTGTTAAGATCTTTTGTCTTCAGGCTGCTTTAATGGAGTATTTCTGCAGTGTTTTTTCCCTGTGGTGATGTTTTACTTGTTGCAGCATTTAGACTAGTTACTCATTGTCATTGCCAGTAGTTGCTGCCAACTTACTGGTTGGGTTTTTTTTTATTTTTTTTTCTTTTCTTTTTGGATATATGTGCTTTAAATGATGTATACATATTGTTTTGTGGAGAGTGCACTTTACACAGTAAGCATTGGTAGTTCTGACAGTCAAACTTACTTGTAGTAGAAACATTAAACCTGAGCAGAATCTCAGGCTCTGCATTCAGAGTTTCAGGAGATGATGTGGAGAACTGAGATGTATTGATAAATGAATGAGTCATGCTGTGCTTCCATATTTCATGCAACCAAGGACATGCCACATCTGCAGAACTGAACTACGTTGCATATTTTACACCACAGCTTTTGATAATTATAAAGTGCAAATGCAGGTCTTTTTATGCTGTTACAATGGAGCTGCTCACATCAAAATATGAAACTTGTTATGGGGGGGAGAAATCATCTTGCGTTTTCTATACTTCACTTGAACCTTTTCCACCCATCTTATGGAGAAAACATAATGAACCCAAGAATGGGAATCTAAAATGTCCTAACAAATCTAGCTGTTAAAACTCCTCTGAATTGTTATGCAGTAATTGTCGTACCTGTTTCTGGGAAGTGGTTACTCTCCTACCCTAATATGCATCAACATCATTTCTTCAGTATTTTCAAACTACTTTTTTTGTTGGATACTTTAAGGATTCCCATATTTTTGCTATACATGGCATTTTATCAAATCATGGTAAAGCTGTGCTCAGCATGTCTTGTATCTAACAAATGCAGAAATGGACTCTACCATAAAAAATACTCTCTCCACCTCCCACTCCCCAACAAAAAGAATGCAAAAAAAACCCCAGATATTGGTAACTTGTTAGCAGTGAGTCAGAAAGATGATTCACATTATAAAGCTCAGATCAGGGTACTTTTTGGATTTGAAAATACCAAACGAAGTAGCATATTTAAGAATTGGGTATCATGTACAGTTGAAAGTCTCGTGAAAAACTTAATGAAACATGAACACAAACCTTCTAGGTGCTTTGTTGTTCAGATCTTTTTCACAAAATGAATTGTGGATTCTCTTCACAGGTATTTACATTTGCCTTCCATGTATATTGCAAATTTTGAATGGATCATTGCTGGAGGAATAACAGAACTGTGCTAGTGCATTTGTTACATGCTGAGACTGTAGTTGACACTTCCCAAAACCCTGGAAATACATGATCCCTATAATAAAGTTTCCGTGTGTCTGAGAGATGTGAAGAATAGCGGAAATAACACTGATTTAGATGCAGAAAGACTTTCTGATAGAAATGTTTGAAGAGTCAGCTGGGCATCTAAGCATCTTTGAACATCTGATCGTGAAGGGTGATAATGAAAGTGTTGAGCAATACAAGATTGATTGAAAGTATGAAGAAAGGGAGGGGGGAAGGAGTTAGGAGAGATTCGCTGGGAATGAAACTGCCAGCAAGATGCCAGATAGTCTGTGAACAAACTGATACTGAATTAATGTTCTTCCTTCCCCCAAACTCCTCTTGTTCTGTAAGTCATTGTCCTGATAGTGTATCATGATGCTAATGAGCTGGAAAATGTGACAGTGACTAATATTTCAACGGCTCTGTTCAAACATGAACTTTATTTTTTTTAGCTCCAGCTTCCTAAACAAATAAGGCTTATGTAATTGTGTTGTCAAAAAGTCAAACCTGTTACTCATGTGGCTAGCATCAGCTAGATTTGAGAGGGAAGGCGGCTGCAAATGTAATTCTGTGTCTGCAAAGTCTGTGAAATGGCAGCTGAGTAAGAAGAGAGCGTGTGCTGTGGTGCTGCCAAAGGCTGGGCAGGCTCAACTCGTAGCCGTGAGGTTTGCAGCTGCCGGGGCAATCGGTGAACATGCGCTGGTCACCCTGGCGCTGCTGGTCCTGACACGTCCTGACTGGTTCCCAGTGGAAGCACTGAGAAGATGTGGATGAGGAAAACTAGCTTTTATTGGGTTTGATGATGAGGTAGAACAGGGAAAGATCCCTGGGAGATGAGGAAAAATATCTTATAGAATTACTTTCTTGCAAAAGTTACCTGTTTCTGGCCTTGTTAGGTGTTTACTGCTTTGCGATTGATTTTCTGTTGCATTGTAACAGTGTTCGTGTTATTTTATAGATTCACTTAACTGGCCCATGCTGCTGTGCATTACTAAGAGAAGTTTATTCATGATGTCCTATTTTCCATGGAATGAAACAAAAGCCCTGATGCAGTGTTGCTGTGAAGACGTAGGAAGTTTGATGAGCAGTTTAATAGAGCCTGATTTCAGTGTTGCCACTCAACGTGGTAGCATTGCCTTTGCCTTCTTGCTGCTTGCTTGTTGCTCGCTCTTTTGTACAGCTGCTAATGTTTGTACAGCTGAAAGGGCAGGGTGAACAAGTCACGGAACCGATTCAGCTGAAAATAACTCCAATGATGTCTTTCTTTTCCTTTCGTAGAAAAATAGCCCCCAAAAGCTTTGTTTGTGATCTTGTGAGTATGTGTGTGTCTTTCTAGTTTGATTTTCTTTTTTTCTGGTACCGCATGGGCAGGAGCTATTTACTTGAAGAATTTCTGGAAAGAATCCTGCTTTGATACTTTCTTCTGGGATTATGTTTTTGCTTGCTCTGAGTATAAATGAATTTTGCTTCTGTATTCAGTGTTTCTTTTGTCCTTTTCAAAGGTTAATGCCACAGAGCTGTCACAGGTGGTTCTTATTTTTCTGGTCATGCTGTTATAGCAATACTGTTTCTTGAACTTGTCTTCCCAGTCCTTTTTTCCCCTCTGTGTAGCTCTTCCAATATCTGTTCTGTTCTCCTCCAATTATTACTGTTAACCTCTGCCCTTTTCCTTTTGTAAACTTGTAACTATTTCAACAACAAAGTGATGTTGATATAAAAAGCTAAAATAAGTTGTGCGCAATTGTGAAGAATGTGAATTTAAGGTAGCAATCCAAGGGTTTTCTTCTGAGAAGCAAATCTCTTCAGGTGAACTGTGGGATTATTTTTTAAATATGTTTTTTTTCCTAATTGGAATGGCTTGGGTGCTGGGTAGGGAAAAGGGAAGGATCATATGTTTTAGTAAAAGAGCTGCTTTCCAGCTCTGCTTACCTCTTGAATGCAGGAGGAGATGAGACCCCGTCTGCATGGAGCTACTTCAGAGGAAAGCTTCCATGCCTGGTAGCAGGGCTTCACCATCTCCCCTACACTTTGTCTCCTCCACAAATGGCACCTTGGAATTGATGATCTGTTTGGGGGCTTTTAGCAATACTTTGTTTACTCTCCGCTCGTATTGTGCGTTGTTCTTGAGAATATGTGAAGATTGCTCGGCTCCTTGCAGGATTTGGGCCATAATCAAGGCTGACGCTGACTGGCGTATTGTCAAATTGTCCCTGTATCATTTATTGTTGGATAACACTGGACATCCGTTAGTGTCTCTTGGCTAATCAAGAGTGTTGCCTCGCATATTCTTACGATGAGAGGGCGAAGGATTCTTGTCGTAACTGCCAGCTTTCATCCGCATGGACTGCAGAAGACGGGACTCTAGGGATAATTGAGAACAGAAAGTTTGAAGATTTGCTGTGTTCTCCTGAAGCACTGGAATGATTTTCATAGACTCAGGGCATTGTCTCCAGAAGGTTGCTTTTGCCTTGGTTGTTTTTTTGGTTTGTTTTTTTTTGTGTTTTTTGTCGTGTTTTTTTTTTTTTTGGTGGTAGTTATTATTGCAAAATAAATGTGTAGTTATTTCTAAGCCTGTCAATCCGTGTGTCTGTTCCAGGGCGATTTGATGAAACCGTGATTGAAGAAAGAAGGCAATGTGCTGAAGACCTGTTGCAGTTTTCTGCCAATATCCCTGCTCTCTATAACAGCAAGCAGCTTGAAGAGTTTTTTAAGGTTTGTTAGTATTTGCAGAAGTACTTCTTACTGATACGAATAAAGTACAGTGCTGATTCTGCTTTACTTTGTAAATTGCCGAGTGACAGTGAGCTGATCTGACATGCTTTGTGAAGTGACTAGGAGTTTTCCATTCACTCTAGAGATGTAGCTTTAAAAAAAACCCCATGCTACACCTCTACAAGGTGGAAAGTTTTACAAGAACTTCAGGTGAAGGGATTTGGAATTTTTGTTTATTGAATGATGAGCAAAACCCGTGATGTTAAATCCAGGTGTTCAGTGGGAAAGTAATAAAAATACTGTCACTGTTTCTGTATTTTATGTAGGTGTTTATAGTTTCAAAGCAAAGGAAGGAAGATTGTCTAGACTGTTTTCTTGTGGCCTGTTATGGATTCAGGTCTGTGACGAGAAATTTGGCATAGAACTAGTCAAATGTGCTGCTTGTACAATGTTGTGAGAACCAGTCTCCAAAACATATTTTAGGACACTACATTCATCCAGACTTCCTCTTTATTACATCTGAAGGAGTTTGTTTTCAGTAGTTCCTTCAAACCTCTTTATTTTTTGTAGCTTAGTCCAACATTCTGGAAATGCATAAGCATAAATTTACATGTAAACATGATAGTAGCTCCCTGGAACTAAGGAAATGTTGATCTGGCTGAGATGGGACCCAAGTGTATAAATGTGTTAAGTATATTTAAATGATACATACACAAAAGCAAAATTATAGTGAAGCTGAAAAATATTCACTTGTTTCATGATGTAGTTATTGCAGAGTTCTTTAAAATATTTCAAATTATTTTCTTCACGCTTTGGTGGCAACAATGAGTGTGAGACTGAGTTGGAATATTTTACTTTTCAGTTTATTCGCGTTTGCACTTTTTCAGTTCTTTGGAAATACTTCCGTGTTTTAGGGTATTTGTTCAGAGCTCTCTTCCCCTCCTTTGTTTAACAAAAGTATTAGTTTTAGCCTTCCAATGGACCTTTTCTGGCTTTGCGAGGGAATGAATAAAACTAGAAAGACGTTAATTTTTATAGGAGCAAGTACATCTACAAGGGGAGTTATGCAAGTGTAATATTTCAGGCTTATTTATTAGCTGATGTTGTGTTGTGTTTTGCTGTAAGAAAGCCATAGGTTTTGATCAGTCACCAGCTCAGCCCGTGTCCTTTAGCTCTGCTCATGGGCAGTTTTGTTCCGTCTCAGGTTTTTGTGCAAATAGCCATGGAGAGGTAGACTTCAACAATGAAGCCTTAGAAACAACTGAAGGGAGTGCTGTGTGTATCTGTGTACTACAGACTCCGGAAAAATGGGCTGGCTAGTGTGAAAATGCGCTGGGCTAGTTCAAGACAGATTATCGATGCCCATTTGTAACACTGCCTTGGAAACAGTGCCATTTCTATTAAAGATGCATGGAAGATGCTCACCTGAGATGTGAATCAGAAATTAAAAAAACCCCAAACATTTAGGTGGTTTCTAGTGCAATTGTTCCTGTTGTCACTTCACTTACCTTTGATTCCTTCCAGGGCTGTGAGGGAATAGTGTCCTCATTATATGCTGGGATGGTCTTGTCTTCCCTGTGTGTCCAGTCTTGACTACGACTGAACTCGAGATGGTGGGTCATGGGTAGGATTTAGCTTGAGGGACAAACACTCCTGCGTGAGGGACCTGCTGAGCTTGGGAATGCCACTGAAGGGCACAGGCTCTATGTACCACAAGAGAGCAGGAGTATCACTGTTCTCTCCCTGTTAAACTCTGGCGTCTGCAGGCAGACCTGCTGCAGCCTGTATGGTTCAGGACTCTGAAGCTGCAGTAGACTAACTGTTCAGATACCTAGGCAGTCTGTGGCAACCGAGCGTGGCTTAATTGAAAACCCTTGTTTAATTTTGCAGGCCTATATAATTTAACTAAATGCATTAACTCTAAAGTAATGGAGCGTTCACTGGTTAGGAAATTTAATATTGACTGTCACTTCTATACAATGACACTTTCCATAGAGACTGCAGTTAAATAATTCTTTTCTCTCTTTTCAGGGTGGAGAGGTGCATGATGGGTCTGAACTGATTGGTCCTGTTGAGCCTCTGTCCGACTCTCTGACTGACAACCTGTCTGACTGCAGCTCTGAAGGTTTGCTGTCTTTTCTCATGTAACCTTACAGCGTGATCTGTTTCAAAGCAGCACGTAAATGACAAGTGCCATATTTGTAGGAGCATTGGCATCCAGTTTCTGTTTGCTTGGTATGACAGAAATGCCAGAGCTGGGGTTGACAAAAGAGAAGTGGGGCTTAGCAGAGCTCTGTCTGCAGTGCTGGAAGCTTGCTTCTAGCAGGAAGTTTGCTGGGAGTTTGTCTAGTCCATACTAGAAGTCCTAGTGCTCTATTGCCGAAAAAGAACTGCTTTTGGTGCTAGCTGAACTGAACCCTCTGGTTTAAGTGTACATAATCCTGCCTGCTTCCAAAAGGTTGGGCAAACAGTCTGGTAGTGTTCACTACTAATCATGACCCAAGTCTCAAGCTGTAAAAATTTGCAGAGAACTTTTAAAACCATTTTGAGATTGATCAATAAATAAAGATGACTGTCTGAAATTGCCTGGAGCGTGAAAAATAGGTCTAAGATTTGAACTGCCTCATATGCTTCACAGGATTCCCGTTCAGCTGTTCATGCTCTGGGTGTCACCATGCTTTCAGTGCTTAGTAAAAACCCAGAAGAGAGTTGGTATCGTATTTTAAGAGTATTAGTACGTCTTCTGGATTGAGCATATGGGAATGGTGAATGTTAAAGCCTACTGCAGGGCTCAGGGAGATAAGCAAGTTGTTTAAGTCTCTTGAGAAAAAATGCTGGCAGTTTTTCTTTGCTGAAAAGAACTCCCTATTCTTGAAAGTCTGAGAGGTTGTGTGTCAGAGCCAGTGTGTGCTATGTTCAGTTGAAAACCGGCAATACTTGCCATAACTTGCTAATGTTTTCTGGTTGTGCTGTGCCAATGGAGGGTATGTCCTTTTTCCTGTGATTGCAGTTCCTTAACACAATGTAGAGATGTACGTGCTGACTTGGATACCACGTGTAAAGTAATTTCAGTGGCACTTCACTTGCACTAAATAATAGTATAGCTGTAAAGTAGGGTTGGTCAGCCCAAATAAATACTATGCTAGGGCTTCTTGCCTGCCTCTGGAGGCTGAGTTAGCTTAAGCATCTCTGTGTATAATCATCTGCCAAGTGCCGTGCAGTCTTTTAGATATTTATGTATTTTTGAGTTATGTTTGGATCTTTGTGACTTCTAAGAAATTATTTTCCAACCCTTCAGCTTTTCCTTTGGGACTATTTTACACTCATGTATAAGTACATGTTATTATACAAACATTTATTAAGCTAATTTGGAAGGCTTTTTTTTTTTCTTAACTACTTAATTTCCTCTGTTTTTGCTGGCATAGAACTTGCTTTGGTAAAACTCTGTTTGAATAACAAGAAGTGCTCGTGTTTTCTAAGTGGTTGGTTTGTTTGTTTATTTTCTGCTTGAAGTTGTGTGACTTGCCACTGGGATCTGTCTATGTCAATAACTTTTGTGCTTAGTTGTATAATACATTCTACATGAGCAGTGAGTTTTGCGTTTTCTTCTGTGGTGTTAATGAACTAGTGCTCCCAAAATATTTCACTCTGTGAAGGGAAAGGTATAGAGCTGTTTAACTACAGAGGGTAGTTATGATAAATACCAGCAACTGGTTTTAAAGGGGCACTATTTCTATGAAATTTGACATTCCACGTTCTGACAATGCACTCACTTTATGCTGTGCCGTATAAAGGAAAAAATGCTTCTAAAAATGCTTACTGTGAACATTTATATTCTTTATTCACATGGGCCTCATTTTTAGAAGAAGAAAAACACTTCCTTTATGTGAGATAAAATGCTGAAAAGAAAAAAAATGCTGTAGAGAAATTCTTTGATACACTTCTTCTGAATTGGCTGGAGTGTTTTTAGGGGATACTTGCAGCAACTATGAGCACAGGATTCCCAGATGCCGAGTGTGACTTGTGGAGTTATCTCTTCTAAAAACCTGTAAGTCTTCCAGTTCATATTTTCTTATGTTCAAAACCACATTTTGGATGGGGAGGAGACTAGGGAGAGAAAGAAAAATCTGTCTTTAAGGCCTCTAGATGGCAGTGGCAATACTCGGCTCCGAGTCTTCTCCCTGCCTCTCCTCAGGGCATCCTGCCTACATCTCATTTTTCCCAGTCTGATGATCGTAGTTAACTGTGACTTTCACTGTGTTATTTTTTTGTGAACATTCAAGGGCCTCCACGTGGGCACTGCTCCTTCAGGCCGTTGGTCTGTGAAGTATCAAACCCGTTCCATAACAGGTGCTGGTGTTTGCTTATAAGGGTGGGTTGTGTTTTCTCACTTTTATCTATCCTTTTCAGACAAAGTTCACTCTGTAGAAGGTGTGCACATTAATGGTAGAAGATGCAAACTGATGGTAGTAGAAATGCTTTTGTACCAAAATAAGCAATAAGTATCTTGCTCGTAAAAACAGTTTGACGGTTCATGCTTTCACAGGAACCTGCTTTTCAGGAGGCCAGGTTACCTCAGCTATCCTTCTGTTTTTGGAAACTCTGTTTACTCCTCATATGCCTGGTGAAATTGCACAAGGCAGAGACAAGTACAGGAAGTTATGCTCAGTTTCAGCATCAATATATCTAATATTCCTGACAAACGATCTTTTTTTCTTGGCACGTGAGATAATGATAGTCTGTCTAACCTCATCTCCAAAAGTCTTTCTATACCAAATGCTAAATTTTTTAAAGAAATTCACCAGGAAGCTCATCTTTTTTTTTTTTTCGTTCTTTTCTTCCACCTCTTTCTCTTTTACCACCTTAACATTATCTTCCCAGAAATAAACATATGCGGTTCAGACTTTTCCTACCCCTTGGGCTGACTGGAAGCCCCATGACTGTGGTTGTGGTGCCAGACCTAGGCTCTAAACCTGACCTTAAGCAAAGTGTATTAGGTCAGGCTCTGTGCCATGCTAGCTGTGTTCATACAGCTTCTGTTCAAGTTGGCTGCAGGAGGAGAGCAAACGTAGTTTTGTTTGGGCTGTAGGAAGGGGGACTTGGGTCTATCTGAAATCTGAAGTGTGGATGTGCTCTGATCCATCTAGTGTAAGTGGCCAGTGCACCCTTCCCCCAGACCCCCAGCTTTTCCATTCATTATCTGCACCCTTTGTCCCTCAGTCAGCTTTGCTTCTACCTATACGTTCTTTAGCTAGCAATTTGTCTTCACTGAACAAAATAACTTGACGCCTCCTCTAAATGTTGTTTCACAAATTCTCAGTCCTCTGCAGCCAAATTTGATGTTGCTGTCCCTAAAATGGGCAGGTGAATGGCCCACTATTAATACACTAATTAATGAATCTTCTGCCTTCTTCTGACTGTTTTGTTGTGAGGTTGCCTTCTTTCTTGCAGAACTTGGGGTTACACAGGCAGTTTTCTTCTCTGCACAGACACTTTTCTTTATGTTCCTCTCCTGAAAAGATCAGGAGCATTGTCTTTTTTGTGTGTGCTGTCCCCTCCTCTCAAGTAGTCTTGTGGCACTGAGTATCACTGTTCCTTGCTTTTCAGAGAGAGTGGCTGGTAATCTGTTCTCTTTCCTGTCTTTTTCCTCTAACTCACATTAAAGGACCTGCTAGCTTTCAGAAAAGCAGTATTTCTACAGTGCCTTCTTACTCCTTTTCCATAAATTGTAAACTCTAACTCTAGAGTTGCAAAATCAAAAAGAAAGTTTGAGTTAGTTGCCTTTGAGTCAGCTCCTTGCTACTGCCACATTACTTTTTGAACAGAGGTCAGAACACTTTACCTGATAATGTGGATAAACTCTTGACTCTGTTGATAATACGGAAGAAAGCAGACAACAGGTTTTAGTTCAGAATTTACTTTCTCGGTGAGTACAAACAGCTAAATGTCTTGACCTTGTTGCCTATTTTATTGCTTCAGTGGGTACATGTGCCAAGGTGATAAAACAAACTGCTGCTTGATATCCAGGTGGCACTGCCAAATTCGTGGCTTGCTCCATATGTCTCATGCAGGGTACTGTTCTGAAATGACATTTTTGAGACTGAAAGCTGGCTTTTTTCTTCCTCTTGGTGTGTAGGTCCCAGCTTTGAAGGCTCTTCTGTTTTAAGTCTCCTTAGCTGTAAATCATCAGAGCAGTGAGAGATAGGGATTAAAGCGCTGCTGCTATTGAAATTAGGTGAGTTGGAGTGCTGAGGTTTGAATTAGCCCCCTCTATACGAGCACCTGTGTTTTGTTTTTTAACCTCAGAGGCAATGAGAAATGGCAAATCTAATACCACTGTCACAGTTTTAATGGTGTGTTACCAGATGGATATCTCTGATAGCCGGTCAAAGAGCAGTTTTGTATAATGTACTTTTACCTGTAGTAGGGTCATGCCCTTTCATTTTGATAGCAAGTGAAATCTAATCTGTTGTACAAAAGGATGTCAGAAACATTTTTGTCATTCTTGTCCTTTTCAGTTCGAAAGGATTTAAGTGGGCTTGATGACGTGACACTTACAAGCCAATCGGAATGCGGAGGTGAGATCTAGAAGTTGTTTGCACTACATTTGTGGATCTTAAATTATTAGAAAGTCATAATTCTGAGTGAACGATTCTCATGGATGATAATGCATACAGAATGAAATGTGTACGTGTAAATTATCTTTGCCATTTATTTCTGAATAACCCTGCTAAGTTACTGTGGTTTAGTTACTGAAGGTAAGCTTGCAGGGAGTTTATATGCTTTTAGTTTGTGGCAAATGTAAAATAAAATGTGTTAGCTCAAATTTCAATGAAAGAGATGTAAGCTAATTCATTTCACCATGTGTTAGCAATGAAAGAAGAATATATATGGTAGATGTAGGTTAGAGTGCTGTGTGATATGTAAGCTGACAGTAACTCTGTATTAATCCAAACTTCTAATTTAATGTTTTTGGGATGCTCCATTTTACTGATTTAAAATAGTACGTTGGGATTTTTTGCAACAGTAATCTGGCTTCTGCTGATTGACTTTTCTAGCAGAACTCACTCAGAGGAGGTTAGTTTTCTAATTTCCTGGAGCAAAATGGTGAGCAGGCTTTGAAAGTTGAAGTTAAGTGTTAGATGTTGGTCTCTTCATTCCCAGTATTAAAATGAAGACCAGTTGCTCTGTGGAGTTTGTAGCAAATTTCTGTACAGGTTTCTGTAGGTACTAAAAAATAATTTCTAAGACAGCTTTTGCATGCAGGGAATTTCTGTGCACTAAGTCTCGGGAAGCTGCATAAGTGAGAAGAAAACTAAAATCTTGGGATGGGGTAAAGAACTTTGGAGATTCCTAAGGTGTATGAGAAATCTAGAGTAATGGATGTCTTTCTGACTGTGCTTTCAGGCTTCTCCAGTGACAGTGACCTGATCTCTCTGACAGTTGATGTAGACTCTCTTGCTGAGTTAGACGATGGAATGGCATCCAACCAAAGTTCTCCCAGTAGGGCTGTTGGCCTTTGCCTTACTTCTGAACCCCCAGTACAAAGCACGCTGGCACCTGAGCATGAGCGGAGCAAACCCGAAGGAGAAAGGGAAAGCCATAGTTTGTTTACTGGAAGCTTAAAAACCAAGCCTGGCAAACAAGATTACTTGGAAAAAGCAGGCGAGTTGATAAAACTGGCCTTGAAGAAGGAGGAGGAAGAAGATTATGAAACCGCCTTCAGCTTTTATAGAAAGGGGGTTGATCTGCTTCTGGAAGGTGTTCAAGGTATGGATCTTCCCATTTTGTTTGCCTTACCTTTGGTTCTGGGTATTTATGGTGTTACCTTAGTGTGTTACAAAGAGGTGATAGGAAATGCAGAATGATGCGTGCCTGGCTTTCATGTGCTTGATAGCTGCTGTGCATATGAGAGAGAGAAATCTTTCTCTCTAAGACTGGATGATAATTTAGGGTCTCATCTTCCAAGTGCCCAATATCTTCTCTTATAAAATTGCAGCACAACCTCTGAGTTGCAGGTAAGTAGCAAAGTGCTCCACTTTTCCCTCTTTCCTTTTTATTACCTAGGCAGTAATTAATATGTGGCACTTGCAGCACTGTTGAAACATTATTTAATTTACATGGTTAAGTGAGGATTAATTATCCCCATTTTACGCATGGGGAGAGGCAGACTCAGGTTAACTTCCCAGTCACAACAGGATTAGTACTATTCTTGGCTCACGGCCTCTTGCTTCTTCCACTAAACTGTTCTCCTGTTCTAGCTAAAGGATGCATAGAATCTTACATGCCTGCACTGCTGGAGAACAGGATTATAGTATTTTTTTTTTTAAAAGGCTTTGGTGTGTGAATATATGTCTGCAAAAGCTGTTGTTAACTGACCAGATGCAACTACATGTGAATTTCTGTGGAGTCTCCTTGCACCTTGTCAGCCAGGGAACAATTTTTTCCCCTTCCGTCTCTAGTTCTTGAGAATCTACAGTGATAACCTCATATATTTGCATTTTGTCGGACAATGGCTTAAAACTATAAAGCACAGGAAAAGATCTGTTCTTTCCTGGAGTGAATTCAGGGTCTGTGTATTGTGCTTCTGTCCCACACTGATCAAATGAGTAAGATTAGAATTGTGGCTTTGTTTGACAGTATACAGCACAGATGCATTATGCTGCTGCAGAGCTGAACTTAAATGCTAATGTAGCAAAGCACATACAAGCAGCAGCCTTTGCTGCGTCTCAGTAGGATGCACAGCAGTGGTCCAGACCCTCTGAACCAGTTTTAGAAATAAAAGTTACCTGCTGAGCTGTTTTAACAGGGCCGGAAAAAAAATAATGGATAGGTTAGTGAGGAAAGCTAGAGGTACGGGCCAAGATACGTGCATAGCCTTTGCTTAAAGTGTCTTTTTACTTTTCGGCAAAAGTAAATCTCCCTCTTTCTTTTCAAGTCCCAGTGATGTCAGTAGGGTTACTGCTTTGCTGCTTGTTGTGGCTTTTCAATAGCATCCTATCTTTCCTTGCCTATGTTATCAAAATTCTTTTCATTCGTGATAATTGAATGTGCTGGCAATCCTACAGTTGAAGAGCCCAGATATTCTTTTACTAACACGCTACTTCATAGACCTGTGTGGCATTCGGTTATGGTCTTCTGAAGAATATCCTGTTTCATCATAACAACCTCTGTCTTCTCACCGTGATGCAAGGCTGCCATGATGTGGCTTCAAACTGACAGTTTGAGTTTCAGCTTCAAAAAGCTTTCTTTATTAAACATTTGCAAACCGTTAGGGCGTGAACACAAGTCAAGCTATTGCACATCAGTTGAGCTGTGGTAACTATGCATGTGTACTTGACTTGTGCAGAGTTGAAACATGTTGGCTTTGAATCAGTGGTAATCCTTATGGTAATATGTTTATCTTGAAGTTGTGAAAGGCCATTCTTGCATGTGTTGCAGGTGATTTGCTCAACTGATGCATAATAACTTAAACTAGAGTGGAGTGAGCTTTTTACTTATATTTGCTAACATTTCCAATAAGGACTTTTGCTTCTTTGACTAGCTGCTCATCCAGCTACCTCAGATGACTGCTAATCATTTTCTCTTGCCCGCTGGTGTCCATGCTTTTCAGGCTAGGAGAAAATTCAGAGAGTCTTAGGAAAGTATAATATTCTGCCCTGTTTGCCTGATGCCACTCAGATAATACAGTGGGGGTCATTAATAAATTTATAGTGTTAGTACCTCTGTGTGTGTGTGTGGGTCTTCATCTATTCCTGATGGATGAAGAGATGTGTAGGCAGCACCTGCAACTCTTTCTGTGCAATCTCTAACATTGCATCTGTAGAGCACAGGGAGTAACAGGAGTGAGTTGCTTTTCAGCTGGCATCTTATCCCTTGGGAACAGAAATGTGCACAGGCTAGTTCTTAGCAGTCAGCTCTTCTTTCTTCTTTCTCTGTGTTACCCTGCATGGCTGTGGAGGTGGAACGGAAACGAATGTTTGTTCTCTGCTGGGTATGTACACTAGGTTTGACTAGATCCAGTTCATCTTGTGTCCTTTCTCTTTGGAGCTTCTGCAAGCTAGCAAGGAGATGCTGATGTCCTTCTCTATAATGATAGGTCTGCTTCAAATGCCTTCCTAAAAATATGTGCCTACTCAGGACCAATGAGGACAGTAAAACAAACAAAAACCCCACCAAACCACAACAACAACAAAAAACCCCCAAAACACCTCCCCCACCTTCCCCCCCCAAACCCTCAGTATCTGTGTATTACGCTTTTTAATCTAGGTACTTTGAGGATGATATGTTCAATGTTGGTATGTAAATATTCACTGTGTGTTGCAATAAAAAAACCCCCAATTTTAATCACGTCAGCTACTTAAACACTCCTGGTTATATATTTCACATGGCTAACAATGTGCTCCTTTCAAAGATAAGGATGGTGCAATTGTTACAGAATGCCTATGATCTTCTGCCATTGATTATTTTTGGACTATTTTGTGTAAATTAGCCTTTGTAGTGTCTCAAAGTGAAACACAGCATTCATATATGGTTACATACAGGTATAAAGTGACCTTGCCTTTCAGTGTGCAGCCATTGCAGAATGTGTGGCCTCTCTTGAGAATGGACTGGAAGTGGCTTTTGCATGTAGAATGGTAACGCATATTTTTGCCACTTGGTGGCACCAAGGAAATAAAAATTGACGCTGAAGACTTGCGATCGGGAAATGTAACCGGTGTACGGGGAGGGGGGAAAAGAAACATCATCCATCCTCTGTGTTTGAAACTTGTCTTAGAATTACCTTGGAAATGTACTGCCTCTACAAGTGGGTTAGATGTATCTGAAAGATAAGGGTGTCTCTGTTGCCAGCTGCTGTGTTAGGCTTGGTTCAATAAGATTCATTTACTTCTTAAGGCCGCCTCATCAAAATCGTGTACAAGTAAGTTTATTACTGTAAGTTTATAGGCCTGTGTTGTTTATTTTGAAGTAGCTGGCTTTGTAAAGGCAGTCAGAGCACACCTGGGTGCGTTACTTTCCTGATGACTGTCCTTTTCTCTGAGCTGATGGCACCAGCGCGGGACAAGGCAGGCGTTGCGTATGCTTACACCAAAGAAATGTACATCTTGACTTCATTTTCAGCTGCGTGTGCATGCTCTCACAAGTATAGTGGGGTGCAAGGTGCATATGTGTTTTCCTCTGCTAGTCTCTTGTAGAGTTTTAGTACTAAATCTTAAAATGTCCTGTTCACAGTCCTCCCAAAAGGCCTGACCTGCACATCACTTGGGGAATGAACTCCCATCTGTGCTCCGAGGGGCTGGTGTATACCTTGGACTCTGGGCATCTGCTCTTTGTACATCTTGGGCCTAGTTCTGCTCCGTGCATGCATTTAATATTAAAGAAGTTTGTCAGCAGGAAGGAGAACACATTATTGGACTGGCAGCAGAGCCCTTGGACTATCTATTGAACTACTTGTACCTCTTGTACCTCCCCACTTCATTTATACCAGAGCTCCCTTGCATGCGGTGAGATGGAATGGCTGCCATCATTTCCTTCTTCCTCTGAATACATATCCACCCCAAACCATTCCATGATTCTGCTGGCCCTCTTGTGTTTTCTGGGTACTGTTGTGTACAGGATTTCGGAGCTTTTGGAAAGCAGGTCTGTAAGGGTTGTATAGGCTGGTTAAACATTTCTCCAGAAGCTGAAACCTTCTGGAATTCAAATCTTCGGCCTTTTCAAGCATACTAGAAGGTAAGTATATTAATTGGTAAAAACTATGGCTCACAATTATAGCTGTTCCTTTGTTTTGTTAGCATGCCAGAGCACTTTGAGATCAATGCGTTGCTTCAGGCCTAGTGGTGGGAAAAAATGCGCTTACTGATAGCAAGCCACCAACTTCTAGGCTGGAAGTTAACTGTGTTTTGTGTGAAGTAGTGCTTTCCCTGACTTTGGTGTAGGACGTAGTTTGTGTTAGGAAAAAATAGATAGGGAGGCTAAAATTATGGAAAGAGGGTTTTTTTGCAATAAAGAAGGGAGTCTTGTCTGTATAAACTGCTCCTCTTTTTCCAACTCCAGTTCTTCTCACGTTCTGTCCATTATGGATCTGGGCAGTCTGAGCTGTGTGATAAACAGAGTTAACACTATTGATTATTGCTTGGTTTCAGTAACTTCAGGCACATGATGAAGCAAGAATTCTTCACAATGTGGTCAGTCTAATTCATGTAGAAAAGTACAGGATCTGTTCCATGTGGTTTAGAAAGCAAATCTGTTCATTGCTGGTCTGTTACATACAAGGCTCCATGTTACAATTTAACATCTTAAGGGAGATGTTCCTTTTACTCTGTCAGACATTTGGGGTGTTTGTTTTCACATGTGTAGCAGCTGTGGCTGGGCACAATGAATATTTATTTGTTTTAGAGGACTGGTTCAGCTAGGCAGCATGGACCTTGTTGCATGAAGTATATGGTGCCTCTTAAGCCAGCTTAGCAGCCACAAGCAGTTTTCTAGGTATCTGGTTTTTGCATGAAGCATCTATAACTTCTAGAGAAGCTGCTGGTGTCTTTGAAAGTAGGCTGCGAATGTCAGTTTTACACCGCTCTGTGCTACTTTAATGTTTGTCCAGTAAACAAAGCTGGAACAAAAATAACACAAATTACTGGAACCTTGCTAAAATGACTTTGACTTTTAACCCAGAAATGCATATGCAATGAAATGCTGGGAATACTTTGGACAACTAGATGATGTTTTTGGATATACTGAAAACAAACCAACTTGTGTCTAATTACTAGGATTATGATGGGCTATGATTTGAACTTGTGATGGAGCCAGGGATGCAAACAGGAGCACGCTTGACCGACTGCCAAGACGACAGTGCTTAATGTAAAGGGAAGAGGAGCCATGGCTGTTCCACTAGCATGTTTCTAGTTTCCAGAGTGAAAAGCACCTTTGCTTTGTTTGTTGAATGGCACTTATGAAGACAACTTCTGTTACAACACAGTAGCTATTTTACATTCCTTTCACTTGTTAAGTCCTCTGAGTAGTGTTTCTGAGTGAGAGTAACAATCTCTTAGGCAGTTTCTGATCTACCGAGCAGCTGTACCTGACTGGAGCAACAACAGCCCTGTTCTCTGAGAGACATGTATTGGGGTGTGAGCTGATGTCTGCAGGGAAACCTTAGAGTTGTGCTGGTCCGCACAGGGAAAGGTTAATGACAGGATGACTGACGGAACTGTAATTCTCCCCACCCTGATCTCAGACCTCTGTGCTCCTATGGTGTATCGTCACTCACCTTACGTGCTGTTGTTGCTTTATGCTTCCACTGGGCTGAAACCAGTCAAGATGAAAACTTCCTGTCCTGGTTCCTTGCAAAGGAGGTGGAAACCATCTCTGTTTCCTGCTGTTGGACTGTTCGGATGCTGTAGCACTGTTCGGGCTGGGCTTTCTAAGCAACCACACAAAGTGCTCCCTCTCTCCTAGTACTTCATACAACCTTGAAATCACAGCTGCTGTTTCAGAAGATTAGATGTTTGTGAGAGGGACTTGTCTATTGACAAGCAGCTAGATTAAGAAGGGATGTTGGAAGTACTAGTTTGCTTAAAAAAAAAAAAAAAGAAAAGTGACCCAATCCCACTGTGCTGCCTGTGATGCTGAAACCCATGCTAATACAGGCTACGAGCTGTTTGGAACTGAAATGTATTGGCTTCCAAGCCCATTGCAGACTGTATAGACTTTCAGAGCAGATTAGTGCTATAGGATCCATCACTGTGCAGTAGATGCTGGATGGATCACCCTAAGTGGTGTCATTCCCTGTGCAAAAGTACTGGATTTAGACACTTAATCGTGGCGAAGCAGTGAAGTGCAGCATCTGCCAGTAAAGTACGGTGAAGTTGGTTAATCTATAAATACAGCCAGATTCAGCTATGTGAAGAAATACTCAAGGCAAAGTTCCACTTAAGCTGCAAGACTTCTGTGCACCGAGAGGCTGATGAAGGTCTGGGCTATAGCACCTGCTGCAGAGGTTGGAGCCTTACAATACATGTAAAGGTGAATTGTAGCAATACTCTTAAGCCAACATGTAGGGCATGATGCAGAGATGACTCGCAATGCCATTGCTTAGCATGTGGCTGTTAAAGAATGACTAAATATGTGATGAGGTGGGCCTTAAAAATCTGTTCGTTCTTCCCTCTTCTGGGGGACACAGCTAGCTGCATTGGCTTGGTGTTGACCTGACCTTTCTAAGATTTCCGAGTCTGTCCTCATAGCAGCTCCTTTCCAGGTTGCTGCTTGTGCCCAGCCTCTCTGACAGACATCTCTTACTGCCTGCACTGCCTTTTATCTCCGCTGTTGTTAGCCAGCACTTAGCTGCAGCTAAGTGCATTAATCTTTTTTTGACTGTTGCTATGTGGGGTTTCTACCTCCCACTAGAAGACATAGTAGGGTTGCCACACTTCTTCCAGCATACAGTGTAGGCAGAACAGACTGATCTAGGTTACAGTGCTGCTTCTGTCCTTAGGTGAGAAAATTGAAGTCTCTGGCTGCAGAATTAAATGCCTCAGGCGGTGTAGGTGAACTGAGGGAAATTACTAGCTGGAATAGAAAAATTGCGTAGATATATTTAAGGGCATGATGCTGCATGATAATCAGTGCTCTGATTTCTCCCCCTCTTCCCCCCCCCCCAGCAGTTCTTACACGTACGGCTACTCTCTTTTCACGTCCTCATTTTCTCTTTTCCTGTCCTCTTTCCCTCTTTTCCCTTTAAGTATCTTAAAATAGCTTCTCCACCTTCAGAGCTGCGTAGAAGAACTAGCATAGGTTTGATCTCTACACGGCCTGCCGCTGGCTCTTCTGTTTTAGAGATTTTAGTGATTGCTCATGGAAAGATACCATTTCCCATAGTACTGCATAAAAGTACATATGAATTTTATTTAATACATAGATAGGAGTACTATTAGACTGTCAGGATTGATGAATCTCATAATTGTTTTTTCATCTGTCTTTTTTTTCTTTTTTTCTTTCTGTAATACTTTGTGCTTCCAACTGCAGTAACTTGTTCTTACTTGAAGGTGTAGGTGTCTGTGCGCCTGGGTTTCCTCTGCTCTGAAACAAGGAATGTTTGTGGTTGCTAATTTGAATTTGGACTTGTCCTTTTAGTTAAGAAGGAAGAGTGCAGAGAACTTGGAAATCCTTTTCCTCTCTCCTGTGGTGGTGGCGGCCTTCTTTCCTTGCTCTGACTGTTGGTGCTCTCCTTCTGCACCATGGTGCTTGTGTTGGAGGACCTGCTGCTGCTCTCGCCCTTTTGTTTCCTCATCCGTGCTAAGGTGCCACTGCTTGTTATTCTGTCTTGCAACACTCACAGGGTGGGGTTTTTTTTCCCCTCCTTATGTAGTTTTACAGGAAAATGTTCAAGAATATTTCTCACATTATGAAGTCTTACTTTGGTGAAATACCTTGCAGTTGAGGACTACAAGTTTTAGCAGATGGATGGGAAGTTAGGCTTTTCTTCCCTGAAATACTGTGTGCTGCGTGACCATTCATTTTAGTTTTTTCCAGATGGTCACACACGGACATGAAAAGCTACCACCACCTTGTGGGTTTAACATGAGAGTTTCTCTATAAACAGTTGTTTGTTGATTTGTGTTTCTGGAAAGTTATGTTTTTTTATTGTCGTGAGTGTTATTGACTCCTGCCTTACTGGTCACTCAAACACATTTCACCCACACCATTCTTCCATGTAATCTTAACTTTGGCGCATATGCCAACATTTTTTTTCCAGAGAGGTGTTTACCTAGACGTTTATACCACTGGTGTGTAACCTTAGGTTTTCTACAGGGTGCAGAATTGGTAAACTTCACAGGAAGTCTAGATCTGTGTCTCAAGCAACCTGCAGTGAAGATGATGTATAAAATATAGACATAATAGTTATGGTAACGCTGGAAAGTTGGAGGAAGAATTCTTAGGTGTTCACTCACTGTTGCACATTTGAGCTTCAGCATGAGAGCTTTAATTTTTAAGTGGTCTTTCTTCTTGGCTGCTAGAGTACAGTACTGTCCTGAATCTTCAAAAAGCAAGAAAGAATAGTTCTGATAAATGTGGTGCATCTTAATAAATTTTTGACATTCTCAAAATGTGTGGGTCTTTTTTTTTTAAAAAAAGAAAAAAGTTGTGGGGGGAGATCACTTCAAACTGTTTTACCGTAATAGGCTCAACATTGGTCTTATTTTTTAATATTTACAGTCTTTTTTCAGCAGCAGAATTTGCCCACCACCCCAAGTAATTCACCTTTAATATAATTGATAGCATACTAGACATGATGAGCTAGCAGGCTTATTTCACAATTCTGAACTGCCACCTGCTGCTAAAATCTGTAGCATCATTCCTTGATGCTGAAGTGTCCATCTACCTCAGCACCTGCCATGTTTCGCTTAAGTAATTGTTTGAAAATTAAAGGTTACCCACTCTCCTGTGGAAGTTGGTAGAAACTCGTTCCTAATTCAGCAGCTCTTTCCCTTCCTGAAATGAATTTCGGGGTTATAAAACTGTGTCCAAAGTGGTCACAAACCTGTGCTGGATTATGAGTCGCATTGTCACTTACGGTGTGCCTGAGCTTTTGTTTGGCTAATATGGACAAAGGAGTCTGCTTCACATGATCTAAGAAGTGTTTGCCCTAAGAAGAACAGAGGTCCTCTTGAACCAATTAGGCAAAAATAACAGCTGGGCTACCCACTAATAAGGAAGGTGCTGCTAAACCTCTTTTCATTGTGAGAAGAAATAAATCTTTTAAGGCTTACTCCCTTGCATTTTTATAGAGAGCAATTCTTTGAAAAATTCAGCAGTCCAGCTGGGTGATATGTGCAGGAAGACTGTGAAGAAGATAAAGAAACTTTTAAAAATAAAAAATGGTATTATAGCTGTTAGATTTGGCAATTATAAATGTTTCATTGAAGATTTCAGTATTTAGAGAAAGTTTTACTGTTTAAATTGTTAAGAACATGGAGTTTGGGGTTAGCACAATAGGCAGTCTCCCACAAGTTCCTTGTAGCCTGTTCTGCAAGAGGACATTCCTTCCTGGAGCAAATCTCTTCTGATATCTTCTTAAATAAAGGCAGCCCACGTATAATTTTAGTAACTCTGAGAGAAAAGCAGGAAGATTTGGAATATGGAGGTTACAGAGGATTGGGAAAGGTGATGCTAACTTTTTAGCCTTACCTTTTCTGTGGAAATACCCAGATCCTGGTCAAGAAGCTAGTTAGGCAGGGAGTGCACTGCTGTTGTCCTGACAGATTGGCTCTTCCTTAGGAAAATCTGTAATGCCTGGTAGGGGATAGTTTGGAGGTGCTCAGACACAAAGGAAGGAGTATCTAGAATTCATGGGTGGGTGCTTATATACTGTGATTTACTGAATGTGGGATATTGTATATGTTAGTGGCAAATGGTGGCTAGAGCTATCTTTGTTACCATCTAGCAAGATACACGTCTTCCATGCGAGTTCATCCTGGATCTGTGGAGGAGAATAGTTAAGGGTCAGAGCAAGTTTGAGAGCACTTCTATGCATCTGAGACGTGTTCTGTTAGTACCCCAGATTATTTCGGGAAAAAGAACAGATTTTTCCATGGCCCTTACTGCCCAGATCTTTTTTTTTGTTATTTTTAATTTATGGGTATGGCCTGCTTTTGATAGCTATTAATACCTGAACTTAAGTAATTTTCTTACACAACAGAATTACAGAAGATTTGATGCCTGAATCAAACTGGTCTGAGCACTTAACACTTCAGCATTGAGTTAGGTGATCTTTCAAAGGTGTGTAATCTTCTGAGGTTGTATGAGGTGTGAGTAGAAGACTCTTTTGAGTAGAAAGCAAGCAAAAATGTTGCTATTTTTCCCAGATGCTACTACCACATACCTGTTGTGTGGAAATGCTGCTTCTCTGTATTTTTCATTCAAACCAATGGACTGTGGGCAAACAAGCAGGCAAGTCACAGATGAACTCAATAGCACAGTTATTTGTGATATTTGTGGTTTTCCTCTATCAAACCCTCAAGATCATTTGAATGTTGTTAGGAATGTCTGTTTTTGTAAATGTATTGTAGCTGAACCATCCTTAGAAATAAAAATTAAAGAACAAATTTTAAATCATTGGCTGCTGTCCTAATGTCCTGGCTACTGTTACTTTGGTCAGCGGGTGGCCTAGTCAGCCTTTCCAAAGCCAATTTTCATTTTAAGATATTTTTATTTCTTTGAAATAGGCAAAGCCTTTGGAAAAGCAGGGAGCAGCCTGCTCGTGCTTGTGTAGATGAAGGCTTGTATGTGCGACAAAGTAGCTGTAGAGTTTTTATATTCTGTTTGCAGTAATAGTAAACAGAGCATCTAAAATAACCACTTGCACATTGCAACAAACACATCATCATTTGCTTAAAAAGAGTTATAATTACAGTTGACGAAGCATGGACACCATAAAAAATGCATTAGTTTGGCTTGACACATTAATTACCTGTTTTTGCAGATGTTTTTATATATTGTTGTGTGAACAGTTTACAAAATAATTACAGGAAAGTCATATGGAAAATAAACTAAGTGGGTGGTTTCTTGCCTTAATATTTTCATTCATGTGAATCTGTGTGAGGCACAGCTGCTCTGTAGCAAATGCAGAGGGGGAGAGAGAGAGAGAGAGATGGGGAATCTTGAGGGGGTTTTATTCTAAGGTCTCTATGATCAGCCTTGCTACACTTTTATATCTTGCTTTAGCAGTGTAGTTTTTAAACATGTAAAATGACATTGCTGATTTAATCCCAGTGATCAGGAGAGGGGAGAAGCTTTGATCCTGATCAGATGAAACATAAATCTTCTAGTATCTAGGAAAATAAATGAAAAATCAATATTATTTTAAGCAGGATGATCTTTTATGAGCAGTTGTAAAGATTCATCAAAGGCTTTGACACAGTTAAAATATTTCCTGTTTGCTGCCATTTAAAGAAAAATGCCTTTCAAGTTTAAATTGTAATTAGAGAGAGATACCTCTTTAGATTGTTGTGGGCTAACCACAAAATGGAAATAGGAGCTCAATATGCTCACAGAATGTTTAAATCAGAAGTTCTTAACTAGGAATAAATTAGTCGATTCTTTTGAGAGTATACATTTTTTGTAAGTAAAAACACTGTCCCATAACAAAATGTAATACTGCACTTAAAAAAAAAAAGCATAAAGTCAGCATCACAGCTGTCACATATAAGGGTTTGTTCTAGTACTGTGTTTTAGTGATTTATTTGGTTTTAAATGTACAGTTCTATGACCTGAAATTTGACGTAAATGCTAAAGATTATTTTTAGTTTAATGAAGTCTTTATTATTAGTCATCACCCCATGTTTAAGGCTTTTTAAGCAACATTTATTTTTTATTTATTTAAATTAATATCCTGTATTTCTTTACAGATTTTTCTGAGACATTGGCTGTTTAAATGGGAATTTGTATTGTAATACAGCTTTTTACATTTTCTTGGTTAAACTGATACAAAGAATAGAAAGCCAAAATCCTACTTCCATAATCCACTTCTCAAACATCCACCTGTTATTCAGAGACTGAACTGTTAATGATATTACTCACAAATAGGGTGCAAGATCTTGTTGAGTAAATGTTGCTTTGTGAATCCACACTCTCTTTTATGGCTGAAGATTTTAAGGAGTAAACAGTTTGCAAATGTTATCTAACAAATTACTGAGGAAGGAAGAGTAGAAGGAAAACTGAAATTAATGTCTTGTGAAAGTAGGGAGAACAAAGACAACTTTAAGGGGACATCCTAGCTTGTTTGCGTTAATTACTGTAAAATTACTGAAGCATTGCAAAAAGGCAATAAACATCCAAACTAAATACACATAACTAACAGTTAAGCAGTAAGCTTGACTTTTATGATAACCTTAGACACTAACCTAGCAGTTTTCTACCAGTCCGATTGAAGAAAGTGCTGGCTGAAGAGTTTATTGTTGCTGTGCAGATTTCTTGTTTTCCTTGAGCGAATGCCACTTGGTGTGTCTGAGAGAATGTAGGTGATCACCAGTGAGTCGGCACAAGAAAGTTTTATGGTGCCCTAAGATTAAATGTAAAGATGAAAGCAAGAGCGTTAGTCATGTTTTAAGAAATTGCAACACACATTTATAAAATACCGTGTGTCGGTTCTCTTCTGATAAAGCCAAATTCAAATAATTGAGTCGTGTTGGTTTTTTTATCCTAGATGGGAACAAGACTGGCAGTCTCATCTAGGGGAATTTCACCCAGAGAGTGAATTTCACCCGGAGAGTCCTACCAAGTGGAGGCTGGTATTAGAGGTGCTGGACCTGGTACAAAGTGCCTTTAAAATGAGAGAAATTACTGAGAAATTGGTACATATCCATAATACTATATGCTGAAAGTGCACTGAATTTCTGACTGTCCAGCTTCTTCCCAAATGAAGTGTAGTCTAAGGTGTCTGCAGAGCCGGGCTGTGTGTCTCTGTCCAAGGAAGTCCTTCTGTGAGGTGGATAATAAGACTTACAGTATTTCACTTGCAGCAGAGCTTGAAGCAGATCTTTTGTACTAATTCTTGATGGAGTCTGTGTGATGGTTCTGTGTGTTTAGGGAGTTTGTAGTCATGATATAAAATGGAGGGGGCACCTTTGTTTTAACAGGGTCCAAATGACTAGTAGTAAACCGTGGCAATGTGAAGTGGAAAAGAGCCTCTGCCTTCTTCGCTCTCTGAGTCTTAAGGATTGCTAAAAGCCTGTTGCATGGAGTGGGGGGAAAACAGCAGCTCTGAGAGCCTACAGCAGAGGAACTCTTCACGAACTTTCTGAAGAGACCTCGTACTGAGTTTTCATTATTCTCTGCTGTCTTCAAAGTGTTTTGGGAAAGCTAAACAGTCAGACAACCTGCTCCTTCTCCTTTATTAGGGAGTCAGTGTTCCAGCTAGTCAGATTTGCCTGACTGAGGGATCGGAGTAATTCTTCTTGCCCTGAGCTGCTGGAGAGATGTAGCTGCAGCTTACCCCTTCTTTGGGTCCTACCGGTACTGAAACTGAATGCACATTGCTGGGAGGACCTTGCATGTGTGCACGTGTACTTTGTATGGACATGACTGACCACAAACAGGTTGACACAGGCAGAAGGATATTGCCTTTGCAGACACCTATGTAACGACAGGCAGTATGAACAGCCCAATCTCTGTTGCTGGTCAGGGAAAGACCTGCTGTTCAGGTCTGTCTGGTAGCTGCCCCCCAGCTCCATGATGCAGCTCTCAAGACATTTTGTCTGACTTGCCTTTGCTTATCTGGCTTGAAGTTTGTTGGTGTATCTTAGGCACAGACACTAATGAGCACACTGACGCAGAAAATAGTGAGAAACAGAGTTTAATAAGAAGGTAAGACAGACAATGGTGGTCAGGTACAGGGCTCAGTCAGACAAATGCACTGACCAGCAGCTTGCTTATGCATAGCTGACCTGTGTAATTCCCATCTGTTCTCTCATGCTTGTGCCTTCCTTTCAGCTTGACCCTTCCTTTTCCTTGCCTGTAAAATCCTGCCCCTAAAAATCTTGGTGACTTACGCATTCCTACAATCCCACTAAAAACATCCCACGATGTTTTACACACGTGTTTACACAGTAAATTCTCCCCCAATCTCCCTCAGACATCCCATAATAAGTTTGCTCTTTGAGACTCATTCTTGATTAACTGCAATAATCCCCCCACTTTTTTTTTTCTTATCAGTTACCAAGTTTCAGGTTGAACTTCTTCAAGGTTACACTCAGAGGTTCCTTTTGTGGCCTATTGATCAGTGTCTTATGAGTTCTGCTCTTTGTTATTGTCTCTGTTATCTGCTGTTGGTTAGGGTTTGTGTATTTGTGTTTAATTTATTACTTCTGCTGTTCCTTGCCTTGGCTTTCATGTTGGGTAGCTGTTAGGCAGATATCCTTACAGTTCCTTGCCCTGTTGGAGCATCAGTTTGTGAGGGGTGCTGGCTTGCCCCTGGCGGTGCAGAAGCCTGTCACAGCCAAGGTTGAGTTTCTGCAAGTCTTGGATGGCCTCGGTTGGGCTGGAAGAGACTGTCAGGGGCATAGTAAGTCTCTGATATTCTTCAGACTTCTTCTGGGACAGTTGTCTCTAGCTATTTTTCAGCATAATAATCTCAATTTGCTGTTGTAACAATTGTGGCTCAGAGTCTCTTTATCTTTGCTTGGTGTTTGGCTGGTTGGGTGTTGTCATCACAAGTTGAGTCTGTTTCAACAATGTACTGCTCATGATGTAAATGCCTAAACATAAACTGTAAGATTTAGAGTGAATAAAGAATTTGCGCGGTATCAAAGGATTCTCACCTCTTGAAAGAGCTTGGGTAGATCAGACACAACACAGTGGTGGTTCAAACATCTGAGAAGTGAAGTAGTTGGTGCAAGTGCTTCTTACTTTCTTCCTGTGTCACCCCAAGCTAGCAGCCAAGGAGCAGCTAGCATCGCAAAGCTGTGAGCGAGAGTTCTTGGTGTCTCTCATGTTGCCTTCTGGCTATTAATAGCATTTCTGGCTTTCCTTTATACTTAGGAAAGCCCATACTACAAACATGAGGAAAAAAACAAGTTTCTTTATTGTTTTGTTGTAAACGTCTTATCGTGTCTTCGCTAATGGAGTTTTTTTTGGAGTACAATGTTCGGATCAGTGGTTTGTTTCAGTTCTTACTTAAGTTACCATAGGAACATATACCAGATCACAGAAAAATGAGGTAAGACTTTTTATTTACCTTGATCTGTAGCAAGGCTTAAATTGTTATTTTCGTAGAACTCTGGGATTATAATACTTGCTTTTTATAAGATGCATATCTGTAGGTTTGATTATGAATAACCCAAAGGAAATCAAAAAGGTAGAATCAAAGCAGTCATGTGCTTTGATTACTTAGTACCCCTCTCTCTGTAGAAAAAAACAACTTTCCTTTTCTCCATTGAGGTGAATCAAGTCCAACTCGTCGAGAAGCAGTGAAAAGGAAGACTGCAGAATACCTTATGCGTGCTGAAAAAATTTCCACTCTCTACCATAAGTCCTCTGAAGATACATCTGTTTCTATGGTAGGCTTTAATTTCTTTTTTCCTGAACCAGAATTTGGTATAATTAAATTGTCCTGTGTTTTAGCAAAGCATATTTGAGCTTGAGGTTCACAAACTGTCTAGAATTTTTCTTTCAGGAGGCCTGAGGAGTATTTTGATGTTATGTTTCTGTTAAGTTGCCATTCTTTTTTGATTCTTGTTGGTTGCATTTCATAGCATTACAAAGAATGCTTGATTTAATACAGGCCTGTTTTTTTCACATACTTTCCTTCTACTCACAGTTGATGATGTAAACATTTTTAATCATGCAAAATAATTTAAAGGTAAAGCAAAAAAACACATTAGAACGTAACATTTCTTTTCACTTTCCCTTGAGAATGTTGCTTGGCCCTGTAGAGACGGAGAAGGCTGTTAGTTTCTTTATTCCTAGCACATAATAGTGTATCAGAAGTGAGTCAAACATGTGGCGAGGGGGATGAGATGAATTTCCTGCAAAATAACTACTTAATTGAGCAAAGATTCTTCCTGATCCCTTCGAATGTCTGTTTTGGATATGCTTGAGTGATCAGCTGCTTCTTGATTTATGAGGAATTTCTGTAGTAATTCCCACCTTCTTAAGCAGAAACACCCTTATCTATACTTCTACAAAAGACAAATAAAGCTTGTTCCAAGATACCCTCAATAAATTTCTACTTTGCCCTTCCCCAAACAGTTCCTTTGGGACTTCTGTCCTTACTTTAGACTTTTTCTGCAGTCATGCTAAACTGTGTGTGATTGTCAATGACTGCCCTATTGTAGTAAATATAACAGTTATCAGTTTCCTATCTCTCTACATTTATATCAAGTGAGGACAAAAGGGGCAGAAGATTATTGCTTCTTATTTTGCACAGTTCTAAAAATGCTTTAGGAAGGCCACTGCTCCAAAAAACAGGAAGCCTTATAAAATCTGTCTACCTAATAAGTAAATTAAAAAAGCAAAAAAAACGGGTTTTGAAGGGTAGCTTTTTTTTTATCTTGAGAGCCCAGAAGTATAATTTTGAGGATGTTCCGAATGGGATATATTTTGTGAGATCTGGAGTCTTGCTGCTGCTATGTATTGTACTTTGAACAATTTAATATTTTGGACTGATATGAACTCCTACTAGGTAGTCTTTCTTTGGGTCAAACACCCCTGAAAATGGGGAAGAATCTATAGTGAATGAAAACCTCAGTGTGTTTGGAAACCACAGAACAAGAAAAAAAACCATGAACAACCTATTTTTGCCTTTTTTGTAAGTTTAAAAAGTAACTGTGGTTGGGAAGGAGGAAGAAGTAGGTTGCATTTTTGTATGTGAACTTGAGAGGTAAAGTATTTCCTCTTTTATGCTGTACTGAATAACGCGCATGCCTACTTTGCTGATCCAAAGGAAAGCAGGATTAATTGGGATAAGACAAGAAAAAAAAGAAAGTGGTGAGAATAAAAACCATTCTCATTCTCTGTTGAAACTCAAAATTGACAAGTTGGAGCAAATCTGACTTTGCACAAGCAAAAAGTTGCACCTGACTTATTCTTCTTTTCACAAAAAAGAGTCATGTTTCCATGATTTGGCTTTGTTTTGTGTACGTCTGTATGTGTGTTTTGATATCCTTTTTTTGCTGCTCTTCATAATGCATAAATCTGACTTTTATCTTAGAGCTTTGGAATTTGCTGGTGTCAAGGACAGATGCTGCTGGTGGGTCATGAAGTTGCAGTGTGGAACAGCTTGTCTCTGAGTTGATAGCTGAGAGTTAATTGGGAGAAGGACTTCTCTCCCAAAGTTATTGTAAGGGTAGTGGTAGGAACCACTAAGAATTGCCATGCTCTGCGCTTTGGCTTAGTGTCTTGAGGAAAGTGAGGAATGTGACTCTCCCTGCTCGCTGGTTGCATAGTAGACCTGAATTCTTGCACCTTAGTTACTGCTTATTATTTTTACTGCCCAAGATGATTCATGTTGGAGTTTCCATGAATTATTCCACCCCATGCAGACAGTGCACTGAAATGACTATACAGTGTGAGTCTTGGGAGATACTAGTGCAAACATGCACATATTTTGTGTCCTTCTAAAGAAATTCAGACTATAGTGTACAAGGTTAGTACGTATGCCTCCTTGCACCACCACTTTGCACCAGTTTGATGTTCCTCTAACTGCTATTTACATGCCATTGGCCATGCTGGGGCAAGGCTGGTCTGTTAGCACTAGCACCTCCTGCTGCTGTAGGTCATGCTGATATGATCTCTTGTTCAAATACTGGTGGTTGGACACGATATATGTATGCGAAGGTTTAAATAACGCTGTGCAATACCTGCTTTGCCCACACGGATCTGTAAGGAGGTCTTTCATCAACTCTTCTGTGCTGGAGGGACACTTAAGTCTTTGAGAAGAACCGCTGCACATGTAGGAAGCCTTTCCTAGAAGTGTGGCCAAGTGCTGCTACACGTGGTAGCCCAGCACAGTTTGAACTATACAACTGAAATTGGTTTGCAAGAACATGATCGACAAACACTGTGCCCTAGCAGTACCTGTGCCTATATTATGATTGGCAGAGTGCAGTTTTGGTATGGGAAGCACAGTTCAGTGCAGGAAACTTCATGGGCAGTGGGGATGCTGAGACTGTTTGCACCTTGGAGGGAGAGGCCTGACTAGTAAGCAGGCGTGGGCATTTAAGGCAGAGTTCTTGTTCGTGTCCTGATGTTGCAGTGCAGAATTGTTTTGTCACCCATGTCTGGTGTAGATAGCTTTGTATTTCTTATTGTGCCGTTATAAGGAACAACCACAGTGATCAGCATCATAACTAGGCTCACCTGTCCTTCTTAGACATGACATTTTACCTCTTTCTCCTCTACCAGGCCAGCAAGGGAAGAGGTAAGCTCAGAAGTGCAGGTTCCATTATTGTCCTGCACCCCTTGGCCTCTCATATCTCCCGGAGGGTCGGGGTGCCAGCCATATGCTGAGCCATGTGCTGCAATCGCAAAAGACTATGCCTGCTAAATGCACCCCAAGCCACCCATTATGTGAAGTTAAACCATGGTGGCTTTTCTCTGGGAGCCTGGGGCAGAAGGAAGTGAGCCATTCTTATACGGCTCGAAATTCCAGGCCCAGATTTGCCTAGAGGCAAAGGCCTGGCATTTCAGAGCTGAGAATCAAAAATTATCTTTGATGCCATGGAAACCAAAGAACAATAGTAGTTTGTTACTTTTCTTGCCTCAACAAAAAGCCAGCAGTGTAGCCCTCAAGGATAGCATCCTTAGCAACCACCCTGCTGCTGGCAAGTCTGAGTGGTGAAGGTGAGCTCAAGAGGAGGTGTTTGGAGAACCCTTGGCACTGTTAAAAAAAGGTTATAGATAGAGGGCTTAAGGACTGACAGAAAATTTCTTAAGGCTGATAAGAAGCACAGGGAACTGATGCAACTGTGACTGCCCGTGAACTGGGAACTCACTTGACAGGCTCTTGTAAACATTGAGAAAAGCCTTGCTGTGACCAGTAGGAGAAGTGTAGATAGCTTCTGGAGATTGTAAACAGGCATGTAGACCTTCTGGAAAAACAAGCTGCGGCAAACACTGTCCTTCTCTTTCTGCTCTGGCACAGCACAGCGGTCTCAAGAGCCTTCTCGACAGCAAACGCTCAAGAATGCTGTCTAACGGCAGCAGCAGGCCGTTTTGCAGATTCTCAAGCTGTATTTTCTCCTTTGCCCCTCCAAGTCGGAGTGGGAGTTGGAACGACAGCCTTTGAATCACCCTGGATTGACTGTCAGAAAGCTGCAGTCTTACATAGCTGTCAGCTGCAAGGCCCAGCCCAGCTACATGTGCAGGGTGTGGGTCCGTTTAAGCTTTGTTGGTACTTTGATAATGCATGGCTTTTCTTCAATTTTTGAAATTATTTCTGATTCTACTTATGCCTAATTTTTTATATTCAAAATTGTCTGGTTTTGCACCATTATAATAGCTGTTGTCTTTTAAAATGTCAATTGTTTTTTGTTTTCAAAGCAATTTAGTAACAAGAGGTACATGCAAGCTAGATGCCCAAACAAGAAAAGCAGTCTTCATGTTTTGTGGTTTCCATACAGTGTCTTACTTCCTAAAATTCTCATTAAATGTGCATGAAAACTACATGAAGCATAAAGAAAATACATTGCTGTAGTTCCGTGAGATGTAAATTTAGCATAAAATAAGAACTTCAGTCTCAAGGCTTCCAAGATCACATTCTGTCTGCTGCTGATTCCAGATGTGCGTGACCCTAGACGTGTCCCAGCTTCAGGGAAGATGCAGTCCCAAAGTGGTGTTCCCTGGAGGCCTGCTGAAGCACACCATTGCTCTGTCTGCATTCAGATGCGTGCAGAGGTGCAACCTTGTTTTCCTGTGGTGCATAATGAAGAAGGGACCAGGATGTTTTGCCAGACCAGGAGAGCTGGAAGCTCTTTCACACCTATGGTGTGGAGCCTTGCATCTCCAGGCCAGCAGTACCTGCTTCAAAACAAGGCATCTCCTTGCTGCAATCAAGGATCTGGCCGTGCTTCAGGGGGATGCTTGCTGAAGTCATCAGGCACAGACCTCAAAATGGGAAGGGAAGATCACGCTTTGATGTGCAGCTCTGCACTGATGTTTGTGAAAGTGCTTTTTTTTTTTTACCCTGAGGTTTTCAGGTGACTGGTGTCAAAGGTGGCAGCATCAGCATTGGAATCACTTCCCGTCCAATGGTGCTTGTGTCACTGGGCTAGGGATAGTGCTGTTGCCCTAAAAGAGGTTAACATGAGAGGCTTGTCCTCTTGCTTGCTTGGCTGGTGGTGTGCTTCTCTTTCTACCCCTGCTCTTACAACTGCCAGCAGTAATGCCAAAGCTGAGGCAAGTATTTCACTGTGTAGCTTGCAAGACAAGAGCCTTCTGAAGGCAAGTGGTGGCCCCAAGCTGCTGGGTCTTTGCAGAGGTCAGTATCGCAACCGGCATCATCCTTCTCCACTTCATATTACCACAGGCTAGCCAAAAGTTGATGGGGGGGAAATGAACTGTAGGAATTGGTGACACCAATACCAAGTCGGATAACTCCAGCTGTGCAGCCCAGAGTGTAGTCTGGAAACAGTTTCAAAACACATAGGGCCTAGCTGCAGGAGAGAAGATCCTGGGATACCCGACCAGCACGCGGGAGCATTTGGACAGGCTGTTGAAGGCCTTCTGCAGGCAGAGGTAGTCTGCCACTTTCTTTAGAATATAAATGCCTTATTTGTAAAGGCACATTAAGCCTTTGAGTTTTTGTTACCTTCCTTCCTGTATTTTTTTTTATTCCTCTATGTTTGATGAGAGCGCTGTTTTTCAGTTATTTTTTTATTGCTGGCTAGATGCTGAGTTTGGATTTTCACTCTATTCAGAGGAGCAGGCGGCTTCATAGAGTGCGTAATTGCCGTAGTTCTGGGAATTGGGTATTTAGAGTTTGCTTCCGGCTTGCTTCAGAACAGAATGTGAAGCCTCCCCATCACCAGGCTCCACTATTAGACTTTGCAACAGTGAAACTAAAGTACTATAAAGAGCAAAAAATAACCTGCAACTGACAAAAATGGAGAAGCTATTGGGAGCTGTGGAGATGTGGTAGTGATTGTTAATTGTTTTAAGGTAAGAAGTGACAATAGAACGTGTATGTGGAAAACAGTGCATGTACACAGTATTACTGACTGTGCCACGATTGGTGATATTTTAGAGAGGGACCCAAAAATATGTACTGTTTTTCTGGGATCTTCAGACATGATGGGTGCAGAATTCTGATTCTGTAGCATTGTTAGACAATTACTAACTTCTGTAGAGATGTATGAACTTAATTAATGGTTGAAATGTTATGCATAAGAGAAAATTTTAAAAGCTTGATTATGGAGGACTGGTTATAAAACATAATAGCATGCAAATAGAAGTGGAAATCTTCTATAGTAGTCTAGAGGATTTGGAACTACTCTCTTTCATTAAATGTATTCCTTAGAATGCTTTTGAAATCTTGTCACGAATAAACTCTGTGTTAGCACAAATCTTTGTTTCAAAGCAAGTATTTCATTATTGCAGAAAAATTGCACACTCTTAAAATAGAAGTGAACAAAAGAACTCCTTCGACCTTCCAACAGCGTGCTAGAATGTGGAACCTAAATTAGGTTTGGAGGAAAAAACTGCATGTAGGGGTTTTTCTTCTTCATGCTAAAATGTTTAGTGATTTGTAGAATCTGGGCTGTTTTCTCTTAACGGCTGTTGATACTCTTGCTCAGCAGCATTTACATGACAAGACAATTGTAAGACCCAGACAAATAAAGATAAATAATAAACTGTTAAACACTGAGCCCCGCAGGTGAACACAAAAGAGGCATGCTTTTCTCCGTGCTTTTTGAACATGTGTTTGTGACCCTTTCTGTTGAATTTTGCAGGCAATGCTTAAATAAGTGTTGATTTTTTGGGAAGTAATTTGGAAGGAGAGAAGGTGGTTGACTGGCAACAAGAAGGAGAACCAGTTTTGGGGAGGCCCTCTGGACTTTGAGGATAGCACAGTAAGGATGCCAGAGGGGAAACAATAGGGAGGGAAGCAAATAGAATTACCTAGTTCAGGATCTTCAGTTTTTCTAGGAGTTTCTGATCATAAGGGAAAACTTCTTTCTTTTTCCTGATACTGAAACATTTCATCCACAGCATAAGTGCTTACCAGCAGTTTTCCTTTGTGACATATTTGTTAAATATTGCCTCAGGATGCTGACAAATTAGATAAACAGCTTTTGCCTCTTAGAAGCTTAAAAATCGAGGAGTTTCACCTTCCTCTACCTTTGTGCAATAGAAGTGTACTTGAGGAGGCCGGGTTATGCTTGAAAGGAGTTTGGCAATCAACAACTCTGCAAATGAAGTTGCCTTATTTGTGAGGAAGAGATCCAGGTCTGTGGTTCTAGTAGAAGCTGCATGTTGAATTTTTGGAGGAGGATCTAATGAATTCTCTCAGTTGGCAGCTAGAAACTTCTGAAAATGTTTGTTAGCGTGCCAGAGGTATATATGATGCTTAAGAGGTTGATCTTTGTCCCAGAAGACTTCCAGTTGAAACGTTGTTCCCTCCTCTGACATGCAAGCTTTGTGTCTGCCCTGAGAAACTACAAAACGTAGCACGGACAAAAGGCAGTTTTAGGAATTGTTTCTGTTGTGCACCTTGTTATTAAAAGGATTTCATAAAGCTCACCAGAGAGCAAGAGAACTGTGTTTATAATTCTGTACTTTATGTTCTTCAGCCTTAAAAAGCCTCTAATTTGCTTTCTCCTCCTCAGTGATCTCTGAATTATTTTGTATCCAGAATACCTGTAAGGCTTTGATTGATTATTGTGATGGGGTAAGAATTAAGTAATCGATTTCCAAGTTCCATTAAGCATAGAAAGTATAAGAATTCATTATTTTTTATTTTTAATATTTTTGTTTTCAGTGTTATCTCAATTTTTATTTACTTGCAAGTTGTTTTTTTCTCCCCACTAAGGACAAACAGAAAACTTCTCCTTTCATCTTCACTCTCTCTGATTTATGATAAATTTAGTTTCCTTCGGCCTGGCATTTGCTTCAGCAGGCAGTCTTCCTTCAAGTACCACCCTGATTGATGTATAATCTTTGATATCTTCCATTAGCCTCCAGGATCACTAAGTTCAAGGCCCTCTTGGAACCTAAGGAGCCCTGCCGAGGAACTGAAGGCCTTCAGAGTCCTTGGGGTGATTGACAAGGTAATTCTTCAGTGTCTCTTCAAGAGTTCAGTCATAAATCGACTGCATGCTGACATTTTGTCTTTGAAGCTGTGGATCTTAAGGATATGAAACAAAAGAGGAAAATGACTCAAATGCATCTGCACTTTAAAATAACAAAAGTAGAAGAAAAAAGGCTTTTATCTAAGCAATTCATGTAAGGTCATGCAAAATATATTTGAGCTAAAGGATAAGGTACATGTTTGGTGGCATTCAATAGAATGAGGCCTGTTTTTCAAAAATGAAGTCCTGGTTACAATACTAGGGTAAGGACGAGTTGATGTATTTTCAGTTGAATAAACTGGTGGATACGTGATATACAAAACGGTGGAAATTCCAGCTTTTGAACTATCACTTGAAATTGGGGCTGGGGGGGTGACGACTGTTCTTCTTCCCTGAGAATGTGGAATTGAAATCCTCATCCAAGACAGAGATTCAGCAATGAAGCCAAGCTTATTTTTGCCTTGTGCGAATAATGTCTTCCAAAATCCCAGGGTAATACTCCTCTGTAAACAGTAAAGGACCATACGGATGTTTTGCAAGCCTAATTAAGAGACCAGAAGAATTGCTGCATTGTTTTGATAACGCTGATTAGTTACCACCTTACCAAATACTTCTAAGATGATGTATTATTCAGCAGTGTGGCGGTGGCTAATGCAGACTTTAAAGGCTCATTTCCTTTTTGTGGTGCCAATTCCCTTGTGCCTTTTGATAGTTCCTTATGTAGTACCTGGTTTGTGCATGATGTACTGATGCATGATCAATTTATGCATTTGTAACATGCATCAGAAAACCTGTAGCTGGTCTCTTAAGGTCTGTATTTCTCGGTTTCTTTTTCTTGTTGGACTGAACCTAGCTGTGGGGACTGATTCTTGGTTTTCTTTGCCTGTTTTGTTGTAATTATGTGCATAAGTTGATAACTTCTCCTCAGAGGGCTAGATACATTAGGTATTATGGTTGTTTTTATAGCACAGAAGGATTTATCAGCTCTGACTTCATATTCATTGTATCTTCTTTCCTCAGTTGTACATACAGAATTTAGCCTGTGTTCCTCTTTGGATAGGTATCAAAAGGGTTGGAAAGAGCACCTGTCTGTTGGATTAGTAGCCACTAATGAAATTAATAGCCACTAAATGGATGCAGTAGGTATGGACTTTGTGAATTAGTCTGATAATGTGAGGCTGCAGAAGTGTTGGACATGAACCAAGAAAGACCTTTTTGGTACCTTCATTCTTGTATAAAATTAATGAACAGCAACAGGAGAAGATGCTTGATGAGAATGGAACTTTTGCAGTCCTTGGTGTTGTCAGATCTCGTAGATCTCTCTGACCACAGCTCTAGTAAGCGTTCCAGGTGCGAGCTGAATGATTCTTTGCAGCTCTACCTCAGAGATCTGGACACAGAGTTCTAGTGATGACAGAAATACAAGATCTTAGTGTTGCAAAAGTGTTTGAGGAGTAACAGGCCTGTGTATACAGCTGGCGTGCTCATGTCTAAACTATATCATAGGGATCAGAGTTAATACCCAATTATTGTATGAAAAAGGGAGCAATATTCTTTCAGTTGTCTTTGTACTCCCTGTACCTGCTTCCAGATTCTCCTTATTATGCACTTAATCATGTTCTGAGTGTGCTGTCTTTATGAACTTTCAAAATTATACAAAAGAAGTTCTGAGGCATATGAAAAGCTGCTCTAAACCCAATGTTTAGAGCAAGTTTTATATGGTTTTGTAATGCATACACAAAATATGTGTGAATACGAAGCAAAAGTGTGCACATGTATCTGTGTGCCGGAGATGATGCCGCTGCCTTTAGTTTAAAACACCGTCTCACTTCCTTCCTCACCATCAGTGTTCTTTGCCATCTCCTCTGCTTGCAAGCTCTCTAAAGCTCACATCATGGAGAAATCCAAAAAAGATGTGTAAGTATCCTCGCTGGAGCCAAGTGGATGACATAGTGTGTTTGTTCTTGAAAATGGATTCTGATTTTCAGGGCCAGCATTGAAGATAGCGTGCTTTTGGGCACAAGTCTGATTCAGCATCACGCAAAGTTTTGCCTGAAAATACTCTTCTCCTAACTCTGAGGTAGCTGCTTTGGTTTCAGCAGAATATGGACTTGTGGATAATAATGAGCCACTGGCATTTTCACTGCTGTCTTGCCTAATCCTGTGCCAGACTGGCTTAAACACACTGGCTTAAAAATGGTGGTGGTTGGTTTGCAGACTTGTTCTCCCACTGCTGCTTGAAGCCCAGAGTGGTGTCTGCCTGCTGCAGTGCTGCGTGGAGAAAACCAGCTGTTAACCTGCACTCCATCAAATGCTGAAGGGTTCGGTGGCTTCCCTTAGAGTAATGTCAGTCTTTGTGCTTCTTTTGAAGCCTCTTGAAGTGTTTTGAGTTGCCTTCCTTTTCACAGACAAAATTCTTGTTACTACCCGATATTCTGGATTTTTTAAACTGTTTTAGGCTAGGCAAAATGATTAGACATTTAAGTTTAGCCTAGTTTATTCCCAATGTGCCGTCTTTCCCTGTCTGTCTGCGTTTCCACCTTCCTTGTCACCTGAATGGTTTTTGCTGTATAGACCCTTTTCTGCTGAATCTTGAGAGAGTTAGAGATCTTAGTGTTATTAAACTCCTTAAAATATTGTGAAAATTCACAGAATGACTGTAGCTGTGCCTCTCTTCCCATCCTTCTGCTGCTGTTCTTGTGCAAGGCTGTGGTATAAATCTGACTATGTTAATGGACCCAAGAGGACGTACACTTTGCTTGAAGAAACCAGGTTTGTTGAATTCTGTTGCTGCTGTGTTTGCTCATTTCATGATGTCAAAGGTTAACTAGGTGGTGTTTGCAGGTATTTTATGTGTTTATTATGGGAAGAGTCTACCTGTAAGTAGCTTTCTGAAAGTAGAGGTTTAATTGTAAAGATGGCTTTTGTCCTGCCAGTGTTGTGGACTCCAAGGTGCTGCTGATTGGCAAGCATAGCTCTTGTTAGTGTTACCAGAGGTATTGCTTTGAAAACAGGCCAATATCTAAATATTTTAGCTACTGTTATCACCAGCCGAGAATGATCAATTATTTTATCAGTTCATCTACCTTAAAGTAGAAAATTTCTTTTTGGAATAGCAAAGGTTTTTGCTTTCAAAATTTTCCTAATTAAAAATCAGGGTTGCAGATTCTGTACTGAGTTTCTGCCCTAGGCAAATCTTTCATTTGAAGCTACAGCTGGCCCCTAAAGAAACGACTTTGTTACGGTGCTGCTGGATACCTTCACAATGCTGTTTCAAACCCAATTTCTTATTCGTTAGAACCCTCTGTTATTTAGATTCATTCAATTTAAAGAGTCATCTTGAAAGCAGAGTGCATTAAGTAATAACTATGCCTCTCTAACCAATGACTGTCTTTTATGTCTTTTCTGTCCCCTCCCCTGGTCCCCCATCAGGCCACATTGTCTGTATTGGCACTGGTGTGTCTGTGATCAGATCTTCCACAGATGTCTGTGTGTTTGAGCTTGTTGTTCACTACGCTGTTTGTTAAGCGTTATTATACAATTTGAAACCTTATAAAATAAAATACTTTCATCAGGGCCTTGCTAAAATTATTTTGGGAGTTTCTGAAGAGGATTCTGGAAGAGGAGTGACTTCTTTTGTGAAGAACTGGAAGCAATTCTGTTAATCTTGAGTAGAGGTTATTTCTTGTGGCTGTCATGCTATCATGAGGTCGTAACTGATGGTGGTACGTTTGAATGAATTGACCGTAGAAATATGCAGAAGAACCAGATCAGTATAATTAATTATTTAGAAAGTGTGATTGCTACTTGTCTACTTGGTAAGTGAAAGTGCCAAAAAGCAGAAGTATATAGAATGTATGTAGAGTTTGCATGCATAATCTGCAGACCCATAGTTGAATTCAAACAGGTTATGGTTAGTTTTAGTGAATTTATAATCAGAGGGTAGGAGAAATGGGCACTTTTTATGGCAGTGTGTGTGCTGTGCATGAGTAACAGGACACAGGTAACTATGTCCTGTTAGTGTTAATATTTGACATTTTATCATTAGGTGAGGTTAGAGACTGTTGCAGTTGTGAAACTGAGTTGAGTGCAGCAGATGTTTTCTCTGACGTGACTCTCAGGTGCACACTGCCAAGTGTCTTTAGACGTCTTACGGGTTTGTATGAGTAGCTGTGTGCCCGTAAGAGGTGTGGGGAAAAGGGAGCTGTAATAAACAGCATGGTTGAGTTCAGACATTCATTCTTGTTTCGTTACGACACTTAGAAAGAGAAACTGGCTGAAAACATGTTATAATGAATTCAACTAGCAAATTTTCATCATCTGAACGTGGCATGATGGAAAATAGCAGGGGCAAAAATGGTTAAAAATCTACGCGACTTGCCAAGTCCTACAAAGTCAGATGAACTACAGCGTTGTCATCGAAACTGATTTCTTGGCTCACTACCTTCCTTTGGCTACTGCTGTGGGATTATTCCTAAGGTACTGTCGGGTTTGAAACCCCAAGTAACAAAGCTTGCTCAGCTTTAAAACCCAGTCTCTCTCCCAGCTAGAAGGAGTACTGTCCCTTCTTCCCTGCCCTCGAACACCTGCCAGTTGTTTTCCTGAAGTCTTTCCATTTATCCATGTATGCCAGTCTGAATATTTCTGGGTATTTTGTTGTTATAACCCTTTGTCTTTCTCTACCTTCTTTCTTGTTTGTCTCGCTAAAATTTCTTTTGACTTTAGTGAATGTTTTGTTTTATCTGACATAAAACCATCCTAAGATTGAGTGAAGTAACACAGATTTTGCCCTTCCCTCTATAAAATAGAAATTAAATTGTTGAATATTCCAGTGCAACCTGAACTATATGTATCTTCCAGCATCCAGAAAGAAATAATTTAGAGATGTTTTCTTTTAAACTGAAGTTAAGTTTGTCTTCCTAAATAGACTAAGTTGCTTAGTAATTACTCTTAGCAATTACTCTGTGATGCCTAGTAGCATTTCATATTGTAAACTATATTCTCTAGTATAACCTACCAGATATATTTTCTAGGTTAATGTTTCACCATTTGTCATTTACTGGCCAGTTTGTAGTTTGCTTTAAAAAAGTGCACTTTCCTGTCTGACTAACTAAAAGTATTTAAAAACTTGAATTTGAATATATGCTGCTTTCTTAGCATTTGCATTATTTAAAGCTGCACAGTTTGTCTTTTAAGTACACTATTATTGCAAGTCATAGAATATACCAGCCATAAGTTCCTTAGAATAATGGTTTGAAAGGAGGAATAATTGCAAACTGAAGATCATGCATACTGCACAGGTACAAGGATAAGCAAGAATCACATTTTTCATACATATTAGCCAAATGTTATCTCTTTTTATAACGACAGAGGGAGACGAGCAAGAGTCAGGGTGGTGTAATCTGAAAAATGACAAGAATAAATCTATGTTAAGTAGATCTTTTAATCCTGGTAGCCTTGACAGCCGGCACAGCTGAGGAGAGTGGGGGGAACTGCATGCCTGCTTCTGCTTCATCACCGCAACCGCACTCTGAATGTGGCACCCAGCCCTGCGCCAGCCCCTGCTAAGGTTTTCTTGCAGTCCAAAGTACTCATGCTAGGAACAGGTGACCAACTTGTCTTGTTCCTGGTTGTCTGTCACTACCTGTAATGGGATATTCCAACTAGTGAGGCAAATGCGAGGAGAAAAATCCAAGGTGGTCATCTGATACATCTTTGAGTTTGTAGGACTTTTGCTAGAGAACCTGGTATATGATAAGACTGCGTTTGTTTAAAAGAGGAGATTAAGAATTAATGGATGGTCCGCTGTGGCATTATTACATGATGCATTTTCAGTGTATAACAGCAATTTAATAACAACATAGAGCTGGTTTTAAAGTAATCCCTTAGCTTTGGTGTGTCTTCAATACCCTTCAGGTGTCTGGTACTGCAGGAGGAGATGCTATTCCATTTTCTTTGATCAGACACAAGCTATTTTTTAACCTATGTCAGTGACCTTAAATCCATGTTGTTGTAAGCAAATGCATTTTAAGGTGTTTATTTTGATCAGTGTTAAACCTTGTTCAGGTAAATAAAATGCTTAAGTATGTTCTGTGCTAGTGTTCTGAAAGTGTGGAGTCTGGAAAAAAAATCAGTATTGGATGCTGGGTAGTGGGGAAGGAAGGGGAAAAAAAAAAACCTCCGAAAAGAAATGGGGTCTGGGTAAGCAAGTGTCTGCCGTGTAGTTGAGGACTGCATTTGTGTTAAAGCCACCGGCAGGAGAACACTGCATTTAGAGCAGTCCTTAGTTCTTCCAGTGCTGTCCCCTGCGACCTTGGTTGGGTGCTCGGTAGGATGACTAATGGTTCACCACATTCTTTTTGCCTGGTGACTTGCCTGTTGCCTGCCTCTGGGTTTGTGATTTCCCCTTATGCTGACTTCTGCAGTATTCCTTCAGTCTCTTATCTCAGGGCTTTGATGCATATGTTCTGAAGGTGGCCACTGTGACTTTGGGTGGCAGCAGATGGTAAACCTTCAGGCTGCCACCGGCTATACTGGTGTTAAGTTGGAAACTTAACGTTTGATGAAGAATCAGTAGTGCATATGAAAGAGCTTTTACTGCAGAAATATCTTTTAATTAAAAAAAATTAGCATACTGAAACATTTGCTAATTTCTGTGCATTTAAAGGGTCCTAAATTTAACTGTTTTCTTAAAGCTAGACTGTGGTTATTTACCAGGCAGGTTTTATTTTATTTTTGTCCAATTAATTGTACCTACTATATTGAATTGAATTTAATTTATTTTCCACTAAGCTGTTGGATAGACTGTAAATCAAATCTAAGAAGCTAATTTTTTTAAGTAGCTGCTGTCAGCATCAGAATTAACCCTTGACTTAGAGAGGAAAAAAAAGTAAAAATCACAAGTAGAAAATCCTATTTGGCATCACGAAGGGTTATTGCTATCTGCACTTTACTGAGATGCTGCTGTGCAATGCTGCTGTGTTCACTTGTGTTTTGTGACGTGCCTGGAAGCCGAAGTGCTTCTACAAAAAAGGGATGTCTGTGCTGCTGAATACACTCATTTACGTTATAAATTTATTTATAGCAATTGCTATTTGCCTGTCAGTGGTTTTGGCCACATTGAGGTTGCCATCAATGCAGAAAAATAGGGAAAGAACCAGTAAGCAACAGTGCTGCAAAAGCCAGCATGATATGTAGACCTTGACTCTGTTCGTACATTAGTAATACAAATAGGATTTTGCCTTGTCTCCTTTTGTGTCACAGCCTAGTTGCTCAGTGCCCAGGAATGCCCTGCTGTGCATTTTTCTCCCTCCCCTCAGACAGGATGCTGAATGTTACAGCCGACAGCTCGTTGTTAGGAGGTATTAAATATTACGAGTTACACAGTAGTCATCATCAGTGAAACAGGTTCCATCAGCTCATGCAAGCGAGGAACAGCCCAGTCTAACACGGGCATCTCTGTGTGATTTTCTCTGGAGAAGGACAGAGTTACGCAGTGGGGAATGCTATGTGGAATCCTGTTCTGTCCCATTGAGCCGTTAGGGTGGAAGCTTTTCACTTTGCATTTTAAAAAGAAATCTTAGAAAGAGTTGCTGAAGAAGTTGCAAGCGCTCCTTTTGCAGTGGGGGAGAAGTGTGAAGGAGTCCAAACAGGAAGGACTTTTGTTGGACTAGCACTACTGTCCACAAATTGGCTGTAAAGCATGAGGTGAGGAGAATGAGTTGACACTTGTGTCATTGGCAGGCTGACTGTTATGCACTTCTGCGGCAGACTGGTGATGCATCCAAGAGCTGCTCACCTTTTTTCTGCTCTGAATGTGTGATGATAAGTCAAGCAAATATGCTCGTGACAGTCTCTTTTCCTGGTCTCATTCCTTCCTGAAATGCCAGTTTTCTGACTGTAATTTATTCATTTGTGTAGTCCTTTAATGATTTGGGTGAATCTGGTTAAATCACATTTTTGCAATATGCATGCAGGCTACTGCTCCTTGAAGCAGATTTTTGGTTTGGTGGGTCCATGTAAGGTAGTCTGCCAGGGCCAAAGGGAGCATCACTAGGTGAATTTCTAAAGTTACATTTATGGTTCTTCCTGGGCTTCTTGGAGTCCCTTGTGAAGTAAATAGTCTTGCAGAGAGGTTGGTATGGAATCGGCAAGGAAATAATTTTCGATGAAATGAAGTGAAGCTGTAGATGAGCATCACTGGGGGAAGGTATGATGCTCCATGGGAAGGAAGAAGAAAGAAGCTGGTTAGTAAGAGTGGTTAGTCCATCTAGGTAGTTAACCTCAAAGGCACACATATATTATTTGTTATTACAGTTATAAAACTGTAGCTGCTACTTTCATTTTGATGTTGTAATATAACAACAGATGAAGCTAGCCCTAAAGGGACCCGTTGTCTGCTTTATTCTTGTTAGTAGTAGTCATTCTATATGTCGTCTTATAGGGCGAGGGCTCAGTAATCTGTTCTGTTACACCATATGCTAATACAGTCCTGATAAGCAAGTGTGAAAAATGAAAGGGAGGAATACATTAATTGTATTTGTGCAATAAGGTATGCTATCAAAGGTAATTATTTCATGACAGTTTTAGTTATAGCAGTTGTTTTATCATGGAATAAAAGATGGCTTTAGGAGTGTTTTATTGGAAAGACAATTGTATCAAATTAGTACCAAATTAGATTTTTGTCTTTATAAAGGTGAGCAAACCCATGAGCAGTTTTTAAATTGGTGTCTTCTACTCTACAAATGAACAAATCCCGTTTGAGGGTTAAAGAAGCTATTATTCTGTCCTTTATGCTGACAGCTTCATTACTGATTGGCCTACTGTTGGTATTAAAAAAATGTTTGGCTCCTTATGATCTTTGTGCATGCAACTATAATATTAATACAGACCACGGAACTGTTCATTAAGAAGTGACTTTAAATGAGGTTGATGCTTGTAAATCTGGAGAGATACAGATGTTAAATGCTGCCATTCCTTTTCATGTACAGCCGTATGGCTAATAATTTCCAAGTGGCTAAAGCTCTTGTTAGCAAGAGTGCTGGTGTGTTCAGAATGGCCCTATAAATAACTTTAAGAACTGAAGTTGAAGGTGCTTCTTTTAAAGACTATTGTTAACTAAACATTATTGCCAAACAGATGGAAAGCATTCACCAGCCTGATGTTTTTAGGTCTAATTATATTATCGCCAGTCCTGTACGGCTCAGTTGAAGAGGTGTATCCAGAGGCCAATTTATAATCATTTAGCCAACACCTGTTTGGGAGATATTGACAGTCAAAGGGCACATTTAAAAAAAAATCACATATGTTCTCGTATTTATTGCCTCAATGTGAACAGTGTCTAGCTACAAACAAACTTGGGAGAAGATGGAGGAGAGTGACTGTAAACACATAGTTGTTTCCAAACCATTTTTATCTTTTGGCACTTCTTGTGAAGTGGCTCTTATTTTTCTCATGTTCTTTTGGTTTTCTGTATTGTTTGTCTGTTTTAATTTTAATTTTATGCCTTTTGTTTAAGCAAGGATAACAAAACCGGTTTTACAGTTGTTATTTATTCAGCTGTTTCCACTGTTTCTGGAAGGCCCAGGTAAGTGGTCTGAAAAGTTGTTCGGCAAACTCGGTGGCCTGGGGACATTTGCCTTTCCTTACCATGCCTTTGACATGGAAACTGTGTCATTCAAAACAAATCTCAGTAACACCAACTTCTGTGGATATTTTTTTTTTTTTGCTAGAAGATATAGAACAGCTTTTAAAATTGAGTGCAACCCGAGTAAAAGAGGAGGTCTTTGAGATGGAGAGGTGTCTGTCACTTTATTTCTTTTGGTGGAATTTGGTAAGAGAGAAAAGATCAGAGAAGACTCCAGTTCTCCTCCTCTTATTGGAGATGCTGAAGGGTGTGATGGGGAGAGATAGAGGGCAGTGTTCGGAACGTGGCCATCCCAAAGAGCAAAGCTTGCTTTGCTCTAGCTGCTGTTTTGGGGAAGCCAGCGCAACCCTGCCCTGAGACATCCCCTCCTGGCCCGGCCACCTGGGCCTTTTGCACGTCTCTGGCTTGCGTGGGCCGGCTGTTCCCTCAGTTTCCGTCGCATGGGGAGAGCCAGCATGTCAGCCTGGTAGGCTTCACCCTTGCAGGGACAGCAGGCATGACTGCCTGGCTGCCCCGCACAGCGGGGAGGTAAGGGATGCTGTTTGCTGCGTTGTCCTTCTCCGGTCGCCTGATGAATCCAACACTGTGTTGCTCCTGGCGGTCATTCCTCTGCAAGAAGTCTTTTCTGATGCAAGCTGGCTCGGTCTTCACTGTATCTTGTCTATTGACTTGGAGTTGTTGCATCTTGTCTATTGAACTCAAAGTCTGGTAACCCCAGTGCTGGCATTCGCAGCCCTTTAGGTGTTTGATTTTGCTGCCTAATTATTTTTGTATAGCTGTATGTGAATATTTATACTGGAAATGTCTGTTGTAAATAATGAGTGCACACTCTTCTTGTTGTTCCTAGAGGAGGGCTGAGCTTGTGCTGCTCATGTGGCTGTCTTTCAGCTGGTGCTTTTGAAGTACATCTGTGTTCTTGGAGTTTGAAAACAATTAATTCCTGAGCAGGGCGATTTGAGGATGGAGATGCGGAGGGTTCCAGCTCCCTAAAGATGCAGTTTCCCAAATATATATATGCATACATATTTTTGTGTGGTTTGTTTTTAACACATAAATAAATGGAGCTTGCTAAGAGGGAGGACGTTATTTAGTACTTCTCTCATTGCTGTGCTGTGTTTAAAGTGCTTTCAGTAGAGGTGATGCACTCCTGGCAGAGATGCTCTCTGCAGCTGTAGGTGTTCTCCTCAGCAGTGAACCCATCCACTTTCTTCTTCCTAAATAAATCCTTTTTTTTGTTGTTTTTGTTGTTACCTTAATACTAGCTTACAGTGGCACAAAGGGACTTCCCTGCAGCCACTTCTGTTGTGGCTTATGAGTGCTGCAAAACAGAAGTGGCAGTGGAGGAAGGAGGCGGCAGTGACTATACAGTTGGTAAAATATTTTTTCTTGTCCTGGGCATATGTGTGGCCAGTTTTTAGTTTAGCTTCCTGGAAAGAAGCTCTTTAGCCACCCTGCAAAAAGACCCCTCTGGCAACCCACTGATAGGTGACATGTTTGGTGTATAGGAAGCTTGATGGGGAAAAGTGTTGCACTAGGAAGGTAGATACGGTGAGAATTGAAGTGACATGGGAAGGTAATGCTATGTGAAGGTTACTTTTTTTGCTTTATTGTGTTGCATTGCATTTCTGTAAATTGAGTTCTGCTAGTTTATTGCTGTAATTATAAAGTACTGTTTATTTCTGTTAGCAACTTAGGATTCATTCTTTAAGTTAGCTGATCGGGAATCAGTTGACATTCTGGTAGTTCTCTAGAGATCTATATCCTCAGTCATATTTCTTTCCTAAAAAAAGTCTTGTTTGAAAGGTGTGCTGCAGGGCTTTAATTTTTTTTTAATCATTACTTATATCATATTCTTTGTAAGAATATTCAACATTAGATTTAAGAACCATGTTTTGTTAACTTATGTGAATCTTGAATATTTCTGTGAATACTTTTTGCTTAGGTTTTGCTTGTAATGGACACTAGAACACAGCAGACTTTTATACTGAAGGTGAGTAAAGTCCTTATTACTTCTCTAAACAGTTTGACTTTCTGAATTCTACCACAACAAAGATCAATTTTCATCTAATGTACAGAGTTATCTCTGCGATATATTGTTAATACATATATCCCTATTAAGTGCACTGGAATTCTTTTTATTGGTATTCAGGTGCTTTCCCTTCCTTTCTCTGTAATGTCTCTAGTGCTCTAATGGGCTGGTTTACTCACTTGAGTTGCCACTGGTTGCAGAGGCCAACACCTTAGCAGGCTTGGTTAAAGAATCACAGTTTCAATGTGCTGCTTAAAACATCTGTAAAACCGTGATGGCTCAGGATATGCGCAGACTGCTGCTGAAGGTGAAAGTTCTCCTTAGCCCGAGTACATCCACAACACTTTGTTTCGTCTTCCCTTAGCTGAAGCATATGGTGTTGGCCAGAAGTGGATTCTGAATGAAATGGACGACTGGTCTTATTCAAAATTGCCTTTGTATGTTTTACATCAATAGACTGTGAAAACCGAGCTTAATGTTACTAAATGAGTGAATTAACGAGTAGTTAATTGGTCAGAATAAAATTTTTCTCGTTACTCTCTTGTGTTTCAGGAAGTGCTCAAATCAAGATCCCAGTATGCTGTGATGCTGAGAATTAGTTTAGTATGAGTTTTGTTATTGTGGCCATCATTTGAGGCTCCCCTGGATATGAATTCCACTGCTGATGGGAGGAAGGGCTGAAAAACTGTGTCCCAAACTTGGAGCTCTAATTAGTTGTTAACATTTTGTAACTTCGCTTCAGGTCTGGCTTACAACCCTGCCTTGACTTTGTGCATCTGGCCTTTGAAATTGTTTGTGTTAAGTATGTGCAGGGTACAGAAAACCTGTTTGTTCCTCAGGAAGGATTATTTGTGGATGTTGTATATTAGAACCTCGCTTCATCTACTGGCAGATAGGGTAACATTGAATTTCCCATTTAACTGCTTATGTTTATCAATATTGTAATAGGTCACACTATTGACATAATTTTTTTTTCTCTTTCTCTCTCCCCTCCCTTCCTCCCTCCCACATCAATTTTTTCACTTCTGGCAACTTCATCTCTGTGCTGCCTCCCAAAAATCATTACCTCTCAAGGAGACTAATCCTATCCTTTCCTTTTTGTTGTGGTGGTTGTTGTCTTTACTGAAGTACAATGGAAATGTGAGGATTACCTGTAAGGCTAAGGCATTCTTTTGTCTTTAGAACTTGAATGGAATTTTTTTAATAGTGTCTTTTGGTCACACACAAAAATAAAATTTTAAGAAAAGGTCACGGGGAAATAACTGAGTGTCATCCTGATGACTTAGTTTGAGAGAGATTCTAATAAAAACATTGACCCATGTAATTGATTTTAATGGCAGCTTTGTGCCATCTTCTGTTCTCTGGAAATGCGCCAGATGCCATCAGCACAGCCTCGGGGGACCGAGGGGCATAGAGCAGCAGATGAGTGGTTTCTCTGAAGCCCAGAGTAACTCGGATAGATTAGTTTGGTTGATAAACACAGAGCACAGCAGGCTCCAAAGGCAACTGAGGGTACAACTGACCTTTTTGTTCTCTGTCAGGGTCTAAGGAAAAGTAGTGAGTACAGCAGGAGCAGAACGACCATCATCCCCCGCTGTGTGCCCAACATGGTGTGTCTGCACAAGTACATCATCTCTGAGGAGTCTGTCTTTCTCGTGTTACAGCACGCAGAAGGTTTGTCTCTGGTTTAAGTATATTGTTGAAAAGAGTCACAGGTTTAAGTTTTAATCAATGGTACATTTTGTTGTCAAATTCATCTCTTATACATCTAATTAGAATATTTTTAGTGTGCCTAAGAGGACATGTAAGAGACCCCACTCCTATCCTCTGTCCCTCCCCCTTTTTCTCCCTCATTCTGCAGTGGATCCGATTCCTGTTTCAAATGGCCTTAAATCCTGATGGGTTACTTGAATTGTAGCAATATTGAAAGCTTCCAACTGTTTATTTTCTACAGGAAAATGAGTGCTTTGCCTGCAACAACTATCTGCAGTATTTACAGTCATCTCTCAGAGAGGAAGTCTTTGGCTAGTAAATCTTTTTAGCATCTTATAGTTAAAATGACAAGTGTTTACAAAGAATTTAGTAACTCTGCTAAAAATCATGAACATTTGCCTATTGGTTAATATTGCATAGTTACTCTGATCTGGATTTTTAAGAAAATAGCTAGTGGCATCACACAGGAGTTCAAAGCAGAACCACAGAGTTGTGCCTTCAAACTATTTATGAAATTCCTGTTAAATACAGGGAACAGGTGGCACAAAATAATTACATTTTGATTTTTTCATCTAACACCTGGATTTAAATATTCCCTAAATGTAATTACCCATATTTGTTTAGAATGAGTGCAGAATATAAATTTTGGGATTGCTAATAGTTCTCTTTTTAGGAAGTGTTAATGTTTCAGTCAGAATGGATGATGTGAAGAAACTAAGCTAACTGAGAAAAGATAATTTTATTACATTGATTATTATTTTTTTTCCTAATAACTTAGATTTTGGCTTTTTTCATGAACAATTTGTCACATGAGGCCAGTTAAAGTTAACTTTACAACACGAATGACTGTTTCTGCTGTGTGTGACTTAATTTTGCCGTGAGTAGCGATGCATGAAGAAAAGCCTCACATTACAGTACTGCCTGATGGTGATCTCAAGGGTTTACTGTGCTGCTCTGTACAATGCTACTTTTCTTGAGGTGTGTAATTCAGCAGAATAACTTGAAGACTCTCACCTGAACTGTAACCTCCACGTAAGCTGGTACATTTTGTTTGGAGAAATAATATTTAAAAAAAAAAAACGCCAAACAAACCCCGAAACAGAAAAAAAAAAACAACTCACCCACAACCTTTTGCACATACCAACTGCCCTCAAGGCTAGCATAATCAAAGAATTGGAGACCATATACAATAATAGTTAAAAAAACCTGTTCCTGATATATTTGCAAATTCTGAAGACCTACAGTTTTGCTCTTCTCTTCAGGAAGACCATTTCTTCTCAAGACAGATGGAAAACTGGGTGAGGAAGTAATGGAGTTTAGGGGAGTTAGTGGTCAGATGGAGAGAACAAAAATTTTAAGGTACGCTTAATGTGACCAGTTGACAAAATAATCCCCTGGAAGTGATAATTTTATTGCGACAACGGGGAGAAAATGGAGATATTGCATGATCAGACCTCTTTCATTTAAGAACAGAAAGCTTAGCTTAACATTTGGGATGGATGGGGTGGTGTCCTTAAAAAGGAATCACTCTCTCCTGGTCATCTTTGAGATGGTCACAAATGCAGTGAAATGTGCTTGGCCTGAATGTCTTGCTCTTACCAACATTGGCTGTAACATGTTTTGAGTTCTGTGGGGGAAGGATTTTTAGTTTACTAAGTCCTTTCTAAATCAAGTTTGTGCAACACAGCCCTGTGCAGCCCCCCACACCGTTTGTTCGGTCTGCCAGCAGTGAAGATGGTGTCTGTCAAGCATCCTCCTTTTGGCTGGCCAGGCAGTAAAGATGTACTGGGAGGCAGCCACAGCTCGTGTTGCATTTCTCCCAGCTGTGGGTCAAAGCCTTGCAAGTAGGAGAGGTGGGAGGGAGATGGGTTATTTTGAGGTGAAGTTGGGAGAGGAGATGCTGATGAGATACGAGTGCTTTCTGCAGGGAGAACTCTGAATCGGAGCAGGGGGTAGGGAGCGTGGGAAGAACTAGGGAGGGTTGCAGAGAGGATGGAGGACTGGTAGGCTGTGCTGGGGAGGTGGGGGGAGAGCTGTGGGGACCAGGAGGGATTTTAATGTGGGTGAAGGCTGTTGTTGGTAATACATGATACATGGATTCACTTGACTTGGACACTTGTGGATGTAAGTTATAAACTGCATAGGGTTTTCCCTCATTTTCTGATAAAGCAGCAAGTAGTTTAGAAATGAATTCACCACTATCCTTGTTTGCAAACGAAAAATGACAATGTGCTATAAGGACTTTCCCTGATAATCAGAGAGTTAACAAGGTTAATTTCTTTAAGGGTAGTCCCCCTGCTTTCCTGAACTTTCCTCAACTTGCTGTCTGGGCTCAGAACAGGCAAAGGGAGAGGGAGAGGAGCGATATATTCTGTTCGAAAGAGGGATAGCTACGGTGCAAAGGGATAAGTAAATTGCCTGAAAATACAAATGCATATAAAAAGCACATTGCAAGTGTAGGGTCTGATCCCAAATCTGTAACTGGGGCAATAATTTTGTGTTGCTGCTAGAACTGCATGGGCTGTGCACCTTACCCTGTCCCAGGAGACTGACGCTGGAAAGCGATTCAGGAGAAGGGCTTCATTTTCTAGCTCTACATGAATAAAACATGAATAAAAATAGGGCTGAAGTTATGCTGTACTATGTGCAGAGACTAGTCTTGCTCACCCAGCTGATGATGATCTTGATCATGTCAGTCATGTTAGTAGCACTCACCCTTTAAATTACAAGGATAGTAATATCGGGAATCTCTATAGATAAAGTTATCTTAAGACTTTGGCCATCTCAGACCAAATATAATAGATAAGGTGCTTGTAATTAGTTTTGGGAAAGGATAAAAATTTCTAGGACAGTACTTTCAAAGTGATAGTCTCTGAAATTTTATTCCATGACTTTATGAATGCTGTTAACAGTCATACTACAAGTAGTTCTATTCCAATAGTAAAGAAGATTCTGCCAGTCAAATTTATAAGCGGTGGTGATTTACTGTGTTAGGTATATTAGCTACACCACTGGGAAGTTCAATGGTAAAATATTAAGTGGACAGTGGCTTGAATTACAGCAAATTCAGAGGAGGTTTTAGTGTTATGTAAGGACACTATGTATTTGCTAAGCAGCTGGCTATTTCCTATTGGTAGTAGATTTTAACTATATTATCAAGTGCAGCACTATTGGGTTTTGTATAGAATTCTGCAAACTTGACTGCAGACTCTCGCTTAGGATGAAGGCTTTTTTTTTCTTTTGGTAAATCATGATGCCAGTACATGCTCAATTTTGTGAGTGGGGTCTTGGGTTCTCTTACAGGCTTTTCTTATGACTGTGGTTGGAGGCTTCGAGGGCATCTCAGAAGCACAAAAGTCCATGAAGTTGTCTTGTAGCTTTGTTGGAAAGCACTTGGCAATTTCTAGTGTGGTAGAGAGCCAATCTGATGGTAATAAGGCCTCGCTGCTTCTTGGCACTACTAACTCCAGAAATTTTAGAAACAGATGCTTCAAAAATAGGCTGGGGGGCTTCCATGGGACATCAAAGTTTAAGTGGCTGTTAGAAGCTGTCAAATCTCTTTAAGCGTAAACAAGCTGCAGTTCCTATCAATCTGGAGAGCACTCAAGAAACTTCATGCTGAAGAGGCTTGCTGCACGCAGGAATTGATAGACAGCAACACGGTAGCATTCTGCGCTGCAAAGCTGGAGATTTGTCATTAGGAAAGGAGATAGTACGAGCGGTAAAGATTCGACAGCAATCGGAAAATGCAGGAAAGGTGATACGGTCCTTGGCAAGTGACTTTTTCAGGAGGCTGCTTTGAAATAATAGCTGTTGCTCAAAGTGCATCGGGAAGTGGGAGCTTTGCCTAAACTAGCAAACCTTGTAGCAGAGATTCACCAGCAGCAGTGGAAGCAGCCGTGTTATAAGGCTCTGGTGTTTGTAACTAATGTCATGTTAGAGATTAGGTTGGAGATTAGCTTCCAGTTCATGTGTACGCTGCAACTCAACCGTGGCTGCCATTGGGATGCTGTGAAACATTGTTGTTGTATCCTGGTAGTGCCTATATGTCTGATTCCCTTTTGGCCTAGAAACTGTACAAGCATAATTTTATGTAGTCATTGTATGTTAACATGATGATGTTTACTGGTAGACATGTCTTTACTGAAAAGGAGTACAATGATTTTAAGAAAACTGTAAGGTTTTTCTTTTTCCAACAAGGAAGAATATTGATTTGCATGAGGTGCATGACTTATGATTGGTACTTCTGGCCATAAACAAATTCTTATGCAGTGATGTAGGGAGTTGGGCCCGGTTTTGGAGAATAATTCAAGCAGATGTCTTTCAGTACGCTGTTTTTCTTCCCTGTGTGATCACAATTATTTGGAAGCCTGGATTGTTCACTTTGACTTTGTTTGGGATTTCCTAAATACAGTGATTTACTGCATTCTTAGCTGCATTCTAGTTCTGCAGGAATTGGAGTGTATTGTCCTTCAGAGTAAACTCATGGGCCAAGCTAGCAAAAGCCATTGATGTATTTTGGAATGTCTCCTTAGTCAGCCAGTCTTTCACAATGTGAAGCCAAAGTGGTAAATGTTTGAGCACCAGTAAGGAAAGATCAAACAGGCCATGAATTTTTCTTGTTGGATAGAACAAAAACATGTTTAGGAGACTAGACTTGCTGGCCTGTTAGGTTTCATTTTATTGTATGAAATGTACTATATAGTCTCTGTATCTTCTTGCTGATGGTCCAGAGTCAAATGCAGAAACGATTGAAAGAATGTAAAAAAAATTATAGAACTAACAAGATGCCTAGCTAGATTCATCACTTGGTCGCTTTATGCTGAAATTTCCTGTTGATTATTTTGGATACTATCTTTTTAGATTCTGCCTCTTCAAGCAGAGGTAACCTCCAGAGTGCTGGAAATGTGGTTGAGTAAGGCACATCTAATTTTATATCGAATAACTGCAGAGAATATAGAGCATGGTGATTTTCATGTGCTAATAAAACCAAAGAGTGAGCTAGACTGGTTGTAGAGTCAATGTGTGGTAGAAGAAAATAATATTAATAATTAGTTATGTTAATACTGTACTTCTGAAATTGTGTTAAACACTAATAAACTTTAGCTTAAAATAGTAGTTTTTATAGTTAGTTAGTATATTAGACTCTATGCCAATGACTGAACCTTACTTGTTTGGATTGATTTCTGTAATTTTAGTTTTTATAGATTCCTGATACTGTATTAGCATGGCTTGCTAATGGGTTTTCTTGATCTTACACAACACATGGGGAGAGGGGGAAAGATTATTAGTATGTCATTCATAAAGGCATAATTATATACCCAGATACAAATATCACTCTTGTTTGACCCTGGATTGGACATTTTCAGAAAGGAACAAAATTGTTGTTTTTCAGTATAGAACACAATTATTGAATAGCATTTATTTACGTATTTCCACTTGACCAGGAGGCCAGTCTTGAAATCCTTGTATGTAAACATATTTGGACATAATAATTTTTTTTTTTAGTATTTACTTGCATTTAACTCTAAATTAGAGTTGCAGTAAGTAGTCATTTCCACTGTGATTTCTAAGTCCAAGTGATTATTAATGAGCAACCTTTTTCTTAAAAAGGTAAGATAACACATTTACAAATAGAAATTGAGTCATTGTTGCAGTATTGTCTGTTTTCACAGGTGAACAGTGGTGAATTGCTGAATCCTGTGAGGATGAAGAGAGATTTTTTTTTTTTGTCTTTTGCAAATTTTAGATTTGCTGAAAGCATTTGAAATTGAACACTTAAACATCTCGACTCTTGCAGTGATTTTTCTGTGGGGTTTTGAAGGATTGATCTCAACATGTCTGTTTTCCTTCCTTAATCCTTCTTGGGTCTCCTTTCTTAAGCTACACTAAAGCTCTGAGTAAAGGCTCAGATCTAGTGGAGGCTGCATGAAGTGAGGTGGCAGGAGCAGAAGACAAGTTGTCCCAAGAGCAGCTTGACTTGTCTATAGACGAAAAGTGAAGTTATGTAAGGAGAACTCTTGCACTTTGCATACTGTCGGGCAGCTCAGCCCCTTTCTACCTTAATATAGAGGTGTGGAACATTTAGGTCGGTGAGAACCGTTCAGGTGTCACACGTAAAAGCACACCTGGTGCCCGGTAATGACACAGGAGAATAACGTGACAATAGATCAGAGAGATAAGGTTTTGAGCTTTTTACATCTCTGGGTCAAAGCTCAACCCAAGCCTCTGTTAGAAAGACCTTTTCTTTCTACTTGCATCTGAGGAAGGACTGATGGTGCTAATATTTGCATTACAGCCGTACCTGGAGGCTGAGGTGCTGCTGTGCCAGGCACTGTCCAAAGCGGCAAAAATGTAACGTGGGTCATGTTCTGTGAATGCCCTTTGAAACCTGAGCTTTGTGATTTTTGTAAGAAATTTGTGAGGCACAATTAATAAACACTAGTAATGTGAAGACAGAAGTATTTAGCATGTGCTTGTACTAATTAATATAATGCAGGTGGGGTGGGGAAACTTTGTGTTTTATTAAATGCAGCAGGGGCGTGGCTGTCAAATGACATTTTATTGTTTTGTATGAAACAACCCTGAATAATTCCATGCCTAGTTAATGAACTGGGCAAAGTTATTTGGCAGGCACTGTTTACTTAAAGCAATTTAATTGAATTTTTCAAGAAAATTAATTGTTATAAAAATACTATTCCATTAGAACCTTGGGGTAAAATTAAACTTTTGTGTTACTTCTTTTGTCATGGATGAAAGTGTGGAAAAGAGAAGAAAGTCTTTCACCCATATATAAAAATATGTGTGTTCTCGCTCTCTTTCTCATTCTCTTTTCTGTTCTTTTCTCTCCCTGTCAATCCATAGCAAAAGCATAAATAAATGTAATATTAGAAAAGGAATTATTGGTGATTATGGGATGACCAATTTTTTACCAAATCAGTTTAGAACCAGCAATTCCGAAGTCCTGTGCGAGCTTCAGGGTTCAGAAGGCACGTCAGTGCCCTGTCTCTGTCTTTGCCCTGCTGAACAGCTGTGTAACGCGTCGTATTTAAGGCAAGTGGCTTCATCTTAAGAGTCTGAATGGACCCACTGCTTCTCACGGAGGCAAGGTCCTGCTCGTCAGGCACCAGGCAGGACCAGGGCCCTTGGTCTCGCCGACGCAGGGCGGCAGGTCGCTTGTGTCCTGGCAAGCTCAGTGTTGGTCACTGCCCAGGGAGGCAGCTGGCTTCACTGGGCTGAGGGCTGCAGTGCTGCTGGGAGTGACTGGTGAGCCGTGTCTGGCTGCTGTGGCACAGCATGCCTGTAGGTGTTCTGAATAAATCTTTGGGTAAGTATTTAAAGTGCTTTGTGCTATGCAGTGGCCAGTATAGGAGTTCTTGTTCCCTTTTCTGCAACCATGGCTTCTGTTTGCTCCTGTTCGTTTACCTGGCATCCTATCTCATCATCTTCTAGAAGGTGACAAGTGTCATCCTGACCTACCACATCAGTTTGTAGCTTACAGGCAGAAACCACGTGGATTAATAGATCCAAATTTACCACTGAACTTAAGCTGTTAGAATTCCCTCTTCATTTTTCAATATACTTAGTTTTACCAAAACCTATGAGGTTTTTTTTTTCCTTTCAAAAACAAGTCCTGTCTTAGCCAGGGGGATGGAGAGCAAGAAAACTCCACGTTATATTATTCAAATTTGTTTTTAAAGTATCAAGGTTTTTCTGACTTGATGGAGAGCAAGAAAACTCCACATTATATTATTCAAATTCGTTTTTAAAGTATCAAGGTTTTTCTGACTTTGATAAGTTATTTTTGAAATACCAGGGAATATATGAAACCTGTTCCTAGGCAATGAAAAACACTTTCTTCTTTTGTTGTACTTTTTAAAGGAATTTTGCCTGATATGAGGAGTGTTTAAAAATAACTATTAAAGCTGTATTTTGGAAAAATGTAAAACTCTGTTTTACCCAAGTAAGTAAAAAAAGACAGAACCAAAAAAAAAACAGTCAAAACTTTGTAGATGCCCAGTGGGCTGGATACTTATTTTTTTTCTTCTACAAAGCTTTTGTTAGAACTCCTGCATTTTCTAGAATTTCTGTACAATCTTTTAAATTGAAATGTCTGGACTTTGCATTTTTCCTTATGTTAGCAACGGTGGCTTTCTACCTTTAAGCAAAATTCTTTGGCATGTGCAAGAGATGCAGTAACTTCTTGATTTGTTTTGTGCAACTTACGTTTTTTAAGATGTAAGCTTTTTTATATGTGTGGTATTTGGAAACATGAAGAGTTCTATTTTGTGTTTTTTAAATTTAATGATTACTTTTGGAGCTGTAACTTTCTTAGAGTCTTTGATGTGAAAGGACTTCGAGTATTGATAAATCTTTGTGTAATGCAGTAAGGCGTAAAAAACTTTCTTGAGTTCTGAAGTTAGAGGGAGAAATAAATCCAGATTTAACTAACAAAAAACACTTCTTGAAACAGAGAAACAGATCCTTAAAATACCATACTCATATGGGTAATTCCCTTCCCCTTACCAAACTTGCTAATTAGTAGCTTTTAGTCCATCTCCCCTAATGCCGCTGATGAGCTTGGAGCTGTGATACAGAAGTATTCAGTACAGGCAGAAGTGGTGATGGGCACTAAAGCATTTGATCTTCCCTAGTTCTTGCTTTCTTTTGAGACAGCAGATGGAGAGTAGTCACCACTATGCAACTTGAGACAGACTCTGAAATGAGACGTTACAGAGGTTTAAAAAAAAAAGTAAGCTTAATCTCAGATGCAGCTCTTTAAATATTTATGTATTAATACAAATCTGCTTCAAAAGCAGGTTATGGTCCCTGTAGTTATTTCCTCCTGAGGCAGCAGATCCAACTTGCTCTGTGGGCATAAGGAGGTAGTGTATTGTGACAATGAGGGTGTTTTCCTGTTTAATAATGAAACTGATCCTGTTTTCAGTGAAATTAAGAGATTTCCCCCCCCCCCCCCCCGCCCCTCTCTTCTTGCAGGAGGAAAACTGTGGTCTTACGTCAGTAAGTTCTTAAACAGAAGTCCTGAAGAGAGTTTTGAAATTCCTGAACCCAGAACATCCGGTTCAACTAAAATTTACCTGGAGCGGCCGACACCTAGTCCGAAAGAAATCAGTAGCAGCATTGATTCCAGAGAAAGCTACGGGGAGAGCACACTGAAGGTGGTTCCGCTGAAGAGCAGCCTAACTCCGAGCTCTCAGGATGACAGCAGCAACCAGGAAGATGGCCAAGAGAGTTCGAAGTGGATGGACTCAGGATCCAGCTCAGAAGAAGAGTGCACTACTAGTTATTTAACGTTATGCAATGAATATGGGCAAGAAAAAATTGATTCTGGCTGTCTAAATGAGGAACCAGTGGTTAAACTGGAGAGCGAAGGTCTGAATACCAAAGAGAGAAGTTGCTTACAGAAATGCAGTGTCGTTGGCAGTGATAGCTTCACCTCTCAGATTGCATCTCAGGAACGAAAGCTTTTCATTGACGATGCTGAGTCGGAAATAGCTAGCCCTACTAGGATATTGGACTCATTAACTAAATCAAAGAACAGCCCCATGGAACTCTTCAGGATAGATAGCAAAGATAGTGCTAGTGAGCTCCTGGGGCTTGATTTTGGAGAAAAATTATATAACCTGAAATCGGAGCCTTTGAAGCCATTGTTTTCTGTCCCAGATCATGACAGAAGCTTGGATGCCCTAGAGAATAAAATGGGTGTGAGAGCTCATGACACCATCAGCAGGGGTTCAAATGACTCTGTGCCAGTTATCTCCTTTAAGGATGCTGCTTTTGATGATGTAAATAGTGTTGATGAAGGAAGACCTGATCTCCTAATAAACTTACCTGGTATGTCTGATGATACAGAAGAGGCAGCAGTGTCAAGGCCAGCAAAGTTTACAAAAACTGATAGGGACATGTTGGAAGTAAAGTTATTGGAAACACCTGATGTCTTACAATTAAATAATTCTGCAGAGCCATGCAAAGCATTTGATCAAGAGCCAAATCATGTGGCACCAGAAGTGGGTGATCCTTCCCACGAGGAAGCAAATGGACAAAGCGGTGTCACTCAGGGAGCTCTTGGGAACCTCTTTACATCTGACCAAGAGGTAGGTAGTTCAGAAGATGGGGCTCTGTTTCAAGGGCTTGGAGCCTGCTCCTTAAAAGTGACGAGCAAAGAAGAAAGTTTATTTGTTTCCAACCCACTCTCAGGTGCTCAAGATGTTAGCTTGGATGGAGACATGTTAAAAAATGACGCAGTGTTGCTGTTTTCCGATCAAACTCAAGACTTTGGGAAAGAGGAAACAGACCCAGCTTTGTTACCAGTAGCTGAAAGTAAAAAGACGGCACCAAAGAGGGAAGACAAAATAGCAGCAGCAGGGGAGAAGGAAATACATCAAATTTTTCAGGACCTCGACGAAAGATTAGCGATAACCTCCAGGTTTTATATCCCAGAGGACTGCATTCAAAGATGGGCAGCTGAAATGGTTGTAGCCCTTGATGCTTTACATAGAGAAGGAATTGTGTGCCGCGATTTGAACCCAAACAACATCTTATTGAATGATAGAGGTCAGGAACTTTTGCAAATGCATTTCTTTTTATTCGCTGTTGCTTCCAATTAACTGAGTAGGCGTTTTATCTTGTAATTAGTATCTTCATTTCCTGTCTAGAGCTTCATTATCAGTGCAGCAAATTCACCCCCAGTAATAGCTTCTAGTACTTAATGATGCCATTATTCTTAATGATACTGTTTTTAGCTACAAAAGGAGTAATTACAGTTCACTTCTGCAGAAAATGGAAGGGAAAAATGTTTTGATTTCTCCTGTCGTTTTGTTTTTAGGACACATTCAGCTAACGTATTTTAGCAGGTGGAGGGAGGTTGAAGATTCCTGTGACAACGATGCCGTAGAGAGAATGTACTGTGCCCCAGGTTAGAGCAATCACCTACAATGTTTCACTTGGAAAGTAGATGAGCAGCTTTCATTTTCTCACAGAGCCTCTATAGCACAGAGCTTGAGATCACGCAATATCTGAATTTGCTTTGCTTTTTCCTGAATGACTTGAAAAGCTAGAGGGCTCATAACTGCTTTATTGTTGAGCTGTGGTGGTGTTTGTTACATCATTTCCATAAAGTGTAATTGTATTGAATGTCTTGTTTAAGCAAATTTAAGGAATCTTGTTTTTTTCTTGCAGTTATTTGCTATGTGTGAGTCCATCGTGATAAGTGAAAAGAGCAAGTAAGGGAAAGGTCAGACTGAAAAGCTGACACTAAGAACCTTAAAGATATAAAAATTTATACATGCAAAGAACATGGGGAAAAAACCCCACAGAAATTTGAAAAATACAACCCTAATAGGCTCAGAGATGCCTCTGACATTTTTTATGAGCTACAGTGGGCTTTGAAATAGTTTAGAGAGCTCTTTTCTTCGAACTGCTTTCATCAATCACAAGGGTGATAAAATCTATATCTCTTGGGTTTTTATAGCAAGGATGGCACCTGAAACCGAGCCCTCCCTCTCCCTTTTTCCAATTTATTTTCTACTAATATAGTGGTCAAGGGGTAGTGACAGCCAAAAATCAGGTGTTTTACTTGTAACTTCACATTTTAATAATTTCATAGCTAGCTTAAAACCCTCTACTTTTACAGTTGAAATGACTACTGGGAAGCTATTCAGATTTTCAGTTTCTCTGTTTTATTCTGAATTTGAAATGCCAGTGTAGTCTTTCTGCTGAGCACATGGTTTGGCTAGGTGTTGCAACTTGGCACGCAAGTAGTCCTTAAGGTCAGAGTCTGCAAATACGCTCAAAAAAATATAGTTAAAGAAGAAGAGTTATTGGCAATGGAAGACAGAAGTTCAGAGCTTAGACGAAACACCTGCTGCCAAACTGTGACTTAGTCCCCTGCCTGAAGTAAAGTAAGGAAGTGCTCTCTGTGAAGAAAGGTGGCAGGATCTCAACAAAAATTTCAATGCCAGCCTCTTGAGATTAATAATAAATAATAATCTTTGCTATCCAGGTGCAAGTCAGAAGGCAAATGGCAGATATCACAGAGAAACAGGAAAGAAATTATTTTTACCTGTTAAAGCAAGACTCAACACCTTTGTTCTACCCTCACCCCACTTTTAATTCAAGAACAAGAAAACTGGGGAATCCCTGTGTTTGAGAATCCTGGCAGTTCTTGTGATTGTGAAAGAGAAATGTGTCCTGGTTGCCGATGTGTGTGCCGTCGTGTTAGAAAGAGGGGTTTTCCTGCCTGCCTAACCCAGCCTCGTACAAAGCTCTCCCTAGCTGAGTAGTAGCAAAGATGGAAGTGCAGCCTTTTCCCACCCTGTCACCATTAATGAGCTGTGAAAGTCAAAGCTTAATTTTTCTGTATTTTAATGAGGATACAAAGAGAGGCTTTTTTGCCCCCTAAGCCCCAAGCAGCCAACTCCTGCAGTAATTAAGTGTTTAGGGAGCAGTTGAAATAATATTTAGAAGTCCCCAAATGCAAGAATAAAGTTTTCTGCAGTGTCGTTATTTCCACCTCACAGCACAGGTGGGGTATCCATCCGGGCTTTTCTTGGCCAAGTTGCCCTCTCCTCTCTGCCCTCTCTGCACTACCCTAAGCTGCAGTTTGCTTTGTGTCTGTAACAGGCGAGCTACAAGATGAAGATTTGCAAATGCAAATATTCGATACATGCACGATGGCTGGATTGATACTGCTATATGATTCTTACCTGCCATATTTCTTGGTCTTAATGTTATCTGTACAAAGTGTACTCTTATTTTAGTGAAGCTATTTCATACTAATTTTTGTGTACCAGCGTAATACTTGATATAACTTATCAGTACACAATATATTTTGGAGCCAAGTGCCACTCTATTCTGAACAATGATTTAATACCTGTGCCTTCAATAATGGTGTATAGCTGAGTCCAAAGCAGCTTTCTTAGGGCTACTGCTGCTGGTAAATCTTGCTCTAGAACTTTTGATCAGTATTAAAAAATAATCGTGTCAGTGGGATTCCTTTAGACCTACTAATGTTACAGGAAAAAACCCACAAACCTTATTTGGATGACCATTTTTTATTTAAGGAGTGTGCCATGTCCTTGGAACCCATGTTTCCCCTTTGTCATGGTAGCATTGCTCCTCAAGCTGCTTCTTGGAGTAAGGATTTTGAAGTTATACTTGCATTTCAGTTCAGTACACTAAGAGAAATTGACATGTTCTGTTTTGTTTTTTATTCTTTTTAAGTTGCTTTTTAAAACTGATGGTAACTTTTTCACAGCTTGCTTTTTTCTTGCTGAAGGAAGGGCTGCAGTTCTGTAGAGATGATCAAGTGATCGTCACAAAATTTAATCAGGTCTTTTGATTTCTTATACTACAACACAGTAACTAAAAGAAGTGACTCAAAGTGAGTCTTTATCTTGTTCTGAATTTTCCTGGTGTTTCCACTGTTGTGTGCTGTGTTGCCCTGCCTCTGGGTACTCAGCCTTCCCTCTCTGAAGAATGTAGTGAAATTTGGCTTGTAAAATTTTCTCTCCACGTGTTTAGCTTGGTGTGTGTCCTCATCAGAGTTCAGGATAGAACAGGATGTGAATATGATAACTTAACACGTTGTGTGGTTTCAACGTTTTGTTATTTAAATGCATTCGTTAAAAGTATGCAAGAAAGGGAAGATGTCTTTATCAAACACTGTCTTTTAGGATCTGGTGTTAGAGACTGAGAGCAGATGATGAGTGTTAGGCTACAATTCTTTTTCTGCACTGGTTTTTGAGGACCAAATTTTGTAGGCAGAAAAAGGAGAGGATGAATGCGGAAGTTAAACAGATTGCAGGATGTCTTCAATTTTAAATTAATAGGTAGGAAATCATATTGCAGAGTTTTAGAAAAGATATTTAAAATGGATTTGAAACCATTTTATCTTTTCAGTTGGTAGGGTTTCAGGTGTTACTTTTTTACAGCACAAGGTACGAAGTGTGTAACAGTGAAGTGCCTGTGGACACATTTAAATTTTAAGTTGCTTTATTGGTTCAAGGAAAATACAAAATCCAGATTCTAGAATCTATAGTCAGAATCTAATTCCTGGAGGGGCTAGGGATGAGAATGTGTTAATGTTGAAGCTTTTCAGACCCAGGGGAGAATAGACATCCAGCTGCTTGGAGCTTGTTTGCAGGATCTAGGATTTTGTGTTTGAGACTTTTATTACCCTGTGTTGTAACCTTGTAGTAGAGCAAAGCAAGGTAGTATTGGTACAGAAGTGGTGATCAGATCCTTCCCATGGTGAATAGCAAGGACTTGCTCCACTCTTGTTATCCTACAAAAAGCGGAGAGGCAATGTGACTGCGTATGTAGGAAAGAGATTATGCGGTATATATATAAAATAATAGAACAAATGCAAACATTATAAATGGAGAAGTGTCAGAAAGATGAGGGAAGAGATAGCTAAAAAAGCTGCATGTCATTCCCTGCTAGCAATATAATTAATTTTGTGTGAAATAGCAACTGTCATTTTATATTGTGCATAAATGAAGAGCAGGGCTGGATCTGCGGCAAGAAGTGGCACTTCTCCACTGCTGGCGGCAGGTGGCATTGTACCATTAATGGATTTTGCTGCTGCACTTGCTGGCTCTGATTTGCCTGACTCCGCGAGGAACTGGAGACGGAAGATGCGGTTTGTTTGCAATGATTTGCGTGTCAAGAATCATACTCGCGCGCTCAGAGTCGTGGTGTGTTGTAGTGCTGTAGAATCTGTGGGTAAAGCTGGGTAACTCTCCGTGCTCCTGCATAGCTCTACTCAATTTAAAAAAGTTCACGCTGAACCAACTACGGCGGCAACAAAGCTAGCTGCTGATGCTTAAAAGTAGCGCCTGTGCTACACTTTGATTAATGGCCAGACTAAATCTTTGCTGTTCACCTATGATAAGTCAAATGTTGTTTCTCTAACCCACAAGGGAAATGATGGATTATAAATCATCCTCTATAAACTCAACACCACTTCAAGTAAAACTGTGGGGGGTTTGGCCAAGAATAACCCGTCTGCTTTTAAAAGAAATTAAGCACTCGTAACTGAGAATTTCTGCTGCGTTAATATGGTTAAGGTGACTAATGTGAGGTTTATGTGGTTTTTTTCTTTTCTTTAACTTTCCTCCTCTTCGTAGTGATTTTGTTTTCTGAATGTTTTAAAGTGCGTTAAGCAGCTGATGTCTGAATACAAAGTTATTAGCAGATCAGATGAGAATGATTCACTTCTGTTTAAACAGCCCTTTGCTCTCCATGCCCCCTGAGAACTCTTATCACATATTTGTCCAAAAAACCCCACAAAAACTAACAAAAAATCCCTTGCGTTATCCACCTGCCCAGTGGCTGATGGTATCAGCAATGTATCTCTTTATCTCTTGGTTAACGTGCCTTGGTATTCTGAAGGGGGGAAAATTCCAGTAACGGATTCAATTTACATGGACAGAAACTTGAGCAAATGCCAGCCTAGCAGGGGGGCCATTATTCTGCTCTATAAATAAGTTTAAAAAAGAAACAAACACACACACAAACCTGTGAATCAACATGTTTTGGTCTAATTGAGGGAAAAGCAAGATAGATGAATTTTGAAATGCAAATGATCACCTTCTGTTATTTAAGTATTGGTTTTGCCAACTTTGTGATCTTAAATATAAAGAGTCATTACCTTTTAAATGGAGTAATAATGATACTCTGTTCTTGATAGTCATGAATTTTAAAATCGAATTGGCAACTTTTTTTTTAAAAAGCCCCTGCATAGTATGCTGAATACACCTGTGAGAAAGACAAAATTGTCTACAGCCACAGCCTAGTCAAGACTGTCTTCAACTAAAGCAGATTAAGTTGAGGATTTACTCATAAAGAGAAATCTTTTCGGTACTTTTTCGATCTAACCTGTGAAGTGTCATATTGTAGAAGTGGCTTGCTGGTCTAATATCTCATGTAAATACGATGTGTGAATGAGATGCTTTGTTTACTCTCTGAGTTCTCCTTCCAGCAGCAGGGGGGATGCGTTCTGTCACATACCTGTAGTGTTACTGGAGGGCAAGATACCAGAACTGGGCTGTCTTTGGAGTCTTTCTTCTTTCTTGTCCAGACAAAGAGTTTTCACTAGACTGTGTTTACTAAAAACTGAAGTTTTGCTTGTTGAGACCATAAAGGCAAAGGGACCTTAGCTTCATAGAAAATGTAAGTAGGAAACTGGCCATCAGTAATGCATCATCTTATTCTGCTGCTTTCATAAGCTGTGTGCTATGATCAAGCTGTATTTACACAAACTAGCGTTCACAGAAACCCGCACATAAATATATGGTATATTTGGTTTTATCTATCCTGCTACTAATTGTGCACAATGCAAAACCTAAGCAAAAAGAAGGCTTTGTGTTTAAAGGATTTTGTCCTAAGAAAGTCCAAAATGTTTGAATGTGAAACCTGATTTTCATGCTCGCAAATGAAGACGTCACTTCTGCTCTCAGACAGTTGAAAATATAGATGTGAACTGCAACTGATAACCTAAAGCATGTGGCATAAAAATAAAAATTGCTAGGTTGCTATTATTAGCCTGTGTGCTATAATTTTTATTTACTGAATGAGGAAAAATGGTCTGCCTCTGTTTACCAAATAGATATTTGATGCTGGAAAAACCTGCGTATTATTTGTGCATGTGTTTTTCAGTAGGAGTTTGCAGGCACTCATTAAATCTGCTATTTTGTATTATAGTAATTTAATTTGAGTAGATTGTTTAAGAAGCAAAATAACTGTGGTAGATTAAAGTGCCATTGACCCTGAGAGGTGTCGAGGGGTGGGCTGGTCTCATGGTTATAGTGTAAAACTGGACTTCCTAGATTTTATCTCCGACTCTGTCCTAGCCTTTTATGTAGCATTAATGTCTCAAGATGATCCTAAAAAGGAAAGGAAAAAACAGGACAGGTGAATAGGCTTTGAGCAGTAAAGATAGAAGGATGGGCTGGCTTGATTTGAAAAGCCCTGGCAATAGGAAACAGGACTGAACATTAACATGAAAAATACATGGCTGGTGTGAGTCACAAGGAAAGGTCTGGGCCTGCAGAAAAAGTACTGATTATGGTGAAGCTGGCAGTAACAACTGTACACCTGGAGTACAGTTACAGCTCTCCAAAAACACCCGAGTGTCCCAAAGAGCACAACGACAACTGGCTGCTACCGAAATAGCAAGCTGTCATGAACCTGGAGTAGGTAATTGAAAGCATAGGTTTGGGGAGAGAATCAGGTATTTTCTGAAAATAATCTGATGTGGTTTGGCAGTCAGGCTTGTTGCAAGTACACTATATGCTTCAGGTGACGTACACGTTCTTGTGGGTTTTGTAGGCTCTGTAACTAGAATAAGCAGGAAGATGTACTGAAGCTGTTGATTTGTAAAAATCTGGTATTAGTTTGTCTGACATAAAGGCCAGTTAATAATTTCTGGAAGAAACTAAATTACCTATGAGGTGGGTGGTTGTGTGTTTTGGTGGGGGTTTTTTTGGGTGTTTTTTTGTGTTTTTGGTTTTTTTTAAATAACAGATGGAACTAAAAAGTGAAGATAGCATAGAAGATAAGATGCCTTTTGAAAGTAAATGGAGATAGCTGAAAGGTTAATTAGTGTTTGCTTTGTTTTGATAACAGAGCAGTAAAAAGTTTCTTTGTCTCTTTTGTCACCTGATTATTCTAGAGGAAGTTTTAATTCAGTCTTGGGCTGCTAAAAGGAAGAAAAAATACAGTTCCCTCTAAGTTTTTTCTCTTTTAGTGAAATGAGGAAATTTCTTCCAAAGAGGAACATAGATGCTCATATATTTTTGAATACCTTTAAGATGAAACTTCCTATTTTCATACTCCATTTGATCTTAGCAGATGTTCTTTACACTTGCCTCACTACTTTATTGTTTAAAGACCATGATAAACTTTTTATACTTAACTATAGATGGTTCAGTACTCTGTTTTATAAATTGCTAAAGCATTTTAGGCAAAGCATTATGGCCAGATTGCTTGTGTGATGTGATATTTAGTGACTGTATCTTACGATACCGTGGCTGACTGAGTCTGCCTACAGTAAATTAGCTTGGACTCATTTTACTTGGTTCTCTGGAAACGCTTCTTTACATATATAGATATTAAAATATGATAAAATAGTAAGCTTTTAAAATTAAATGAGTGTAAAGTAAATAGAATTTCCGAAGGGACTCTAATGTGTTTTTTTGTGTGCAATACTGTTTACCTTAATGGCTGCAGAAGGGGAAAACATTGTGTCTGATGTTTTCAGGATGTTGGACAAGTCTGTTTCTTCCTGAATGGTTTCAGACACCTGATGGTAGTTCAGAGGGGTCTCCTTGTTTTCTTCTCAGTGCAGAAATGATACTTGAAGGTATGCTGTCTCTGCTTGAAACATGGAGTAAGGGAAGGGGCCTCCTCAGGCTGTGAAATTCTTACCAATCCACCAAGAGTGAAATGATTCCCTTCTTAAGTCCAGAAAACCACCTCAATGCAAAGCCCTTCCTGACTCTTAGGTGTTTGGAGAAGCAGTGCTTCCACCTAGAGCGTATTTTCTTGTGAGGTGACTTCAGGTGCATTTTTTTGGATGTTACAGTTTATCCTACAAAGTTTTTGTTCTTGGTGGTTCGCAAGCCATCTGGCCCGCGTTGCACGGTGAATATGTAAGTCCACCTTTAAGCCTGGCTTCTTTAACTGGTGTTTTTGTGCGCTGGGTGGGAGGCCTTATTGAAGAAACTGTATTTGGGAGAAAATGTTTGAGGTGTGGTAGTAAAAGCCTTTGAAATCCTTCAGCATGAAGGGTGTATTTCAGGTTAAGGTGCTGTAGAAGGAATGAGAAAATCAGCCTTGGTGTTACAGTTAATAAATTTATCAAGGATCTGTGTTAGAGAGGTGAAGTTCTGCTTTTTTTACTTTAGAACTGGCACTTCTGTTTAAAAATACAGAGCGTTGTCAGCTACGTATCCCTTATCAGGAAGTAAGGCATTGCTGTGTGTAATGCAAATATTGAGATAAGTATGGAAACCATAAAGAAATGGCCTTTCAGTTGAGACCAGCTGCTCTGGAAGGAGGACAGCACTGGATAGCGAAGGTGTTTACCTGTACCATCTGTCTCTGGACCTGATAGCATTGTACAAATCTCCTTCCCTTTGGTTACCGCAACGGCTGCTGTAGATATTGCTTCTGTGCAGGAATTTAGCATTGCTGCTGACGTGTGTGACTTGATGCTGGGTGTTGTATGGGCCTGCATCAGGAAAGGAGAAAGAAGAAAGCTCTCCCTTTTAATGGAGTTGCAGTAGAGTTAGAAGAGCCACTGAATTTTTTTTTTTCACCCTGTTTTTTTATTTCTCTGATTTAAAAGGATTTTGTTTTTGAAAATTATATACTTTTTCTGCAAATTTTGTACTGCTAGTCCTAGAAACACCAACACCGTGCACATGTGTGTGCACATTTATGTTTGTACAAATGGGGATAAGGTCTTTGATTTCAAGGTTCATGAAGTAAAGAATTGACACAAATATCCCCATGGTATTCACTTAAGCTTATGGGTCGCTACCGTTTATAGTCTAAATTACTTTGCTGATGGATTGAGATGAAAATGTTTTCTTAGTGAAGGCAGATATTGTAGTTCAGATTTATTGCAATATTAAAGCTTAAAAAAAAGCATATGCCCTGTGTGGTATATTAGCTAGCTACTCTGTATCACTTGAAAGCACTTCATAATCTATAGTTTCTAAATTTTTCCATGATGTGTAGTCAAGATAAAATGCAGTAATATTGATGTGATATCCTGAACTTACTATGATCAGTGTATTGTATCAGAAGTAATGTGACCTGTTCAAAGTGAGGGAATGTAAACAACACATGTTTATTTCTAGTATTCACAATGTTTGGCTTTTTTTAAGGAAAACATTTATTCTAATCTGAATTAAGGAAACTTTGGGACCTAGGGAGAGCAGCAGGAACGCAGACATTCGGTAATAGAAAAGTTGAGCTAAAATTTGGTTTTTGTGAAAGAGGATACTCAGATGTTCCCCTCAGCTGAGTTTCCATTTTCTGTTGTGTTGGTTCAGATGACTTGTCACACAGTTGCTGCTGTGTGCACGAGAAGCCAGCCAGAGCCCTCCAGCCAGGGAGAAATCTGCATTACTTGACTGTTCTTATTTTATCCCACTTGTGTCCTTTTGGTCCCGGTCAGAAGTGGATAGAAAAGTTCAGAGCTGCCCTTGTAAGAGATCTGCAATGACATTTGTTTTGACCTGGCATACATTGAAAGTATTGGGTTTTGGAGAAGTGGACTCTAATTAACTTTTTGACTCTTTTGACTCTAACTCTGTGTCCATTTTCTTCATCAGGGCAAGTGTGGTTACGTCAACTTCCCATAGTGAACAGTGTGTGATTCTGTGAAAGAAGGCAGTGTAAGAACCGGGCCAGCATCTGTGATTGCCAACATAAAAGGAAATAATACCAAAACTCAGAAATGAATGTTTTGTAATATTTATTTTCCCTGTGCTCAGAATGATGATTTTTTCATCTTCAGAATATTTTTTTTGTATTGGGCTGTAACTCAAAAGACCCATCCCCACTATGAATGTCTTTGGGGAAGAATGGGTTATCTCCTTTTGTAGCATTATTCTAAAATTTAAGACGTGTCAATGTAGAGAAGTTAATGGTAGTACAGAAAGTGAGAATGTAGCAGTCAATCCTAATTAATTCTTGGCTTTGTGGTCCTTATTCTTGAATAAGTGTGCAATTTAATTTAAAAATAAAAATCTTCACTTGTTTGGAAGAAAGCTCTCTTAGTCTAGAATATCCACAGGATTAAAGCCACACAGGGAAGAAAACTGCTCTAAAGAAGCCTAAAGTATTTGTTTTTAGATTTTACTTTCCATTTTCATATTACCTTGTTTTTGAATGTACATAATTGGAACACACAGCACTAGGAAATTGCAGTCAGACTGGAAAGGCATTTCTATGCAGTAGGTTTCACTGAGAGATGCTATGAAAACCTTTTGCCAGCTGGTTCATGTGGAAAGGCCCAAGTTTGTGTTTTGGATTGTGTGGGGGGTTGTTTTGTTGTTTTTTTTTTTTTTTTTTTCTTTTTTTAAGTGACAGTTATATAGGTCTGTCTTTCTAAAAGGATGTAAAATTAAATTGGAAGAGCAGATGTTGTGTTTGTTTTTTGTTTACATAAATTCTCTCAATTTACCATAATTTTGACTTCATCTAGATGCTTGCCTGGGATCTTGAAACATTTCAAAAATACATGTAATTATGCTGATACAGTTCCTCATGTGGCTGCAGTTATATCTTTGTAAAAGTTTCTTAATACTGATAGAAGTATTAATCTGTAAGGAATGGAATAAATTCTAATGTGTGGCACCCTTATTGTGATGTATTGGGCATTCAAACGCCATTAACTGTAATCAACTTTTCAATGTGAGGGATGTCCTGCCTAAAGAAGCGACATCTGAGCCATCCTTCCTTGTTGCTCTTGGAACAGCACCCTCGGCCTAGTCCTGAAAGGTGCTGAGCATCTTCCAGTTTGTGCGGTGGCTGCCCGGGGGGGCTGCGCATCCCCGTGCTCGGCGTGTGTGTGCATGTCCGCATCTCGGGAGGGCTGGGGCTACCGCCTTCCTTCCCCTGACCCTGGAGTGTGGCTCACCTGTAGTTCTCCTTGGCCATGCTCATGCTAAGCTCCATAAAATGATGAGCAAGATTTTTTTTTTGAACATGCCACAATGCTTTTCACAGCAATGACTGTGTGACTGTATGCTAATTGTTGTCCTCTGCTGGGAAGCTGGTGTGGCTTTTGCCACTAAAGCTGTTTTAATGCAGCTTCTGCATTTTTTTTTTTGACAATCAAAATGAAGACTTAATCTTCATTGCAATCTGTTTTTCTGCCTGTTTTAGATCAGACAGCGTGGTATGTTTGTATTTAATCATTTTTATAGTTTAAAGCCTGAGTCAGTGAAAGCCAAGCTTTCTGCATGCATCACGCTATTGAATGCCTGAATGTGTATGGCAAGGGACTCTGTAACGCCCATCTCACCTCTCTGTGGTCTCTTGTGCACGGACAGAAATAAGAGAGTGTTGGGTGCTGGCTGGGTGCTAGGGAAAACAACTTTTTGTGGCCAGGTACAGTTTGGGCTGAGCTGCAGCAATGCGCAGCTGCTGGCTGTGGTTAGGGTCTGTGAAGTAGTTTTAGCATCTCTGCCTGGTTCCCAACAGACAGGAGGGGCTGTCGTGATAAGCCTCCCGTGGTGATCCCAGTAAAGGGTGTGGGTTAGCCACGAGACAAATCCTGCCCTCTATGACAAGATTAAAGCATGCAGTAGACAAATGTAACCTCCCTTGTGCTGCTTTTATGGATGTTTCAGGCCGCTCTGCTCAGTCCAGCTCTTCTGACCAGGGTAAATTCTCTAAATACGTTTTGCTTTTGTCACTGTCCAGTTTTAGTCCAGTGTAGAAGAATCCTAACTGTAATGCCTGCAAGTCTTGAAAATGCCTGTGTATGCACAGAAAAGGAAAATTATGCACGAAATGTATAGTGTTGCTGTGTTTGAACAATGCAATCTGTGGGTGGCTAAAGGGCTAACTAAATTGCAGGCATAACGAAAGCTCTGTGGTGTTTAGTATATGTTCTGTCAGCATTAAACAGTCACCTTGTAAATATATGTTAATTTTGAAGGTGTAACTGACCTTTTTAATATTAATTGAAATGTCTTGTGTTTAGAGGTTGGCGCTATCCTAGAAGAGACAGAAGCCTGTGACTGGTGGAGCCTGGGTGCCATTCTTTTTGAACTCCTCACCGGGAAGGTAAGGCTGGGGGCAAGTTACTCGGTAAAACTGGCAGCTTGACCAGTAGTTTCTCGTAAGTGGTGCGCTCAGTTGTGATTTCCTTGCTTGTCTTTCTCAGATGTGCTTTGCCAGCCTGAGTAGCCTCAATTTGCCTGGTCTGCATGGGACTAACCATGCTCAAGCTTCAGCAGAACAACTTGATAAAGCCATGTCAAACTCAAGACTGAAAAAATAGCCAAAAACCATGCTTCCCTCTTAACCACAGTGAAATAAAAGTTCTCTAGCATTCCTTCTGTACATTTACAGAATTTTTTGCACTAATAGTTTCAGTGTCATTTCGTGGTACAGTGTAGAAGCTGTATGTTGCTGTTACACATTAATTTGGTATTTTAAGACAGAGTGCTCAGCCAAATCAAACTGGTGATTAGTTGACAGTTCTGCATGAAGAAAGCACAGTTCACCAAATTCCCGGACTTTTGAAGTTTGGGTAATAGAGCACAAGCACTAAGATGTAAATGTTCTAAAACCATGTCTCCAAGGGGATATCAGTACCTGCAGACATTCCTCCCAGAATCAGTACTTCATGCTAGGAAGCACTGAAATTTTAGCTGTGTGTGCTAATTTGCACGTGTACTAAGAGATAATCCAACACTACAATTTTTCAATTAATAAGTGTATCTGCCTGCTTTGATTTTTTTTTTTTTTTCCTTTCTTTCTTTCCCTCCAGACTCTGGTTGAATGCCATCCATCAGGAATAAACACTCACACTTCTTTGAGTATACCAGACCATGTATCAAAGGAGGCCAGGTCGCTGATTCAGCAGGTAATTGAGGGGAAAATTTGTTGTCCATAGGTATGTGTGTAAACTGGACAAATACTTAGGTACATAAGTTGCTCTGGTGAAGTTAAGTGTAAAACCAGAAAGCTGCTGATAGGAACATGGATGGGTCTCTTGTCAGCACTGTTGAATTTTGCCCAGCTGTCTTGTTGCATCTGGAAACATTGACTTCTGCTGCCAGGTGTCTCTGTAGAAAACTGGAGTGCTTTGCCATTTCTTCAGAGAGCAAGTCTGGCCAACGCTGAGTGCTTTGGAAATGCCTGCTTATGATGTATGACCGTTTTAGGAATTCTGCCCTAAATGTTCATGGAAACATTTGTAATGAATTGAATTAAACTCAAAAATGTTGATGCATATTCAGCAAGGCATCTCTAAGTACTATGAAACCTGTAACACGCTGATGAGAAGTTACGACCTTGCTGTGGCTGAAAATCTGTAGCTGTCCTCCAGGAAGGCTGCTGGATGCCATTTGTTAAGAAAAGTACTTTAAATTGTGAATATAATGACATTCGTAAAAAGAAGATAACTGGTAGGTTGTACAGAAGGCCGAATAGACAAACCAGGACAGTGGGAAACCTTGAAATACAGACAACCTTCCAGACTGATACGCTGTTTTCAAACTAATGGGAATAGTATTGACTGCTAGTTTTAGTTTACTCTTAGCTTTGGGTAGTCATGACTGAGAGAATAAACTTGTAGTACAGGGTCTTGAATGCCAGGTAATGCTATCTTCCCCCTCCTAGTTAATTTTGACCCAGCTGAGGAAGTGGAGCCTGGATCTGACCTATTCCATTTGAGTAGAGCAAGTGATATGTGTGAACTGTGTTCTTTGATTTGAGGAGTATCTTGCTAGTGGATGTGTAAATAATGACATCACTTAGATGTAGATTTGAACAGAGCAGAGTGGCAAAAATTGTTCTTGAAGAAAACGAAGGAAAGAGACTTTGAAAACTCAGTGAGTCAGAAGACCCAGTGACAGATGTATGTCTGTGCCATTACTGTGAAACGATTAACGGAGATGGAACTAGATGTCTGGGCATCCTGCTTTCACTAGGTGACAGGAATTTACTGAAGGTGAAAGCATGTGTCTGTGTGTTTCTGGCAAAGGTTGAAAGGGAAGGGACTGAAGAAAAATCCCATTTTTGTATAATCTACATATATATTGTTAGATGGTAGCGAATTGTTGCCCTCACACACAGGTGCTACAAGACTCAAATGGCTAAAGGAAAGCAAAACTACACTTGATAATGGGAAGAATTCCCTTTAAGACTAGTAATAAACACAAATGAAGTTGTCTGGTCCACTTATCCCTGCCAATGTAGGATTGGTCTTTGCTGTAGACTAGTGTATTGCTTGTTTTCAAATATGCTGAAGAGTGGCTCTTTTGCCACTTGTGGTTTAAGTGACAAATACATCTCTGCCACTTGCAGACATGTTACAAGGCCATATCTGTCCCGAGAACAGTCACCCCAGTGCCTGTTAGATTGAGCCTTCTACTGTAGAGTGGTGACTGATCTGGTGGAGGTTCGGCTATAGGAGCTAGTAAATCACATTTTTGTTGTGTGACTATCCGAGGAAGCTGCCATTCATTGTTGAGGAAGCCTTGTCAGGAAAAGGAAGAAAGCTCTCTTGGCATGGATAGCAATTTGTCATTGCAACTTTCCTTCCCCCCACTGCCAAGGGTAAGCAGGTCAAAGCATCACAGAAAAACTCTCCAGGATCAATGTTCAGCTATACAGAAAACTGTCAGATGTTGTCTCCTGCTGTGGCTTCCAGTGCAGGTGACTTCATTGTAAACACCTCCTTCATTTAGCCAGCTTCTAGGAAAACAGAGATCTGTTTGTTTCTGGTGAAAGATGAAGTTGTGATTTTTATGTTGGTTTGGTATTTTGCACCCAGTATTTTTTTCAGGCACCTCCAGGCTTTACTACCAGCAAAATATGCAACTTTTCAGTAGGTATCTGTTGCAGTTTGTGTTGTATCCGCTTTCTAAGCTTGAAGTTCTTCTGGAAGGAGGGCTGTCCGTGCCTACTTTCTCCCTGCTGGTGCTGACTGTATTTCAGCAGAAGGCAGGGAGACCCAGGCTTCATCTTTCTACTGGCCTGTGGAAGGTACCAGAGCAGCGCTATTCACTGTCACCGAGCTACCTTTACTACATGACATTATGACTGGAAATAGCAGAGCCATCTTAAAATGTGTAAATTCCTGTGTTTATGGATGTAGACTCACTTAGATGTTGAGTGCATTAAGATATGAATACACATTGTTTCAAGTGACAACTGGGAGAAGTTATCCTATTAGCTGTTGCAGAAAAAGCAAGAAAGAAATCATGCCTTTGTACTGGCTGTAATTGAATAGAGTATAAACAGTTCTCTAAAACTGCAAAATATTTTTGTGTGTCTTTATTAGTCTCTTTGGAGTATTACCTTTGCATTCCATTTTATATGGATTGGTATCTTTAAACAGATGTAAATATTGTGATTTCCTTTTCACATGAATTCAGCATGTGATGTACAACTAAAAAGCAAACGAGGTGCTGAGTTTCAGGAAATTTCCATTATACTGTTTTGTTTCTTTCACTGGGGTTTTGATTCTTCAGTTTTGGCCCATTTGTAAGACTCTTTAAAACTTTTTTTTAGGAAATAGAGAACTGTCTGTAATATCCTGGTATTTTAGACCAGCTCACAATTTATGAAACGGAAAGTTACAGACCACTGTACCTGATGTTGCTGTAATGCAGTGGTGTGAGCAAAGGTTAACATGAAGCAAATGCAGTGTCCAGAGTTCTACTGATGCAGGCTCTGGCTGCTGCTCTCTTTTTTTTTTTTTTTTTTTTTTTTTTAACATGAGGTTACACTTACAGTGAAGTCCCAATGTGCAGTGCTTCAGGGAATTGCATGCTGTGATCAGTAGTCTCTGAAGACTGTAACGCTGAGACTCAAGGAACGGAGAGTGTTCTTCCATTTACTGGATTTTAGGAATTTCAAGTATGCTTTCACACTCTTGAAAGTAATTCATAGAGCAGGAAAACGGTAGGATGTCCCTTACCTTAGACCTTTCTGGAACTTTTAAGCAGTTGTTTTTGTTCTTACTCACTGAATCACATATATATTTTTCTTTTTATATCCAGCTTTTGCAGTTCAATCCTGCGGAACGTCTTGGTGCTGGTGTTGCTGGTGTCGAAGACATCAAATCTCATCCGTTTTTTGCCCTTATAGAATGGGCAGATCTGCTGAGGTGAGAGATTCGTGCCCTCTGAACACACTCAGGTCAAGTGGACAAGTTTCTCTGGCACAGAAGCACCCTGACTTGTTTTCTTTGGATGTTCCAAACCATTTGGACGGGATGACTAAAGGACGCTGGAGCAATTGGGCCAAAAGCGAACACTTTTAACAGGAATCACTGGTTGTATGGGGTGCTAGCTTATTTTTGTGGCCACTGGTTGCTGTGTCTGTGTAGGTGTTTTCACCAAAGGGTGGCTTGTGGTGAAACTCCCGGGCAGCGTGTTTAGCACTGCCAGCTTGTCAGCTCAGTAGACAGGAATGCGCTTCTGGTGCTTTGTCTGATGATAGAAGTGTCTATAGGCTGTGCCAGCTGAAAGTGTCTTTTGTAGCGTCAATAGACCATTTCCCTATGCTAAGTGCAGCTCTGGGGGGACGGGGGGTGGAAGGAGCGAATAATTTATTAATGGTATAAGCTGAATAAAATACGAAAATGCTTTATGCAAAAGTTGACACGTTAAAAATAATATATCTATTAAAAATTAAGAAAGCTGTTGCATAATACTGTGGAATGTGTCTTGAAAATGGCATATCATTTCCCACTGTGGAAAGAGCACATGAAAGGCAAATAATGCTGTCAAATGTTGTACTTTGTTGGCTGGCAATCTCTGTTTAAAACTCTTGGCTCCATTGTATTTGATGAGCTACATGTTACAGTCACTACAGAAGGGGAAATCTTCTTTTCCTCAGCTGGATAAACACAGCTTTAGCACTCTAATAAGGAGCAAGAAAAGAGAATACTAAATACAAGTATAGGTTAAAAAAGGAAAAACTCTTCTCTCATCACTGCAGCCACCACTTTATCACTTAATGAACTTTACTTCCTCTAAGTGTCCTATTTTTAGCTGCTACTTCAGGAAAAAACCTTTCTGCTCATGCTCTTCTGCTTGAGGAAGCTTCTGAACTCTCCTGTTTGTTTGCTAATAGTCTTAATAAATCAAAGAAAGCCTTCGCCCACTCTGCTGCTTGAACAGGAAGAAGCCTGGGATTTGCTCATGCCAAATGACTAAGTGACATCTCTGAGCAAACCCTAGTGGGTAAGACTTGGGCATGAGCCAATTAGCTGACCTGTTTGTTTGTTGGAAAGGTCTGGAGAATGGGAGAAGAATAGAAGACATGCAGAGTATTTCGCTGTGCACTGCTGTTGCTGCTAAGCAGCCATACTTGTATGGGTGCCTGGTGTACAAATGCTGTACGCTGTGATGCTTGTGCAGATTATGGATCTGTAGGTTTTTTCCAAAATGTTTCCTTTGCTCTCACTTTTTTTTTTCCCCTTTTTTTCTTCTTCTCCCCAGCTTTATCCGGAGAACAAAGGGCAAATTCCTTTGGGAAAGTGAGGTGACAGCAATGATTATTGAATTTACAACAGACACACACACACAAAATATCCCTCCATTTGTATTTTAGCAGTGTATTTTATGGGCACTCCCAAAAGTGCATCTGCACAGTCTCCATCTGTTAGACACCGGGTCGGTGTATTCAAATAAAGTGGAAAAGGAAAATGCTTCACTTAAACAAAGGAAATCTGGAAACTTTTTTTTCCTTTTAAAATTATTCCACTCCCCTCTTTTTTTTTTTCTTCCCTTTCTTGTGATCACCAGGGCAGCAGAGGGGCTGTAACAACACCGCAGGTTGTAACCAGGTCACTAGTATCACTGCCTACGGAGTGCTGTCCAAGATTACATCACTCTCAGAAACTGTGTTTCAACCCACCGCCCTCTGGCTTCATAACAGGAACTCCCTCAGGTGAGCCACAGGAACAACTTCCTGCACCGAGCGGATCGGAAATCTCTGATGCAAAGACCAAGCTGATCTGGAGCTTCCTTCCAGCCCTGCCCTGGCTGTGACTCTGGAGAGGGCTTGTTGCTCAAGGGAAGCCTCTCTTCCCTTGGCCACCTGACTGCATCCCTGGGGCTCTCTAGCCCGGCCACCAGATCGTGTCGTTGCCAGTGTTGATCTGTCCCATTGCATTTGCCTGGCCACAACTGTAAAAGGAGTATTTTCAATGTTACATTAAAATGCTCTTGTTCAGGTTGTGCCCGTGTGCTGGTTGCAGGTAAAGACAGGATAAGATAGCACAGGAGCACAAGCTGGTTTCTGTGAGCAGCAGCAGGAAAATGCTGTTCTTGCAGAGAAATCAGATGACCAGTCACTCTCACTGAAAAGCATTTGGTTTAGTTAGTGACACATAAAGATTTATTTTTCAAGTACATTAGTAGTGAGGAAATCTAGATCATGGAGACTGGAAGGAATGGGGCATTTGGCAAGATGGCTTGCCAGAAACAAGCCTTTGAGATGCTGCTGGTTTTTGTAACCTTACCGCTGACTCCAGTAATGATTTTGCTAAAGGAAGCACAGTCTGGAGTTAATTGCGCAAAAAAATCCCGCTTCTATCTTGTTTTTTCCCTTTAACATGTATTATGTTGTATTGGTGTTTACATGTATTCCTTTAATAAACAAAACCTTTCAAGCCTGATTCAGACCTTGAGTTTCTGAACTTTACATTTAGTTCTTGAAAACGATCCTTCCTACCTAATCAGTGCTTTTTGTCCTTGGCTTTCGTGACTTGAAAATGTCCTAGGTATTGGTGGCTCTTCTGAAACCGTGTGGTGCACACCTTTATTTTGCTGACTGTTAGGCGGTGCAAAGTCCATTCCACCTTCCTTCTGTTACACCTGATGGCTGATAGCAAAACAAATCAGTGCCATTTTGTTCACAGGAATTGGTGAGAGTCTATGTAAAACAGTAAAATGAGCTGATAGATTTCCCTATTCTCCTGTGGGTGCTCAGGTAAGGCAGAGAGAGAACACACTTAGGACATCTCAAAGTGGTAATTCATTGCACCCTGTTGAACCACTCTGTGATGTTTTTTGTGCCTTACTAAGAAAAACTGGGAGACAAAACCTTTGACAGCTTGCGTTGCGTAGAATTGCTGCGAGGCAAGCCAGGAGCCCTGCCCAGACCTACAGAAAAAATTGCATCTCATGAAATACAAAGGGCATAACTTTGTTCACTTTTAATGGCTGTACTCACAGCTTCTGTGCTTGTAGCACAGCTCCTATATCACCTCTCAGACAGCAGTCGCTGTCACGCTGACTCTCCGAGCCCCTCTGGGATGCTGAGTCGGCAGGGTTACCTGCGCCGGAACATCCACCCGGCTCCCCTCGCTGGTGCTAAACCTGTTCCTTGGTGTGTCCCCGCAGCGAAGGGCACTGGGATGAAGGCGGCGGGGGAGGTCAGCCTGCTCGAAATGAAGCACTCAGCATAACAAGGTACAGGGAAGTGCGAAGTAAACCGCTACGGGGTGGGGTGTTTTTTTTTTTAATGTGGTGTCATTTGTTTTCTCAAGGACACTTAGTAGGAAGCTGGAGAAACAGAAACTTCCTCTCCGGTGAGATTTATGGCAGGGATTTTAGCAGTAAAATGAGAAAGTACGTTTGTTGATTTCTTTGGGTTTGTGCTCTCTGCGTGGGCTGTGCTGTGAGGTGAACTCCGTGGTTCCCAGCTGCTGCCCGGCCCCGCGCTCTGCGTGAGGGGCCCTTACCTGGGCCTGCGGCCCACTCCCTCTGTGCCCCGGCCTCCTCTTCCCCCCAATAGCGTCTGCGGCTGAGGAGACCTTGCCCAGGTGGATGCCGCTGGAGAGGCTCTTCGTGTGACCGCTGCCTCTTGTTTCCTTCCGCCATGCTTCTGCTTCACAGCCTCCCGCGCGGCGGGGTGGGCCCTCGCTCTGCAGCGCTGCGTGGCACCGTGTGCGCTCGCTGCTTGGCGCGTGCCCCCCGACGCAGGGCGGGCTGGGGCACGGCGAGGGCTTTGGCCACCCCGCGCGCCTGAGGGCTGCCCCGAGATCTCAGTGGTGAGGGTGTCGTGAACGCGTGCGGGGGTGAGATGGCGGAGCGAGGGACTTGGCCAAGCAGCAGCCGGGACGGTGGCAACCATGTGGGGCATGCGTGAGGGGCTCCGGCAGCCCTGGGGACAGGGTCCCTTGCCCAGCTCCAGCTGCCATTGTGAAAGGGGAGGCAGAGCCAACTCCCGGAGGGGGAACGGGACTTGCTGAAAAGGTGCCGAGAAGCTGCTACTGGCAGCGGTGGGTCAGACTGTCAGCCAACGGCCATCTCCTGCGCCTCAGGACCGGTGGAGGGCTGGTCGCTGCCTGAACCATCTGCAGAAGCAGAGCCGGGGAGCCCTGGCCTGAAGGTGAAGTGTCCTCAGCAAAATCCCAACGTCTGGGTGGCGAAGCGGTCCCACCTCCTGCTAGGGCTGTGCGGTGAGATCTGCTGCTGCTGGGCAGCGGTGGCTAATCGGGGCGCAGCAGAGAGGATGCTCCAGACTCCCGGCAGCAGGTGACAGCTTAGCGCACTGCCCCGACAGGACCTCGCTGCCTCTTGGCAGACCGGAGGCTCTTCTCCTGCAAAAGCAGCTCTGTCTCCATCTTCTTGGTCCAGGGACCTGTCACGAGGGATTAGAGCTGCTGCCGGAGGGCTGCGGTGGTACTGTGATGGGCAGGAGTGCTGGGGGAGCGTGCAGCGCCAAGCAGCGGGGAATTAGTGTCCTCTTGGGAAGGCTGTGGGCAGCCACCTTGATACTTCGCTGTTCAGATCCTGAGGTTGGCAAGTTTGGGAAAAGTCCTTCTGGGGGCAATAAGCTAGACAAGCCAACTGGCAAGTGGTGGAGGTGGATAAAGATGGGCCAGCTAGGGAAAGAGCAGATGTTGTGGGGGTCAGTGGTCCACCTCAGCAAAGCCTTGCTAACCTCATTTTACTTTGCGCTGAAGACAGAGCTGTTTTGCCTCGGCACAACCTCACCTCGACCAGTTTCTCCCATCCCCTTCCATGACCTGAGCCATTTGTCCCCAGGGTATGTTCTAGGTTTGCCCAGCTGCCTCCATCCATGTCCTGTGTTACATCCTTTGGCCGTGGTCATGGATGTTCTTGCCCTTTCTGTGCATTTGGTTCTGAAATGTTGCCCCAAAATGCTGGGACCCAGGAGTGATTAGATGCAGCTGTTATCCTCACGTACCAATGAAAAAAGAAAAGAGAGGATTACTCCCACAAAATGAAAGCGTGAGGGTTGTAAAAGCGTTAGGGAATTGCTTACCCCAGCAGCGTGTGAGTAATGAGTTTTATAGTACCTCGCGCAGTGGTGGGATAACGAGGAAGGAGCCTCCGCGAGAGAGGCCGGTGCTGCGCTGTGATTTAGAGCATGGTGCTGGCTAGCTCTGCTCTGCTTGTGGTTTTGCTTGTGCGCTGTGGTCTGATATTTGCCAGCTCACAATCTTCCTTTACGAACCAGGCATGGAGAAGAGCTACTTCGACAGTGTACACCATGACCCAAGTGGCATATATCCTTTCTCCAGATTTAATTATTTTTTTTTTGCATCCTTCCCCACTACTCTGCCTCCTTGGGCTCCTTTCTTTCCAGCCTCACGCCTGCTTTGACCTCAGAGAAGTGCCCCGCGACCAGCCCCTGGTCTCTCACGATGTCCTGCCAGGCCCACCAAAATTGAGACCCAGTAAGGTGAAGTGAGAGATGAGTTCCTTGGCTGCTCCGGCTCCTTGCAGGCTCCTCAGCAGGTGCTCTGTGATGCTGCAGAGAGACCTGAGCTAATGGGCTTTCTGGGGTAAAGTGAGAGCACAGTGTGAAGTCCCAGCCCCATTAACATCACTGGGAGTTTTCCCATTAACTTTGCTGGGGTCAGGAACTCACCCTTCAATTACAGAGAGAAGCCAGTTTCATGAAAACAGGTGTAGAGAGCTTATTTGCTTTCCTACTTTAAGCATACCCGTGTAGTTTCAGCCTCAGTGTTAGAGAAATAAGCTTTTTTTTTTTTTTTTTCCTCCAATTTGCTTGCTGTTCTGGTGGGTGCGGTTGACATGGCTGTCCAGTTACTGTCCCTGGTTGGGCCGAGGTCTGCAACTCTTCTCCCTCAGCCTTCGCTGTGCCGCTGATGCATTGTGTGAGCCTCCCAGTAAAACAGGGAGGGCATATTGCTGAGGGGCAGAGATGGGCAGAGCGAGTTAGTGCCTGCCCTGCGTTCTAAGGCTGAGCAGTCTCTGATGAGCAGTGCTGCATGTGCCCCGTTAGGATGACTGGAGCACAGAGAGCTGAGAAAGGCAGGCATCTGGTTTCCTTATTATTTCTTTTCATAAATAATCCCTTGTCCTTGCACCCTGGACTCTGACCGCATTTACAACGTGCCGGGTGTGGTATTCCTGCCCCCCCCCCCCCCGAAACTTATTCATTTGGAGAGCTTGTAAACAATAGGTTTTTGTCTAAATCTTTACCAGTGAAATCGTCAGGAGAGATTTCCACCCCCCCTCTCCCGTCTATCCTTCTTTTGTCTCCTTCAGTCGTCGGGGTCAGGATCCGCCGCCAAACAGAGACTGCGGTTGCGTTTCCAGGCCCCAGATGCCAATATGTGGCAGCATCTGGCTGGTTGGCAGGCGCCGGGGCAGTGGTGCTGGCTGCGCCGCAGCCTGTCATGTGGTGGCGGCGCTTGATGGGCGCCCTGCTTCTTTGAGAATATGGTCCCAACCAAGGAAACGGAGAATAATTTAATCTACTAAAGGAGGTGAATTATCGGGTAAGGCGGCTGCTGTCAGAAGCTGCGCCGATTCCCGGCCCGGGTTCTTTTTTGTCCGCTTCAGCAGCATCTCGGGTAACCTTACCTTCTTGTGCTGTGAGCGTTTTGGGTGCCTTAAGGCATGGAGCTCCTTGAAAGAGAAATACAAATCACTAAAAATGTAGAGATAAAACCCTCTCCTTAGAGGCCATGTGTTTGGCATGGGAAACACATGATAACAGCTTGCTTTAGAAAGGTGACATTTCCACTGAAGGCTGAATAATAAAAAATGCATTCTAAAAGCCGAGCTTTTCTCTCTCTTCTGATATATTAGACTTTTGTAATGAAGACAGCTTCTGGGACTGGGGAGTCTACTGCTTCCTTGAAATATATGCGTGGGAGCTCTCCCTGGCCCTAATGGGTGTCGCATGTGGCTCCGGCTATGTTAATGTTGCAAGCTCTATTAAAAGGGATTGTTGGTAGCCTTTCACGTGCAGTGCATCAAAGCTGTCTTTCCCTAACTTTGCTTTAGCTCAGGCTCGCCCGTGCAGACAGACTTGCCCAGGGTTAAGTCAGTTTTAATATTAAGATGGATAGAAAGGATTCCAATACGTGGGTTTATGGTTTTTTTCCTCCCGTTTAATTCTGAGCTTGCTGGTGAAGGACTCGGGAGGGATGGGGAAGGAGGAGACAGCCAGGCAGCTTAAAGAGGCCTCTGAGGGTCATGTTGAGTCTGTGCTATTATGTTCCAGTGAGGAGAATGGCTTTATTGACAGACAGCTGTTTGACTCCTGCAGCCGTACAGTATTTGCTGCAGATCCGCATAAATACTGAGCCCATGTTGACAAATTCCTCTTCGCGCAAGATAGTTAAACCTGCTTGTTTAATCATTTGTGTGCTCTTACCTCTGCAGCTCTGAAAAGAATGAGCTGCTGTTTTATAATACGATGCATGAGATATCTGTAAATGCTCAGAGTTGTTGCATGTGAGGTTTTCAGGGTGTCTTTTTACTCAGATTCTTAGAAATATAGTACTCTATTTTTTTTACTATGCTTAATTCAGTTTCTCTTTTTTCTTTTGTTCTCTAAAAAAGGTGTAATTTTTGTTTTTCAAATGAAAAATCTGACAAGCTGGCTTTACAGTACAGGTAGAGATGTCCTGGCTGAACCGAGGTCCTGTCTGCGCTACGGCACCAGCACTGGCACAGCCCCTCTAGGAGTCCCACACCTTGGTTTGCAGCACGTGCGCGGAGGCACGTGAGGGCGTGTGTTTTGGTTTGGCTTTTCTGGCACGGGGTTATGGAACCTGTGCTACCAGTCGCCTCCTGTCCATAGCTCAGGGGGTGGCTTTTTGACCTCCCTCCCATTTCACAATAATATCCACCTTCATACCAGCATACTATCTTGTCACATTGTTGGCTTCATCTCTGGAAATATAGTATCTAAAATTAAAGATTTGTTTCCGTTTTGGAAATTTCAAATAGACCTTTGTCACTTAAATGGGGGAAGAGTGGTGTAAGTCAGGGCTTCTGCCAGACAGTCAATGACGAAAAAAAAGAAATATCTTTTGAGACTTTCTGCAGACCTGTAGTATCTCTGTGGTCCTTTCAAAATGTTTCTGGTGTGTGAGTAATTTTCTAATCAAAAGGTACATTACTGGGGGGTGACCAAAAGAGAAGGCCTCACTGAAATGGGAACCTGTTGTTCAGTCAGACAAAAACTTATAACTAAAACGTCAGTATTTAGAGAGATCGATCACTGTATGTTGATGTGGCAGTGAATGAGATGGACATTTCTTTCAGGATCTCATATAAGGCTGTGGATGCTTTAAGCCATTGGCAAGCGACAAGCTGTCTATCCTATGGCTGTAACTACTGATGGAGCTGAACCTGATGCTGCTGCTGGTTTTTGAGACTTTTTATCAGTTTCCTAGTAAGTGCAGGGAAAGCCAATGTTATCTGACTTTTTAATTGTTTAAGTACAAATGTCAGTGCAAGACATTAGTTATAATGCAGATTTACACCTGTGTGATGCACACTTGTGAAAAATCCTGTGTAACCTGTGTAAGGAAGCTTAGCCTGGACAGCTATCTCTGGTGAACCTGCAGAGATCAGCATGCAGAAGAAATCAGGTTTCCATTGATTTCAGAGCATACAGGTACTTTTTTGCACTGATTTCACAAAAAAAAAACCCACTGTAAATATACAGTCTTAAGAGTATGGCACAGTTGTGCTTATTGACCAGGCCAGGCAGCCTCATTCAAAGCCTTCGGAGCCTTGACAGCTCCTACGTTACTTTCAAGGGAATTACATCCTCCTCCTCCTCTCCCTGTACGTATGCTTCTTGGGGCTTTTCCAATTATTAACCAAGTAATTTATTGAATGTTGTTTTTATCATTAATGTGATGTCAATTTTGACTCTTAGTCTTTTTCTGAGGGGATTTGTTTCTTACATGCCTCCTAACCACCGAAAGGGTGGTTTGCTGTAGAGATTTTTGTTTTCATTCCATGCAAGCATTTTAAAAGCGTGTTCACTTCTTTTTAGTGCATCCCCATAGGTTATATATTGAGGCCCAAGAGCTGTACAAGTTTATGTGGCTAATGAAAATATTTCCAGATCAATGAGAAATATTAAAAAACCCACAACACCCTGAAAACAATTAGGAGCTTCAGAAGTAGTACAAACACTTTTGGCTCAGGACGTAAGTCAGACTTCAGCTAGAGGTCTTTTTAAACAAAAACTTTCCTTCTGTCCTTCATCTTTCACCATTATAAGAGGAATAACAACCTATCTTTACATATCATTAATAAAATAGCTCAAGTGGCCACTTAAATAATTAAGTGCACGACAGCCAAAAAGCCCAACAGACAAGTTAGCCTTTTTTGGGGGGGACTGAGGAAAGGTGATCGCAGAGATCTGGCGTAGTCGATTGAATTTGCAGTCCACCTTCAGAGCAGAGTCTGTAGAGCTTCTAGAGGATGGCTGAAAGCAGGTCAGGTTTCTTCAGGTTTCCACATTTCAACCCTGCTATTGGTAACATGGCTGTTGTCCCTGCTGTTTTTTTAAACAGGATTTTTGGCTGTAGGCTAACTTTTTTTTGGTGTAAAAACCAAAGCACCAAGGATTCCTGCCAGTAGTGGGGCTGGTGTGGTCCCCATCCCAACCAAGCATGAAATGGACCTGCTGGAGAAGGACACCAAGCCAAAAGGCTGGTGGATGAGAGAAAGAATCTGTTCTGTGTTCAGAGAGATACCGCTGTTTTGTGTTCATGTTGTGGTCTTGTACAGCCCCTGTGCAAGCCCGAGGGAAGGATCATCCCCAGCCTCAGAGAACTGACAGATCAAATAGCCTCACATCAGAGGGCCTGAAAAAATGGAACTGAAGCCACAGCGTTTGGTACTATTGATCATGCTGGGACTGGGCACTTCAATCCCTCCTTTAGGTGCTCGATATTTACCAGAGGCTTCCCAACCCAGTGCCGTGCTTACCCTAAAAAGAAAGGCGTAGATGATTTATACCCACCACAATTTTCCCACTTGCTTTGCTTGTTCCTGAATGATGAAAAACCCGAATATGCTGGTGTCCGGGAGTCTCAGGGGACGATGTACAGCAGGTCTACCCTCAGCAGTGGGTGATCACAACGACAAGCACCCTGGGGAAGCCACCGAGGTTTCCGCCATGGGCACCTCTGCTCTCAGGAGGTCTGAGGGGTTTTCTAGCACAGGACGCGACGGGGCTCTGCTGCAGTCATAGGGGAGCAAGCGTTTGCCTTGGATTTGTTCTGCTCATTTGTTGCAAAGCAAGCTGCGTTCCCGCTGTGTGTCTATGTACAACACTTATTTATTACAGCCCTTAATCAGAGCTGGGTCAGTTCCATCTAAGGAAAACACAAATGTGTTACAATGGATTTTTTAGTAATTAAAATTGTAAGTCCTTCTCTGAAGTCTTGATTAAACAGCATTAAATGTCACAATGCTGTGAGAAATAGCCATTATTAACAAAGAATCAAACCAGGTAGGAACCGCTAAAGGAATTTTGCCTGGAGTGGTCAAATTTCAGTGCAAACACAAAGGGTCAACTTGCGGCACTTGGCTCCTGTATTCTGCTCATAAGCATCCCGGTGTATTTGCTTTGCTTGCTCTGTCGTTTTCCTCCTCTGTTCCCCTCTCCATATATCAGTGTCGGGGAGTTCAGACATCACAAGGGCCGGTGGGTCTTTTTATTATTATTGTAGTGCCTAATGTGGAATTTCACATGAGCAACACTCTTTCCTGTCGGTACTTGGAAACTCTTTTGTGTTACGTCCGTCCTTTCTCTGAAGTAATCGTTCAACTATTTCTAGCAATAAAATATTCCTCTCCAGTCCCATCGGATATGTTAGAAAGATTAGTGCAAGATCTGAAGGCCCTGTCCAGCTAAGTTCAACAAAACTTCCCTGGGCTTTAATGTTCTGCTTTTATTTCACTGCAGATATCGCCTGAGGACATGGTGTAGGAAAAAGGCACCCAGATACTCCCCAACAGGCGTAAGCAAGATACTCTTTAGTTAGAGCTGCACACTGCCTGAGTGACACAACTCACATGAGCGACCTGCTAAGGGACAGGGACACGATGAACAGGAGTCTGTGCATGTCTACATCCTTTTTCTCTCTGTTTTATATTACTAACTTTAAAAATACTACACTGGAGATTTGTCTAAAACTTGTTAGGGTACTGGGAACGGGACCTGCCTCTCCTGTGGTCTGAAAAGGCAGTGTGGTTCTTGTCTGTCCACAGCTGGGGAACTGAGGAGAGAAACCGTTCTCAGTAAGGCAGTTTAAAAACCTGATTTAGCGCCCAGGGTGCACTTTGGGGGAGGGAAGTTTTTTCCTAGGATGTTTAAACATGTACCTGACTAATGATGGGAGAATTCGCTTCCTTTGCTCCCCGCTCAGGGACAGACACTAGCTGAAGTCCTGACAATTGTTAAGAAAACCTTAAAGAATGGAGAAGTGACGCCCATACTGCTTTCCACGTCACCAGTTGCACCAGCTGGAAGTACACGTTCAACCTGAACTTATTTTCAGTGGTTGCTTTGGCCTGACTTTATTGGTGCTTGCCTGTGCAATAAAACAACTCCTCGGGCTTTCACAGGGGAACCAGTTCCTCCATGAGGTGAAGTACTAGGGATTCCTTGGCCTTTCCTCAGTCTTTCTTCAGTTGGATGGAGGCTATAACTCCAATTCGGGGAGGCTTCCCCCCATACGGCAAAGCCTCTGCTCACTGGGAAGGGGCTGTGTGTGGGCAGCTGCCCACGGCGCAGCCATCTGACTGCCCCGCTCACTGCCTTGCTCCACGCTGCTGGCTCCTATGGCTTCGGCTCTGGAAAAAAGTTTACTTCAGTTTGAGGGTATTTTTGTGCACTACCTTTTTTTTTTGTTTTGTTTTGTTTTTGTTTGACAGTCATGACAGCCTCTCCTCATTATTATGGAAAATATAGGGTTGGTGGTAATTACTATCTGAGTATGAATGGGAGCAGAAGTGGGCATAGCCTGCACTGGCCTTTCTTTGACAAGGTATAACTTTCTTCTGAATTTCTGTGTTAATTAATGCTTATTTAAAAACCACTTTAATTGGCAGTAAACACCTCAACTTTTTGTACTCATTAAAATGCACCCATTGATGTGTGATGGATTTTTTAAAGCTTAATTAACTTTCTTCCTGTATATATAACCTATAATAATGACAAATACTGGAAACTGTTGTCCCCTACCCCTCATTTTTGGCCCTCCTCCCCGGATATTGCTATCACTTGAAGAAAGGCTACAGAAATGTATGCTGACTTGGCCAGGACAGGGAAGCGCTCTGGGGACAGTCATTCAGCTCCTCGCAGAGCCCCCGCAGAAGCTGGCAGAGCAGCCAGGAGCTACGGGCAGCTGCCCTGCCCGCCTGTGCCCTGCCCCATGCTTGCGGTTGCAGCCCGAGACGCCCACCCTGCCCTCACCCTTCTCCCTCATGGCCAGAAACCAGATCCTTCTCCTATCTTCACTGTGTGTTGTGACTGCCTTTTCTTCGTTTTTATAAAAAGTGCTGTGTGAAACTTTTTCTCAAGTAAGTCTGCAGCCCTGCTCTTCCCTGAAAAAACAGTATCTTTCCGTGAAAATTGAAGTGAAAATTGATTTTCTGGTTCTTTTGCTGTTTTTTTTGAAAAAATAGATTCAGGTGGTTTTATCCACGCGTATATGTAAGTGCCAAGTCAAAAGAACCAAGGAACCTCTAAAAGTGCTTTTCTTTTCTTCTAATTTTCAGCACACATCTAAGCCGTGGAGCAGGATTTAGCATAAAACTTTCTAGTGCGGTGAAGTGAATGGTGATATCAAGCTGTATTTTTTAAATGTCTCAGCATTTTGGACTATAAAACTGAACTCCTGAATCACTTTTGAATGTGGGATGTTGGTACTTTTTGCAACTGTGATCCTTTGTATACAATGGAAATTACCAAGTAGAACACAGTATAGTAATTCATGCAAAATATGCAATTTGCTTGGTTCATCTATTACACACAGATCATTTCCCAGTTTTCCTTTGCAATTTCTGGAATATTCTTGTTTAAGGTGGATAAACCAGAAATTTTAAAATGAGGAATCTGGTTTGCGAAGGCACCTGTACTGAGTATGTTTTAAATGCATGAAGCAATGATTTAATTTCCAAAAGTGCTTAATTTCCAAAAACTTGTACTATCTTCAGTGAAATGTAAACTTGCTTAATATACTTTGTAAAATGTTCTTCATTCTACTTTACACTCTATGCTTTCTCTAATCCAGTTGATAACCATACTGTTGCCCAGTTCCTTTCTCTTGACCTGTCTCAAGGAGCGACTAGGCTGACCGTCTGTATTCTCCACTGCAATAATAAACACGCCAAGGTATTCCTTCCTGCTTTGTAAACTGCTGCATGGCTGAGCTAGCACCGATATTTAATGGCCATTGCATCTTGTGTCTTTGCCACTCTGTGGTGACGGACGCAAATCTTTATAGCCGGAGCTTGCCATTCAGTAAAGCACCTGCTTTTTGGAAGTATATAAGTAAGTATACTATTCCTCTGGGGGCAGCTAATCTTGTTCACCAACTTGCAGGCACTTTTCAGATACCCCCCTGGCTGGTGGTGTTCAGACAAAGACTGTTTATTCCTGGCACTCGTTCCCGCTTGCCTGAATTTGCTCCTTCCTGCAGGCAGGGATCAGGCCCGTAGCTGTGCACACTTAAAACCATGAAGCTTGCTGAGTTTCTGCTGCTGGGTAGTTTTTTGGTATAGCTTGGGAACAGAACAAACAGGATATGCGTTGGTTAAGAACTTGGTTTCTCTCACCTGCTCAAGGTAACTTAATTAGGATGACAATACTTAATTATTTTTTTAAAATACACATTCATGTGGCTAAATGTGAATGGCATGCAATATCTGATCATTAATGCTAACTTTTTTCCTGGGCTGATTTCAAGGCTGTCATTAAAATAAAATGCTGCTGCCTGTTAATTTGACCATGTCAATAAATAAAAAATGTCCATAACAAGTGTATGAGGCTAATTAGGATTTTATGGCTGTGTTGTTCTGGTTGATAGTTGTGCTGCCGGCTTGCCGGGTCTTTATGTTTCAGTGATGTACACCTCATTGATGCATAACATCTAACACCTGTTGATGCATTAAATGTTTAGTCCTGGCAATTGGCCCTCACGTCATTTCTGGGTACAAGTGCTCTGTGTAGCTGACTGCAGGTTTCATAATTAGGCTTCCTTGGTTTAGAAGAGCTTTTCCAAATGGAAAACGTTAAAGCTTCTGTAGTCCTGGTGAAGTTTCCTGAAGTTTGTGAAAAAGGCTAGCATTATTTTCTGCTGCGAAGGGGCAAGTTTATAGCTGTGGGCTGGTTTGGTCCTTGCCTGTGAGGCAGGGCCACCCGCACAATAGGGTGCTGAAGGCTCCAGGCACAGCTGCTCTTCCTCTGCCCAGCACTCCCAGCAAGCACACCGCACTAGCGATGCTGCTGCTTCCTTAGCTTGTGACACCATACAGAAGCATAGGAATTCTGAAATAGAATCAGTATTCGCTGAACTTAGCGTCTTCACTGTTTTTCAGCACTAGGCCTGCCTGAGAATTGTATCTGTATAATAAAGAACTACGAAATAATTTTCTTGCAGGAAACTCCACCTACAAAGTCCATATAGTTTCACACTTCGCTTTGAAATGTGAAAGATTATACCCATCTTACCTTTGTTTAGTTGAATGGCTTTAACTAGATCTGCTTGACCTGTTGTTAAAATTTATTTGTTTTAAAATATTTATTTATTGCTTTTAAAATCCTGTTAATGTCTTAGTTTTAACAGGATTTTGTGATTGCGGATTGCACAAGCCCATTTAACGCTGTGCTTAACTAGAAATGCTAACTTTTGCCTGGAGCGCTGGCTCCAGGGCTAAGCTCCACAGCAGTTCATGTGTACAGCATTTCGTTGGGAGAAGCACCAAGCTAATGAGGCTAACGAAGAGGGCAGAGGCACCTCCTGCCCAAGTCAGGCTAACCAGGGTTTTGTAGCAGTTGTAGCCACACACCTTTGGGTTTCTGGTTTGTGGAAGTTCAGCATGAGGAGACAGGTTCCTCTGCTTCCTATTATAGGAACATTAGAAATACGCTCTATCGACCTTAGTTTTAAAATAACTGTTATACTAACAGGACAACAGTGTTACATCAGAAACAAAAAGCAGGTAAGCAACCCAGCTTGGGATCAAATTTAATAAATGAACACAATAAATATTTCCAGCAATTTATTCTCCCCACCTCAACCTTGTCATTTTGTAACATTTCAAAACTGCATTTTTCAAAAACCAGCATGGTTCCCAAATGAAAACAAAGCTGTTACAAAAGAGTCTCCCATTGTATTTCTATGGGATATGATGGCAGACATGTGTAAGAGAGCAGAGACTAAAGCTGAGAAGAGGGAGAAAGACCTGAATAATCAATTTCAATGAAAGGTAGGCATATTCTCATGGGGAATTCAGATTTTTCTTCCTTGCTTGTTTTTTGACAAAAGTTCCCTCCTAAAGGAAAGACCACATTTTTGACTGTGAAACAATGGAGTTCTAGTTTTGACAGTGGCTCCTGAAATGGTGGAAAGCGTAGTCCTGGGAGAGCTTGTCCTTGACCTGTGCTTGCTGTGGATAACCTGTCATAGGAACCTGCCATCGGCTGAGGGAGTGGTTTGTTGGTAAGACCATTCTGATGCCAAAGCCATCTCTCTTCCTAAAACCAGGTGCCTTCCCATCTTCCTACTTATCTGCACACATTACACAAAGTAAGTTTATGTTTGCCTGTGATTTACTTGTTCTTGAGATCTTAATGACTTAACTTGAGAGATTAGTTGTGTTGATGCCATGATGTTATTGCAGCTCCAGCCTGATATGCAAGCAACCAACCCAATAAAAACCCCGCATCGTTCCCTCTGCAAACTGACTTGCGAACATATAGTGAGAGGATTTGCTGGGTTGAATGGGTCAGGATTGTTCAGGAACACAATTTGGAAATCTTGGGGTCACCAATTTTTCAGATTTTTAGGAAACCAAACTGGTAAAAATCTTGTTCTCTGAAAACTGGAAGACAGTAGTTTCCAGATTCTTTAAACAGTCTCCTTAAAAAAATCCTGTCCCTGGTGCTAGGAAGACAAAAGCTAAAAGCTAGAGGAGAGAAAGTTAAAAGCAAAAAACCTTGGATTTTTTACCAAGTAACTTTTACCAAAATAAAAAAATTCTGTAAAAAATTGATTTTAACAGGCCATTTTGATTTGATTATTGTTTTTTTTTTTCAATGGCAATTTATTTACTGTTTTCTTTTTTCCTCATTGTGTGGTCCCAGGCCTTACTAAATGTGTTCTATTCAAACCCTGCTCTGAAGACAGAAATATTAATTTCCACATGGGCTTTTCTATAGAACTCATCACTATGGTAACTGAATGTTTCATAAACATTAATGAACTTATTTTCACTGCACTGCAGTGAAGCATTGGGTGGTAGTATTATCCCCATTTCATGATGAAGAACTGAGGCAGAAAGAGATTAAGTACAAAAGTATTCACTAATTTTAAGTTCCCAATCTGAGATGCATGGTCTGATTTTTCAGAGGACTTAACTTGTTATCTGTTCAAAGCACAGCTCCCATTGCCTTTGGTTGCAGCTGTGAGTTCAAATTTCTTTGCGCTTTCTTTACTTGGATAGAAACTGCTTTAATCCTGTTCATACATGGCCTTTTTAATTTCTTTCCTGGAAGATAATCAGAAGGAACAGAAACTTATTAGGCACTGGTCACATATTCTTTCTACATATTAACTGAAATGACAATAGGTTACATAATTTTATCAAAACATCAATTCAGAGCTTTGGTGTTATAACTAAAATAAGAAATTACTTTATCCTAGCTTCTCAAAGATTAGAAAAGCATTGTTTTAGTGGAGTTTAATGTTAGTTTTCACGAAAAGGAACAAAACTCCTGGGAGTCACTTGTTTTGAGGTTTGCCTGGAGGCTGCTGAGGTAGCTACGAATAGTTAAATTGGTGTTTGGATGCTTGGATCTTTACCCAGACTCATTCATTTAAAAAATAAATCCCACCCTTCCTGAAAATAAAGATATCAAACAAACTATATGTGTTAGATATATTTTGTTTTATGGGATTTTTCAAGCCGGTGAATCGAGTATCTTGTTTCAAACACACCTGGGCTTTGGCAAAGTTCAGATTTGCAGTCGTTGACCTGCAGATGCCCCCCTACATAGGAGGGGGTCTATTAAGATCACTTTCTGTCTTCTGTCTTTAGGCAGCAGGGCTCTATAGTGGCTTAGGATATGTTGAAGAGCCAGGCCTTAATTTGCATCAGAATGTCACTTGGACTCATGGCTCCCCTCATTCAGAATAATTTTGCAGGTCTCTGTCCCATTCTTTCCTTTAGACCTACAAGTTGCAAAAGTTTACAAAGGCAAAGTTTACTCTCAGATCTTCCCTGAGAGATTTACTTCTGGAGCGAATTTTTGCAGATGTTTTTCTGAAGCAGTGGTTTAGAAAGCAAGCACTGACCCCATCTTAACCACAGAGGTGCAAACAGGCTGCTGTAATATTGTGTTGTTGAATTTTCCTTCCAGTGGCGAACGAAAGAGAGCTTGCCCTTTTCCTCAAATCTCTCCCTGATCGAGAGATGAGTGAGCCAGTGACTACAATATCCAACGGCTTCACCAAGTCGAGAATGTGATGTCTGTGTAATAACGCTCAATTTTGCACACTTCAAATCCATTAGTAGCAATTACCTTACCTGAGGTGTTTTGAGTTAGTTTTAGCACAGCATTCTTGCAGTTGGTAGATAATGAGCATAATAATGTATACAGCATTTTCAAGTCTCTGTTTTTAGCTACAATAATGCCATTAGGATTCTATTTAGTAAATGTGTGCTTCACGCAAAAAGTTAAGACTTTTTTGTTCATGTTTTCCCCCCCAATTTTCCTATTGCACCTCACGTCCTACGCTATGCAGCGCTGGCTTTCCTGAAAGAGCAGGAAAGTGTTTTAGCCACCTCAGTCATGCAAAGGCAGTGGGGCCTAGCACATCGAGCACAAAACTGGGATGCAGGAGAGCAGGGTTTTGCTGTAGTCCTGCCACAGCCTGCTGGGCACCCCTGGGCAAGCTGTGTGTTTGTGCTCTGCTGTGTCCTGTTTGCCCAAGGGATGGGGACACTGACGGCCATGCAGTGCGACGCAGCAGCCGTCCAGCTCGCACCGGGATGGGCTGCGACACTGCTGAAGCTGCTGGTGGGCTGCATGGTGGTAAGAGATGCAGGCGTTGCAGCACCTTTTGCTTGGGATGCGGCTTGGTCGTCTGCGCTGGGGCTCCTTGGGCACAGCAGATGTGCTGTGGCTCCCCTGCCCCACTGGGCTTTTTCTTCCTTTTGAAAAGAATTTATAGCCCGTATGGGGAGTTACAGCTAAGAGAAGCCCAGCTTGGGCCTGGGGGCTGAAAAGGAGTGGATGGTAAAGTAAAGGTGGCTGTGGTACATGTTGGCCTTGCCCCATGCCTGTTTCCACAAGTCAGTGAGGTCAGACAGCTCTGGTTTGGGTGGGATAGCCACCCTGCCCTTGCTCTGGGCTGAGGAGCCACTGCAGAATGCTGTAAGATCCCTCTTCATCACCTTTGCCCATTAAATGGGAAAAAGAAGAATTCTGATGTTTGGCTATCATCTGAACCAAATGATACTATTAAGCTAACCCCCTCAGTTTTCTAAGAAACAAGATTTCTTTGGTTTTATAGTTCCAAAGAATTGCTTACCAGAGAATAAGAAAAGGGATGGGGAGATATAATTGATGCCTTTGTAGATGTCACTGCTACGGTCTCTGGCACAGATCATATCACCACGTTAAAAATAGCTCTGAAATGTTACAGTGCTTCTTTCATATTAAACTGACCAAACTCAAGAAGCAAAGTATTTGGGTAGCCACACAAAATGTTTTGGAAAACCAACTTGTATTTGCAGTTGATATGTTTAGAAACAGACATGGTAAGAGCTTGGAGATCCTTCGCTGTTTTAGAAGGGGACACGTGAACTTGTCTTTGGCAGACGTGCACTTTCCCTTCAGCTCTTTTGCACTTAGATGCTCTTCTGAAAAAGTGAACCGATTCTTCTGGCATCATATTGATCTTTCTTACCTTTTTGTTGCTCTGGCACACTGACTGCATTCCCACCCAATGCCGCCTCCTGCCCTGTGAGCACACGTTCATGATGTGTGGGATACGCTGGGTATCCCATACGTGATGGAGGGAGATGGAGAGCTGTCCTGATAATACTCAGCGGGGAAAGCTAAGCTGAATTTTAGCACCCCATGGACAAGGACAAAATGATGGAAAAAAAAAAAACCAAAAACTGGCCTCATGAAGATAACAAAGAGCCTCTGGCTGTGGTGTAGATGGGATGAAGGGGAGAAAAATGTGTTCCCCCTCCTCTGCTGCTGCCCCTTCTCGCTGCCTGCAGGACTGCCATGCAGCCAGCCGGGCCGTGACTGCCTGTTCCTGGGGCTGAGGTGTTTGCTCACCACCTCCTGGCCCCTTCAGCTGCAAGAGTGACTGTCACCTCCATCCGTCTGCCGCCCTGGATGTCTGCTTACTTGACAGCGCAGCCCAAAAGCTGACCCCATCCGCAGCCTGCAAACTGAAGGGGAGCCGGGGGAGGCAGATATCACCTCTCAGTCACAGTGTGCCCAGGCTGCTCCGGGGGCAGCACAGCAAAGCGCTGGCCCTGATCTCCTTGCATTGCCATCACCTACCCTGAAATTAGTAACAGCACGTCCAAGGTTAGTGGCAAATTCAGATACCCAAGCAGCAGAGGAGGAGGAGGGTGAATAAAGGACAGTGGTTGCATACAGTATGAGCGGTTGCCTTAGACAATGCGTGACCTCTGAATTAAAAAGACCAGGATTAGCGAAGAGCTTTTTGCATTATTGGGCCCATTTACAAAAAGCTTTAGTCCTAATTGTATGGTACCACAGAGCTTTAACTCGAGCACATATTGGTTTTGTAACCTGATCCCCACACAAATCATAGTCGGTGAGAGTGGAACAATTAGTGCCTTAATCTGCTGGAACTACACAGTATCTTTAAATCTGAATTTTCCTGATCATTACGGGTATTACAAGAGTCAATTAATTTATATTTCACACAAAATGTAATTAAATCCCACGATAACCTAACTGTGAAATGAATGGAGGGGGGGGGGGGGATGAGGAGTGGGGCGGGGAGAGCTCTTTCGCTGTGGAGCTGCCATCCAACATCGCGGCGTGCCGTCAACGGAGGCGAGCTGCCTCCTCTTCAACCTTACAAAGTACAGAAGTCTTGGGGGGAGGGGGTGTGCTTTCCTAATTTCATAGTGAGCTGCCATGCAGTCACAGAAAGAGTTTGCCGCTGTGTGCTTCCAACGCAGCTCACGAGAAAGGCGTACGGTGTTTGCTAACTCATTTAAGTGCTTGGAAAAGAGGAAGGCCTTGATGTTGCAAAGAGCCCAGTGCCTGTAGCTGGTCACCTAAGGGAATCCACTTATGACTCTATTACCCGGTAAATTAGCAGAGTGGTTCAGTCAGGTATATTTATCATGAAGAGAACTGAAGATAATTAATACACTGCATTGAATGCAAATTGCACCCACAGCACTTATCTCATTTTCAATTAGCACAAATGTTACAGCACTGCAGGCTTGTTATGGTTTTACCATGGGCTGGGTAATTAATTTCTCTGAGCTACATATCAGACACCTGATAATGCCGTTTATTAATAAATGTCACCCCAGGTATCTGTTAGGAGAGGTAAATAAATTAAATGTTCAGTTGTCTGCCCTGTGCAAATCTATTCTTACACCTCATTGCATCTTTTCACTTGTTTGTTTATCAAGGAGAATGACTATGGAGATTACAATGGCAAACAAAGGAATATGAGGAACAATAATCTGTACCCAAAAGCAGTGTTTCTCTCCGAGACGGCCCCGGCGCCGAGGGCAGGAGCCGTGCTGGTGCTGCGCCTCGCCCTCCTGCCCAGGGGACATGGCGGCGGCCCACTGAGGGAACCCTCCCGCTGGGGCCGCTGAGGACCCGCGAGAGCAGAAATGCTGAAGTGCCCCCAAAATTCTATGATTCCAAGGAATTTGCCAGCTTCTTATCTGTACGTTTTCATCAGTAACTCTGATCCTTGGAGTGTTATATCTGCCCCCTGTTAGAGTCCATGTTTGAAGCTGTAATGGCCGACGTCCGCACAGCTCCCTGCAGCTTTTATGCTCATCAGCTCCTGAGGTAGTTTCAGGTTTGTGTTTTTCCCTTTCCTCTGAAGACTTTGGACAAGGAGGGTGGGTGGGGGTGAGCCCACTGGCTTGTGTTCGCCCCGTGGGTCCCCTAGCAGAGGTGACGGCCGCTCCGGCTGCCTCAGGGCCAGGGCAGCAGGGCACGGCCTGTGCCAGCTGTTTTCAGAGGTCTCTCCTCACCTCGGGAACAGAGTAATAATGATTATCGTGAGAATGAAGCAGCCGCATGGTCTCCGATCTCTTCCAGGCTTTGGGAAAAAGAGAAGAGTGGGCGGTAGTGCGATTTTGACAGCCTGACGGACGATGAAGCTGGGTAAGGACCCTGCGCAGGAATACGGGAACATCAGGAACCACCATTTCCCCCAGGTCCTGCACTTTCTTCTATTGAGTGGGTAGCTCATATCTGGAAAACTTTATGGCCAAGTCCTGCTTTCAAAAGTTTCAATGTGACTCTCATCACCTTTGCAAAGAAAGGTACTTTTTTTTCCTCTCATTTGATTTTGAAATTTTAGAGTCACATTAACAAAAATAGTTGAAAATGCTCTGGCTAACCTGAACTTTAAAAAAAATTAGTTCACCAAAATCTTAGAAAGGCTGTTAGGGTTGGAAAACATGTGTGGTCAAACAGAACCTGTTGTGACTTCTAGCTTCTCTGCCAACTTCTTTTGCTGGGTCTGTTCAAAGACTATCTGCTTCTCCTTTGGTTTTCATAGCAGAGGCCTGTGCCATGGGTACTGGTGGTGGCTTTGGTGATATCCCTCTCCCCAAGGAAAATCACGAGCAGGTAGCTGCAGTCACTTTAATCAAGCTTTGCCTAATCTGTCTTAGACCACACAAGCCTGATTAAATTAACACAACCTCCGCTGTGTGGATGCAATTCAGCTGATAGAAAGATGCTCTATGTTAGTGATTTCTTACTGCAAGTACAGAATCAAGACAAGTAGAGCTGTGCTGTATAAATACTTTTATTCTGGTGTACGTTAGGAGTTGTACCAGTTTGAATACACTGAAAAAACCTATAGCTCTAACTGACCATTATGTTGTTAGAAATCTGAGTATGGAACAAGCGTCGGTCTTTCCTGAACATAAAGAGTATTTACAGCAAATAATTAGGTGCAATACAACACTCAATTCCCAAGATACAGACATATTTAGGAACAGCTGCATTATGAGCAGCTTGTAAGTTAGCCTCAGGTAAGGAAGCCTCTAACAAGTGACTCTTGCCACAATAATTTAATCAGTTGGAACTTCAGTAAACACTGCTCTTAAGCAAAGTGCTTTCATCCCTTATGCAGATCTTCATCATATTACCTAGTTTTTATACAGTAAATAATTTCCATGTGCTTCCTGGTAGCGTGACCTTACTATAATCTGCTGTGATCTTTTCAGACTGCAGGACTCAGAGATAGCTCACTATGTGAAGATGGGATTTACAATAACACTTTGAAAATACTGCAGCACTTGAAAAATCAATTAAAAAAAAGTCTTATTTGGATTAGGGTTCATATTTCAGAGAAGAACATGTGACTTTAAAGGCCAAATGACCTGTCAGCATCCTTTAAAGCCACATTTACTATGCTGAGAAGAATATATAAACTCTCAGTTTCAACATTTACAATAATATCTACACTGAGAAGCTGGCAAGGTATAGAATGAATGCAAATTCCTTATCCGAACAGGGACAACATACACAATAAAAATAGAGACAGTGAATGCACTTTAATATCTGAGTGAGACAGATTTGGTCCCCTTCCCATCAGATCCAGGTTAACTCCCAGGCATGACAGGTCTGACATGGACTGCTGACCCGAGCATGTGCCCTGCGTGTTTTCACCCCCCGGGCACCCACCTTGCCCTGGGAGGCAGAGCACAGTTGGTGCCAGGGCCATGCCAAGCCAGCTGTACCATGCCGACCAGGCTTTGGCTTTGCTGGTGGGACTGGTGCTACCTGGAGAGGGAGGTTCTGTCATGGGGAACAGACGTTGTGGAAAAAGTCCTCCAGGAAGGGACCCTGCACCCTTTGTCAGAGCCTTCTGATGGGATCATGCAGCAAAACATGGAGATTTTTACATGGAGAGATGCCTAGGAAAGGGTCATTGGTGGCTGAGGTCAGTAGTGAGCTGTTGGGGAGTGAGCTCACATGGCTGATCCCCATAATAGCCAGCTCCCTGCACCCTATGATGAGCCTTGTACCCCGTGCATCAGTCACGCATTGATTCCCTCTCCCACCTTACTGCCAAGGGAGATGTGGATGTAATGGAGTGTCTTGGTTTTGTGTTTCTGATGTTACTATTCATGCAAGTCAGAGAAATGTGCCTTATGATGGAGGGGAAGCTTGGTGAAGGTTTGTATTCCCTGAAGATGCCCAATCCACACGCTGAGGGCTCTGAGCAGGTGTGTACGATTCTTTCTGCAGAGAGCTCACAGGGCTAGTGGAGCGAATCTGTCAAATGTTTCCTTCTCTGCAGCTTTATACAAAGTGTTAGATGTGACAAGGATGATAACAACCAAGACCTCAACTCAATTAGGAATTCCATGGGAAGCTGGTTCCAGGCCCAATGCTGGGTTTGATGTGCCTTTGTCACTGAAGAGATGCATTGCAGCAGTAAATGAAGTTTTCTAAGCATGAATGCTGCATGCTTGCATATTTCAAATGACTATAGTCCAGCTGAGAAGTGGCACAGCCATGAATAATGGAGACAAGGTCATCAACTGCCAGGGTGGCAGCGAGCCTGCTAGCCAATGGAAGAGAGTAGAAGTGTTGCTTGCAGCGGCTGCTATGAGAAAACTTCGCATCAGTAGCAAATCGAAGAGCACTCCTAAATTGTGAAACAAACACACCAATTGTGGAAAAGCACCCTCATGCCAGGCATAGTGCGCTCAACTGACAAGCTCTTAAAGATGCTTTCCCATCTCCCATTTGTCTTACCTCTGTTTTGCCTGGATTTAACCAACTGCTTTTCTTCCACTGCCATGTTGGCAGTAGCAGTGTGCGTATACACAAAGAAATTTAGGTATAGCTGTATTTCATCTGCCTGTTCCTGGCAATTCAGTCCATGCCATATCAGCTAGCAGCTCTGGATAGACACAGGGAAGCACCACAAAGAATACAGATCAGCAGTCCACAGGAGAGAGGAGCATAGAGCTGGAGATAATGTATTTTCACAAGTCATAGGGTGTGTCTAACAGGAATGAGTCAAAATAATTTTAGTACATTACCCTGGACTCCTGCCACCCATCAGGAGAGACAGCAATATCTCATGGTTAATGCTGAAGTCAAGGAGGATGAGGATGGATGTCTGCCCTTTCCCCACTGACAGGAGGGTGTCATCCATCAATGCCACTCGAATAGTTCCAGTTCCACACCCTGGCTTGAATCCAGACCGTGCCAGACCTAAGAGATTCATTTCTAGCGGGTTTAGTCCAAGCAGCCCTTTGGCTAGCAGCTGTAGGAGCTTTCTTGGGAACTGGAAACCCTCTTGGATGTTGGTTAGGAAGAACTCATCTCTGCAGGGTAGATCTCCTCAAGGCTGGGTGACAGTGAATTCCCAGCATGCTGATAATTCTCGGTTGGTGTACTCTGACTCCTCTCTTTCAAGACTTCCGCCTTCTGGGTTGGGCTGTGGAGCAATCCTGGACAGATGGCACCATCAGGAAGCCAGACAGTGTCTCTGGGTTAAATCCAGGACAAACGGATACTGAAACACGAGTTCTGAGGTGCAACCACTGCAGCCAGAAGCCCTGTCCTGTCAACACATTGGTAAATGCCTGTTCCTCCGATCAGCTGGGTGAGAGCACTTGCTAGGATTTTTAAAATGAAGATAAGTTGTCCAGACGTAAAAGAATGCCTTTGCTTTTTCTCAGGATGGGGAGGAGGGAATGGGAAGCATTTACAGAAGATATAACTGTTTGGTCTTCAGATCAAAGAAGTCGAGTTGAGTTCCACTTTAGAGGAAGTGCCAGCTCCCTCCTGTTAATGAAGGTGTAGGGAAGGACTGTGAGAGGGGACAGCATTGCATCCGTTCACCAGTGCGATCTCTCCTGTGAGAGATCAATGAAACCCAGGTGCCCGCTCTGATACTTGCGTAGGTGTCTGTGCTGATACCGGTGGTGGCAGCGCACAGCGGTGGTCCTGGCCCCAGGGTTGTGATGGTAACTGTGCGGGCACCCAGTCCTCTGGCCAGTGCTGCCAGAGCAGGGGCGAGGCGTGTTGCCCTGCACCACATCACCCACGCCAGCAGGACCCGCTTTTCCATTGTGCTGTGCCCTGACTTGCAGCACGCTCGTCCGACTCCGGCTGTGCTCACTTGCTGCGGAGGCTGCGGGAACCCAAAGGTGGTGTGCTTCTGTGCAGAGCAGTGTGTGCTGAAGCACCGTGGGAAGAGTATTACAGAAAAAGGAAAGTCTATTAGCTGCCCCGGTTTAGTTCCCTTATGGTTATTTATTTCCATGGGTGAGATTTCTTTTGGCTCCTTCGTTACTTCTGGATGTCAATACTGTAATGGAAGTCCAGGGTGGTGGTTACTATTTACTGCTAGATTGGGACCAAATGCTCTTGGCACTGAAGGAAAATAAACATGAATAGCCTGAATATGCAGCTACTTTTTCCTTCCTGCCTTGTGGTTTTATGTCAAAACCTTTAAGTCTTTATGTTCAGGTAGCTTTTCTGTAGCTACGTGTTAATTACGTGTTTATATTCTTACAAATACGGATTTATATTTACCTGTGTTTCAAGATGATTAGTGGGTACCAAGCAACTGATCACACTTGCAGCCAATCATGTGCCATTAACAGTGAAAAACGGCAGGCATTGTTGTTTCAAATCTCGTTTGGTTTGGCAAGGGTACAATGGTAAAAAAATAACAGCTGAATTGATTGCTTGGATATACAGGTTTTTTCACCCTCAGGCATCTTTATCAGCACAGTTTTCATTAATATCTGTACACTGACTGGCATGTTCCTGTTGCCATTAGAGAAAATTTAATAGGCTGTTCACTACTTTTCTCAAAGGAGTAGATTTTAGATAAAATAGTTTACCTAATTTTTATGTTTAGAGGAAGTCCATCAAAGTTGATGATCCTCGTATTTGACCCACAATCTGCAGAATTATTTGCAAAGTTCTGTGAGCTATTTAGTTTTCCAAATTACAGCACTGACCATGTTTATTTTTATTTAACAAACAAAAGTTCCAGCAAAGTATTGTTTGCCCCACTACAAACAGGTCAGTGTTCATAATCAGTATAGGTGTGAGGAAGGTAAACTAATATTAGCAGGCAGAGGAGAGGGTCAAATGTTTAATCTGAAACTGAATTCTTCATTAAAACCTGCAGTTTTCTGTCAAACAACATAAGTCACGAGTATAATTTGTCAGTCTTTCTTTGCTACATTTTTCTGTGTTTTTTTTACGAAGAAAACCTTCTGGAAACTTGTTTTAGGTCAATGCAATGAATGATTACATTTTATTTTTTGATTTGACTTTGATTTGATTTTGCTTCTTATAGCTACTTGAGCAAATCTTGCAGGAAGAAATGTCAATTTCATGTTTCCCAGTTCCCAGAAACGGATAAAACGTCCTGGTTGTTGGAACCAGGTAGGAGAGTCAATGGGATGGTGGGGCCTTTGCTTCCTCTGGGATTGGGAACTTTGGAGTTTAATATTGCTGCCGTGAAAGTCAGTGGAAAAATGTGTGGACAGGATCTGGCCCTTTGTCACTAATCCTGTGAATCAGAAGATCTGCATATCCAGGTGCTTTACTGGTCTTATTGCTAATGAATCTATGGTATAAGAAAGTTACCTTGACCCTTTACTACATGCACTTCTTTGCCATCGTTAACATCATTAAGGTCCTTGCAATCCTGCTCAGTGCAGTAGGTACCACGCTTCACCACTCTTTTGTTACCTAAGGACTTTTTTTTTTTGGTAATCTTTGCTCTAACAAGGAAGCAAAGGTTGTTGTGAGCGAACACAAGGATGGGGGTGGGGAGGATTTTAATCAGCAAGTGATCTGAGAATAAAGAAAGGTTACCTGTTTGTTTGTCAACAAGATGAAGTAAATAAGAGTTAAAAAAATCTGAGACACCAGTCAAAGGCAATCAAATATGTATTTAATTAAAGCAAACATAAAAATTAAAGTTACATGTTGAATCAATAAACAGCACTTTTTTCTACATGCATTTTGAACAAGACAGATCAGAATCTTGCATGATGAAGACATAATGTGTCATAATAATTAGGAACACAGACAAAAGAACAGCTAATCAACATGCAAATTTATGCAGTTCTGGCGATTCAGATGAGGCAGATTTCTACCTCTTTTTTTGCTTGATTCATCTTCATTGCTAATCATCTGAAGGCTGCCAAATGTTCACTGACACTAATGTATTATAGGTCAAGAGAGGCAGGTCTTCACCTATTACCCCCACAAACAATATGCTTTCCTTCCCTGTTTCCTCTTCAGGATTTTCAGCAATTACTGCCAGATGCAATCAGACTCCTTGAATAGGAGCAACTGGGGCTTGTTTGTGGCTTGGATTCATTAGAATCAGGAGGATGAAGAAAGGAATAAATTACTTAATTGCACAAAAAAGTTGCAGCCAAAGTGATGGTGAGAGAAGCTGATTGTGTAGTTGCGTATTAGGCCACTCTTGGAATGGAGGATCTTAGAATAGCTGGTAGTTTGGCCTTCCTGATTCAGACAGATTTGGGTGTCCTCCAAAACAGATGGCTCCACACACCATCTATTCTTCTCTTTGTCAGGTTTTACCATTTATTTGATCTTGTTCATCTATGATGCTAGTTGTATTAGATGTAACACAAATATGCATTCAGATCATATCCATTTAGTCTTGCATCCCAACTTTTATTCTTTTAGCCTTGTTTGATGAGATGATCAAGTTGAACAAAGCCCTTGTTGTCCTGTTCCCGCACATTATCCATACATAAAACACCAAAACCCGTGACTGAAGCCTTGCAACAGACAAATAATCCTCCTGTGTCGCAGGTTTTAAAGGCTTATTTCTCCCTGTTTTACCAAGCAGCCCCCAGCTCCGACAAATGATAACCAGACAGAACAAATAGTTAATTTTTATTTGATCCCATAGAAACAAACATTTGCATATGCCTAAGCAAAACTGCCCGCCTCCCATCCTTATGCCGAGACCCCTGTTCAGATATTCTCTTCAGGTTCCAGGCCATGTGTTATGCTTGTGGGTGGTCTTAAGATCTTAAAGAAAAGCTTTGCTCTGTGAAGTCATGCAGCACTGTATGTAATTAAGTGGTTTTTTTTTTTTTTTTTTCCCCGAAACGCCTCTATGTTTCCTAACTTCATTATTGTTGTGAATGATCAACACTTTGTGGAAGAGCTGCCTTTCAGGTAAAGGTTAACATTAACTTTTTAAAAATGAGATGTGTGGTTCAGGATTCACCTTCCGGGTGTCCCTCTGAACACAGTGCTGCTCCGCAGCACCACTCACTCACGGGGGCTGGAGCGGAGTCACGCACACTTTCTGATCGCTGGGTCTGAAGTGCATGTTGCTCTGTGTGTATTCATAGGAGAGCCTTGACACCTGCTATGGGTCTTTCAGCTGGGAAAGCTGGGGCATTCCTCGTTTGTCTGGTTATTGTGGGGATCTGTGGTCAAAGAGGGCAGGTCTTTATGTAATATGACGTGGTCCTGGGTTACAATGAACTTTTAGGGTCTGTATTCATTCCTCTTTTGGCCCAACATCTGTTGTAGCATGACAGACGTCCAGGAATGCTGCTTCACTCTGCGATCATGTTTAGGTCTTGAGTGCAAAATGCAGGCATTTTGGATGCCTTTGAAGCCAAAATTGGAGTTTGTAAAAGGCGTTAATATTTTTTTCAAATAAAATTAAACACTCTTGGGTATAGCAGTGCAGTTTCAATGCTGGAGGGAGAGCTCAAGATCACAATTTCTAGCATCAGAGCTGCAAACCCCAAATGTCCTAACTTCTTGGAGACTTGTGAGACAAGGAGATATGCTGGAGTCCCACCTCTTGCCAAGGCTGGCATCTAACAACTGTTTGCATTGCCCTTTAGGTGCAGCCATCCCAAGGAGCTTGAGATACTTCCTGTGGTCTTTTTAGAGGCCATGCGCTGATACAGGTTCATGAAGATGGTGAGCCCTTCAGGTGACAACTTTACTTTTGGGACTGGAGCTGATGGAAATTTCTGGCCAGAACCCCTGTTGCACAGCCTGCAGTGGCTGTCTTGTCCTCCTTGTCCTCCCCTCAGCTCCTCCATGGTGCCTGTGGCCCGCTGCGGCTTTGGTCCCAAGGTTTCCCTGCTCCTTTGCGTGGGCAGGAGGGGAAAGAGTGTCATGTCCCTGGGGAGCAGCGGGGCCCGTCCGATGGATCCCCTTGCCTTGGGGGGGCAAATCTGGTACCAGGAGCATCTCCTCCTTACTGTCAGTGAACAGAAACGAGGGCTGGGCCCGCTGAAAAAGCAAAAGTAGCACCCTGATCTGTGCACTGCTTTCATTCCCATGAGTAAGTGTGATTTTTATTTGGGGTGTTTCATAGGGCACCGGTGAATGCGTTTTATTGCAAGTCTTGGAAACTTAATTTTACTACTGTGTCGCTAGGGGGAGATTTTTGAAGGCACAAACGCATTTAAGTGCCTACCTCTCTTTTGAAAGTCAACGGGAGTTACACATCTAAATGGCCTTTGTGTCTGAGGGAAAGATTCACTGTGAAATTGGGAGAGCCCACATATCTGCTGCTAGTGATAAGAAAGCCAATGGGTGAGGCTACACTGAACTGTTATTTTTTTTTTTGTTGGCTTTTTTTTTTTTTTTTTTTTAAATGCCCTCAGATCCTTCATTTCTCACAGGCTGGGGTTTGGTTTGTTACAAAGCGTTGCGATACCTCATCTCCTCAGTCAAAATCCTCCTAGATTATTTTGTGATAAGAAGACTGAGAAAATCCACACAAGGAATCTGTCTTTGTACAGATGATACCAGGCTGCTTTTCCGTCTAAAGTTATAGAGATTCCAGAGCTGATGATGTCTTACAAAGGCTCCCTCTATCTGAGGGTCCCCTCAGAAAGGCGGGGGAAGCTTTGCTTTGACAGGCTTTAAAGTCTGTGTAATCTCTCGCAGAATGGCCTTTGCTTTCACAGCTCCTCATGTTGCACCATGTCCTGGTTTCTATGGCTGTGTATCACTGAAACATTGCCTGAGCAGCTTGGGTGAACGGCGCTCGGTCTGAGGGCTGCTCACTTTGGATATTTACCATTTTTTATTCTGTTGTGAAACTAGCTATCCCAATGCACAGAATATTATCGCTAGCATCTGAGTGAGTGACTAAACTGTTCTGAATGGAAGCACAAGGGAAGGTGAAGGATGCAAATGAATACTCTTTTATGCCTGGAAATACAGGAGCACTGTCAAAGCTTTGGGCAAATAAAAGGCTGTATGTGCAAACATTAGTAAAAAGGCTATGGACACAGTTGAAGCAAAAAGTCTCTGCAACGTGCATGTTTGCAAATTATGCTTTAACTAGGTCTAAGCACCTACGCTGGGCACCAGTGGCCACAAGTATCTGCATTTGCTATTAGCAGCATTCTTTAAATGCTGGCTTTTCCTATCAGAGTAAGGTGCAGGCTTGGAAAATGGAGATAGTCTTTCTGTGTGGAACTAGCATGTCTATGGGTAGACCACCACACCTCATGTGTGTGCAAAATGGAGGTTAAAAAGGTTGCTGTCCTTTTGTGTCAGGAGTGGCAATACGTCACCTTGCTGGTCTCTGAAGGCTCTTGAGGAACTTCTGCCGAATGGTGAACTCATTCGTCCTGACAGTCTATTATCTCCTTTGTTTTGACATATTTTCACTCTCCTCTTAATGTTTCCTGTTTTCATGAATCTTCCCCTTCTGCTGTATTTTCCTGTGTGTGTTTTTTGTCTCCCAGATGTTGTCTGGCCAGCTATTTCAGTAACTCTTTGCGTACTACGAGATTGAAAAAAAATGCAAGTGGAAAAATCCCGCGTTGGAATGATAGTGTATTTTCCATGCACATGTCACATGTTGGGCGAAACACGTTGAACTGACAGGTTAAACATCCACCTAAAATACTGCAGTACAAAGGGCTTAATTAGTGTATGCATTCAGTATATGAGTTGGTATCTGTTATTTCAAAAAGCAAGAGGCTCTTTTAAAATAACGATGATTTGCTTGCAATGACAGATTTGATATTTGTTCAGTGCTTGAACCTGTTTAAGCACAGGTTTGTTTGATATAGGTAGTTTAGTACTATGAACTTCTGTGGAAAAACATGAGGTACTTCTTAAACGGCCAAAATGTATGGACGTAGGGCAGGATATTGGAAGATGCACACAGTAGCTCTTATTCTAACCTCCTGATATTTGGCACTTCTGAAAGTCAGGCTATTTATTGAGGTGCCTAACTGCACATTTCTACACTTGAAAGTGTCAGCCTGCATAGTAAAGCTCAGTCATGCCAACTCTTTGCTTACCGAAGTAACTCTACCTATATCCATGCAGAGTTGTCAGGGTTAGGGTCTTTATTTGTATGGCATAGTTTATGTGTAATATACCATTGTACTAGTATGTGGTGATTCCTGTGGGAGCTGAAATGGGATGATATCCTTAGTTTTACATGTCTGTATTGCCTGTCTTTGATAGCTCATTGCTGAAAACTTAGCAATGGTAAATAGAGATACCTCTGGGTCCTAAGCTCCAGAGATTTTGTCCATTTACCACTGAGATTTAGTTGCCATGCAGAAGTGTCAAGCAAAATTTCACATTGGAAATAGATAACTAATTTAAAACACAGGCTGTTTGGAACAGACAGTAACTATATTTATCATAGCACCGGGCAAAATTTTCTCCAAATCCTGACTGTTGGGGTAACCGTTTAACCAGTACATAAATCCTCAGAAAATGTGGGGCATACCCAACTGTTTAAAAAACCCCAGGATGTGAAAAACATACTGCCTTTGAACAAGCTGACCACATATAAATGGTGAGTTCAGTGCTGCTGGAATGCACTATTAGGCTTGTCATGCCCACATGGCCAACAGGATTCGCTGAGTGGGTTCAATGTAAAGGAAGTTTGACCTATGAAATCAGCAGAATCAAATTCCTCATTGGCATCTGGCCTAGCTGCACTCTGGTAAATCTTATCCTTACCTTTCAGTGAATTCAGATTTAGTTCTGTTATGTAAAATCTCTGTGGAGTTTTCCTTAGCTCTGCTAATTTTCAGTGCAGCTGCTCCTGTTTAGAGAAACTGCCTCTGGCCTAACCTCTCTGCCACTTCAGTAGCTTTGTAATGTCCTCAATGGCAGCTGAAGATGGGCATAAATGGCCCCTGAAAAAAGCTTTGCGACAAGACAAGACCCAAGAATTTCTTCCTACTCCCTTTCTTCTCAGGTCCTCCACCTGAGTGGTCCAGGATGCTGAGGATCAGAGGAATTCAGTCTACAAATGCAGTTAAATTCTTCAGAGCTGAAACTTTCCCTTTGCGTGTCTTGCTGATCGATGGTTGGCATTCAGTCCTTTGCCAGTGGAGCGAGGAGCTGCATGCTGGAGCAAGAGCTCCCGAGTTGTGACACAATGGTAACTTGTGACATGCAAGGCACCTCAGAGTGGCAGGTAGAGTGGCAAGCGCAGAGATGGAACCCTTGGCAAAAAGGATTTCACGGCCCACATGATTTTGGAGGATAGTCTTCCTAATTCCCTTATTACTTTCCGTATTTTGAAAATGCCACCTGACATTGTCAAGTGATTGGGGTGCTATCATACAGCCACCTGATTCCTTTGCTGGATGGTCATGTTGGCAGGTGAGGTAGGAAGTCCAGGAGTTTGGACCGTTGATGGCAGCAAAGTCTTCTTCTTTTTAAATGTATAATATATTTTGTATGCCCTCTTAAGAGACAATGGTACCTGGGATTTCTTTCAGATCCAGATGGAAAGCTTTTGTTAAAGGGAGTGGTAATGAGGCTTAGTAAGATTTGTTTTTTTGTTAAGAAAAGATCATCTGGCGCTTGCTTTTGGAGCTGGTTGCTCATGAAGGTTTCTAATTCAGGGTCTTAATTTTTGTAAAGCGTGAATTACAAGAAGTCAGAAGAATGATGTGAGGAGCATTTAATAATGCACATTCACAAAGAAGTGGTGTAACTACATTAATTAGGCAAGTCTTGCGTAAAGATGCAATGTAATTATATATTTGAGACAGTTAATTAGGGAGCTACTTGGAAATTTCAGTGAATATTAAGGTAATTATACATAAATACTATAACCATTAAGACTGCACCCATAATGAAAGCAATAACTAATTACATAAATAACAGCATACTTATGTTTTTACATTACCAATACCTAACAATACTTCCTCTCTTTCCCTGCTCTCTTTGCCATGCAAATGACAAAACTTCCATTTTTAATTCGGATATTCTTGCAAATTGTTGGGAAAACAATGAACTTTCCTCTTGTTCTTTTTCTTTAGAGAAGGCCAGACAACTGGAGTTACGCATACCTAGCAGGAAGACAGTTGAGCATGCAGCAGATATCCGCAAGTTACATATGGAGGTTTTGGTGGCTACCCTTGGATTTCAGACAAGCCCAGGTCTGATAATCTTAATGAAGAAATTGTATAACTGCTAAGACAATGATTTAGACTGTTTAGGCAGCTTTGAGTGAATTGATGCTGTGGGTTAGGGGAATGGCTCTCATTGAAACTGGGCCCTGCATTTCACAGTGTTGGACCCATGGGCAAATGCTTGATCCTTGCTAAAGCATTTCCTAACATTTATTTCTGTCAGGGTTTGGGTTATCTATCTGCTATCATCTTCATGTTCCCCTAAATCCACCAGGTTCCAATGACAAGAGTGTGGCAACATTTAATGTGCTCTGCACGTTGCTATCCTTTTCTTATGCTACCTCAACAAGACTGAAACTCAGGCTCTCTAACCGCATAAGAACCACTAAGCTAAGAGCTTTATATGAGAAGCAGCCCTACTGACTCAGCTGAAATAGAGAATTATTGCTTCCAAACATAGTTACTGAATCAAAGATAGTTTCTAGTAACTCTCATCTAAGGATCTAAAAGTGTCTCAAAAGATCTGATAGGTAAGGTATCAAAATGAGACCTTGATTTTGTGAACTATGATGATGGAGAATTTACTGGTGGGAAAACTGAGGCACAAAGAGCTCAAGTGACTTGTCCAATGTCATGAAGAACATTGAGAGTCCCACTGTAACTCTCTCTGCTTTGTTTTTATCACAAAGTCATCCTCTCTTCTGCCAGAGGGACGTGGCACATGGTTTGGGGTCTAGCGATGGTTCTCTTCTCTCTCTTTGGTAATCTTCTCTGAATAATTAAATTGACCTAGTGAGACAATGGAGTTCAGAAAGTAATTTAATTTTCAGTCAGTTGTCCATGTTGTTACGTTTCCATCAGACATCATGACTAGCTGTCTGGAAGGGCCCACAGCACCATGGGCTCTGTGCACGTTTGCAATACTGAAGTCACCGTCCTGCAGAACAAGGTTGTAATTAGAGCTGGGCTGGCACCTGGGAATTCTGCAGGCTTGCACGTCCTGCCATGCTAAAGAAAGACTGAAGGCAAATCTTTCCCTGCTAAATCCCATTTCCATTAAGACATCTACACTAAGGTATAAAAGCTAAGGATGATTTAGGACAATACAACAAATTTTGCAATACTCTCATTGCAGACTCCAGGGCAAGTAGTTGCATGCAACTGAACCGAATTTTCTCAGCCCAACAACAGCAGCCAATGATGCTTCTTGCCATAAACTTCAAAACCTGTCGAGGGCTGTTGGGACCTTTCAAATTACTTAGATTCTAGATAGATAGTGTCATAATTCTGAAATGGTTAATCCTTTGCATCTGTATAAATGATCTTATTGTTATGAGTTTACACTGTCACTCATGTTCCAAGGCACATCAGGTCTTAAATCCTTTTTGTACTGAAGTAATTCCACTAACTTTTTAAGCTCTTCATTTCTAGCAGTGTGAGATTGAGGGGATCTGACCTTTGTTATCATTGTAATACATGGACACTGAACTTTGCTTAGATCTGTTGGAAGAAAGATTAATTAGTGAATACTGTAATAGTTGATAGGCTACCAAAGATAAATTGTTGTCAGATTGCTGTGATATCTTTCTCTGGATTTGTGACCAAGAGAAATATAGTAGCTCAAATTCATGAAGATTTCTGTAAAATGTTTAATGCAGTGCTACGTGAAAGAAAATATTTTGGGCTGGAGAACATAGGGCACAAGAAATGTAAATATACGGCTACAGGAAGATTGCTGAGAACTGAGCTGAAAGAACCGTCAAGGGACAAGAACAGTAACTAGCAGAGTTTATTAATAATCAGTCTTGTGATCTATCTGAACATTTTTAATTGTGGCCACAGCAGAAAAAGTGTGCAAATACAAAGTCTGTAAGAGAAAGAAAGCTGAGAGGCCTTGACAATTCAGAGAAAGACTGACCCTGACAACAGGAGAGATGGAAAACGGGTAAAATTAAGTACTAATAAGCCACAAGGTCGTGCAGATGGGTTTTTTTTTTTTTTTGCTCTGAGCAGGAGGCTCATCAGCTGGAAGTAACAGAGAAGTGTTTTGCTGAATCTCACAATGACTGACAACTGCTGGAGCTCTGCAACAGCAGGGAAGGGAAATATTCCCTGAGATGTTCCCCTGGATGTTGCATCAGGGGAAGCATATCCAGGAAACGTGGGATTCCTGACTACTTTTGTACAAGGCACTGGGGAGATCCAGAAAAAGACCGAGTCCAGAAGAAGGGCTATTAAACTGAGATAGGAAATGGGGAATAAAAGACTGTGTCTTTAGTTTAGAAAAACTAAAAGTGAGTACGGGTATATCGCTGCCTATAAACATATCATTAGGGTAAGGGTGAGAGAGAACTGATTAAATTAGGAGTGTACTGAATGCCATAGGAACAACTGATTGGAGCCAACTGAGTAAATGTTTTTTGGAAAGGGATGAAGATTTTTAATAATATGAAGTTTTGGAACAGCTTTCCGACAGGAGTCACAGGGGCAAGAAAACTACCTGGTTTCAGGAAAAAATTTGAGAAATTTGTCAATGAGATTGTGGTGTTGTGATATCATTGAGATATGATGTATCAGACGTAGCAGGGAATGACCTGGGAGGACTCTTCCAGTCCTATTTCCTATGTAAAACTATTCAATAGAGCCCCTATAGAGTCTCCAGAGTATCATTCTGTGAAAAGACTTCAATAGCAAGCGAGGGAAAATGGCCTTTCCTTTGGATTCTTAGTTTGCCCTCATCTATACAGGAGACATAGATCTGATCAAAGTGCCAATGAATCTTGTGGTAGGTTGGATGTAGATCTCTGTTATCTGTATGACAATACCTCTCGGAAGTCCTGCTCATTACTGGGGCCCAGCTACTTTCCATGACCTGACTTTTATGATCCCAGTTCTTCTCTTAACTAAATCCATCTGAAGCTGTGTTTCCTTGATAGTGTCTTTAATATTTTACACGTTTCTTACAGTTCTTGTATTCTTGTAATCTTCTGAGGTCCTTCACAGCAACCCAAACAATCTTCTGCCTTCCACAGTGCCATCAGCTACCCAAAACCATGAATAGATCACTAATTCTGCATAAGATCAACAGCAAATTGCCCTCTGCTATCCTGAAAAGATCTGACAACCCAGTCTAGCTGTAGCAACTGAAAGAATTGTTAATAATGGATGATAACTGGCAAAAATCATAGGTGTGAAAGGAAGTTTACCTGAAATATGATATTCATGCATACTGCTCATTGATTGACAGCCCCAGCAGGTTAGAGGTTACCCATGGAATACAGCCTTGATGGCCTAGGATGAAATGTTCCTTCTGACCCTTCTGTAAGCTAGTGATATACAGCACTGGCTAACATATCATTAACTTGCAACTCCATGATGATGGGATTAAGACCCAGAGGGCTTTATCTCTACCTTATTAATGGCAATTAAAAGCTGCGTGACAGTTTTAAAACTTGTTGATGTAAAGAAAGTTAGTACTTGTCTTGTTGCAGCATAGTAAATAATTGTCTGGTTGCTTTGCTTTTCATAATCTGTCCATGTAGCTGTATATTATCATTATTTTGCTGCAAATACAGCTTTTCGATTTATCAACAGAAGAGCAGGTAAGGCTCTATGTAAATAATAATGAAGGACGCTTCCAGGTTGGATTTTTTCCCGTTTAGGCTGCTGAGCATTAAAGAAGCAGAGGATATTCAAAACTAATGACAGTATCTGTTAGAGCATTTTTCCAAAGCCTAATTACCCCAAGAAAGCTTTAAACCCAATTTTAGTTACTGTAAATTTCGCCTGGCTAATTTGTAGGGCAGATATTAAAAACTCTCCCCACCCTCCTTTATGTGGAAGTGGATATTTATTCCTTCTTGGGAGTTAACCACTGGTGGAGCTGTACTACTTTCATGTCAAGAAGTTTCATACCTCTTGTCCTTCTGCGTATTCAAGGAAATGTGATGAGTGGCAGAACAACACTGCGGGCGCTGTGAACTAGAACTTGCTTTTCTATGTGCTGCTTCTGTTAAAATCTCAGTGTATGTTGGAAAGAAATGATCAAACTCAAATGCATGCACTGTCTGGAAAATGTCCTCTCCCTCAAACATTTAGTGGCTGTTCTCGCACTCCTACATACCCTGGTTATTCAGCTACTCTGGCTGTGGCACCTCACGTTCGGGGCAATGTTTCTGAACCACCTTCCTCACTCCACTTTTGCTGTCCAAATGTGACTTGGGTGCTGTTCCATGAAACTTGCCATGATGGTGCTCGGGGACCTCATATTCTGTGAATCCTTCTTGACCCCTCAGGAAGCACAGTCAGGTTTTGTGGTCCCAAGAATTGATCTGAAATCTGCAGAGTGGCAGAGAGGAGCAAAAGTGATCTGCGCAGCCCCCAGGGAGACTGGTCTCCACTTGCTCCTCAATGAGCAGGGGCAAAGGCGCTAGGCCTACCTTTGCTCTGTATTTAGAAGATTCACTGGGTCTTTGCCTCAGGTTTATAGAGGCTGGAGAACCTCTGTGTATTTGGTATTGCTCTGTTGCTTTCTGACTAGAGAAAAGGATTCTTAGCTTTTCCCATTGCTGTCATTTCAGAGGGGTCAGTGGCTGTGGCAGCCTGTAGTGGCCTGTGCCTGGCTGTGCTGCTCTGGCTGCACAGCGCCAGATTCAGGACTCCCGCTGGGTGCTTTCTCCTCCCGGCTCCCCACAAGCTGTGGGGCCGGGAGGCAGAGCCTGTCATTTTAGCCTATTGCCACTCCAAGGCAGAGATTGCCTTATGCTTGTAGTTTATACAGCCCCAAGCACAATGTCAGCATTACACATTAATTAATAATAGTGGCTTATATTGCTAATCACTTAATTATAAATTATGTGTGCTGGGTATGCCTGCCATCACTTATTACTTTGTAGTTACATAGATATACACATAGTGTATCTGGGCTTTTGTAAATCAGCTTGTAGTTGTTCAATGATACAAAGGCTATGCCAGCACATAAATCCTATGTAAAGTGCTAATCATTTTTAAATGAAGACAAAGCAATCTGAATTTTAAATCCATAATGCAAGAGAATTACAGTGCATGTGCCCGAAATTTAGGAAGAGAACTTGCTTTGCATACGTTTCAATTGTAAGCAAAATTCTGACGTTATGCGCATTACATGGTATTTTACTGAAATCGCACTCAGTGGCAGATTTGCATAAATGAATGTATTGTATTTTTTATAACTGTGAAAGCTTTAATTACCTAAACTCTAATTAGGCTTGCATTTTTCAGAAAACACAAGATATTAGCTTATTTTGTAGTTGGCTCAACTTTAATGTTTTCACACATTTGTAACTCATATGCAACAATATACTATAAAAACACAGGGAAAACACAGAGATGAAGGCACCCCTGGAATTCCTGAAGCTGATTGGTTGTTTCTCCTCTTGGTGTATTTAAGCCTCAGTGCACTGAAATTTTCTTGAATGCTGCCTAAGGGCCAAAATCACACCTGATATAAATTTGTCACAGCCAAATTTGGTAGTGTTGCATCAAGGATGAATCTAAATGAGTATATTTTAATAATTTCTAGGAATAAAGGTGTTGTGTGAAAGGGAGTTATTAATGGTGTTGTTTTATAGTGGAATTTGTTTGGTGATTTTAGAACACTTACAGAGTTCTGCTGATATTTTTTGTACAGCGAGATAACAGTACTGTCTGGGTACTTGGCCTGCTGGGATTGCAACAAAGATTTAGGCACACTACACAGATTTTGAAAAGACTCTCGCAATGGAACTCTCACTTGGCACCTAATGAGTCACTGTGCTGCCTTTCATAAAGTGGGAAAAATAAACCAGATAAATAAAACTACCGTTAATCATCATTCCTCCTTTTGCCAAACCTATGAAGGAAGAAGTGCTCATACATCTTGTGTTAATTCTGCTGAATTTTCTCACTTGCTTTGATATCAACATGCCTGTTGTGTCTGTGTTGGGTTGTCTGGATTTGGCCCTCTCCTGTAAGGTAAAGCTGTGACACTTATCTACTTGTTTGTCACTGTGTAGCTAGGCTGCTGTAACATACTCAAAGAAGAGCTACATTTAAAGGCAATTCAGAAGCCTGTGCTGGAGCAGAGCATCATGCCCAGCGTTCACTGAGGGCGTGCTGCCGGGAGCATGCTGCACCTGTGTTCTGCACTTGCTGTTAATGCAGGTCTACATGCTGTGGACGTGCTAGTTGCAGTGTGTAGCCTTCCAGATGCTCAGGAGTCTTTTCTAAGTCAAAGCGAAATAAAGATGCGTTGCCTCTTGAAGGACTGTGTTGAGAGAATTGTATTAATCTTCCAGTTTTATTCCAGGTGCTGCTTGCAATGTTTCTGTCAGGTGGAGCCAAACAGCACCGCAGCACTAGCATTGCCTGAACTGAAAAGAAAAACCGTTAATATTTCACCCATTCTAATTACTGAGGGTTTCGACTATGTTTTGTCATGAAGAATGAAAAAAGGCAAAGGAACATTGTATGTATTTCCGTATTTTCTCCTCCCTTACTGTTTTAATCCTTGCATGACTTGCAGCAAAAAGATTTGAGGAGTTCTAAGAATGAAGTTGTTTAAAAACAAAAAGATATAAACAGCATCTACAGGTTATATTGCTTGTTTTCTTCTCTAAACCTCTAGGCTCCCCTCGTATAATGCTGACTGTGCCTTTCATTTAATTAATCATAGTGCTCTGGTAGGCATTCTCCTTTTCAGTCCAGGACTGGTGGGAATATATTACAGTTTGAGGTATGTTACTGTACTTGTGCTAAGTAACACCAGCTGGAGTGATGGACAGCACATTATTAAAAGTGCCTTTCTGCTTTTCACACACATCATAATATTGTCCTAAATGTGTTATTCTTAACTCATGCGAAAACCTGAAATTGCAAGGTATCACTCAAGCTTCTGTACCAGGGCAGACCTGTGAGTGGATTCAGTGATTGTATCAGCCCTGCTAAGAGCAAACAGTCTTTAGAGGGACTCTACACGCAGAAACCCCTGTGTCCTGCTCCCAGCCATCTGCATCGTATCTCTGGATATTCTGCAAGCTCTGTGTGTGTGCCTACCAGCTGGTTGAAGCTACTGATGTGTTGCTGTGTAGAACCACATGTGTCCATGCTTGGGCTCTGTAAATTCTGGCCTTCAGATGGTGTAGATACAGCTGTTGAGAAAGATGATCTTGGATGGCATGGAGTACACATCTCCTGTTATTTCACGAGGGCCGTGCTCTTCTAGACTTCTAAAGGACTGTGAATGTAGGCTCGGATACACAAGAGGTGTTGTTCCTTATTGCTATGAACCTGGACAGGACTAGTTCTCCTCTTCCACAAGGGCCAAAACATCAGCAAACTCAAATGATTGGTGGTAAGTAACGTGTCTGTCTTTGAGGTTCTTAGTCCCTCTCAGCCAATGAGGCTTTCTGTGGGATATCCTTCTGGAATAAGGTGCTAAACAGCAGGGGTAAAGGTGGGGGAAGGGAATCCAGCCTTGTGGTACGTTATTTGATATTGATACTGCATATGTTGCTGTTTTCAGTCAGACATAAGTGCATTGGGAGCCCTTTTACTTCAGATACATCATACGTGTGTTTTGAAGAAGTAGAAGTAATATTGACATTTTGTACTTAAGTGGAATCTTTATTTTCTTAAAAACAGAAGTGAATGCTAAATGGCACCATCAGCTCGAAATCTGTTCAGTATAAATAAGTTAATTAAAACAGGTTCAGTTCCTAGACTTGCTGCTTAGGCCTCCCAGTAAATTTTGGGTATTATGGTTGCCAACTTCTCTTGTCTTTAAGTAGTTTTCCTTGTTGTGTGAAAAGCACCTGGAAAAAGCAGTTATATAAAGCGAAAGCATTAAGTGGACCAGGAACTTGTCCATGAAATGCAGAAAGTAAACACATATTTAGAGAAGAACAAGTTAGCCACTTCCCACTCTTATGAGAAAAATTTTATTTGCAACCGTGTGTACAAGAAAAAGTAATAAGCTCCAAGAAGGAAAGATTGATCTAGTATTTAAGTCTCAGCCATGGCACTGGGACATTTGGGTTCAGATCCCTCACCCCTCAGGAACAATTTCTGTACTAGTTTTGGCAAGGTCTTTTGGCCCCACTGCACAGATACAACAACACTGAGTGCCACAACACCAAGTGTCACAAAACCTATCTTCAGTGGCCTGGTGTCCACAACAAAATTAGCAGCCTGGAGGTAGATACACAGATTTGTTACAAAATCTATCTGGAGTTCAGAAGCTGGCCAGTGAGCGACCATTGCAAGGTGCTTCCCTCCAGGCACAGCACTATTTGTCGCCTCTCTGTACTTGGGCTTTGCAGCCTCAAAGTCTCTCGTGAAGCTCCATGTCTGACTTTTCTCTCAAGAACCAACAAGGAGACAGCAGTACCTTATCTGATACTTTACTGGTTAGCACATTCATCCAAGAATCCTGAATTCACTTTGCTTTTCTCCTACTGTAATTCCTGCATCTTGCAGAATCACAAAATGGTAGGGGTTGGAAGAGACCTCTGGGGATCATCTAGTCCAACCCCCCTGCCAAAGCAGGTTCACCTAGACTAGGTTGCACAGGACTGTGTCCCGGCGGGTTTTGAATATCTCCAGAGAAGGAGACTCCACAATGCCTCTGGGAAGCCTGTTGCAGAGCTCTGTCACCCTCAATGTAATGAAATTCTTCCTTGTGTTCAGCTGGAACTTCTTATGCTTCAGTTTATGCCCATTGCCCCTTGACCTGTTGCTGGGCACCACTGAAAAGAGTCTTGTCCCATCCTCTTGACACCCACCCTTAAGATATTTATAAGCGTTTATAAGGTCCCCTCTCAGTCTTCTCCAGGCTAAACAAGCCCAGCTCCCTCAACCTTTCCTTGTAAGAGAGATGCTCCAGTCCCCTCACCATCCTTGTAGCCCTCCGCTGGACTGTGTCCAGCAGTTCCTTGTCTTTCTTGCACTGGGGAGCCCAGAACTGGACAGAGTACTCCAGATGAGGCCTCACTAGGGCAGAGGGAGAGAAGAACCTGCCTCGACCTGCTGGCCACACTCTTCTTAGTATACTCCAGGAGACCACTGGCCTTCTTGGCAACCAGGGCACACTGCTGGCTCATGGTCAACTTGTCATCTACCAGGATCACCCAGGTCCTTCTCCACAGAGCTGCTCTCCAGCAGGTCAGCCTCTCGCCTGTACTGGTGCATGAGGTTATTCCTCCCCAGGTGCAGGTCCCTACACTTATCCTTGTTGAACTTCATCAGGTTCCTCTGCACCCAACTCTCCAGCCTGTCCAGATCTTGCTGAATGGCAGCACAGCCTTCTGGTGTATCCACCACTCCTCCCAGTTTTGTGTCATCAGCAAACTTGCTGAGGGTACACTCTGTCCCTTCATCCAGGTCACCAATGAAAAGCTGAACAAGACTGGACCAAGTACTGACCCCTGGGGAATGCCACTAGTTACAGGCCTCCAACTAGACTCAGCACTGCTGATGACAACCCTCTGAGCTCTGCCATTTGGCCAGTTCTCAGTCCCTCCTTGCTGTCCCCCCATCCAGCCCACACTTCCTGAGCTTTCCTATGAGGATGTTATGGGAGACGGTGTCGAAAGAACAACCTGACTCTGTAGCATAGTAATTAGCACACCCTTTTGGGAAAGGAAGCTTTTGCAGCAAAGAGTGTGAAGTAGGTAACAGAAATCAAATGCTGTGGTTACTGCTAGACATGCCTCCGTCGTGTAGCCATGGTGTACAGGAAACGGAGAGCAATGATGGTTTTGTGTGGAGCTCCTTCCAGAAGACAAGTTCCAAAGGCAGCTATAAGGCCAGGCCGTTCTTCTGAGATAGGTGGAGGTGTGTGGATGCCTGCTGGGGCATAAGTACTTGATCCACCACCGAGTGATTGAGCCTTTTCAAGACAGCATTTTCTAGGCATGCACAGAAACAAAATTGTAGAAACTGGGGAAAATGTAATGCAATTGATTGATGTGCCAAAAGACTCCTGGGTGTTCTGAGGATTATATCTTTTCCATGCAAGCTGAATAGAACTGCCCAAGCCCTGCTGTGGGTCTGGTCCAGAACCTCTGCGCGTATTGGAGTTTTCCACCAGAAAAGTGCAGATAGTGTCCTTGTCTACCCAAGGAGTTCAGGTGTTATGCCCCATTATCAGATAAACATCTAGCATAAAAAGGACAGAGAAAAGTTAGTAGTGTTAATAGTTTCAGTCTGCAAACTGGTGGGCAAATACCATTCCAACTTGATGTGGGATGTTTTGAAGGGCAGAGAGGTAAAAGGCTAGCATTTCAAAACTGCAGGAAATTCGTGGGGAGACAAATTTGCGTTTTTTCCAACCTTGGTTCCAAGTGATCCTGAGAAGCCAATAGGAGCTACTGATTCCCAGGCTTTCTGCGAGCAGACCCTAGGAGCTGCGTCTGAGTCCCCTAAAAATGGAAGTGTCTTGAGATCAGCATAAGAAGAATTTTGGCGGAGTACCCTATGTCACACAGTAGGCTTGTGCCGAAGCCAGGGCCCAGCATCCTTTCTCCAAGTTCTCATAACAATAAGAACAACCTCCTCAGCAATTGCCTTACAAAAGGTTTGAACATCAGGTTACCCAGAGACGTGAGCAGATAGTAGAGCAGTGATGTACAAATGAAAGTCCTACACTTTGACCTCCAACCACATGAAGCCCCATTACAATAAATATCCAACAACACATCCCTTTCCACACCACATGGATGCTGCCTTAGGTACAAAGGTACTAAAATGACTGTTCCATGTAATAAAACATGGTGGGAGAAATTATGAAGTATAAAGTGAGGTTATTGCCTTCACTGCTAATTAAAGTTTACTGTATCTTCTTGCAGCTTTGTTTAATGGGCTCCAACATATCATGGGGTGTTTCTTTAAAGAATTAAAAGAAAGCTCTTTTTAAGGTCACTCACTTGACCTCAATTCATTGTGTTGTGAATGTGGTATTGTAGTAGCACATATTGTGTGGGGTACAACACCATGTGCTGCTCCAAGACTCCCGTGGTAGCTAAGCACAAAGGGCTGCGTTAACGATGGTGTGTCAGCCTTAGCTTTGAATTTCCTTGCTTGAGTGCTAGTTTTCATTACTGACATATAATATATGGTGTTAACCATTTCAGACCCGAACTGTGCACCAGGGACACACAGCGGCTTGTACTTAGAAATGGCCACTTCTGAAGTGCCAATGATCTGAGGTACAATTATTATTTTATTACTTAATGGCACCAATTAGGGCAAGCATTGTCAACTAGCACACAATGATATCAGCACCACTGTGTGATTTAACTATTACAGTGAGCATCATAGCCTGATACTTATGCCATATAGGGAATAAAACCTTTCAGGATTTTTTTCTTCTGATTTGGCCAAGAAGTCTGTGCTCTGAAGTTTTCATGTTGTTGCTTTGTACCTTCATTTCATCCTCAGATAAATTCTGCAAATCTTTTTGAAAATTACTAGTACTTTATGTAAAATGTTTCCTCCCACAAAAATTTTCTTAATAGTGACTCATGTGGCACTCTTTTGAAGGGCTAACTCCTCGCTTATTTTCAATTTTCCCTTGCATCCTTTTCCCAGTCTGCTAGCTGAGTGTAAGTCCATGTTTACATCATACATCTCAGGCTGCAGCTGCTGTGGACCCTCCTGTTTGGTGGAATTCTGTTACTTTGGTATCTTGGCTCTTTATCTGGCTCGGGTTGCTTCCTCCTCAATACATGTTCCACTCATAAGGCGGGTGATCCAAAGCCCATTGAAGTAAATGGAAAAATTGCTGTTGATTAAATTATTTCACATCTGCACTCCCTGGCTCTACCAGCTTCTTCCATTGTCCACACATCCTGATTCACAAACGTTTAAATGACAGCTTTAGGAACATGAAAGCCTTTGGGGCAATGGCCTAAAGAGACAGCAGAGGGTAAAATTTGTGAGCATTATAGCGCTGTAGCTGTAGTACTTCCATTAATCAGTACTGAGCATCTAACTGAAAAGCCTGCCTCAGTCAGGCAAGGAAGGCTTGTATTTCACACACTCAGACACACAGGCAGCCCACATCTCAGACTGTAGTTCATTAGAAGGGTTATTTCCTTCCAAATGCAAACTGAGCATCGACTGTGTTTTGCTGGAAGATTTGGTTTGCTTTGTTCTTCCCGTTTCCATTCCTTTTTTCATGTGAATGGAGGGCAGCAATAACACCAACTGCCCAAAAACCTGATTAAGGGTGTTGCAGAGTAGGAATATGCGATATGCACCAGGTCTCGGGGGATGTCAGACTGCAGGAGTGTGGAGAGGCAATGCCGAAGCAGCTCTGTCACCCTCCAGAGCTCCTGTGGGGATCGTCACTGCTGGGGTTCAGCCCTGGTGCTAGCCAAAGTATCTGTACTGTGGGACCCAGGGGTGTTGCCCAGCTGCATCCTGATGGCAAGTCCAGGTGAAGCCTGGAGGGTTTCATTCCCCCCTCATCCCCAAACCCTGGCATTCTTTGGGGGAAAATCTGGGAACATGGGGAGGGAGGAAGCCAGATCCTGTGCATGGCCTGCTCTCAGAATCAGAGATTCATGCTGAACAGGGTGGACATACCCTTCATTTAGGTGCTGCCCCCAGTTGCTTCTTTAATGTGACGCCTTGGGGGCACCCTTTATGGGATGGAGTGTAATTTATACCTGGATTTCAATAGACTCCCCAAAACAGTCAAAATGGCAGAGAAAGGTATCTGTAGACCTCATTTTCAGGTGTCAGTAGTGGAAATTCAAGTGAATTTTGAAAAAGAAGGGGCTGTTTACCAGCACAATAATTTCTGGAAGCAGTCAGGATGCGATGTACAATAATGGCAACTGTGCACATGTATTTGGTAAAGGTCACATGCACTAATGTGCTCAATGACTCAAATATCATCCCCAAGATTTTCTCGTTTGATTTTTTTTTTTCTTTCTGTCCTTTGCTCCTACGCCTACTGTCTCTCCGAGCTGGAACATTATTCCAGGCACAATGATTATGAGGTGATTACATACAGCCAAACACAGATGTGGAGGGTAGAAATGCAGCACTATGAGCTCACCTGTCCTTAGGAGGAAGTTTACAAACATTTAGAAGCTGTTTCAAAGCATTTACAAATCTATTGAAGTTTGTCATCTTCCATTAAGACATGGATTCAGCTTTAGCAATGGAACAGATGCTGGTTTGTATGCCTGAATTATATAACTTTGTATCAAACCTTTCTGTTCATTACTAAAAGAATAGCCACGTCATTACAGTTATAAATATAGCTACCAAGGAAACCAGTTTATCATAATTGACTATTTATCCCTGTTTCATTCTTTATCCCAGTTTCTGTTCTCTATCCCACTGCAACTGAGCTTTTCTTTTTCCAGTTAGAAGATACGGTAAACTACTGTCAGGCTGACTAACTTGTTGATCCACATCTCAAAAGAGATGGATGTATCTTGCCTGCAAAGTTTAAATCAAGATTTTCCTTCTTTTCCCTGTTTAGTTTTTGGGGCTAGCGGAGAGGTCTGTCAGTTTATTGTGCCCATACTATTGAGAAGAGACTTGGATTTATAGTATTTCCAAATTTGTATGCTGCCACTAAAAACATACTGGAGGAAAGAGGAAGCAATTCTGGGCTAACAGCTGGAATTAGCTCCCCTGAAATGTTTCAAATAATCAAGGAAAAGATGTCATATCCTGCGGTAGAGGAAGGAAAGGACTTGGCTTTCTTTGCCAGGACCTTGAAGTGTTTCTTTTCTACAGCAATTGTCTGGAGGTGATTTTGCTGGGTGTCGTTGGTCCTGATTTCCTACCTGTGTGGCAGGTGTAAGCCATGACATTCATTGCTGAGATCAATCAGATTACTTGCACAAACTGAGTGAAACAATCTGTTGCGTGAGCGATGAAGGGAACAGTCCGTTTCCTTGAATTCCCCTGCATTGTCATTTTAAGATAAGTGAAAACTTTAGCTTTAACTGAATGTCATGTCAATTTTATTATGTCTGTAGGCGTCTTTGTTTTTAAAATTCATGACAAGTTTCTTGAAATGAATTTTTACTACATTACAGCCACCTGTTCTACCTTGGTGGGTGGCTGTAAATCCGAAATTGTCCTTTTGTGTGCATGTACATGAATGATTGTTTCTTTATACATCATATTAGGAGCTTCTGAAATGTATTCATAGCCTGGACCATCCTAGGGGGACACATGCAGGTTCTGTGGATCAGCTTTCCTTTTCTGCCACAGCAAAAGGATCACCTGGGGTTGCAAAGTAAAAACTTCTTGTCCTTCCCATGGGGCACCTTTTATCTAGGCCCAGCATATCCATTTTCTCCATTCCTGGCCACTGCCAGTTCCCTTATACTGTATGCTGCCATGGAAAACAGTTTGGTCCAAAATCAACTTCAAATAAAAATTCAGATCCATGTGAATCTTGACATGCCTTTACATTTATTTGTCAATATCTGACCTACCTAAAGAATGTCAATTATAGATAATATGTGTTACAAAAATATGCAAGCACCTCCCTAGAGTCCCTTTGGTGCTTGTGGAGTTGGATTCCACGTTCAGCTCAAGCCCTGAGCTCCTGTGGAGCCGCAGGAAGGTTAGATCAGGAAGCCGTTTCTGCTCCCTGGAGGGGAGCCCACTTCACGCTGGGGTTCAGCGGTGCAACTGGCCTGCAAGGTGAGGTGTTGAGCGTGAACCCTCGCCCTGGCCCTGTTGTCTGGGCCAGGCTTGGAACAACCATCTTATGTCCATGTGCCTCAGTTTCCCATTTCTATAATGAAGATAATGATATTTGCTGTTTCCTTTTTTCCTCCTATTAATTTAGTTACTACTCTTCCTGGTGGTGTTACACCTGAAAAACCTTGTAGAGCTGTTTGTTTCAATTCTGTAGCTTTCTGATGACTGTTAAAGTGCCAGAGGCCTAAGAGATGAGTGCATTTGTTTTGTGGGGAGAATTACAAGTAAACTCAATACATTATTAGAACCCTGGGCTGACTTCATGTAGAGGTTTACAGGCTTGCTTTGTTCATAGCCAATGGAGGGTCCTGGGGGCAGAGTCTTCTCTCTCTGTATATTTGCTTGTAAGAGCCGTAAAATAGTATCATTATGCAGAGGCTGTCCAGTTCCTTGTACAATATTGTAACCCAAATTCGTGGGCCACAGAGAAGGCTCGTGGTGATAGAAAGCGGTCTCAAGAGTCGATGCTGCAGGCTAGTCTTTTATTAATCTCCTGCAAAATGAGGTCCCACAGCAGCAAATCACAGAGCTGACACATTTAGTGCTCATCTTCCCTAGTTCACATAAGGGAAAGAGCTCTGCATCCCCATTTCTGAGAGAATGAGGTGCAGCATGCGCTGTGTCTAAGGAAGAGGTTGGATTTGCCAAGAGCACCAGATGAGACATTGATGAAATCCTGGGAGCGCCTGTGTACTTCTGGTGGTGTGGATTGTAAATCACAGTAAGGGATGTCGATGCTTTAATTATGTGTATGTGATGGGCTATGTGTTTGTGCTTGTGGGTTTTTTATAAGTACGGTAAATGGAGAAGAGAATCTGGCCTGGCTCTGAGGCTGCTGCTGCTACTGGCGAGGCAGGAGAACATTTTGGCAAAGCAGTATATTTATTTTTTTAAACCTCCCTCCACAGCCCCTCCTGCCGTACTATATTTTTCTTTTTTTTAGGATTTTTTTTGTGTTCCTTATCTGAGGTGCTGCTGGGACTGGCCCTGTGCTCCAGCTTACTGAGCTCTTTCCCATTTATCTGGTGTTGTTCCCAACCTATGATTTAACAGTGGTGTGTGCAACAGAAAGAGAAAAACAATGTTTGATCTGCTATAACGTACCTTAAGAGCAAAAGCATACACATTGATGAAGGTATCAGCTGGGTTCTGCCTACAGTTATGTCAAACAAAGTATGCTAGGAAGTGCCAACTTTCCTTTTGTGCTGTGACACCAAGCGCTGCCAAAAGATATTAAAAAGCTTGCGTGAACTAGGTGATGGCAGCTGTAACTATCTAAGTTATTGCCTGGCAGCTGTAATGCTTCTTCAGCGCTGCTGGCTGGTTTTTATATTTGGTTCCCCATTTGTTTGCCCTTATTCTAGCAACCGATACCACCAAAGCAGGCAATCAGTGTGTTACAGCACATGGCCACTTGCTACTGCAAAATAGGCAGCTTAGTAGTGGCAATTGAGAGACTCTCATGCAGCAGCTGATATAAGTCATATTTCTTTTGGAAGAGAACCAGCCTAGTGGGTTTTTTGTTATGTGTCAGTGTGAATCCAAGAAACCTTAGATGAGTTGATGGCAAAAGGCAAACACACACACATGCACGTACACAAACACACTCACATGCACACACACAAAAAAAATGCAGCTTTCCGTGTGCTTTCCGTGTTGGCTCTAAATGTGCTAGAACAATATAGCCAGCTCCCAGCCCCTGCCAATCCTACATCTGCTCTCTAAAACCTCCAGCAAATAAGAATTACTGTGGGGTTGTTTAACCAACGCTTACAATATACACACTTTTCATTTTTCCGTCGCTTCTATCTGTACGCTGGTGGCAAAGGTTTGGGAGATAATGGAGAATGATACTCACTGGGCACTTGCTTTTTCAGTGCTGTGAGGTGGGCAATAGCCACCTAGATCTCTCTGCTGGCAAGTTTTAGGGCAATATAAAATGTTTTTCACTGCTATGGGCTTTTGGGAAATTGTCTGCACTGTGGGGGGTGGATTTCTGCTGGTTTTAGGGTGGGTTTTTTTGTGAAGGGAAGGCTTTATATTTTGTGCTCTTCTTTAGAGTTTCCTCTTTTCAGTCATCTCTTAAATAATTCCTACAGTTCATGAATATAATATTTCTGGGAGATACGTTTCTTGTTTTCTCCTTTCTCTTCCTCATTTCTAATCCAGCCTAGTTTTGAAAGTACTGTAACATGATAATATTTTGGCAGCATGATCAGCCTCGAAATGATTTCCCCAGCATGGAAAATGGACTGAAGTACTAGTTGCATCTTGCAGAGGATAGGTCAGAAGATCTCTGTTGAGCTTGTAGATTGTTTTTTTCTTTACCATTTAGGCTCAGCTGTTACAGAGACCTGAGACAATTGCATGTTGTCTCACAGTAATAAGACACCATAATAATTCTTTCCACCAAAGAGTCCCAAAGCATTCATGAGTGTTTAATTACCTATTCCATTTCACAGATGAGGATGCTGAAATGCAGAGCAGTTAAGTGATGTGACAAAGGACACCTAGGTATTTGATATTGTAACTTGAAAAAGAAACAGCATGTTATTAATCTGTTTCCCATCATAGTCACCAGACTGTGCTTACCATCAATGTGACTAAAGAAATTTGCATGGCTTCGGAGCCTTGCCTCCAAATTTATTGCTTAGCTGTTTGTTGGTTTTTTTTCCTAATATGCTGTGCATTTGAAAATCCCCAGTTACCTCTGAATCTCCTTGTTTGTGTATTTTTCAAGAAAACAAATGCATAATTATGTCAGAATGTTGAAGAGATTTACAGAAAGTGCTGTAAATGGTAGTGTGTTGGTAGGACTGGAGGCAAATTTTAATTCATCCATAGAAGGCTCACGTCTGGCATTACAGATTATGTCAATCCTGCGGTGAGTACTCCGGTGCTAGGACAGGCCCGTGCTGGCCCTCTAAATTGCCAATGAATTTCTCTCTGTAAGAAGAGATTTCTGGAAAAAATGTAATTCTTTCCTTCGGTTGCAGAAGTCATACCTCTCTGCAGTGGTGAAGCATACCATGCAAGAGGGAGTTTATTTTGAGAATGCAGATGAAATTATGGTAGTTCAAAGTTCTCTTGGACTGGGACCTGCACGTTCATAATCATTTCATGTGGAAAGGCTGGTAAAGCTTGAGGAGTCAAAACACCTGTGGGGTCTGTGAAGCAGCCCTGTGTTTGTTAGCCTGATACCGGTTATCTTCCAGGGGGTTTTCATTGCTGAAACAAGTTGACCAGTTCTCTGACTGCCTCTGCACTTGCTTTTTTTCTCTCTGCTTTTGTGGACAGAAAGCAGTGCTCATGAGTCGGACTTGCTCGTGGGCAACAGTTCCCACAGAGCAACAGTGGGATGAGCCCATATCTTGCAGGCTGCAGCAAGTGTTACTCTTTGTATCCCATACATATCAGTGGGGCTGGGACCACCCACCTGTAGGCTCCCAAACCACTTCTGGTAGTGGATATGTTCTTTACCTCTTGGTATGCTTGAGTGCCTGCAGAAAACCAGGTTCCACCCTCAACTTAAGAGATCTGGGACTACTGTTTTGTATTTAGAGTTGGTCACCCACAATCAAGGGCCTGTTCATCAAATCTTGTCTGGGATGCTTTTAAAGTAATAGCCTATTATCTAAATCATTTACCTAGAAACTAATAAAAGGTGTTTTGTAGGGAACAATTACCTGTTTTGGTTTTTTTTCCTCTCTCTGTTTTCTTTTTGGCACGGTTGCTTTCTCTAAGTTCACAGAACAAGCTGAATCAACTTTCACAATTATTTTTCATTAATAAATGTGAAACATGTTACTTGGAATCTCTCATATTTCCATTTTTTTTCCTCAAATAATACCATAAAATCCACTATATAAAAGCTTTCTTCTAAGATTCTAATACCATTTTCAGCCCAAATGCGTTCATTCTTTATTTTAAGTGGAGGTTGATTTGAGCTGTCCCTTCCCTGAAGAAATGCGTGTGTGTGTGTGTGTGTGTGTGTGTGTGTGTGTAATGGAAATGCTGACAGACCCTTAACTATAACAGCACGAGAGGCGCCACTAAAATAGCAGTGGAACAGATGCTGTCACCACTGCCCCTGGTGGGGAAAGAAGATGAAACAGAAGGGCATTAGAGTTGGTAGATGGCAAATTAATCCTATTGTACTAGCAGCTGCAACCACGGAGATGCTAGCATTCATACTTAGACACTTCCAGTACACCAAGCTCTAGTAGGGGTGGTTGGAAAGGATGAGGCAATGAAAGGTCACTGGAGCTGTTTTTGTCTGAATAATAACAATAAAAAATGTTGGTGTATGTTCTCTGCTATTACTAGGCTCTTTTTACCGTAGCAACCAAATCAGGGATCTTTCTGGTATTTTGAGACTCTTAGTATTTCTCAAATGCTAAGTATAATCCTAACGTAATTTTGTTTTCTTTTTGTTTTCCCAAGATTTCGATGCTGAAACTCTGATTTTAGAACATGGTACTGAAAGCTCAGATCTCTTTCTTATGTTTAGATTAGCAGGCAAAAAAAAAGTCATTGTTATTTTTAAACAGTGAGTTAAGAAGTTATAATTGTCATTCCTAAGACAATCTGTGTGATTTTGTGGGGGTGTTGCAGAAATTGAAACCCAGAAGGACCTGTGACCTGAAATGGTTGGATTAAAAAAAGAATCTTGTTTCCAATGAAGGCCGAGTGGATGGTATAAATCAGAATTTTAGGGGTTCAATTTAGTCATACAGGATTTTTTTTTTGGTGAAAACTTGTTGAAGGGAGCTGTGCAAACAATAGCTTGTGTAAGCCAAAGCTGGCATCCAGCAATTCTTAATGTCTGAATGAAAGTGTTTTTTTTTTTTTCCCTCCACACTACATGTTGCCAAGAAAACAAGGAGTAGTTGCTTTAAGCATTTACAAATGGTAATGTACCAACAGCTGGTCTCAATCCAACTGAGCTATTGTAGGGGTATTAAAAAGACAGGCCAGAGTTTGAGATCTACTGCCAACCTCCCTTGCAGAGTTAGGGAACATTTTACTTGGAAAAAAGAGGTCTTCTCTTCCTGCAGAGATCCACGGCTGTATTCTCCTGCAGAGCCTGAGCCCTGCCTGGCAGAGTAGGCAAAAATACATCGGTAGGCCAAATGCTTCATTGACATGAAAGTGCAGAATCCAATAGGTCTCCAGCTAGATTATTTATCTCAGCCTAATATTATAGTCTTCATCTGTGTTTTTCATGTTCTGTTCATTAGATGAATAGTTTTTTCTTGTGACTATATTATAAATTTTCTTGTTTTCCTAGAAAAATCTTATAACTAAGTGAATATAATACTAATATTAAAGAAATTGAATTAATTCTTCTGAATTGAGGGATTGTTCTGAAGGGTGTTTCATCTGAAAGACTTCTCTGCTTTCTGCAGAAAGTGCTCGCATTCTTTTCATCCAGCAGGAACTGTAAAACATTTTTTGTTTTGGCTTCTAGGTCTGTAGGTAACTACAATACTAAATAGTACTTCTTTTGAATGTAATTACAGATGAACACTGTTTACAACAATGTCCTAGAGAGAGCAATAAAAATTATTATTTTTCATTCTAAAGAGCTCGTTATTAGCAGTATATTTTATATATACTGCCTTTTCTGAATAGAAATGTAGTGTTTGTCTTTTCCCTGAAAGATAAATGGACATATTTGTTGATGTGCCACACTTGAGCTGGACATTTATGAGAAATAAAAAGGGCCAAATTAATTGTAAAACAAAACACCCCCCCCCCCCCAACAAAAAATCTGAACAAACCACCACATGGGCAAATGTACCTTTTTCTTCCTTGCTAGAGATATTTGTATTTCTAGGGTGTTCACACATAGTGGCACAATGCCCACTTGTTTAGGTTTGCGTATGTGTGTATTTATTTATTTGTTTATTTATTTTACAATCATATGGCTTGGTCCTGTTTTCCAGATCTTGTCCGAGAGCTGCTATTTGAAATAAAAATGTTTGTATCCATTTCCTCATTAATCATTGTAATACAACCTGCTGCAGCTAAATGACAAAACAGATGCAACGATGAAAATTAAAAGTGATGGATACTTATCTTTGGCTATAAAAGCTGCTAACAATTTAGAGAACTAGAGTGCCTTTTGGAGCTAAAATGTGGCAAATGAGAGAAACAATAATAGGGCTAAAGAGTTTGCTGTTTGTAAACCAGATAACTATGGGGAGGCTGCATCGCTGTCTAGCACCTGTTTTATATGATTTGCCTTTTCTGTTGAGAAAGATCAAGTGAGGTATCATTTTAATGTCTGATATGCCTTGTATAGCATTGCTGCAACTGGATGTAACCCAACCCCAACAAAACTACTGGAAACATGACCTTACTTTTGTATGATGTTTTGAACTTTAAAATAGGCCTCTTTCTTTTTCTCTACCACACACACTGGCACGGCTTGTGAGCTTTTCTCTGTAAAATGGGTTCCTTTTCCCTAATGAGAGGAGACCTATCCTGACAGAAAATGTGCTTTTGAAATGTAACACTCTAAATCTGACTTCCTTATGCTTTCATTGCCAAAATGTCATTTTTTTTCAATGCATTTTGTGGCTATGCTCACCCCAAAAGGTGCAAAAATACAAGGGTCAAAATCTTATGGTGGAAATATTTCTGGCAGCTCCCTTGGGAACTCCATGCCTATGTGCAGTAAGAAGTATTCTCTTATCCATTTCTAGTTGCTCTCCGGCTGCAGCTGGGACTCTGTAGCCTGTTTTGTGCTGTGGTGTGTCTGTGATTTGGCTGTACGCTTCCAAAATGCTAATACACAGCTCTGAAATCCGCAACCAAAACCTTCAGGTGCTTGTAATGATTGTCCAGGTGAAGCTATTGAAAAATGCGTTGAAATACTTATACCCATACATCAAATCTATATTGTGAATATTCCTAGATCGATCCTGTATGAATATTTTTGAAATGCTCTGTTTGTGCACAAGAAATAAGTACAGATATTTTCCATTCATCCATATATGAGAGAGTTAGAAAGGGGATCTCTGCTTAGTATGAGATCTGGGGTGAATGGGGAAGCAGAGTGAAAGAGGAAGCTGTGGTGCCACTACAGAAGATGTTAGGGGTGCCAGCTGAATCATGGACTGGGAGGGAATACAGGATGGCAGGACACAGCTTCCTCCGGTGGAGGAACTCAACTGCTTTCTTTTCCCTTCTCACAGTACACCTTGGGCTTTTCTTTCAGTAAGACTCAAGTGTTGTTGGTAGTTATTTCAGTCCCTGTGGCATTTCTGGCAGATGTCACATATATTTTGGGCCAAGTCAATGTAGGGTAACTGCAATTTGAGCTGAATGGATGCTTCTTGCATTTTGTACCAAAACCAATTTCTAGTGCTGTTGCAAATAACTGAGGCCCGTATTCAGCCCACCCCAGAAGCAGCAGCACATCAGTAGAAGGGAAATTGATTTTTTTCCTTATAAGACAGTCTGTGCTCACAGGGGATGAAAGGCAGCGTGGCAATACAAGTTCTCCTGCTCATTACTGACGCTTTGTTTCAGATGCAATTTCTGTCAATACATTGCTTTAATCCACATGACGTTGTTTCTCTTGAAAACGGAAATGGTCCTGAGACCGAAGAAAGATTTTGATTTTTTTTTTGTCATCTATCGTGATTTATTTGTTTGTTGCCTTGAATGATATCCGTGTTTGGGAATAGAACAAGTACTGCCCTGCAGTGCAGATGAATTAAATAGAGGAAGGGCAAAGTAGCTTAGGGCATTTTTAACACACTTAGAAACCTTTTTCTCCAGGTCAGTAGTTGGAATCCACCCTGGGGAATTTAAGGTGGTGAGTGTTTACCTGTCAGTAAGGGAGAAGTGATATCAGATACTGAGCAAGGAACTAAGAGGATCACGTGCGTGGGAAACGATTAATAGAGGAGGGCGAAAGGTGACAGAAGATGTGACGTAGAGCAGGAGGGTCTTCTACTTCCCCATCTGTCGCTGGGTTGCTTACACTGTTTAGATTCCTTTCAGATCAGTTCCTAAGTTGCTTATTTCTCTGTGCATCACCTGTGGTCTGTTTGAAACATGCTGATCGTCTTACTCCTGGCTACAAAACCAGAAAACCCTCCCTGAGAGAGGGGAACAGAGCATCTCTCTGGATGTGCAGCAACTGTACACGTGAATGATGACTGAAACAGCCGCTTATGTTAAATTTAACTTCTGCAGGTGCCTTACCTCCCACGGCAAGCTGCCAATAAGAGAGGTCCCAATACCAGGCTGCTTCCCCATTTCCTTTGCGTCAAATCATGCCTGCAGTCCTTTGTCAGTAAGTGCCTGTGGTACTGCAGCCTGGAGGTACACTCAAGCTTGGGTCTATTATCTCTCTGGGAAAAGAGTGCCTGCTCCTATCCTTAGCAGCACTGAGCCTTCACTCAGGTGTAGTCATTGAGAGAAAACACCTACCCTCTGTGAAGCCTGTCCAGTGTTAGGTGATGGCAGGTGGGAGTGTCCCTGCTGGAAGATGCTCAGCTCAGATCCTGGTCCCTGAACCGAGAGCTTTTGGCTTTGCATGGTTTTCCTGTGCACAACAGAAGCAGCATATGAGGCACTTCATAACATCCTTACTGCAGTATTAACACAGTTCAGGCCACTTTGTGTGCTATGTACTAAAACATGGGTCACTCAGCGCCAACCAGTCCTGACCTGAGCCCGTTCCTTCATTCACACTGTTGAACTACAAGTTTGCTGCTTCACATTTTATTGTGGTGTGGAAGTATTCCTATAGGTTGATCTTCTCTCTTATTTCTTAAAGTAAGTCCAAGCTAAATGCAGCTTCTTGATACTTCTGACAGTCATCCCCTTTGCAAGATCTTGCTATCCTTTATCTAGTCCCACCATTTCCAATTACCTAGTGCAAGCAACCACACTGAACATTATTAGCCTATATACTATAGCAATATTGTTGAAGTTGTCTCTGGCCCATACAGGAGATTGTTCAGAGTATTATAACTAAAGTTGCCATTTAGAATTAAGGATGATGATGTTAGACTGTCTTAATAGAGACGGGAAGTTTCCAATGAGTAGTGCTTTGTTTGTATTTTAAAGGCAGAACTTAAAAAGTGTTGCCAAAATATAAGCCCTTTCCCTTTTTGGTTTCTGCTTATTTTAACCTTTCGGCTAATTTGGAGTTTGTGTTCAGTCATTGTAACTCCCTCAGTGCCAATGGAGAAATTCAGAGTGTAAAGTGTATGTAAATCCATGGTTGTGCTTTCTCAGATTCAGCAGCAAGTAGGAACTGAGTATCCTGATTTTAGATCTTTGGTCCCAGTATTTAGAATGCAGAGCATGTATTTCTGAGGGCAGAGAATACCTCTGTGTTATATGAGTACATGCTTAGCATAATAGATATCCCACATCTACTTGTGACCTTCGAGGAGCAACCATAATATAAAGCAATAACAGCATCACCTTCTGAAACCTCTAAGAGGCACCCCAAAGATTTACTCTCCAAGCTTTCAGAAATCAGGCCTTTAGAAACTTTCTGAACTGCTGGCTACGTTTTATTTAATAATCCACAATAGACTTATCTCTCAATTAATTTATCTAATCCCTTTTTGAACCCATTTATGCTTCTGGATTTCACAAAATCCCGTGGCAGCAAATATCACAATTTAATTGTGTTGCATGAAGAAGAGTTTCCTTTCGTTTATTTAAATTTTTCTACCTGATAATTTCATTGAGTGCCTTCAACTCTGTGTATTAACATAATCATTCTCTGTTCACCTTCTTAATACCATCCATGCTTTTGTAAACTCTATCACATCCCTCTTTTGCTGTCTTTTTTCCAATCTCCTGAGTTACAGTCTTGTTCCTCACTGGAAAAGAGCTCTTTTGTGCCTATGGTCAGCTTTTCCACCCCGCTTTGTAACATTTCTGTGCATTCTGTGCTTTGAGATAGAGACTAGAAGTATTCAAGATGCAAGTGCACTGTGGATTTATCCAGCAAGACGGTATTTTTTTTTTTCCATTCTGCTTTTCTCTCATCTTCTTTCCTAGCAGTACCTAAAAGCCCCTCTGGGCATTTCAGACAGCAGCTGAACACTGAGGTGACCTTTTCTAATTATTCAAAGTGACTCCAAGATTTCTCTCCTGAGCAGTGCTGATCATCGTGTACCTATAGCTAGTGTTATTTTTCCCCATATGCATTAGTTGGCATTCACCACCACTGAGTTTCATCTTAGTGCACGACATCCTTCTGCAGCTCTTCACAATTACCTTCAGCTTTGACTGTTCTGAGCAATGCCGTATCATCAGCAAACTTTGTCACCGCACTTGCACTGCTTTTGCAGGTTGTTTATGAGTACAGTGGACAACATATTTGAAACCTTTTTCCATTGGGAAAACTAATTGTATAATTTATTTCTTGCTACTGAGATCTTCTTATTCTGGGAATGCTTAGCTTCATTGCAAGAAGGGATCTTCACACTGTATTGACCACGTAGCGTCCTAGGCCATATGCTTATTGAATATATAACAAATTAGTGAGATGTGACTTCTTTTTGCAGAAACAGTTGAATCTTTCCCCAGCATATTATAGTTATATGTGTATACTAATTTTATTCTTTATTTTGGTTTCTAGCAATTTGTCTGCTGCAGAGATCAGGTTTACTGATCCATTGTTCCCTCACTCTTCTATGGAGTCCTTTGGAAAAACCCCAGTGTTTTCACATTTTTCATCTTTTCTTTCTTGAGATACTGAGGCAGAAATGAGGACTTGTTACAGCCCTCCATCAGTAATTCAGTAATGTCATTGTTTAAAGCTTTTGAATATGTACTTTCTAATCCCAGTGACTGGCTATTATTCTTTTATTGATTTTTTCTAAGGACTTATCGACTCACCTTTCATTTTCAATTTTACTTTCTTTAATTGTTTTACATGAGTTTGGCTGGGGCAGTAGCTGCTGGGGGTCCTTTGAAGAAAACAAGAGGCGTTATCCTCGATAAACTGGGTATGTTTTCACTCTTTCTGGACATCCATGTTTGAAGAGTAGTGATTAGTGCAAATACTTTATTATGCTCAGCAACGTCTCTTGTTAGCCTTTCCATATTTCTAGGGGGATTTCATAACCTCACATTCTGCTTGTGCTTTTCAGGAGCAATTACATATATCACAAAGTGCTATTTTGTCTGTTATCTAAACACTTCATCTCAAGCTAGAACATAACTAGCCTTATTCATTTTCCGTCTGAACATGAGGAGGAACTTCTTCCCTCTGAGGGTGACGGAGCACTGGAACAGGCTGCCCAGGGAGGTTGTGGAGTCTCCTTCTCTGGAGATATTCAAGACCCGCCTGGACAAGGTCCTGTGCAGCCTGCTGTAGGTGACCCTGCTTCGGCGGGGGGGTTGGACTAGATGACCCACAGAGGTCCCTTCCAACCCCTACTATTCTGTGATTCTGTGATTCTGTGATTCTGTGATAACCTCTTGCTTTTGCTTACATTTTTCATCATGTTGAATATTGCTTTTTATTTCAATGCCCGTGTCCTTTTCCAACACTGCTGGAGAAACCAGTCTTTCGTTTTCAGCAAACATTTCTCCAATAAATAATGAGTATATCTTGTTTTGGAGTTTAATTCAGTTGCTTCTCTAGTCTGTATTTACAGAATTATTAACTACTTCTCTGTGGTTTGGAACACTGCTCATTTAAATGAGCAAGAGACCTGCAATGTTACATGTTTTATATTTGTTTACATTGCATTGATGTAAGATGGATCCCTCTCCAAGTGCGCAAGGGGTATTTTTACACCCCAGCAGTATTTCACGCTTGGACTGTATCTTTGCAAATTTAACATAATGTGTTGAAAAGTAAATTTTTGAAACAAACTCTCCATTAGTTTCAAATCAGTTTCTACAATTATTTTCAGTCCTTAGCAAATGCTACTAGGATTTAAATCAGTTGTACACAGTTTTCAGCACCATCATCTTGATCTTCCTGCTTCATTTAGCGATCTTCATGAAAATGCATGCAGCTGGCTGCTCCTCTTGCGTATGGACAGCACCTAATCATTCCAAATTTTGAAGACCCGTCTTTTGGCAGTGCAACTGATTTAAGTAAATCATGATGTCTCTGATGCTGGTGGATCGATGATCCATGTTTTTACGTTGTTCAAATATCTGCTTATAACTGTAACTTACATTGAGCAAAGTTACTTCATAACATATCATTAAAAAATGTGATGAATCTTGCCAAATAATTTTGTGTTATTATGAATTTATATAGATTTCCCCTACTTTTCACTTCTTTTGATTACAAGTTAAGACATTCTGCACTGAGTTTGTCAAGTAAAGTTAACATCTCTTGGGCCAGTCTTTGACCAGATATAAATGATGGTTGACAGGCTTTCTTTAAAAAAAAATAAAAAAATTTTCATTCTTCTTCTTTGTTTTATTCTGCAAATTTTTCAATCTCAAGTTAAGGTTGCACAGCTTGTAATATCACAACTCTTGCATTAACTCTTTGTAATACCCCACGAGAGCTAAAGAACAAGAGTGAATAATCCAATATTGAGCCTTATTTAATTTTTTCTGGTCAGAAATAAAGCCCTATGTAAAGAAGTGAAATATTTCTGTTTCTTGGGACTTAATCACCAAACATTTCTTATATTTCTCAGTGCCAAAAAATTTTTTGACGGTTGAGTGAATAATTTTCCATGAAATCATCTTTGCATGCCCAAATGGCAGAAAGGAAATGCTCCCAGCTTTGGTCCAGTCATCCAAGCAAGAACATAAATCTCAAGCTGGTAATAGAAGGACTTTCCTGCCTACAAAGTTTGAACTTGTTCAGGCTTCCATGACAGATCTTCAGAGCCTGCAAACAGGTCCCCTTTTGCCTGAAATTCCTCTTTCTGATCTCAGTACTCTACATACTGAACTCCTGACAAGTGTCCAAGAATCAAATGTGCACTTTGGCATCAGGATTTCTCTGCCAGTAACTCTGAGACTTATCTAAGAGTAAGCAAGCCTGTCTGTCTTCATAGAGAGAGAGGAATGAGGAGGCATTGAAATTAAGTGATGTATGAAGGAAAATTCTGGTGATAATGTTGATGTTCATGGTTTCCTAGCTCTCAGTCCTGTAATCAGATTCTTAGGCAATTTTTCTTCCATCCTGTAGTTGTGCTAGCCTGGCTAAAAATGAGGCCAAACAGTGATTCTGAATCTCAGCATTCCCAGCAGTCAGGAAGTGGTCTGTGGGTTCTCTCTTAAATACATTGTGTGAAGCAGAATGCATTCTGCTGAATGAAGAGTAGCTTGAGCTTTTATTTTCTCTACTAGTTTTTAGTTATACTGTTTTTTCTGATCAATGTCTGAACTGTTAGATGTTTGCAAGTCTAGGGAGGAGCTGGAAGAAGTGAATAGTAGGTTGGTACCAACCAGTGACATTAGCAATCGTGAAGACAAAAATTCTGATGATAACTCTTCAGCTGGGCAGCCTTGGAGGAAAAAGAGATGTAGTCACTTTGGCTAAAATGGGTGTCTGCAGCTTCATTAAATCTCTCACAAAGAAACAAACCCTGTCTGATAGTTTTTACAAAGGCAGGAACAGCCAGAATGCCAAGAGAAAGCTCAGTTATGACAAACACTTCAATGGTATTTCAGCACAGAAATTCTGCTTTCCTCCTTGTGCTGCAAGAATCAAGAGCAGCGCAAAGTCTCGAGTTTAGAATTTTTTTTTGTATTTTTTTCCCCCTATAACAGCTTAAACTCAGACATGAGGCAAATGCTGGATTTGAAAATGCAGCTTTCAATGAGCAATGAATCTGGCATCCGCACACAGCATTGTGCTGCCAGTCCTTTTTTATATACCAACTCGTGTGCTTCCTACCGCCTTATGAGCCGGGGCTGTCTGTGCCATGATGTCGCTGTTATGACAATGATATCGCCAGTTGCCTGCACCATCCCATCCCTTTAGATTTGCAGTTCTAAGAAACAGCAGATTGGGAAAAACAAGTAAATGTCAACTCTCTGGACTTAAAATTAGTCCTTTCTTCTGAGGATCTCATTGCACTTTATACACCCAGGCCAATATTCCTGTGAATTATGGAATTAGATGTTCTCATCTCACATATATGAGGCACCACACAGTTGATCAGCTTGCCTAGGAGAATACCTGAAACACGTTACCTCCAAGAATGGATTCACTTCTCCTTATTCCCATACTGTGTGCTAGCCAAATAGCTGTTCCCGTCCAGCAGCCCTCTGAGCTGAGGCCTGATGCATCCAAATCAGGAGTAAAAGTCCAGCAAAATAACTTTCAGATGCAGTGTTGCAGGACAGATTTTTAGGGGAAAGCAGCTGCCTTTGATAGCTGTGAGACTTACGCTTGGGAGCTCAGGACCTCTAAAAATCAGAATGTCTGCTAATATAAAACATCCTGTGCTGAATTACAGATTGCGCTGGCTTGGGATCCCCAGCTCAGCTGTGGAATATTTCTCGGGTCCTATCATCTGTCTGCTCTAACAGTGATAAATGCTGTAACAGGGAGAAAGAAAAGTATGTTTACTACATATCCTTTGCTGTTGTCTTTCTGAACCTGGAGAGCTCATTCTACTGTCCTATTCCTCATGGGCTCAGCTATTCCATGGGGCCATCTCTTCCTCCTATTGTTTGCAGACTTTGCTTTTCCCTAATCTGCTGGTTATCCACAATTACATTTGAGTCTACCTGTCATGCTTTGGTTTGCTGTTTTCCTCCTTCTCTGCTTGTTCCTCTCCCTCCATCTTTCTCTCTGCATGGTTTCCTTGTCTTCTCCTTCCTTTGCTTTTTCATCTTTTCACCTCCTCTGTGTGCTAGGCACCTCTTCAATCCTTCCTGCCTTCACCCTAGGTATCTCCCCTTATATCCTGCGCCTTCAGCCTGTCAAAGGGCTGAACTGTGGTGATGGGACATCCCTTTACTCTGGACCTCCTAGTTACTCTGATGCCTTTCAGGGTCTCTATAAGTGTCCCCAGGAAAGTTGAGGAAGTAACTGGAGCAGGGAAAGATCTCTATGAGCAGATAGTCTGAGGTCAACTAATGCCTGTAGTCATGTGGTAATGGAGTGCTACAAGCACTGTAAATTGTGAGAACACCCACTGAACCCAAGCTAAACTGTTTTGTATTCGCATACTTTCAATGTGCATCAGCCCAAAATGCATTATGCAGAGTATTTAACAAAATGCTCAGAAGAAATGCACTTGTATAACTAGCAAATAAACTTTTCCACCAACTTTCCAATAACCGACTTCATTTCCCTCCAATGGTTTCTGAGGTTAGCTGCAAAAGTAGTCATTGCACTTAAACCAGATCCTGATAAGCTATTTTCTCTGATTCATAGTACGGTCTGCCTGTTCATTGCATAATACAGTCTGCCTGTTTTAATCTCACTTTTTCCTCTGTTTTTTCTATGGTTTCTGGTCTTTCTCTTTTCTCAGTACAGTCTGTTGGCCTCGGTGTTATCTGCAGGGCAGCGTGAAGACACCGGAGTTAGCTTGTTAGCTCAGGTAGTGAAAGCAGTTTTTACAGAACAAATTCTCTTCTTTTTTTTCTTTCTTCACAGGGTGTGCTAAGCTGGGAAGTCTGTTTCCTGTACCTGCACTTGACCACTGAGAGTTACCTCAGGTAGTTCTCTGTGAAGAACTGCTGTGTCCCAGCCTGCTCTCCACATCCATCTCTGCAGCTTCTTTCAGGCTATCCCAGGCGCTGGCTTCATCTTCCTCTTCCTTCAAAACTCTTCTGAGACTTCACTTCAAAGACCCTTGTAAGTGACAGTTTCAGTGACAAGTAAAGTTGTTAACCTACTAATGAAAGCAACTCATAAAAAAAAAACCCACCACATTTTTTATATGTCCTGGAAACAGGCCCATAATCAGACTAACCATTTGCTGATTTTCTTCCTTATTTCTATGTAGTCCATTCTTATCTCATCTAATTCACATCGTGGCTGAAACCATGCTTATTTCTGTGTATTTTTATGTATTATTAATGCACATGGGAGTCCTGACAATACAGTATGTACATGTGATTTGAAGAAAATATGAATGTGAATATTGCCTTCCAACTGAACTTCTCTTCAGAGAGAGAGACTGGAAGTCAGATCTTCTGCTCCTCCAGCTAGTGTGTATATGCAAAGCACCAGACTGAAGGAGCATCTATATTGCTGCTTGCTCAAAGCAGCAGAGACTCTGTCATACATAATACAGAGACATCATTACTAATATAAAACACTGCTGGGGAGAAGGGACACATGGGCGGGCCAAGATGGCAGATGGCTTTTAGTGGCATGCTGCTTTCGGTTCTTCTACCTTTGTAATTTGTGCAATTTAAAGCCTTTGGTTACTGTTTTTAGTCTGCTGTCCATTGGCCCTAGTGGAAGCTTTTGTTGTTGTGCAAGAATGCAGTGTATTTTTAGTGAGGGCCACAGCCAATAGTATGTGCTGTGTTCTCCTGGCGACTGGTGTTACAAAGGCAGGCTAGTCAAGAATAGCTTTTATGATCAGCTGGTTTGCTGAAGAATTGATGAAAATAGCAGTTGTCTTGGCCGTATAACCTCTGCTCTGCTGTACTGCAGGATTTTGCGATTGCTCTGTAAGGCTTTAGTAGTGAGGTAGAAAGCTCTGTGGCAGCTAAAGAGAGGATGGAAACAAAATATATCTTGAAGAGAGGCAGTGTGTAAGTGGGGAAATGGATGTGTGAGAATATCTTCCCTGATTTGCATAGTGATGGAAAAATTCTTTGTGGGGGTGAGGAAAGTGAAGGAGCCAAGTGGCCCTTCCTGTGCTTTAGGAATGGTGTTCAGGAAAATCAAGGTTATGTCTGGCCCTGTTGTGTGGGCCAAAGTCACTCAGGTTCCTTTAATCTCAGCCTTATGTCTTTAAAACGAAAATAACACTTTGCTGTTTGAAAAGCTACTGAGTCATTCTTCATCCCTTCATTCTTTGGGAACTCTAACGCTCTCTGAGATCCATTGATGGATGATGCTGGGGGAGTGCAAGGCACTGGTATAGTTGGTGTCAATGATAGTTCCACTGGGCAAGACCGCGACTGGCCTGTGTGTAGCTGCGGAAAGTTTCTCCTCCTTTTTGCGTAAATTGCACAGATGCAGTCACAGCCATGAATTCTGCCCTTCAGATCAGTGCCCGCAGCCAGGTGCGGCGAAGGAGGTTGACTCATTTTCTATCCCCAAACTCCTTTTTAGCTCACTTCAGAACCATAAAATGTAGCGTCCACTGCATCTTATGCAGAAAGGGATGCTCACCTCTAGCTGCTACAATAGATTTAATTTTTTAGATGGCTGAACCGCCTTGTGGTGGCTTGGCCCGAAAGTGAAAGCACAGAAGGGCTTTGAAGGAGTCCATTGCAGATGGGAGAAGCAGGAAACGGTGAAATTTTGTGAGGCATTCTTTCTCCTGTGGATAGATACCTGCTTTAATTTCTAGACTGAAGAAACCGAAAGAAGCAACCTACCTTGTGGAAGATTTTGTGGATGCTTCTGAACTAGAAAGAAGTCCAAGACGCCAAGCCTGAAATTTGGATCTCTCTCTGTCTTTCCTCCTTTTTCACAACCCTTCTGCATTATCTGATTGTTTGCTTCAACCTCTGATTTTAATTTTTTATTTTTGTGAAGCCCTCTCTAAATAGAGCAGGTAAAAACAGTCTGCAAAGCACAAGATCTATTGTACTACAGTGTGGTTTTTAACTTTTCTCAGTATGCATTTTCATGGCAGTTTTAATACCAAACTAAATCTGCATATGTACAAATTTAAATGCATCTGTTACCATGTGTGCAATTCTTTACACTGAAAAGCCAACACACAAGCATGCGAACTTGCCAAGTTTTAATGCATTTCTGTAATAACAAGCACTCTGGTTCAGATTCACAGCTCAGAAATGCATTTTTTTAATACCTTTGTATATGTATGTTGGTTCTTTTGGGCTCAGGAGAGTATTCAGCATGAAGCCTAAGTACCAGATGAATTCCTGAAATTAATTTCGGAATTTCTTAGGCATGCTTTTAGATTATGTTTTAGCTTCCTGATTCATATATTTTTATTCGTTTTCCTATGCTCTAAACATACATTGTAAGTGCATTTTTTAATCAGAATTTGATTGAACATGAAGCATGAATGTAATAGCCTATTTTTCAACTGTATTTTCAGGAGCTGTTTTCATTCACAATGCATACAGTAGCTATAAAAAGACATATTATATTTTCAAGGTCTGTCACATTATTTACAATGTGAGAACATAAAACCTCTCTGATGTTTCCTGATAAACAGTCAGATCCAGTAGCACAGCTGAACAACAGGTTAGATACATCAGGTGCATAACCAGCTTCAGGTGAAGTAAAGAAGCCAAGGGTATAAGAACATACTCTTTCTAGAGGACAAAAGTGTACTCTGTTAGCTGCAGTTTCAAATGCTGGAGTATGTGGGTTAACACACATATTTCTGGTATTTTGTGGCCTGGCACTGCTACCTTCCAGGCAGTCAGTCATCTAAGCAAAATTTCCACATGGGTGGCTGCTGAAAAACACAATGCCCCTTACCCTAGGGTGAATCCTAGTTTCGTTAAAGTCAATGACAAAACTGTCTTTGACTTCAATGGGGTCAGGACTGGTGATGTCTGATTTCCATTCGAGCTTAGGATTGGAGATATCTTGCAGGAAAACAACTCAGATTCCTACTTGGGGGATGGAAGAGCTCCATGGATTTGCAGATCTTTCACCTTTATGACCAAAGAGGGTTTATTGTCCTCTGAATCCAGGTGTGCCAATAGGAGAAATTACAGCCCTCCTTCTCAGAGGTTACTGCTTCCTGATTCTTTAAATTTTTTAAGGGAAAATTAGCCAGGTTAGTTTACATAACTGGAAATTGTGGTTTCAGCTGGCATATTTGACCTGGAGTGAATTGGGGAGTGCTTACACATGCTACGTAGTTCACTGATCAAGATAAGGTGAGAAACAGGAGGTGCAGAGTTGGCTGTGAGACTCTGGGTCACGGAAAGGACATGTGCCCATAGTTTAGGTCATTAGAAGAGTGCCACGGCCACACTGCTCCATCGTGTGCTTGATATGGCCGAAGACCACTACTTACCAGAGCTGTATGCACATGGAGGTATAATGGTCTAATTACTCTCGGGAAGAGCCTTACAATGATAGAGGGCTATATGGGGTTGGACAGCTTGCCTGAATCAAGTCTTTTTCCTAGGGCTAAGTGAAGAACTTTGACTTCTGGGTCTGACTTTCATGGTGTAAAAGCTTTTTCAACTACATCAGCAGCAAAAGGAAGGCTAGGGACAACGTGGGGCCGCTGCTGAATGAGGAGGGTGTCCTGGTGACGGAGGATGCGGAGAAGGCAGAGCTACTGAATGCCTTCTTTGCTTCAGTCTTCAGTGCTAAGACTGGCCCTCAGGAATCCCAGGCCCCGGAGGTAAGAGATGAAGCCTACAAAGAGAACGACTTTCCCTTGGTCAAGGAGGACTGTGTGAGGGATCGCTTAAGCGATCTGGACGTCCACAAATCCATGGGCCCCGATGGAATGCACCCACGAGTGCTGAGGGAGCTGGCGGATGTCATTGCTGAGCCACTCTCCATCATCTTTGAGAGGTCCTGGAGGACAGGAGAGGTGCCCGAGGACTGGAGAAAGGCCAATGTCACTCCAATCTTCAAAAAGGGCAAGAAGGAGGACCCAGCGAACTACAGGCCGGTCAGCCTCACCTCCATCCCGGGAAAGGTGATGGAGCAGCTTATCCTGGAGGCCATCATCAAGCAAGTGGAAGAAAAGAAGGTTATCAGGAGTAGTCAGCATGGATTCACCAAGGGGAAATCATGCCTGACCAATCTGATAGCTTTCTACGATGACATGACTGGCTGGGTAGACGAAGGGAGAGCTGTGGATGTTATCTACCTTGACTTCAGCAAGGCTTTCGACACAGTCTCCCATGATATCCTCCTGGGGAAGCTGAGGAAGTGTGGGCTGGATGAGTGGTCGGTGAAGTGGATAGAGAACTGGCTGAATGGCAGAACTCAGAGGGTTGTCATCAGCGGCGCTGAGTCTAATTGGAGGCTGGTGACAAGTGGTGTCCCTCAGGGGTCAGTACTGGGCCCAGTCTTGTTTAACTTCTTCATCAACGACCTGGATGAAGAGTTAGAATGTACCCTCAGCAAGTTTTCTGATGACACCAAACTGGGAGGTGTGGTAGATACACCAGAAGGCTGTGCTGCCATTCAGCGTGACCTGGATAGGCTGGAAAGTTGGGCAGAGAGGAACCTGATGAGGTTCAACAAGGGCAAATGCAGGGTTCTGCACCTGGGGAGGAACAACCCCATGCACCAGTACAGGCTTGGGACGGACCTGCTGGAGAGCAGCTCTGCGGAGAGGGACCTGGGTGTCCTGGTGGATGACAGGTTAACCATGAGCCAGCAGTGTGCCCTGGCTGCCAAGAAAGCCAATGGGATCCTGGGGTGCATCAAGAAGAGTGTGGCCAGCAGGACAAGGGAGGTTCTCCTTCCCCTCTACACTGCCCTGGTGAGGCCTCATCTGGAGTACTGTGTCCAGTTCTGGGCTCCCCAGTTCAAGAAGGATGAAGAGCTACTGGAGAGAGTCCAGCGGAGGGCTACAAGGATGGTGAGGGGACTGGAGCATCTCCACTACGAGGAGAGGTTGAGGGAACTGGGCTTGTTCAGCCTGAAGAAGAGAAGGCTGCGAGGGGACCTTATAAATGCCTACAAATATCTGAAGGGTGGGTGTCAGGAGGATGGGGCCAAGCTCTTTTCAGTGGTGCCCAGTGACAGGACAAGGGGCAATGGGCACAAACTGAGGCACAGGAAGTTCCGTCTGAACATGAGGAGGAACTTCTTCTCTCTGAGGGTGACGGAGCACTGGAACAGGCTGCCCAGGGAGGTTGTGGAGTCTCCTTCTCTGGAGATATTCAAAACCCGCTGGGACACAGTCCTGTGCAACCTAGTCTAGGTGAACCTGCTTTGACAGGAGGGTTGGACTAGATGACCCACAGAGGTCCCTTCCAACCCCTACTATTCTGTGATTCTGTGATTCTGTGATTCCTTGTGTTCCTTCTGTGCTGGTCCTGGTGGTCCCACAGAGCTGCTGCCATAGGCTGAGGCTCTCAAGCTGTGAGGTCTGCTGGTGGGTTGGGTGGTCAGCCAGTGATACTTTCTTGTGCTTCAGGCACAGCCAACCTTCAGAGGATGAGAGATACCTCACAACAGCTGTGTTGCAACAGCCATGTCAAGCTCTTTCTATCTACCATAATGTAGCTTTTGTTTTCTGCTTGTTTTTCATAATGTTCCAAAAGGACATTTCAAAGAGCAACCTGCAATACAGCTTTCCACATTTACATTTAAGAGCCACCCTCAGGCCTACTAGGTGCTTGCAGAAAAATGTGTGTGTGTGGTTACAGACGCACAATGAAAACAGAAACAGCACTTACAATGAAGTGTTTTCCACAAGTAAGTGCAAGGCTCTGGTGGGCATAGCTGAGTTCAGGTGCTGGTGAATGCTCTGGCGCATGTAACTGAACTGAAGGGTTGGTATCAGGTGTCTGCCATTTTAGTGCCCCTGTCATATTCTGATTTTCTGTAAAATGGATGCTGCTGGCTAAATCATTGGAGATCAATATCACTGGAGAACAAAAATCATTGGAGAACAGACAAAACCAAAACAAATAGAAAATATAAAGAAGTTGCTGGAACAACACAAAAGGACTCCTTCAGCAGTGATCAGAGCATTAAATTATTTCACAAGAAAATGACTGTCTCATTTGAGGAATACACTGACTGGATCTCTTACATGTACAAATGGCTGACAAACATAGACTTCTTGATTTGCAAGTCACAGGAGTAGTTTTGTTATACAGTATGAGTTGCAGGACTTTGGCCTTCAGCGTGTTTCACAAAAAGAGGTTTTCCCTCATTTTTATTGTATAGTTCTTCAATGCTAACATGTCCTGTTTTTTGTGTGCTGCATACCTATGTACAAAGTGAAGAGTCCTTGATGGTTGACCATAAACAGCATTTGATAGCTCTATGGAAGAAATCTAATCTTATACAAAGAAAGAATTTATGAACATTTATGTATCATACAACTTACTTTCAAAATGAATCCATAACTCTATAATTCACAGACTGTGCCACTTCAGTGCCAGCATTTCTTTTGCATCTTGTTTGTTTGTAAGAAGGCTCTTCTGGCATTTTTTGAATTATAAGTTGGCAAACAAGAATTTTTTTCCTCTCGACTTCAAAGCAAGCACAACAATAAAGATTTAACTGCTGGATCCTTGTGGGAAGCCTGCTGACACCTTATTTAATGTCTGATTTTAAATTATGTTAAGAAATGAGAAGAGTAGTGAACTTGTTCGAAGTACTTTGTGCCATTCAAATTCTGACTGTGAAGTCCTGTATTCTATCAGAGCAATGAAACCATGTCCCTTGTGCAATGCAAGACAGCTGGGATCTTAGGGCTGGGATGGCAGTAAGTGTGCCGGAGCCCTACAGTGTGAGGCTGCTGACCCCTCCTCACCCAGAGAGGTTTTAGGGCTTAGACAAAGCAGTGTGCTGAGGCCGGAAGACAGCAGAGAGGGCAGAAGAGATGCTACACTTAGTTTTGCTGTAGCTTTTGTGCTGAGTGGGTAGATCTGCAGGCTAATTTCCAGGACAAACAATTGAAACTGAAAACTCACAAGGGATGTTTTGGACTCTTCTGTGAAGGTTTTTAAGTCCAAGTTGAACAGCTATCCATCAGAGAAGGTCTAGGTGTAGTTGATCCTGCCTGGCTGCAAGAAGCTGGGGCAGCAGATCTCTTGAGGTTCTTTTTTGGCTGTAAACTTATCTAAATTTATTATTATAATGATGAAATTCTGGGCAAGAACAACTGAAAGGGAGACAAGAAATTCTATTAGCTGGTCAATAACAGAAAAGGGAAATGCTTCTCGTTTTTCCTTTTTCTATCAGATGATCTCTCTTACAATGAACAGTTGCTGTAATACTGGCATCCTTTCCATTATGATTTTCTTTGTCACTTCTTGGTGTTAGGTAAAAAAAGTGACCCAAAAGGCTAGTGAAAGTCAGTGACTTACAGTTGGCTTCACTGGGCACTGAACTTCTCAGCCTCAGGAAATTCAAGGGGGTTTTGTATTACTTGATACATTTTTGCAGCCGTGATCTGAGTGCATCGGAAGGCTGGGAAGCACATGCTTGAGGTGATAAGCTTTTGGGCTGGTCTATGCTACCGTACTAGGTTACTGCACATTTTTGGTAGAAAAAGTTTTATTGCTTTCCCTTTCCCATCCAGTTCTGGATTTGATTGTCAGGTGCAGGTCAAGGCAGTTGAATTGGCTTGAAGGTTGTGGATGGAGATGCCACAGCTAAGGTGTCTGGATCCTGCCTGTTTGTTGGTGCAGAGGGACCTGACAGAGGAGGGGGACTTGAATGTTGCAATGCGTTGTTGCTAATTCGGCGGCTGAACTTTGCCTAGGGAGTGCCCTTAGACTCTCAACAAGCAGCAGGCACAAGACACATCAGCATCCCATCTCACTCACTGTCTTCTGGCTCTGTCATGAATGCTTCATATGGAAGAAAGAAAAGCAACTAGTAGAAAGAGGTGTTTCCACCTCCACCTCAGCCTGACCTATTATCTACTTCTGTCTGAGTTAAACAAAGTTGCTTATTACCAAATGGCAGCATCCATAAGGGTGATCAATATGAGGACCTCTGTGGCTTGTTCCTCTCATGAATGTAATAGTGTCTTCTGTTTTCTCTCCTTTGATATTTTTATCAGAATAATTCAATCTGACAATGTTTTTAAGTTAGTGAGAAAAACCAAGGGATAAACAGTTCAGTCACCTTGGCCTCATTCTTCTCCTAGTATTAAAAATGAGGCTAGCTGTTATTATGATATAGTATTTTACTCATTGACTTTCATTTGAAGGTTCATAATGTGGAAGCCATTTGAAAAAAACAATTTGCATAAATGCTTTTTAATAACAAAAAAATATTTACTCTTCCTTGACTTATTAATGATTTTCTACATAGCAATTATATAAAAAAACTTGTGTGTATGGGTAGATATATACACGTATGCACAAAATTTGTCTCCTGTACCTGGAAACAGTTCAACTGAGAAAAATAATGTGGCCACCAAAACAATTGTAATTTTTCAACAAGATCCCAGTGTTTTCTTTGTAAAAAACTAGGATTGGAAAAACATGAGGTTTTCCTGCCAGATTCCATTCATTTTCAGCAGGAACAATCTGCTCCTCTCAGCTGAACATTTTACAGCAAGAATGGCTGGAACTGAGGAACCAGCTCCTGTTTGGAAATAGTAATTGTTTTTAATGAAAATGCCTGCCTACCATTTGGAGCTAATACTAGAACCATGATTCCACTAGGACAAAGCATCAGCTGGACAAAAAAATATAATGCAAGAGGGCAAGATGTCACATTACCAGGAAAGCAAAGGAGAAGCTCTTTCTTTTTCCTGCTTTTTCTTTTTCTCTCCTTTTCTATCGGTTTCATCTGTGGTTCCCTAAGAGATACCAGATAATAAAAAGGGCAAGGGCCAGAAATCACCTGGTGGTGACTGGAGTCATGCCAAACCATTGTATGTTTGAAAACAAAGCTGATGGTAAAGGAACAGTGTGTTAGACCTCCCTGATAGTTAGGGTTTGCTTGGAAAAAAATATAACCATCCTGGCAGAAATAATCTGAGGTACAAGGAGATAGATGTGATTGAGAGAACCTGGGAGTTCAGCCTTGCACAACCCTGTCCTTTCACTGCAGAAACAAATGTCTTTAGATATAGTGAAGTTTTTTAAGCAGAGATAGAGATTCAATGATTTCTTAAATATCTCTATTTAGAGCCAGGTTTTGCTGCAGTTCTTATGACTGGATGCAGTGTAGGAAATCAGAGAAGCAGAATATGTCTGGCTACATTTAAAGCCAGGTGAATATTGACAAGAAAAATTACTCTCAAACTCAAAAATCTATGGTGGTGCAAACCCATTAATGGAAATACCTGCCTTCTACACAATGAACTTTGCTTGTCGATCTTGGCTTTCTACACTCTAAAGTAATGGACTCTGGCAAGGTATCTAATGCACTGTTCCTCTTCCCATTGCTTTAATTGTGTGAGTTACCACCAATAAATAGAAAGACATCTCTCAATTAACATCAGAAGGCTAAAGCTGACCCTTCCACCTACCAAGGTTTTCAGCATTTTCTGGCTTTGCTGGCTCAAGCGTGGTTAAGCACACTATATTCCCCTCTTTGACATAACTTTCCTGCAATTCAGTTTAGACCAAATTTTTAACAAGTTCAGAATGTGGTCTATTAGCACAACAAGAGTAGCTTATTTTCTATTATTTATTTAGCTTTTATTTGAAACAAGAGGAGTATATTAGTTGAAAAGACATGAAGTATTGAGTTATAGTCTAAGAATATGAGACAGGACTGAATATTAGAGAGAACTGAGAGATTTGTAGGGAGAGGTCTTACCTGTATTAGATGAACTGATAAAATAGAAAATAATATATAAGTTTTCAGACACACAGAACTTGCTGTTTGACCAAATCAGTGAAATGGACCATCTAGAATTTAGGCTTTGACTCTGTCTATTAGGGAAAATATCTATTTAGATATCTTAAAAGTGCCTAATACAATGATGACATTTGTTTTCACAGCACATGCAGGATAGCATTTGATATCAATGACCACTGGAAACAAAGGCAACCAGAAATGTGAACTTGCTCTCACCCCAATAATTCCACTGTGGTAACACAGGTTAATGCTGAAAATAATTCAGGTCACTGTGTGAATCTACTAGACCATAGCAAGTTCTTTACAGGCATTTCAGTTTATCATGCTGTATTTTAAGAAGTCAAAAATACGCCACTTAATCTGTAGCTGTGACAGAAATCTGTCCCACTGACAAATTTGGGATTCAACTACAAATCTTCAACTTGTCTTCCTGTATGTTCAGTGTGGCTTGGAACAGCAGAAAAGGAAATAAAGATTGTAGCCAGCTTTGCAAATGCCCAAATTTCATACTGTAAAGTTTCAGTCTGGTCTTGTGGAGAGACCGCGTGTACTCTTGGGATGTTCCAGTGGCCACAGAACAGCCAGCCTGGATGGTTGCAATCCAGGCTTCAGCTGCATGATGAAGATCTGAATGGGTACATGCACTGGAGTATTAGAAATACATTCTATGTTTCTCAATTTGCTTAGCAGTTGACCATCTTTTAGCCATTTCAATTAAAATCTGTTGGCAAAGTAGTTATCAATAGCTATTTTTTAAAGATTGCTGCTTGGTAATAAAACCTTACCAATACCCAGAGGGGAATTCTGAAGGTAGTAAGACAAACTACTGCCTTGGCACTGTAGAAATAAACCAGAAATCCACTGAAGAAGCATCTCCCCTTTTTCTGAGTTTACTAACAACACAGAAGAGAATTGTGGAGGCAACAATATATACAATGAAGCATTTGTGACTGCATTTTCATAGGGACTTACAAAACAAACTTCATTACAATTTGATTCTTACATTTGCTTACAGATGTGACCTATTAATTGAGAATCCAGATTTTTCGATTTAAGCTCACATCTACACAAAGCTGCCCCCAAAAATATTTAGTTGAATCTACTGATGGGCCAGACGTGCTGTCTAGGCAGGAAGGGCTCAGATGGACATCACCTTGTCTTGGAGAGAACTGCTGTGTCTTGGATTCAGAAGGAAGACTTTTCAACTAAGATTGCATCTTCAGCCGTGTACAAATGTCAGCCAATTAATTTCTGTTGTAAAACTTAGATCCTGTGTTCAAATAGTATCTGGAATTATGGAGCATGCATTTTGGTTCAGATGCTTGAGGTAGATCCTTGCGTTTGAGTATCTGAACACTACAAGACTGCAGACTTGCAGGTCATCTTGTGGGCAAGCAGTAGGTAATAATTTTTTTCTGTTTTGGTGAACACTGTTCATCTGGAAAAGAAGTTGTTCTGTTGCTCATACTCAGGTCTACCATTCAAGGAGGATGAAGGATATGAAATATGGCTTTTCTAATGTTTTCCTGTATGTTTTGTTAATAAATCCCAGTTTATTAGTCATTTCCTGTTTTGCTCTAGAAAAATCCCAAAAGAATCTATTAAAAGCCTCTCCATTAATTCCTAAATGGGAATTAGAAAAGATGATAAACTGTGCACTTGCTTCTTTGATTTAGAGGAATTAGATCTGACACTATTTTCTTGTTTGTGGAGCTTGCTGCTGGAAATGGGTGTTTCTCCACTGAGTGCTTACAGATTTGACATAGCTGAACATGTTCGGATCCATTAATAATAAAAGCTTTGAGTATGGAGCAGTTTTATTCTGTTAAATGGAGTAATCTTATGTTTCAAAAGCTTGTAGTAGATTTTGAAGGAAATAATGGTGCAAAATGACAAGGTTTTATGCATAATTTTCGTGCATGTTATTTGAATTGTATTTGCTTCTGATATTCTCACACCAGTTTTGAGCATTTACTGATGCATCAGTTAGGTCTGCTTTGATTCTTCTCTTCCATGAACCCTCTGCAAGATCCCAGAAGCAGAGCTTTAATTTGGACAGCCCAAGAAGACTTTCCACTTCCCAGCTATTTCTTTAAAACAGAATAGAGGAAGGCAGCATCTTTGTGCCCCTTTCTGTGATAACCTAAGAAGTGGAAGAATATTGAAATTGTGGGTCACAATCTTTCAGTCAGACTCTGCTAGGCATGTCACACCTGAACAAGTCACAAGTGCAACAAGTGTGTTGGCACTGGTGCGTCCTTCCAAAGCTGACCACACTTAAGTAAAGTAGGGAGCTGCTTGTTAAGGAATAATGTGTGACATGGAATTGTAGGATACATTATGGTAGCCAAGTTTTCTTCTGCTAGGCCTGGGGCTAGTTCCCTCGTGGTGTGAAGCTTTGACTACTTCCTGACTCCACCTTGAGGCCAGACCTTGGGGCATCACGTCTTCCTCACTGCCCTGGTTTCCACGCAGAGAGAAGCAGTGTGTATATCTTGGGTGGGTGTACACCACCAACCCTCCCACCTGGCTCACTGGGACCAACATCTGCCTATGCTTCAGCAGAGCTGTGACATTGTATCCCTGGAGAGAGGCAAATCTGCACTGTATCTGAATACAGCTCTCTGGTTTTGCTAATGAAGTTTCTATGGGCTGTGCCTATCAAGGATTTTCAAAAAAAGATTGGCTTAGATAAAATACTACTTTCTCAGTTCTCTCCTTTCTTCTCTGCTCTCTCCCTTCCCTCCATAGCTCAGTCTGTGCTGTCTGTATTGTCTTGCAGAGTATGTTCTCTAGACATTAGGCTAGCAGGTGTGTTTCTATCTTGGGCAATGACAGAGTGTGTTTTGATGATTCGTGTTTGACTGTAACAGTGGGGCCCAACAGTATGCTTAGAGTTTATGCAGACAGTTCTTCCACTTCCCGTCTATGGAAATGTTCTGAAGCCCGCTGTTGTCTTGGGTGTTCTGAGGTCAATGAAGGTCCACTTACTTTCTCTTCTCTGACTGTAGAATTTATTTTGCGTCTAGTGACTTATATCCCCTTGTTCAGATCAGGCTGTGGTTTTATTTAAACAGAGTATTAGGAAGAGATAAAACAAATTATCACATTGAACTCATCCTTATCTAACGATGCTATCATACTACACCAAAATAATTCCATGCTAGGACATTAAACTTGAGAGAGATGACATGGACTTTGTATGAGATAATACGAGAGGAAAGTACGAGTGTGAATCAGCAAGCCCAAGAATGCTGTTCTGAAAACATGAACTCTGAAGTATCAATCCAAATCTTACCCATATGGGCTGATCGTTATTAGATGTTACATATAGGAGAGCACGTATTGCTTTCAGGACATTGCTTTCAGGTCTAGGCTACTTAGTAGGATTTGTAGAAGGAGTGGTTTTTGTATGACTTCAGAAATCATGTACCAATGTCATCACTGTTGTCAGATACGACTTTTGGTTTGTTGCACAGTTTTAATGAACTTTTACCTTCTGCCTTTTCTAACATTCCATGACCACAGGATTTGTGATTTCCCATTGTTCTTCTGTTTAATATGTCTGAAAATGCTGTCTTATTTCACTGTGTTTTGTTGACTGTTCCACATTTCGGGGTATGAGATCAGTTGTTCTGATTGTTTCATGTGACAGTTAGGACTGAACTGTGTTTCATTTGATTCCTTGAAGGTCTTCTGCGTTACTTGAAGCTGTAACACAAAGTTCCAGCCATATATGTACATATATATGTAGGTATTTATATATTTACTGAAGACCAACATTTCTCATAGGAAACCACCTTTAATTAATTACTAGTTAGTATTAATGGTTATGTCCTTTGACTTCATTGGAATTGAAATTTTAATTTCATTTCAGAAGGTACCTTTTTCATAGTTTGCCATTTTCTTTATTGCTTTTCCCTTTTTTTTGTTATTTAAATGCAGTTTAAAAATGGCAAAAGGAAAAGTAGAACGAAAACTTTCAAAAAATTAGAGGTAATTGTGAAACATTGGAGTTCACTGCTTTTGAAAATGCCTGTTTCACCTCTCTCTTTTGATAATATAGGGTCTTACTGTGGGCACCTGAAGTTAGATTTTTAAGTTAGACAGTGTACGTCCCTCCCATTCTGTTTCACATTTATGGTGAATTCATTTGTGGATCAAAGTTTATGGCCATGGCCCTTAGTTAGCCAACTTTAAAAAAGTTTCTGTAGAGTAGCAGGCAAAAGAGAGGACCTTATGCTTTTAGAAATACGGTTGTGAAGTCTTGGACATCATGGGAAGGCTAAAATAGAAAATCCTGGACACAGTATATTATGCTGGCATTAAATTATGACACCATTTTCTCAGATTGGAGTTGATATGGATATTTCTACATTTTTACATTAGGCATTATGAGTCCAATGCCCTTCTCTAGGCTGCTTTCACTACTGAATTGCTGTCTGTGGACAAAACCTGGGTTCACACTGAGGGTTAGGATGATGAAGTCCTTTGTTTTCCAAATGGCTTTTTGTGGACAGTACAACTGTTCTGCAGATTTGCCTTTTATATTGTAATTGAGGCTTCCTACTGACACTGTCGCTATACACTTCTCTCAATCACTATGGGTCAAGATACTCTTCTCAAGTTTACTAAATAAAAAAATGTATGCAGCCGAGAAACAATTAAGACAATGTAGACAAATCTTCCCATACCTTTAGTATTATGATAAAGCAATATACTTAAACTTAATTACAAAATATTTGGGAGAACATGGAATACAGCCTGTTATTCAGCTGAGTAGCTGAATAGGACTATTACCCTTCAAATCAGCTGAAAGTGCTGGAATACTCAGTGCCATCATCACAAATGTCCTACAAAAGGGCACACGTACATGGGTGCTCTTTACTGTACATTGTATGTCCTGCAGCTTTCTTACTCACACGCTCTGAAGTCAGTCAACCCTTCTTTAAAGTATCTGGCCCTGGGCAAGTACAAAGTTGTGTGGCAGGTGAGGGGTTAATGACATGCATGCAGCTGCTAATACTTAAGTTCTGAGGCAATATGCTCTTCAGGGGTAATTTATCCAGGCAGGCTGTGACATGAGATGTGACATCTACCATCAAACACAGCTAGGGCCATTGCACATTTTCTTAGGGCTATCAAGAGCTCCTGTTGGCCTTCTTCCTTTTTGCCTGCTGTATAGATATTCATTAGCCAGTTGGAGTCTCTCTGTTTCTATGTCTTCTTCTACTGGGCATCCGTACACATAGTAGTGAATGTGAGTTTCCCTGTCCAACTAGAGAAGGCTGTTGTTGCTTGGTAGCTTACCAAAGAATACTGAGTCGTATTTCCACAAAATAATGTGGGCTGAAGAGAAATAATTGTGAAAGAAGATGTCAGTGGCCAAATATCGAGAGGCCAGACAGCACTAATTGTAAGAGGAGCTCAGGAAACATTTGAAGGTTTCAATATATACCTGAAAAATACCTTAGAAAGTTTTTGAAGTAAATTAGAAGGTACAAAGAGATATTGACTGTAAGTGGTGAAACCGAGGCTCAAAGACAGGGTGATAAGAACACTTAAGTCTGATATAGATTTCTTTGTCCAGATTTCCAGATCCATTAGTCAGTCATAAGGCAAGCCTACCATACTGGTAGTAGCATAAAGGTGGCCTGTAGAATGACTCTTGTGATGCTGAGCATAGGTGCCTTCATCCTTATAACTGGTGTGTGTGGGCTGGGTTGGCTCTATGGAGCAGTGCACGACCGAGTACACTTGTTTGTTTGCAAGGGTCACCTCTGCAGGGCCGGCGAAGGGACTGCGGACCAAAAGCAACCCAAGGCAAGGCCTGTGCTGTGGGTTGAGATGGGCAGCTACGCTTGAGTTAGCCTTAGGTGTGGCTGCTTCAGATGAAAGCGCCGGGAAGGCGGGGGCCTTAATTGCAGGTGCCAGAACCCTGGCAGTCTTATTTTGCATATGTTGAAGCCTGGACAGTATATACAATGGCAGCTGTTTCACTAAGAGGAAGGCAGGAAGGTTCTGCAGTCACACCCCTGACCGCAATGCAGATGTATCTTTCCTTGTGCTACTATCTGGCCTATCAGTTCGGCTCTCTGTTACTGTGAGTATAAATCCACAAGCACTCTGACATTCAGTTTGTCACACAGATGAAGAATTAAAAAAAAATAAAAATGAATTAGAATAAAGGGAAACAAGGTAATTACACTCATCTTCAAAATATTCAATTCAGCTCCATCCAGATCTCTAATTTAAGGTCAGCCCAATAATTCAGTGAACAAAATAGAAGTGGATGCCATTAAAAACTGAATATTTACCAGGCTTCAGCACTCACTGAACATAGCTGTTCTTTACCTTGGTAAACTTTTTTTATTTGCAAAACTTAAAACTGAAAAATTCTCCATATACCATAAAAAATATAACTACAATCTGGATTTGAATGGTACCAGTGTTAGTTTTCTTTGATTTTCACACACAAGCTTACCTTCTGCTTAATTCCTAACGAGAATATTCCCACCTATGCAAAGAATTTCTGTTTACTTTTCTCAGGACCCGGATTGTTAGGGATAGATTATGGAACTATAGCTGGTTTAGCCTTCTTGCGAGCCTGAAATTTGTTACACTGTATGAAGGTTATTCATTGAGGCAGGTGAATGAATGGGTGGTCTCTGCTCGATTTTTAATCTGCACATTACTTTAGCTGCCATCTTTGATGATGCTCTCACCAGAAAGGCCAAGTGCTAAGCAGATATTGCAGCAGAGCAGCCTTTTTCTGCATTAAAATTTCCTACTGTTACTAAATAGGTCCAAGCACAGCTCCCAGAAGTAAAAGTGATGAATAAGCAAAGCAATGTCATCCAATGCGGAAAACAGAAAGACTAGAAGACATAATCATAAAAATCTTGGCAGTGATGAATGTCTTGTCTACACTAGAGCTCCCATCAGCAGTAACAGCAATTGGAAATTTTTAGGAAAATCTCAGTGATATGGAGGCATTAAAGTTGGTTCCTGTAGCTCAGGACTGAGGTGTGCTTCTGGAGGGCAATTTCAGACATGCTTGCCTTGTTCCTGGAGTACCTGCCCTCTGAATAAATCAGATTTTGATTTTCTTTGTTATGAGTCCATTTGTGAGCACCGCATTCATTTATAAACAGAATAAAGCTTTTTTTTTTAACTGATGCAGGCCCCCCTCTTTCTACTGATGTGTCAATGAACTTGCAGTGCTCTCTGGCTGTAATGTTCAAGGTGTCAACAGGCTATACTGTGGCATGGGCAGGACTCTGGCTTTTGCTGCGAGATCTAAATGCAGGAGAGGGAGGCTCAAGGGAAGAAAGCACATGCTCAGATGTTAGCAGCTTCAATAATTGGCAAATGGTAAAAAGAAAGCAATATAAAACAATAGATCATACGTGAGGTCTTTTATTTCAGACCTCTTTCAGGACTTGTTGCAACGCGAAAGTTCAATCCTTGAAAGCCTTAGCCAAGGAGTCTTTCACCTGAAAGATGGTGTGTAAGACAAAGAGGACATAGGAGCCTGGCTAATCATAGATGTTGCTGAGCAGATGATGCCAGCAGGTTTGGGGACTTCTGTCTGTATCAGGGAAGCTGCCCCTGCAGCTGTGGGTGCTGATCTCACTCCTTCCTGTGTTGGGCAGGGTTGTGCTTGGGGCTGATCTTCCAAGCACTGTGCTGCTGAGGTTTGTGGGGAAAAGTGTGAGGCAGCCTGTTTCAGGTAAACGGTATCACCTGTTGTAAATATAGACTTTTGGATTTTAGAGGGAGGCATTAACCTGTTTTGTGGCTCAGCTAACAGCAAACAGTCCCCTGAATCCCCGGAAACAAGGGAGGTAAAAAATTCTTTCCTGTGAGGGTAAATTCATGGCATTCTGAGTCTGAGTGAAGGGTGTGTATCTATTTACCCTGAAAACAAGAAACACACCTCTTCCCTTGCATTTCAGGGCTAAGCACAGGTGAGGAGTGTTTTTTGTGGGATGGGAGGCTGGAGGGAATTCTCTTCCTTGTGGGGGGGTGAGGCATATATGTGTGTAACAGAAACAGGGCATTTCTGCTAGCCCCTGAACCGTATGAGTCTATAGAAAGACCCTAGGACTTCTAAAAGTCACCAGATCTGCAACACTAGGTGCTGGAATAGTATAAATGGTTTGAAGCTGAGAACATGGCTGCAAGACTATTGAAGTATGTAAGTTATTCCAAATTATCTGGGATTGATACTTCCTGATGCTTTTGTTTTATTAGCATCAGACAAAGATAAAGTATCAGTGTAAACAGGCAAGTGGGTGTTCCTTAGGCGATGCTGGTTGCTGAGACTTTTGCAACTCTCTCTGTCTCTCTCTCTTTCAAAATGCTGAGGCTTTGCTCAGTAGTTGTTATTAATGTGGGTGAAGTTGGCCATATGGCAAGCAGAAAACAGTGCTGGAAGAACTTTCACACATAGCTATTGCAGTGCTTTCTTTGCTAAATGAGGATTTTCTTCCTGAAGTCCAGATTTCACATTCGGATCCCTGGGGGAATGAGTTAAACCACAAACAAAACTGAATTGTTTACATCAGCCTGTTTTAATGCCTAGGAGAAATCCACCTTCTCATTCTTTTTCATGCTATGGGGCTGTTTTTCTGAAACCTCTCTGTTCCAATTGATATGAAAGCTGGGGGAGGAAAATACTCTGTCAGATTTTCTGTTAAATCTACAGCAGGTTCATCAGCAACTTCTTCACCTGTATCTTCTCTCAGCATTATCCCTGAGGAGTTTCTCTGAATCCTCCTTCAGTTTTGCTTGCAAAAGTGCATTATGCTACTGTAAGTTTTAGATTAATTTTTCCACTTCTCAGGTCTACAATGTGTTCCTCTAAATCGCCTATTTAAGCCAAAGCATCTGTTTGAGTGTGAGTATGTATACATGTTTTTCTTTGTATGACTGAGTTTGTCATATTTATTTCAATCTCTCTGTGGTTATCTATCCATCCATATGTCAAGCTGCAAACCAATATTGATTTCAGAGGCCATATGCTATCCTGATGTCTACAAGCATTTCTCCTGGTAGTATCAATGGGAGCCCTCCCTGTGTAGACTGAGGGCTTTCCAAACTTGGGCAGTGCTGTTGATACTTCTTGTGTTGGCTAATCAACTTTTCTTCATGACAGACAGAAATTTAGGAACAACTCGAAGTAAAACTTGCTTAGTCGAATAACTATTTATTTGTTGAGAATCACAGTTTTCCTTTTAGAAAGATTTAACTGCAAGCTTTATGAACAAAATGTTGTACTATGAATATGTAATAGTAATTAATGTAAATAACATCAATATATGTCTTTTGGGTTGTCCGTATATGGTGTCTGATTTAAATGTGCTGAAGTCAACAGGAAGATTAATGTGTCTTTTAAGATGTCGGGCTTATAGTTATCTAAAACCTCCAGTCAGAGGAGCAGCGTATTGTGGAAGCCGTGTTTCTTCACCATGCTGCCCTGGGACAATTTGGGCACCCTGTGCTGCCTCACTCTAAAATGAGTCTGGCTTTACTTCCATGGGCCCACTAGATGTAGGTGTGTCTGCAGGCTTTGGGGCTGTCCTCAGACCCTGCTAGAACGGATGGAGCATATGAGGTGGTGCAGTGCACAGCACAGTCACTTCTATGAAGTTCAGGGACTATTCAGTGGGACTGACTCTCCAACAGTTTTTGTTTTGTTTTTGTTTTGTAAGAGGCTTAGCCATATGGGCTTCCTTTATTATTAGTCTGTGAAGTGCAAATGTGCAATTAGGAACTAACTGTCTTGAAGGTCACAAATTAATTGGACTCTCTTATGTACCACCCTCTCCAGTTAAAGACTATATTACTGTGCCATCTTCTTCTGTGAGTGTCTTTGTGTTAAAAGCTGAATGGTACCCTTCCGGTACTGTCAGAAAGGTCCTTCAGTGACCCTTTTTCCTCTTTTAGTTTTTTTTTTCTTCCCCATGAAATGTGGCAGTCTTCAGCACTACACTTCTGCAGCATGAACAGTTGTCTAACCTTAATGTGTTTTTATCCAATAAATGTTAAGGAATTAAGAAAGTATGTATTTCTCCTGACACTGACCTTTAAGGTACTGTCCTTTAGAGGCTGTATTTTCTCAGAAGAGGTTCTTGAACCCAGGCAAAAATACACCAACTGAGCAGCAAGTGCTGGATGGAGGATGGCAGGCCACATCATAGAATGTCTCAAGTTGGAAGGGACCTGTAAGGATCATATGTTTAATAACCAAATAAGTATCCAAGCACAGACACAAGACACCAGTCAACAACTTGTGGGAAAGGATAATGCTCCCCTTAGCCCAAAGCAGGACAATGCTGGGAGAAATATACAGATTCTAGCCTATCTTTCCATCAAGGCAGAAAATCTAGTGCTGAATGGTCATACCTAACCTGACCCATGTTCATACTCAGCCCTTGGTCATAGCTACTGTGGTGGACATTGCAGTTGTAAAAAATACAGTGGCTAGAAACACTGGAATTAATAAATCTTTATTCATGAGAGTTTGTTCAGTCTTGATATGTTGGACTGTCTAGGGAAAATACCTCCTAGACAGTTGCAGAAAATTAAACTGATACTTCTTCATAGCACACAAGTGGGAATCTATATGGTGTCAGTCAGCTTCAGGTGGATGCACAGGCCTGTATACGAAAGACTTCACAACCTTAAAACATAGTCCCTAGAGAGAGCTAATACTTCAATAATGCCATATGTACAAGCTGTCCTGCGCAACTTTTTTCAGCCATAAAACTACTGGCATTTCTAGAATATCCATTCTAAGTTTACAATATATCATGTCCTTCAGAAAGTGGTGGCCTCTCACCAAGAGGGCAGGCATGTTTTTACAAGTGTCATTACAGAGACATTTTTCTCTGTATAAATTAAGCCTGTCAAGAAAACAAAGCCTTCTTCTGCACAGTGTATGAAAAACCATTGTTGTTTTTTTTTTTTTTTTAAATTTGTATTATGTTGCTGCTAGCAAAGACAGCTTTGCTTTTATTGCACAGCAAGTGAAAAGAAATTTTATCTGCAAAATAAAACTTCCAAAGAGAAGAAATCCTAAGATTTCTTCCTTCTGGGAAGAATGCTTCCTTCTGTGTTTCTTCATCTGGTCAGTCATAAGCTGCTAACTCTTGTAGTCTTTTATTTATTGCATTGACAGTCTTCACATTGCTGTGGTAGCCAAGTACTCTGTACAATAACACAATAATGTTATATGAGAGCTAGTGAGAAACAAATGCAGTCTGCTTAGTTTATTTTAAAGCATCTCTCAGGTTTACCAGCCATATCTGTGGAGACAAACTGAAACCAGGACAAAAGGAAATCTCTGTAAAAGGTAGCACAAGTTCTGGTTGCCTCCAAGTGAAACATGATGAAAATACTGTCCTGGGTTTGCTTATCTTTGCTTACGTTTTCATTTCTTTATCTAGTTAAAGAAAGAGAGTACTGGCAGTGGAGGAGGATGGGATGGGTCTGGGAGGTGGGGGGCAGGAAGCAGACCTACTGAATAACATGCTCAAGAGCTCTCCTGCACAATGAGATTAGCACGATGTGATCATTTTGGTGCCAAGGTGCTAACACAATAATACAAGCGAGTTTGCCAACTTTTCAAATTGAATGTATTTGATTATTTGCTTTTAATTAGTGTGAGTTTTGGAGTGTGTACAGGATTGTTAGAGATACATGAAAAGCCTCCTATGGCAGGAGAGTCTATTCTCAGTAAAGACGGTACGGCATTGTTCTTTTTTAGCTGTGGAGAATGAGATTTAACAGCTATGTTAAATGTTTTAGCCCGTTTCTATTGTGCCTCCATTTCAACCTATTGGCAAGCCCAAGTGATGCGAGAAAATAAACCTCTCATTTGATCTGAATGTTGAGCACTTTGCTATAAGAAGAATTTCCGGACCAGCTTCAGGATACAGAAAATGTCGTTGGTTTATTTACAGGAGCCTCCTACTCCCTCTTTCTCCCTTAATAAGATCTTGAGTAAACTCATGCTGTCTTCTCTTTCCGTGCAATACTCTCCTTTGTGTTCACTTATTTTGAATGCCTTCGTCAAGATTGTAGATTTTTAAAAATCCTTTTAAATGGCAGAAGCAGATTGCAGCTCTGGAGGAAATACAACAAGACAGAAATTATTTATTTTGACCTCTTCCCTTTTTATTCTGAAGAAGGCAGACAGGAGGTGCCTTGGGGATTGTTTGGATGATTTACTACTGGCTCACTTCATGACTCGCCAGTCCCTGGGAGTAACTCACCTCCCTGGACCAGGGGATGTGTCAGCAAAAGGAAAAGTAACTCTCATTGTTTGGCACAGATTATAAATCATTGTCCATTTCTCAGTTTTGGGCGTTACCTGCCCTCACAGAGTTCAGGCTCTTGGTTTTCCACCATATGAAGAACAGGAATAAGAAAGACTTCATACACTCTGTGTGCAGTAACACAACCTTCTACCTATGCTGTTCTCCAGTCATTTATACACAGTTATGTATGCACACATATATATATATATTTTAAATACTCTCCCCTTAAACAATAGAGAAAAACAAATGGTCGACAATAACAATGGCAGCAGCTCTCCAACAAAAGCATGCAATTATTACAATTATACTATCCTTGATTAGGCTCCCATGCATTGCATTTCAATGTAATTGATGTTGTAGGTTGACACATTGGACACCAAATATTCTCGCCTGTCCCTTCACTCTTTTGTTTCAGAGCCTGATTTGCATTTTCTATGCTTTTAGTAATGAAGACTTAGCACTTTTCCTCCATTAGAAAAAAAAAAGAGAGACACAATAATCTGCAACTCGGCACTTGTTTAAGGATTCTGACCCTCAAAAATACCACTTTGCTTCACACATTAGCTGCTTACAAAGAAGGAAGCTAATGTATCATCTAATTGGGCAAACCACTGCATCTGATTTCTCTCAATCAGACTATTAGCTTCGTAATTACCCATCTGCCTCATGTGGAAAAACGGCAAGGCGAACACCCAGCTAATAACATTCTCAAGAGCTCTCTACCACAATGAGATGAGCATGATGTTGTGGGATATAGTCCCTAACCATTTAAGTGCCAAGGTGGTCTCACAATACAGTGGGAGTCTGCCAACCTTCCCAGTCTGAATGTGCTTAATTATTTGTCTTTAATTAGTCTGCATTTTGGGGTCTGTTCAGGATTGGTGATGAAAAACGAGCGTCAGGAAAGAAAGCCCCTTGAGCCCCGTGGCAGTTTGCTTTACATCCTCTTGTCTGCTAAAATAGTGGTATGGAGAGTGGGATTTATCTCCTGAGCAGCTCAAAGTTTCCCCTCACTTGTTTTCATGGGCTAGAAAAAGTTTTCTGGGTACCTAAGCTGGGGAGCAGCCTTTTCAGAAATCAAATGGAGGATGTTCAAACAAACCTCAGGCTTGAATCTTCTATTTCCTGCAGTTTTACCCTCTTGACCTTCATGGATCTATTGCCAAACTATCCTAATTTAAGTGAGGACATGTTCAAATCTGAGATTTCCTCTTCAGCAGAGAGAGGTGCCATTCTCTACTTCCAGCCCTGGTTCTGCCCCTCCTGGATAGTTCACAGTATTTCTGCCCCTCCTGGATAGTTCACAGTATATCTGAGCATGCCTCCCACTCGGTCAGCTCGCAGACTGCAAAAGGCTGGAATGCCCTTGCTACCTGACTCCAAGGTTGAAACCATATGGTCAAGTGGCAGGTGATTCTCTGAGAAGGGCCCTTGGCTCTGTTTTCACTCCCACATGTGGTTTAGTAAAGCCCACAGCTGGTTGCAGGTAGAGCACAGAGCAAGATGCAGCTGCCTAATCTGTTTTCTTTTCATTGATTTGGAAGCTTAGTGGAGATTTATTAAAGATAAATCCAGTATTGATCCATATTGACTAATTGCAAATAATCGAGTTTTCTTCATGTGTCCTATCAAAGAGCATACACTATTTTATTGTAACTTATTTTTTTGTCCTGGTACCTAGAATGCCGGTTACGGGCTTCACTATCCAAGTGCTAATGATTCTGGCAAGGGAATTAAGAACTCTTAAAGAAAATCTTAGAGGATAAGGAAAGACACCCACCCATGAAATATTGCTTAAAAATTCTTGTAACAAAATTGTCACATGTACCAAATTATTTTGCATATTGATATATTTCCATTCAGAATTGTTCATGCTTTGGCCTCCTCAGAAGCCAGTATCTGAAAAGCTGCCATAACTGTTGTTATCAATAACAGTATATAAGACACAAATGCAACTGTTCATTAGTAACTCAGTACTCCAACAACCCTCTCTGTCTTTCTATCTGCAGGACCAGCAAGATGTGTACACAGCAAATGGAAACAACCAGATGGTCTTGCAGTTATGACCCTCACTCTCTTCTCTCCCATTGTTTACTGTTATCGCTCATTGTACTATATCCAAACCCCTTTACAGGTCTGCCAGCATGGATTGCTGGATAGGGGCCCTAAACTGCAAATTCTTCTCATGACTATTTCTGATACCGCATAAACGTTAAATGTTTAGGCCATCATGGATGATCTGTGAACCTGATCCGATAAGGCTTACTCAAGGTAATAGTTCTTTGTCACGTGAATCGCAGTATTTACCTTCACGGGTGGCTCACATGAGTAACGTTCACATAGGAAATGATTGCATGCAGGGTTAGTTCAAGGTTTCTCAGCAGCATAGGCAGCACTGAATTTGAATGTCCATAGTGTAAGCAGCCAGGAGAGGCCACCCCTGTCCCCAGAGGGAGAGAGGCAGGAGAAATGGCCGTGCAGGGTTGGTTCCAGCGACAGGGCCTTTCACAGCGGGAGTGGAAGGAGCGGTGGCTCTTCCTGGGAGGGGAACCGTCTTCCTCCCTTCAGCAGCAGCAAATGCCCTGGGCACTGAGGTATTTCTCTTGGACACAGAAACAGCTAGTCTGCCTTTCTGGAGAACTGACGTAGCCAAGTCTATGCTACCCTTGTTTGCCTGTTTCGCTGACCCTGGCAGTCTGTTGACACAGACAACTGCCTGCATTGCCTTTGCACAGAAACAGCTCTGGTAATTCCGTGAGGTCCTGTGTATTTTGCTGCTTGCTAATTGTGTCATATTAAATAATATTTTGCAGCTGTAAGGCACCTAGCATTTTACACTCCCCAAATCTTCACCAAATACCATCAAGGGATTCCCATCTGCGTCTCTGTGAAATAGTGTCCCTGTTTTATCGACTGCAAAATGGAGGCAAGGCCTTGGGCAGTGCTGTGTAGCTCTGTCAACTGCTTCAGTGTTCACCTGTTTATCAAAATGAGTACAGTGCCTTAAACAACTTTGGCTCTCTTACTTATGCATGTCATCCTCACTCAGGTGGCACTGCGCTCTTCAGGGTATGGTTGCATAAATAAGGACTGTGAGACTGTTATTTCAAATGCCTGTGCTCTTGGTGTTTTATCTTCACCTTCTCTCTAGTGACCTCTTTGGGGGAAAAGGCTGTGCAATCTTCGGTGAGACACATCTCTTCAGCAGAGGTGTTGACTCACTTATGGCTTCAGATTAAACTGGTATGGCTGAAGTGCTGTTGCTCCCGACTACCCGTCCTCCCCTATGCTTCCTTCTCTTGCGGTTGCTGGCTCCAGAGCAGGGATGGCCCAGCAGCACTTGAACTGTTACCATTTATAGCCCAGCATATTACAGTAAACTGACATTGGCTCTAGTTTTCTTTCATACATTGGCCTGTAAATTGCAGCAGTTCAAGAGCTGATCCTTCTCTGCTGGGAGGTTGTTATTCTGTCATAGACTTGGTAATTTCAGGGTGAGGGACAGGCGGGTGTCATAGGGCAGGAATCACTGCACCGTCCCAGCTGAAGGCAAGTGCAGTTCAAACTTGCTCTGTTTTTTGCTCCATGGCTGTGTTATGCCCCTACCAGTGACAGTGGGGATTTACGCTGGCCATGCACGGGCCTGTTGTTTGAAAAGATCGAAGACTGAGTTGAGAATGACATTACAGGTGACAAAACCATGTTGTTGGACCAACAAAAAGTTTCTTCCCAGTCACTCTTCAGATGTTCTTGCTGAATATGACCACCCTTTTCAGACATACATACACATTAACTGGCACTAATTGAGTGTGAAAGCTGATGATGGGGACTGTCTTGGGTGTCTTGAACTGCATGAATGGCCTCTGTTATGGCTGAGCATATACCCTGTGTGCTGACAGGGAAGTGAACTTTGTACATGCACATGGAACTGACATTTCAGGAGTGGACATGCCATGTCTTTTGACTTCTGTCAGACCGGAGGGTCCTGAACAGGATAACATGAGGTGGTCAAAACATATAGTGGCCTAGTGGTTATTGAAGACTTCAAAAGTTGTACTGAATCAGGTTAGGGAAAATAGCTCTTGGTTTACACTGAGAACCTGACAGGAATGTTCCTCTCCCTCTTTTGTTCCCTCTGGCTTAGAGAATGTATCATGGAAGAGTCGTCTTTCTAGACCAGCCTCTGTGCTCACCTGGGAGTTGTATGTTTGTCAGGCTAAATAAAAAGAAAAACAATTAGTTTTAAATGACTGTTGAGTTTGGGTTCTGACTGAGCTCTAGTTGATGAGTTGCACCAGGTTAAAATGTCACAAATCTCATTCTTCAGCCCCATGCCTGTCTCCTGACTCACCTGAAACGCATGTCCATGCTTCATCAGCCACACTGAGTGTATTAGTGTCTATTTCCATTAGAGGTACCACACCAAATTTCAGCAGCTAAAGGGTGATGCTCGTCTTATTCTGAGCAACTCACGTAAGATCAGTAACTTTGGTAGGGGGAATCAGTTGGGGAGAATGACATTTTTTTTTTTCAGTTCTGTAAGGGGGGGATGGTTGATGAGGTAGAAAGGAAAATATTCGAGGGATTTAGTCTTTAAAAGGATTACTTAAAGATTCTCAGCACACATTTTTTCTTCCTTCTTGAGAAGGAAGATGCTTAAGGTTTTTAGAAAAAGTCTATAAGAAGTTAAGATCTCAGTTTCATGCCTAAACTTTTTTCTCAGATATGTCTGATATTGATGGGACTTTCTTGCTGAAGCAGGATTCAATTGTTCCATTCTGTCTGCATATTCATTGTACTCCTATGCAAGAGTTTACTGTTCCCTAAAAAAAAGTGATTTCTTTCTTTTGCCTGCTTTCCTGCTTCCTCCAGGAAATTAATTTTGCTCTCCTTTTACAGATGAATGAGGGATAGGCTGGCCTTTATAGTTGTTTCTTAGCAAGCCAAGGCAGTGCTTCATCCTCCTTTCTTCTGGCTCCGAGTTTCCTATGAGTTCTGTTCCCTGTTGGCCATCAGTATTTCAGCTATGTATGACCTGTTCCCTAATGGCTCTGCAAAGTTACACCAGTGGTGGTATGGTTCTGTTATCTGTCTGACCACAGTGTCTTGGTGTTGTCCTGGGGTCCCCGCCTTAACACTTAGTGTCTCATAATAGCACTTGTACTTTCTTTGAATGGTGCGTGTTTCATGTAGTTATGAGATTTTTCAGATGCTGAGGTAAGAGGGACCCTAAATATGCCTGGGGCAAGTGAAAATGGGCTCCCTTCAGAGGTAATAAATGTAAAGGACATAATCTGAAAGGGATGGGGGTATGGTGTGTATATTCCTGGAGTCCCTTGTCTCTGCTGCCTTCTGAGAGGTTCTGCAGGATTTGAGCACATTTTGTAAATATGGACCATTGCCACAGTCCAGCTTAGATGGTCAAGCACCCTTATTCCCAAATTTTCAGGGAACAACATATCAGCAGATCCAGTGATGTTCTTCGTTAATTTGACTCACACAGCACACAAGTGCAAAAAGGAACTTGGTCAAATGAAAGTCGTCTTTTTCATTATTCCTTTTTCCTCTTGCAAGAAAGCTGGCAGGGCAATTGCCCAGCACATGTGAATCAACGTATTCATAGTTCTGGGAAGTCATTTCTTTCTTCTATTATTTTTATCATTAGAAACTGTTGGTTAATTAGGCTGAAATACAGAGTGGACAAAGGAACCAGAAGGGTGTGTTGTGACTTTAGGCAGAGCAATCTGGGTGCTGTTCCCAGGGAGAGATTAGCAGCTCTCTTGCTGAGAGATTCTGGTGCGTGGCCAGCTCTGAACAGCCAGTACCGCACGCAGCCACTTCTGGAGTGGAGAGAACGTGAATTTAGGAAAGGAGGCCAGGACAAGTCTCTGTTCTTATAAGTCACATGAACTGTAATGCCAGATACAATTTATCTGTTGTGTCTTATCTAATTCAAGAAACTGTTACAGGATTTAAAAAAAAACCAAAAAAAACCACAAAACAAAAAAAAAAAAACAAAAGAAAAAACTTTGCTTAGATTTGAACCTTACTAAAGTGTTAAAGATATCAGACCCCTGCTCTGCATCATTTGACAGCACTTTTTCCTTCCATAATTTAGTTTTTCTAAACTGCTAACATCAAACTAGTTCTGTTTGAATACACAGGATCCAGTGTATTCCACCGAACTTGTGTTTGGTGCCAGGCTACAAGGTCACTTCATAAAAATAGGGCACCGTCACTATCATAACCTAGTCCTATTTGCAATTCACCACTTTGACCTTGGCTCCAAAGCTGTTTGTTCTCGTCATGACATAAGCTGAATATTTATAATAATGAGCCTTTATTGACTAGTGGTGTCCAAACTCGTGGTATTACTTGCAGCAACACTTGGGGTAATGAAGAGTTCAATAGTATCAGTCACAGACTTGGTTTTGATAGCAGTGTACTGACTTCTGCTGTGTGGAGAGACTAATGTAGCTGGACTGAAAAGGACTTCATAAACAGCAGTTTTGCTTAGGGCATCAGCTGTCAATCATTTACTGTGAGAGCTTGCAAATGAGGTTAGTGTGCTGGGTACATGTTATCTGTTGTTTAATCAAGTCCTTGATGCAATCTTCATGGTCCTTCTAGATTCCTGGAGGAGACTCTGGACAGGGATCTAAAAAAATTGTCAAGAAGTGCACCTGGAATGCCAAAGAGTGATAGAAAACTCTAGTCAGATGACGTCCTTAGAGAGGTTAGCAAGCCTGACTTAGTGACAGATGAACTGGAGGGTGATGTCTGATTTCAAAGAGAATGACTTTAACATTTTTTTGTCTGACAAAATGAAGTTGAATGAACAGGAATTTATGAAGGATAATTTGTATAAAATTATTTTAATCCATAATGAAGTTTCCCATTACATTAATTAATATTTCAACAGTTTACACTGCAAATGGGCTCCTATTCAAACTGCACTGCTAAGTCACTAATTAATAAGTGTGATGACTTTTATAGTGTCTAAGTTGAAGAGACCTATGTCTACGCAATTACAGTGGTAACTGCTCCCTTCTCAGCCACTAGACCAATTTGATTGCTTTATGATACAGTCCCATGTTTTGTACCAGCTTATTCAAGCCTGTCCACCTCCTGATAAGGGGACAGCCTTCTGGTAATACTTTCTCTTCTATGAACAGATAAGGCAGCTGCTGTTGTATGGAAGGGCAAGGAAGCACCCAAGAGTTTCACCAATTAGGTCTTGTGAGGAGGGAAAGATCCGAGCAGGAAAGTGGCATTTTCTCTCTGTTTAATAGAAAGGGCTGAAGCCCTCTCTCTTCATCTCCTTCTGCCCTGGTGCAATTTCTTGATGGGATTTTACTTGGTTACACAGCAAAACTGGCCTTTTGATCTTCAGTGAGGCCCCAGGACTTTGAATAGTGAGAATCCCTTTTTAAGTTCAATCTTTAACATAAGGCTGCTATTTTAAATGAGAAAGGGCTACTTGTTTGGAAAGGAAAATGCATTTGGTCCCACCTGGACAACAACTCAGAGCTGCTGCACGCCTGGTGCAAGGGAAGTAACCAGGAGTGGTAACCTGTGCAGTGGCTGTGCCGTTGCTGGCACCCAGGGAATTGGTGGGTCTCTGCCCAGTTCCAGTGGACAGGTGTCATTTCCACATGGTGAAAAAAATGATCCTCTGCAGCAGGCGCTAATTGGCCCCCTTGTCGGCAATCTCAGCAGAGATGCCAGAGTGAATGGGCATGAAATCCCACTCAAACCCTTCGTGGTTTTCTCCTCAGGTCAAGGTTGAGGTGCTTTGGCAGAGAAGTGTGAGGAAGGCTGACACTGCTGCTGTCAGTCTCCAGGTCTGTCAAGCTGCCACTTTTTTAAAGCACTGAAACGCAGGGGTTTGGGCTTTTAAGATGTGTTTTTATTACCGTGTTAAACTTTGTGCTTTCAGAAGTGTTGTCCTTTGAGGGGGGTTGTAAATGACAGTGAACAAGGGAAATTTCTAACCTGCTCCTAAGGCAATACATTCAGCAATTTATTACTTACCTGGAGTCTGCCTTCCCTAACGTTTCAAACGTGCACCATCATAGCCCAGCATCGTCTTCTACACAGCGTAAGGGAGAGCCCACTCCTTTATATGAGGTCTGTGTGATCCAGAGTGGTTCAGGCCTTCAAGTTATACTTTTTTAACAGAAGCCGTACATAACCTGAGAATTCATCATCTAAATAGAAATTTCATTCAAATACATTACTTCAGCATCAAATATATCAAGTGTAGAAGCTTTTTAAGGCAATACAATGATTTTAGGGAACCTAATTCAAGATATTTGAAAGTTTGTGAATGACAGCATTGATCTATACAAGGACATTTATGTAAAAAACCTCACTGGTTCCTCAATGCAGAAATTGGTTTGGGAGAGATGTATGTTTTTAAAACTCCTCTAGAAGACTGGTTGCAGCATCCTCTGGCACCGCATGAAGGCTTTGGTTCAGTTCTGCGTTTACACACAAGCTAACAAGGGAGTCTGTAGGGACAGGACACAGAGCAGCTAGCCAGCAAGACCTATGCCACCAGCTGTTGCAGGGCTTGCTTTCATCCCTGCAAGTTATTTCTTAGAAAAGACAAACAACCCATTAAAAATTATAAGCATCTTGACTATTTTTCTGTTTTCTGAAAGCTTCTGCAGAGACAGTCATAGTCACTACTAATGCTGTTTTAGTGTGAATTTCTGGCCCAGACCCTGAGGGCTCTTTACTTGCTGTTGGATTTTTTTTTTTTTTTTTTTTTTTTGACTAATGCTTCACAAAACCACAGAGGGTATTAGCTCAGCTGAGAGCAGGTAATGTTGCAGAGGGAACTGTTTTCATTGTCATTTTCATCCTCACTGTTCTTTCAAGCTTTTGTGCTGCAACTAGCTCAAATAAGCACTCCACTCTAGAATTTGTGCCAGATAACAGGTTTTCCCAAACTTAGTGCTCTCATTACGAGAGCTGTACACTATCTATATCGAACGTTTTCCTGCAGATTTTGATCATGAGTTCTTATACTCTTCATCTAAAATAGTTTGTGGGGAACAATTGAGATGGGGGGCCTACCTAAGGAGATGCTGCATGTACTCAGATTTTGGTGCTTACAGGTCTGCTGTGGCTCCTTCCACTGTAACATTAGCGATACAAATGAAATAAGCCTCAAAGCTGCAGAAAGCAGCTTCTAAGCTGCACCTGTGCACAGCTGAGTTCAGGACAGCAGTGGAAACAAACCAAGCACTCAGACTTGCCTTTTTTCCCAACTTTCCTTCTGTTTCTTTTTACCTGGCTCTTCTAGAAGCCAAAATCATGTTACGTGATACTGGGAATCTGCTGAAAGCCTGGCAAAGAAATTCTGGATTACAGGTGGGCAAATAGCTGAGTGTGGCCAGAAGAACAAATCCCTGGACTTGGAGAGAGGGAAAAGCTTTAAGGGGGAGCAGCTGCTTACTGTGTCTGCTCCGGGGGGCCACACTTCACAAGGAAGTTCAAAAGGTTAGAGTGCAGGGAAGAGCAACAGAAGGAATCACCTGAATGGAAACCTAGTTTGGAATGAAGGAGTCAAGGATCTTAATACATTTTGTTCATCAAAGAGAAGATTAAACAGTGATAATATCTACTGGGGAAATAAATAGAAGCAGTGACGTGAGCAAAAAGTTACAGAGTCCAGGGCTGGAAGGCAAGGTTTGACTAATTCAGACTAGATATAAGGCAAGTTTTTATCAGGGATGATAATTAACTCTTGGAACAATTTAAGGGCTGAACTGGTTTCTCTGCCACTAGAAAATATTGCAAGTTGTGCTGTAAGATGTGCTCCAGTCTAATCATGGTTTTTGGATTCAAAACAGGAGATAACAGGGATTCAGACACGATGGAAGAGATGAAAATAAGTGATAACCCTGTCTACTATTAAAAATCTATGAAATTAATCAAGTCTGATTTGCACAATAAATATGTTTTCTTTTAGAATTATTGTGAGAAGCAAAAACTTCAGGTTTTGTTACATTTTTACATTTTTTATTTCGTTATTGACATACGCAGAGTTTCTACTAATCTAAAATAACATAACTTTTTTTAAAAGAAACATGAAAGAGCTGTCCTGTTTTAGTGCTAAAGAGTTTTAAAACCCCAAACTGGAGAGAAGAAGATTCTGTTCTGGCAGGTTTAAATAGCAACTGTCTGAATCTTTTTAGAGTGAAGTACAAAACCCACCAAGATAGAATTCTATGTTTGTATGTGTAATGCACTATGAATATTAACATGTTAAAGAAAATACCAATAGATTAAGGTAACATCAAAAGAACTCAAAATACAGTTCTGAAATTAAGCAGTTCCTGACCAACCTAGTGGCTTTCTACGATGGAGTGACTGCATCAGTGGACAGGGGAAAAGCAATGGATGTCATCTATCTGGACTTCTGTAAGGCCTTTGACAGGGTTCCCCACAACATCCCTCTCTCTAAATTGGGGAGATATGGATTTGATGGGTGGACTGTTCAATGGATGAGGAATTGGTTGGATGGTCACATCCAGAGGGTAGTAGTCAACAGGTCAGTGTCCAGGTGGAGATCAGTGACAAGTGGTGTCCCTCAGGGGTCTGTACTGGGACTAGTACTGTTTACTATTTTCATCAGTGACAGACAGTGGGATCGAGTGCACTCTCAGCAAGTTTGCAGATGACACCAAGCTGAGTGGTGCAGTTGACATGCCAGAATGATGCAATGCCATCCAGAGGGACCTGGACAAGCTGGAGAGGTTGGCCTGTGTGAACATCATGAAGCTCAACAAGGCCAAGTGCAAGGTCCTGCATCTGGGTTGGGGCAACCCCCAATATCAATACAGGCTGGGGAAAGAAGGGTTTGAGAGTAGCCCTGAGGAGAAGGACTTGGGGGTACTGGTGGGTGAAAAGCTGGACATGAGCTGACAGTGTTCATTCATGGCCCAGAAGGCCAACCGTATCCTGGACTGCAACAAAAGCAGCATGGCCAGCTGGTCGAGGGAGGTGATTCTGCCCTTCTGCTCTGCTCTGGTGAGACCCCACTTGGAGTCCTGTGTCCAGCTCTGGAGCCCTCAGCACAGGAAAGACATGGACCTGTTGGAGGGGGTCCAGAGGAGTGCCACAAAAATGATCGGAGGGATGGAACACCTCTCCTATGAGGAAAGGCTGAGAGAATTGAGGCTGTTCAGCCTGGAGAAGAGAAGGCTCCAGGGAGATTTTATTGCAGCCTTTCAGTACATAAAGGGGGCCTAGAGGAAAGATGAGGACAATCTTTTTAGTAAGGCCTGTTGTGACAGCGAAAGAAGTAATGGTTTTAAACTAAGGGAGGGTAGATTTAGACTGAGTATAGGGAAGAAATGTTTTACAGTGGGGGTGGTGAAACACTGGAATGAGTTGCCCAGAGAGGTGATGGGGGCTCCATGTCTAGAAGCATTCAAGGCCAGGTTGGGATAGGGGTTTGAGCAACCTGATCTAGTGAAAGATGTCCCTGCTCACTGCAGGGGAGTTGGCCTAGATGACCTCTAAAGGTCCCTTCCAACCCAAAGCATTCTATGATTCTGTGATTCTATGAATTCCTAAATGTATTCAAAATTAAATTTTTATTGTTCTTTTTTTATGATGAAATTTTCACCAAAATCCATATATTTTTTCTATTTGCATCAATATGGCTATGTTTGTAGGAGTAACTATGTAACATTACAATTTCAAACAGCTGTTAGTGTGACTTTTTTTGCACTTGGAAGGGTGAGATATGCATTCCAAGGATTCAAACTTCGTTGTTTCCCGCTTGAAATCACTTCTACTGTAGATAAAATCCCACTTGGATGTCTTACATTCTTGTTCAGGTTTGTCAATTGTTGAATTTAATGAGCAGCAGTTTTGAAAAAGAGGAAAAAAGAAGTGAAAAGATGAAATTCTAGATGAAATCAGACAAAGGCTGGAAACTGTGATTGCAAGGCTATAACCAGGTAAATTTAAATAAAGATCAATTAGGCAGCCCTAGGGGAGGGATTTAAGGGAATTGTTATCATCCTGCTTGGTCAGAAGACAAGCAATAGACCAAGTGCTCCAGGCTCTGATCTATTAAATGAATGCCCCTGTAGTGGCATAACTGCCAAGACACATCCTCAAAGTCGCCTTTCCTCTGAGCTTCATGTTTTAGGTATTTATGTAACTTACAGGGTGTTTCATATGTTTTGTATGTAAAGTCTCTCTCTGTTCTTCCCTTTGGGCTCAGATGTACGATCAATTTACCATGTCTTAGATGGGCTGTGGTCATCACCTTCACTTTGGTTTCAGTTGATGTGTTTTTACCTTATTCACCATAGCAGAGGTACTATCTGCTCAGGTACCATGGAGTAGCAACACTAAGGCTCACTTCTTCCTGTTCTAAGTTAAGCGGTGGAATGGTGCATTGGAAAACTTCCATAATCTGTGCTTCAGTCAGAAGCATGCGAAGATGTTGTCTAGAAGGTCAGTGAATGTTATTTAAAAGTAGGTGTGACTGCCAGTTACTTGAACTGTGAAACAGTGCGAGTACATCTTTGCATTAGCTCTGATAAGACAAATAATTCAGGCTTAAAAAAAAAAAGAAAGCAAAGGTTTTACTGGTGATCAGTAAGCATTTTAGTAAAATTAAATTTCTATTGATTTAAACAGAAAGGAGATAGGAGTGATATGAATTACATAAAGAAGTATAATAGGAATTACACAGCTGCATTAATTTTATGTACTGCTAAATGTACGAAATATAATTTTATTATACAGTGCTGCTGGGTATAGCACCATGAATAAACTCTCTTCTGCTGCAATGCCTACAAGACTATGCCAGTTGATACATATTTCAGGTTTATTTTGTTTGTTTGCCTTTTATTGTCACCTCATTCTCTTGTCTTGCCCCTCGCCTCATGTTTGCTTTGCCCCTGTTGCATCTGGTTATAACCTGGATTGTAAATTTTCTGAGGTAAGAGGCCATCCATTTAGTAAGTGTGTGTGTAGTGGCTGATACAGTGGAGTACCACAATAATTATGTCTGTCGTGTTGGAGTGTGAGGGACTGCTAATGGAGCTCTGCTCAGGGAAGAAGGTTGGTTAATATCCAGCAGAATCCATAGCAGTTGGGAAGGAGCAGCAGATACGTGGTAAATATTGCCCTGAGCATACAGCTTTGGCTGGAAGGGTCAAGGTGGGGAAAGGTAACCAAGCAGGTCTTCGCATAAAGGTCTTGACTTTTGCAATCCCGTTTGGGGAAGGACATGGCTTTGCTTGAAGTGGAGGATGGATTTAGAAACAGACATATCTGAGAGTAAGATGAGCTGGTCTTCTAACCCTATACCAATGAAGTCAGTGGAACGTTTACCTCTAATGTCCATGGGTGACCTTCTGGATCAGGTCCCATGGGAGGAGTGCCACCTCCCTGCTTCCCACTGTATGACTCCTGACAGATGGTCTGAGCTTCTGCACATCTAGATCACATGGGGCCATTCCTTTAGACAGTAAAAGTGTCAGAGAGGTAGCCTTGAATGGTGACACACAACTGAACTGCTGCAAAACTGTGAATTAAGTTGGGAACTTGGAACTTTTCCTCATTTAAGGAACTGTAAGAAAGAACAGGGCAGGGACGGAGCAAAGTCACTGGCCGAAGTGTTGAGAGCGATAATTTCTGAGGCATGGGAAAATCACAAAATAAAAATATCCTTGGGAAGCAGCATCTACAGCACTGGGTGGTGTGACAAAATAAAGGTGGAGGAAGTTTCTAGAGAAAGCATCCTTTAAAAGTACAGTTTTTGACGTGATAAACATCATTCAAAGCAAACAGAACAGCTGCAAAATATGATAAAAATCACTTGAAAGTTCATTGATTTTGCAGTAAAACTGTAAGTACTTCACTTTATAATAATTGTTCCTCTCATGCTCTCAAATCTTGTACTTGAGCTACAAGAGTATTCAGGTCAGGGTTGCATTCAGAAAATAGGCACAAAAAGACAATGAAGCTCAACTAGAGAGATACTTTAATCATGAGCTAATTTACAAACCAAAGCAAAACAAAATCATTTTTGTCTAAGATTATTAGAAGATGCTAATTCTCTGCCTAAAATTATCTTTTTCCGTAACCTAAAAAAAATAAAACCCCAACGCTTATCTTCCTAATTAAATTTTGTGACTTGGCTTACATGGTTGGTTGGATCTTTTTTTTTCCTTGTCTGAGGACAATGTGCATGTGTTATTCAAATATGAGCTCCTCTGTAGTATAAACTCATATAAACATTGTCTTGATGGTACTAAACTAATGATAGTTCTCTTTGTAATCATTTTCTCTTGGCTTGTAGCTATATTTAAAATAAGTGAGCAGCTTTTATGAAAGAGAGACATGTGTGAAAATGGAGCCCTGCTAAGTGTATACAGCCATGTAGAATTTGTACGAGACTTAAAAAAAGCAAAACAAAACCAACAAAAAACCCTCCAAACCTAGTAATTTAAAGCAATGTTTGGTAGCAAGAACTTTTCTATGATCATATGATAAGGACACTCAGTATCAGATGTAGGCAAGGGAAGAACAGAGAGTATTCATGTGAATTAAAAATATGAATTTATCCTTTGTTATCTGTAATGATTTTTATTTTCTGGAAACACTCACCAGAGCATTTTTTTCCTTTTTCTTCTTCTTCTTCTTTTTTTTTTTTTTTTAAAATCACAATGGTGACTTTGTGTATGTGTGCACACAAATACTCACACAGTCACTTGGAAACATTTTATATGAATAAAATGAAGTATTTTGATGTACATTTGTAATTTTGCATTGACATTTTATTCAGATATTATTGCCTATTATTGCAAAGCTATCTTAAAGGCTCTAGAGAGCCTTTACACAGATCTTGTAGCCTATGAGTAATTTGTCTAATAAATGAGTCTGGCTCAAGCGACTATTTATGTACTTAGTTTAGACACGGGCTTAAGAACCTGACTGAATTTGGTTTTGTGGTGTTAGACATCATCCAGTCTGGGACAGTAATGATATCATCTACTTTAGGAGACCCTTATGCGCCCTGAGCAATAGGGTATGGAAGTTAGTAGGCTAGCTGAATGCACTGTGTATGGGAAGAAATATTTTGCACGAACTATTTGCCAAATCTGCAACACTTCACCCCTCCCAATTCATGAACACCTTAGTGTGCTGACGAGTAGAGGAAAATACGGGTGAAATGACTGCCAGAAGTGGTTTAGCTTCTGAGCGCTTTCAAGTTTTTTAAATCATACAGCCCAACAGCCACTTTTTATGATTTAAAATGTTTGATGGTGTTCAGTTCTGTCCTAAGTATGTAGCTACACTAAATGATAATATACATTTCGGGTCTTTCATACTAGTAAAGTTCAAACATGAATAATATAGTCCTTTATTTCAAAAGATTATGCTTGCACCAAGGCATATGCTAGCAAAGGTACAAGCCCATTATTTTTATTTTTTGGATACCTCGTGGCATCTTTGTGAGCCAGATCATCTTGTTTTTCTCTCCTCTTTGTTTACAGACTAAGCAGTCAGTGACTGCTGCAGCACTGGTGCTCTTGGTGCGATATCTCCTTCTTTCCATCACCTAGGGCAAAGATAGACCTAGACCTTGTACCAGCTGCCTGAGCTGTGGCTGCTGGGGAGTCCTCCAGCTTTGTCTTCTCAGATTCGTTCTGACTGCTGTGCTGCCGGCCAGGCCTGCTGGTGCATGGAACTAGCGCCCCACCTTTAAGACTCTCTCTTGCCCGCTCCCCTTTATTCTGCTCATTGATTAGTGCTCTCTGGATGTTCCTGTTTAAGTAAGCACTCCCTAAGTTGCTGATTGTGTCCTCTTCCCATATTTCTGGTCAGCTCTTCTAACTTAAGAGGCTCATCACCCTGGTGTGCTCAGTAAAATACATCTCTCATTGCTGCTGTCAGCAGTCTGCAATCCTATCATTGTCGATTTGTCAGGCTTCCCAGGAGTCAGGGCAGTCATGAACTTCCAGTACTTTTCTAATACTCCTGTGTGAACATCAGACAAAGCAACAGTGCAAGTGAGAGTACCAGGTGGTGGAGTGGTATTATTGACTGTTGGGAAACTCAAACCCTCTGCTCTTGCCATTTTGACCTCACGGTGATGCGTTGCGCACCAACTTTCAGAAGTGAAAGGTTTTGATAGACTGAAAAGAACCTTTGCAGAAATGTGTTCAATATAATACTGTTAAATCTGTGTGAGTCTGTTTTTATGCAGAGAAGCCAGGGGAATGGGATTATTACACAAGGTCATGTGTTTATATGTCCTTTCTTTCAAGGTCTATCTGCAAACATTTCAGGGCAAGTTTAAATGCTGCTGCTGAGCCAATCTTCCTTTCTCTTTTATGAAGCAAGGGGTTTGACTGCTCTCAACTAGCATAAAACCACTCTGTATTGGGAACAGCCAAATACCGCCTGGTCTGCAATGAAATCAGAGCAGCAGATTTTTGAGTAAATGTGCTGTCACTTTTGACTCTGGAAGCTCTCTAATTTTTCCTCCCTCTTATCCATGCTTGAGCTCCTGTCAGCACAAACATTTATACCTTAAGCGGTTTTTTTTGCCTTTTAATTTGGTCTTAGAATGTGTAATACTGAGTTATGCCAGTGGAAGAGCATCTCTCAATGCACTCTTGCTTCTGCTGACAGCCAGTGCATCATACAGATGGCACAGCTAACTGTACCACATTGAAGTTCTTCCACTAGACATACGGCCTATATCTACTTTGTTCCTGAGCTTTCTCTTGGCACTGAAGAAAATAGTTGTACCAAACCCTGGTATTGGGCTCTCATTGCCCTTGTAGACTTCCTGCTGCAAGAGGAAGATGGGGTTTGTAGGCAATGCCAAGGCCTGGGCTGATTTTGTAATTATGTCCTTCAAAGGGCAGATGAAACAGAGGACTTCCTGGAGCCTTTTCCCCTCAGGGATGGAGTTCTTCGGTGCCTCTAAAATACCAGAACCATCCTAGAACTTTCTCCAGCAGTTCCAGTGCAGCTGTGAAAGAACCAGCTCCAGATTTTCACCCTGGGCAGTGAGTAAATCTGGCCTCAAAGCCATTGATAAAACCCAAGTGGCCACGAAGTTCTCACATTAAAATGGCATAGCAGGACACCAAGCTGATTGATGAAGAGACTAAAACATCTACAGCATGTGTCATATCCATGTTAATGTCACACTGTTCTTCCAACAGGTCTTCAGCTATTGTTTCTTTAAGTGTATGTACTAGTCACTGTAGATCTGTCTGTCTAGAATTTGTATTGGTTACCTTTTCACTTCAGGGCTGAGAAGCTGGTTACAGTCGGCTCAGTATTCATGTTGTAAGCTATTTCGTGAGACTGTCAGCAGAATTACACCTCTCCAATTCAAGCAAATGTTGGCTCTCCTTTTTCTTAATTTAAAGTGATAATGCAGCTGCTTATTCTGTCTTCTGGAACATAACTAGTCTTCCAAGGTTTGAGAGAACGTGATGAAGCCAACACATGAAATCAATGGCTTTGTATTGTACTATCTCTGATGAGCAGTTATTAAGATTCAGTGATTAATCATTTTGTAACTTTTTGACTTAACCGTCACCGGACTGTTTTCTGCTGGATTTATTTTTGGATTGCTTGTAATTCACGACTCGGTAGGGTTTGGTTCATTAAAATGCAAAAGTTTTCAAGCCAGTGCTTACATTGTCCATCAATATCTTGGCAGAATTATCCATGATTCTCCTTAATTGAGGGAAGCGGTGAGAATGGGCATCCAATTAGGGCATTCATTGTCTCAAACATCCATTCCTGTTTACGCTTCTTGGAAGCTTTCTAAATGTGCTGTGTTGTACTGGCCTGAGAATCACACTGGTTCTGACCTACTTGGCCTGTTAATCTTGCTCATCCTCTGCTGTCCCTTTGTCAGACTTTTGTGGTCTGGGATTCTGGGACAAAATATGAAGACGTCTTTGTACTTTGCATATTCCTTGAAATGCCAAGTTTCTGGGCACTCTAAAACCAGTGAACTTAATAGATGGGTGAAAACCCAAATCTCTTACAGTTATTTCTCTTGAGAGAAAGTTCTGCTTCATGAGTTATTTCTGGAGCACCCTGACGGCAGGCCTGAAAGCACAATGCAGTGCACTGCAGAGATTACCTTGTTGCTTGTGGTGCAGGGGCCACTTTGCCTTTTTTTCCCCTAAATGTTGAATCACATCTCTGGTAGGATGGCTTTGCACTGATCTGCACAAAGCAGTGCTGCTGTGCACTGCAGGGATCCCTGAGGACCCTTAAGAACAGTCAACTGTTGATCACTCACAGCAGCCAAACAGTCTGGTGGCCAGAACAGCATCTCTGCCTCAGAACAAGTTCACCAGCACACAGGAATGGATGTAAACCTGCCCTCCGCGTAGCTGCCCATCCCAAGGAGAGAGTGTGGTTGGCTGGGCCTGTCCCCTCCCAGGAGTGACCTCTTCTATACTAGCATTAATGTAATGGCACCAGTATGCTTGTTTTAAACAATTACATTTCTGTCATGGCATCCTGGCTCCTGTGAGGACAGGGCTGGGCAGCACCTTCTTCCTCGGCAATGTTTGCCATTGCTAAAATCAGCATTATATCTTTTACCACCTGTGTCTAGTCTGATTATTTATCAAGATTCATAGGCTAGCAAGATTCAAGACTATTTATTCCTTTAATAATAATGACCCCCCCCTGTGCTAATTTTTGGGCACCTAATAAAATCACAGCAGCCTGGCATTGCAGGGGTGAGGAGTGCTGTTAAACTGCACAGGCTCGCAGCCCCTCACTGGAGGCAGCCTGAATGGCAGTGGCAGATCGCTGCCTGGGCAGAGCCCTATGGCAGATCACCACCTTCAAAAAGCAAGTTTGATACCACCTTTGCCTTGCGTCCCGTGACTGGGGGTATTTTGCTAGTGTAAAATGGCCAACACAGACTCAAACCAGATCCTAGACCTGTACAAGTGAAGCCAGATTTGGCCGAATGATGATAGCCTTCTGTTTGAAAACGTGATAGCAGCATTCCTGTGTGTAGCTATGTAAGTATATTTTAAAAGTACATCTTTTTGAAATGTCCTTCTGAAGTATAGTGAGAGCCTTATAGTTAAGGGATCTTGGTTTAGGGGAGGAGGGTTGATTAGAAATAATAATAAATTCTGTAGAATATGTGGCCATGCCATATTCAATCTGGTAAACCTCTTATGTCTCACAACCTGATCATGAATTTTCTGTGTCAGTGGGTGTGTAATCACTCTTAATACAATGATTTACAGTTTGTGTGCAGACAACAGATAGATACAGTCAAATTAGGAAGGGCTATCCAGAAAATGTTATATTTATAATTAAATAACCTTTCAACATTGTACATGCAGTGAGACTAAAATCTGTTATAAGTCAGGAATATTTAGCAGTAATTTTCATCTGAAAATCTATCATTAAGGAATTGTCCAAGATTAGACCCCTACAAGCATTAGATTGTGGACAAAAAAAAAGAGCAACAGCTTTAAGCATTAGTGTGGTTAATCCCACAGCGTAGCACTTGGTTAGAGTCAGGATTTGGAATTACAGCTCAAATGGTGATATTTCAAGGGGAAGGTCAGTTTGAATCAGTGATAATTCTTCGCGTTTTTACAGTGCCTCCCAAATAAGAACCTCAGAGGGGTTTATAGGCATTAGTGAATTAAGGTTCTCAGACCTCTGCCAAGACTGCAGTTTTATCCCTGTTTCATAGAGTGGAAAAACCGAGTCACGATGAATTTAAGTGGCCCTGCTGCAAGAGCAAAGCGTGGTGTTGTACGGGGTGCTCCCAGATCAGTACAGCTCTTTAGGGCAGCACAGGCGTGACTGTGGGGAGTGGGACGGGCCGCTGGGAGCTGTAGGGATACAGTCAAGGGGAACCTCAGGAGGAGGAGTTTGGCGCTGGCGTTTCATGGCTAAGAGTTTGCAGTTTCTTTCATCTTGTTACCTTGTGATGTGTTTTACTGCAGCTCCTCAATGTGGGCTTCTCACAGCGGTTTCCATCCAGGGTGGCCGAGCTGTCCTACTCTGGTCTCTGTCCTGGGACAGCCCACTTCTACTCGGCAATACTTTCTAAAAGAGATTTTGAACTGTTGGAATTCAGTAGGAGCCAGGTTTTCCCATCTGTATTGCGGGGGAAAAAATGGAATTCTGTGCTGGACAGGAGTGCTGTTCTTATGCAGCAAGAGGCAGGGATAGGAATCAAGGATACCGACAAGCATCCTGCCTTGGAATTCCCTATTTCATTTTGGGTATTGCTTCCAGTACGTGGCTTACAACACAACTTATTGTTCAGAGTGAGACTCAACTGAAATCAATTGCTAATTAAATTTATGTCTAAATTAATAAATCACAACTATTCAGATCATGTTCATATGAATAATTTCTATTATGGTGAACATAATTATTAGATTCAGCATTTAATGAACCATATTGTTCGATGAAATTCTTGTGACAATTGGGACTAATAGAATATGTTAACCTTTATTCGCCTCAGCTTGACACCACATTAGACCATGAATTAATATATAAGTGCCTAGAAGAGTTTCATAATTAAGTAGCCATTGTGACTCCTTTGGCCTGTCGGATGAGTTACTTATGCTGTGTCCTTTCTTTAGAAAGCAGCTTTCTAAGCAAACCAATAAAGGTCTGTGAAATGCGAACAGGGTGTTCTGTTCTTTGTTGTCGCTCTGCCTGTGCAAGTAGCGTCCTGGACAGTGTGTGTGCATGCTAGTGAGATTCAATTACCTGCGTTGCCTCCCATAAACACTTCAGCTCAGCCTCCTTCCTCCCCTCCCCCAGCCACAACCTTGAAAGAAAGAAGAGCTGGCAGCTTCCAGTCTCTGTGGTTTTAAATACATGCAAGTCCTAAAAATTACTGTGTGCTAAAAAGATAGTGTCCAGAAATCTGTGTATGTAGATGTGCTATCACAAGTAAATTCCTATGTTAACTACCTTTGCCTGTTTTGCCACTTATATTGCAGACGCAAAAGTCTGGTAACAGTTTCTCTTTGGCAGGCTAGAAGGCAAAAAAAAAAAAGGAACAGATAAGAGGGGACCCAGGGGATTCAAGACCTCTAAATGCTTTGCAAATAGGTTTACAGGGAACGGAAAGGCTGGTACGCTCGAAGTCCCTGTGACGCACAGCTCTATGGTATCTCATGGGCCTAATGGCTAGAGTTTAAGCCCATGCAGCCCGATGGAAAGATTTTAAACCCCACGTGCCATGTACTAAAGGAATTTGATTAAGGGCTTTAATATGTCTTGTTTTACTCTGAGGAATGTAATCCCTAGCACCAAACAACTACAAGACATATGGTAACTACAAAGATATTTCCAAGTGAAAATCTTTGTTTTGGAAAAAAACAAAGTGGCAACAACAAAAAACTACTGAAGAAAATGAAGCAAAAGGAAAAAATGAGTCCACTTCACTTGATCAACTTAAATTATGCCTCTGTAGTAGTCCCTAGTTTCAATCTTGCATGTTGGCCTCCCATGTATGAGTTTATCTGCTGGGACCTGCCTTTCTCAAAATTTAAAGAGATTTCCACAAGACTTGCTAATAAATGCTATTGCGCCTCTTATTTTAACTAAAAACAAGGTGGGACAGGATTATCATCACAGGGCATTTTTATAGCTGGAGATTCAAAGTGTTAAGGGATTGCTCAAGTGCAATAGAAGTTTGAGGTGGAAAAAACACAGGATCCAGGGAAATGATCTCTGTCTGTTTCCTTTGCAGAGTGTCCATAAATTAGAGAGAAAACAAAACATGTCTAGATTCTTTTTGCTAGCCCAGACGTACATGAGTAGCAATACTTCGTGGCAGTTGCTTGTGTTCTATAACAACAAGTAATAAGGCCCCAAGAAAATAATTTGCTAAGTAGAAGGAAGAAAGGCCAAACTTGTTAAGGAAATAATGTTACTTTCAAGGTTCTCAGGGGATATTAGAAACAATGGAAAGTAAAACAAATATTAGAATTGCATATAAAAGGTACTTGACATTTTCTATCTCTAACAGACCACACAGCATTACTGCAAAATGCTGTGATGTTACTCTATTGGCAAAAATACAAAAGGGAGCAGGCCTAGGAGATGCCAGCTATTCATTTAATTAAGAACTCCAAGAACAGAAAATTAATAGGTAAATTGTAATAAGAGCTGAAGAAACAGCAATGCATTTAGTTATTAAAGCCCATTTAATAGAAGAACTTTCATAATTAAAGTGACTTACCCTGCAGCGCCACTGCATGTAGTTTGTGTAAAAGTCTTTGTGGACATGCCATACTCTTGACTTAGACTTGTCCACGTGGAAGACGGAAGCTTCCTACTTGTATCTATTAACTTAGTTTCTTCTTTTCCTCTGTTTCTGCAGGTTCTCTGCTTTTGTGCCACAGCTTCTGATTCTGATCAGTAAGGCTTCATTCACGAGCTTCTACAAGGTCAGCAGCAGGTGAGTGAACACCATTTAAAACATGTTCTGCTAATGGTGGGAGCAGAGAGCAAAATGGTGGTGTCCTTTCTTAGATGAGCTTAAACAAAGATTGTGATAGTAAGGGCTCAGAAACATATACTAATGCAAACAGCTGTGCTTCTTTAAGGAATATTGTCCCACCCCCTGGCGAAACAGAGGATTTCACTCCATCCTGCTCTGTTCACAAACTAACACTGGTGTCTTAATAACTGGTCAGTCTTTACATGTAATTACAGGCCTTGGAGCAAGGTTTGCAGGCAGTGGTCGTGAGACTACAGGGTTGGTTTTCTGTTGGGTTTGGGGCGGGGGGGGAGGTGTGGGGTTTTGTTGTTGTTGTTTGGTGGGTTTTTTGTTTTTTGGTTTTTTTTGTGGTTTTTTTTTGTTTGTTTGCTTGTTTTTTAATTTTTTTTTAAGCTTTAGTTATTACTACCTTCCTTTGGAGTCCAGGGCTGGTAAGTGAAGTAAGAGAGTCTGTTAAGTTTGATGCAGATGCCATGTTTTTGGTGCACAGAGCAAGGGTTTACGCCACAGTAGTCATGGTAGGAGGGAGGCAGAATTTGGGTAGGACATAGAAAGCAAGCTGCCCTCATACCCATACACCTTCCATTGGCTAGAGGTGTCAGGCTAGGCATGTGGCAGGGTGACTGCACGCTGTGAGAAGAGGTGAAATAACTTCCCAAAGTCAGGGAGAGCAGGGTAGAAAACTGACTTGCTGAGTTGCAATCTGCTTTTGGCAGAAAAGAGATACACAGCACCCCTTGCTCAGAGCAGATTGTACAGTTACCTTTTAGCCCTTTGCTAGTTGTTGACAGTTTGTTGTGTTCACACTGCAATACAGGGACATTAGCACACAACTTCCTTTAAAGTTAAATCTAGAAGTTTAAAAATACAAGGCAGATGCAAGGATTCCATAAATATGTAATTATTATTAATTATATCAAATATATCTATTATATAATACAATATGAAAGGATTTTATAATACAGATGTCTGTCTGCACAGTCCTGGAGACTTGCATTTCCATCTTTTCCACAGGAGGTGGCCTGACTTTCAGGACAAATATTAGTCATTAACACTGAGTTTGCACTGTAGTTTTAGCATGGATCTGGTGGAACAGAGGACTAATACATATTTAGACCTGTAGAAAAACAGTTTACTTAACATATATGTTCCCACGGTTTCTTTGAAGTTTGATTCTCTTCCTACTTGAACTGTTTTGTTGTTGCGATAAGTTGTTGGCCTTTATTAGTTAATATATAAGCTTCTCTGTTGATCTACCTGCAAACAGCTTGGTAATTTATGTTGGATGTAGTATTATTTTTGCATTACACTTGGGTCAAATATTGCTTGATGATGAACTGCTTAGGCTGTTGGAATGAAGCTGACTTGCTCAGCTGCAGGGTTGCTTGGCATTATTTCTTTTTTCTGACCAGTGCGCATCAAGAAGAAGTGATGGCAGTGGTGCACTTGACTTTGTCAGCTTCTAGCCGATGGTCCTTTTTAGGCTGTGACAGAGGAACAGTTGCATAGGAAATAACAGTGTAAACTCAGCTCTATTTTCCAACACTGAAAGCTTTTCTTATCTTTCTTGTTCTTTTTTGTATCGACTGAAAGGGGAAATGGGTTGTTATTTTCTGTGCTTTAAATCAACATCTCCCTGCTATTAAACAGCTATAGTGTCACTTCAGAATTGAAGAAAACTGATGCCATTTTTAAATTGAGATCTTCCGTTCTGAGGAAAAAATGGAACTCCATTTTATGAAACTTTTTCTGTTTCTATTCTCTTTCTCCCTGTGCTTCAATGTATGTTCAACATGTATTCATTTACAGCTGTGTGATGGAAGAGGAAAGGATGGCCACAAATGCGTTTGATAGTTGAGACAAGGGGCTGCAGCTGTGGGAGGATGGGAAGACCTGCTTGGAGCAAAGACAACTTATGCATACCTTAGAGCCTGCAGTGTCACCCGTAGTAGATGTGGTTGTTACGGGTCTGATTTTGTTATGGAGGTTGTCTAAACCTTTGGGGTTATCTTCATTTCTCTGTGGAAAAGGAAGGAAAATAGCATGTGTTTGTGACAAGCTAATAGAGCTGACGAGGTTAATTTTTGGGGGGGTTTGTGGCCAGACCTTAGAAAGGCTCATAATTCTTGTTGTGATTTGGTCTTTACGTTATTCTGTGGTCTTGAAGCAGGCCTTATCCACTCCACCTCAATAACCCATCCATAGACCTGATGTTAATCTAATAAATCTGTGAATGTTTTAAAAATGTGTTGAAAAAGTCCAACTCAAGCACTAATACTAATCTCATGCTGACTCCCTCATCCCTTAGTTTGGAAGATGTTAGGAGCTGGGGTAGAATATGAATATTTGTTTCACCTTGAAAGTCCCTGGCATATTTGGAGGGCTGTAGATGTGACAAGCTGGCATCTCTGCTGGGGGAGCTACCTGCTGTACTCTCAGGAAGGAACTGCAAGACAGTCTTATGGGCTACATCGAGGGCTGGGATTGCGGCTGGTCTCCCATGCGCTGTGGATCTCGAACCTGTGGCTTAGCCAAGGTGCCATCTGGCAGCCAGTTTCCTGCTGCTGTGGGCCAAGGCCGAAACAGGAGAATTCTCTGGCCACTGTGTTGTCAAATGGGTGCTGGTTTGCTGTACCCCAACCCTCAACACCTCCAAAGCTTACTTGTTTATGGAGCTGCCCCTAAGCCTGACCATGAGCTGAACGATACACCCAGCTGCTTCCTCTAGCGTGTGATAATGAATTTTCATCACTGTGGAATATAGGAAGGAATTGCTCTGATTCTAAAGCTCATTGGTTGCTAATAATAATAACAATAAAAAGAGCCATTTCTTAAGGACTAAAAACTAATCAGCGAATGTGTAGTTTCTGTGTCTCCTGCAGGTTCTTGTCTTCTGGGGCTGCCAGACCGCCCGAGTCATGTGACTGGCTGTCTGATTTCCGACTCAAGCTTTTCATTTCCTAAATGATAACGGATAAAAGATAAAATCTGGCACGCACAGGTAATCTTTGCCATCTTAATATTTGTTAAGCTTTTTGATTTACTGAGAAGTTAAAGTCACTGCAGGTCACAAAACCTGCACATTAGATCTGCTTCATAAAACACTGTGAGTGAATGCTTTAGTCACTCATTTCACCATCTTTAAAGCAATGTAGCTGAAGAATTGCACCTCCAATTTATAAATCTTTCAATTTATTTCTGATTCCAGTTTATAGGATGGGACTATATCCAGCTTTTCCCAGCCATTTGTGCATAGCTAGAGAAGAAACCTAACATATTTCTTGCATAATGGAGTCTTGATCCAGCTTACATTTGTTAAATCATCCAAAAGGAAATATTCTCACTAGGAAACTTTTGCACACAGTTAGCGTGTCCAATCTGACCTGTGTTTTAAATTTATGCCTTTCTTCTGCCTATAATCTCGCCTTCTCCCTTCCCACCCCAATATACATACTCACCCCTCCCTTCTGTGAAAGAGAAATACGATTATCGTAGTCTCTCTGTCCCTCTGTTTTGCACATCTGCTCCCCACCCTTTTTCTGAAGGAGACATATGATCCACAGAGAAATTAGAGATGATCTGAATCATTTTGGATACCTACTGCCATGGGATGTCTGGAGGCCCATGGGTAGCTCAGGTTTCACATCTGCCAGCTTTTCAGAGGATGTGATCAAGGGCAGAAATAAGTGGATGATGATGATGATGATGCCACGGAAACTGGTGTGAAGGAAATGGGATCCCTCCTCCTGGAAACACGTATGCCCCCTAGCCCAAGTCAAGATCATTTGGACGTAGTAGTAGTAAGGCTAACACAAAGGAAAGAGTATTTTAAATAATGCATTATTAAAAAAAGGCAGCCTAGATCTTTAAACTACAGCATCTGAGTTACAATCTGCTTTAGATTTGGGCACGGTCTTTGACCCTGGAACGCTGACAGAGTGAAAAAGAGTGAAATGGGTCAAAGAGTCTGTCAGACAAGGTGAGAGATACTGAGCTTGCCTCTGATCTCACACCAACATGCAGTGGTGTAACTCCATTGCCCTCTGTAGATTTATGCAAACATATGGAGAGAAAAACCTGCCCCAGACTGATTCAGTACCAAAATAGACCCTTCTTTTCTACGGCAGTGTAAAAAGCCTTACAGGAGGAACGCACAGGGTTCCAAAGGGTAAAATTTTGGCTTGGATTAGTACTGCTTCCAGCCACCCCAATGCAGAAACCTCTCTCCAATTAGCTGACCTTGATGGATAAATTCCTTCTTTTTATCTTCCTCCAACCTTTCCCATATTCCCTCTCTTCTTCTCCTTGATCCTCCTGATAAAGTCAGGCTGTCCTTCCAACTGTGATCAGCAGAGGCTTTAGCCAGTGCATAGCTCACTCTCCAAGGACTCCTGATGCCAGGGGCTCCTTTCATTTTCTCTGCAATACTTTTTAACAAATTCAAAAGGCCTTCTTGTGAAAGGAATGAAATATATTTGTGTGTAGTGATGTATCTGCTAAACGGTGTATGCTTTCCCCCATGCAGTTCTCAAGGGTCTTTTAGGCACGTTCTGTAGGCAGAGCACATGGAATTACTCAGATATATTGTTTGCATAGTGCCATGCTTTTCTGAGTACCAGATCCTAAGAGAGAACTAGGAACAGACACAGTTTTTGTAGACTTACTAGGCTGAATGGGCCAGATTCTGACTGTCCCATCCAGAGCCTGACTTTGCCCTTGCAGTACAAGGCAGGTAAGTGTTTGGCCCTTGCAAAGAGTTTCAGAGCATTTCAGCCAAGTGTCTAGACTCCCTCCATCGTCAGTGCAGCCAGGAGAGAGCAATTTGTCATGTGGCATCAGTCAGACACTTCTGATAGTTGGTTTTAGGATGAGGCATTCAGCCCAAAATTCTTTACGTATCTGACTTGTCCGACCAGCCAGCTTTCTTCGGATGCTGTGCCACCAGCAGCAAGTGCTAGGCTTAGAGTGCAAACTAGCCAAACACTGTATGAGCTGTGACAGTTTCAGCAGCTCACAACTCAGTCTTCCTGTTGTGGGAAGGAGGGTATCAGTGAAAAACAGAGCTAGTTGTAGGGGTACATGTGGGCATCTGAGGGTCTCTGGCTTTCAGACTAAAGCCTGTGTGTCAGCAAAGGAATTTTGTCTCTTTGAATAGGAAAAAGGAGGGAGACTGAGTGACAAAACCTTCAAGAAGTCTCTTGACCGGAATAAAGAAGTATCCGTATGCTTGCTCTAGGACGCATGCAAGACAGCTATTAGACTTGCCAAATACCAGGTGCTTTACCCTGCTGAATTGCCTGCTGTGCCATAAAACCACTTTCTGTTCTCTTTTGTCCCTCCAACATTCAACAAAGAAACATTTTGTTTGAACTTCCCAATTTACCTCTGAGCGATCTAGCTAAGGAAAAAACCCTGAGAGATGTGACTGCACACGCACGCAGGACAAGAAAGCAGGAAATGTTCCAGCTGCTGGGGAAAGAAGAGGAGACTGCTTGCAGTCCAGGAAGGCCTCTCACTGTTTCTTTTCCACGTGTTTATTAGTTCACTGCTCTTTGACATCTTTCCCCCAGCCACTGCTTCCACTACGTTTTCTACCGGTTTAACAGCAATTAATTACCCTTCCCCTTGCTTTGAAGCTATTGTTCCTCATACACTCCTGTCTTTAGGTTCACGAAAACTTTGACTGTATTTTTTTTAGTCTTAGGTCTGAATTTTCCTGTGAGTTTTTATATACTTCACATTTCAGCTAACATAGGCTGAATTTGAATGACCCTGGCCTCAGTTTCTAATAAAATATCTTTTTCCCCAAGTTGCTGGGAACACAGTCGTATCTGGGGTGGAATAATGTGAAATGCATTTGTTTTTTGCATGTCCTCCACCTTATAGCAGGCAGTATTGTCTCAGGATGACTTTTGTCCTGTTTCCTTCTGAAGACACAAGTTGCCCTCTACCCTGTCTTGAGAAGGTAAATTCAGCCTTGACATTTGATTACTGAAATTTGGCTCCACTTTAAAGGTTTGTAAACATGACACGACTTTTCATTGTGTAACAAACATCCAACCCAGAACCAGCTGTTTTTTAGATCTTTTGGAAACCCTCCTCATAGGTTTCAGGAGTGCGGGTGTTGTGCTGAGCATGGGGCGGCTGTTCATCCACTTGTTTTGTTCTCTTGGTCTCTCCCTAGACAGTGGGTAGATGGCTCTGCGATGGACCACTGTGCGGTGATTCCCTCTCTGCCCAGGTTTCCTCCCACGGTGGGGACAGGGAGGGCTGGTATGTACCCTGATGGAAAACTGCTCTGTATTCCCAGGCTGGAGAAGGGAATCGTCACTGGTCCCGTCAGGCTGGATCATATCTTGGGGCTGAAGGCTCGGCATGGCGGCTGTCCCTCCTCCTGCCTTGGCCTTGCCAATGACATGGTGGGGGCTGACGTGGGCAGCCAGCATGCTCACATATCCCTCTCATGAAGCATCTGTGTGGCATCGCTGAGGGTCTTGCTGAGTGAGCCAAACAGGTATCACCAAAACACTTGCATCTCAATCTATGTGACTTTTGCTAATATTCCTCTGCATACTGAAAATAATTCTTGGCCTTCATAAACCAAGATTCATACTTTTTTTTTTTCTTCAGATATTTAGTTCTACTATAAAAGAGCACAAACACATGAGCTGAAGGAGAATCAGACAGGTAGAAACAGTGTTACTCTGGCTTTCTTAGAGAATTTAGAACAGGGCACTAGAGGCAGGCAGGAAGGTTTTACTTAGATTTTCTTACCTTAAAGAATAAATCTTCAAGAAGAAAAATATTTTGGAAAGTCCTGTGACTGAGTTTTGGGAAAGTGTAATTGTCCATTCTATTTCACACACCACAACTTTTTATGTTGAACCAGTTTTTCTGAGCTCCTGGTGACTTTCACTGTTAAATGATTTCTGTACGCTACCATCTCAAGGTTTTCTTTCTGCTAAAACATTCTCAGGGACTCCAGTGATCAGTAAAATTGCCCATGTAACTTCGTCACATAAATGAATGCTTCTGCCCTCCCCATGCCCGCCTCCCCCCTCCCAAAAAAGCGCAAAAAGCTGTGTGTTCACTGAAGACCTTTGCAGGTAGCTTTGAAGTCCTTAGTTCTCTGCCTGGTCGTGAGCTGTCAATGTTACTGTTCATTTGCATTTCACATCTCTGAGTAAGACAATATCCTCGGGGTTCTGACTCGTTATTGGATGCCAGAGCTGAAAACTGAGCCGTACCTTCATGTTCTATTGTATTTGATGGGGGATTCTCAGCAATGCTGTGTCTCTTCCTGTTTGGAGGATATCTCCTTTTCTGACAAAGTTTGATACCTGCTGGTGATCAAGGTGTATCACAGAGTTAACCCTGTTCCTGCCAAGCAAAATGCCATTTCCAGTTTGTTTGTATGGGAAGGGCCAAATACAAAGGAAAGTGTGGGGAATGGATGCCTGTCCTGCGGAGAATTGTAGCTGATGGATTATAACAATCTGTTTAGGACTTTCACTGTCAGTATTTACTCAGGAAAGGTTTTATTAGGCACTGATCTATAGCAGCATGGAGGGCAAACTTAGCTATGCTGATGCAAAAACCCTCCCTACAATGGTGCTGGCGCTCAGATTAGCAGTTTTGTTAAAAGGCAGTTCTTGCTGCTTCATACCTGAAGGTGGACAAGGGCTATTGCACTGTGGGATAGAACAACTGAATACATTCTAAAGGTCTGCTGAGGGACTGTTAAAATCAATATAATTTCATTGCAGATTTAAGTGCCTGAAACAACTCTGTTAGAATGCCAGTTTACTGAGACTAAGGAAGCCTGTGAAGAACCAGAGAAATCACTGTTGCAGGAAGGCCATGGAAGATTTTTGCAAACTTTGTTGGCTCTTTCTACATTGAGATGCTATGGTTGGTGGGCTTTCAAATCTCAGGCAATAAAGGGCTCATTTACAGCAAATTCAACTTAGTAATAGTCTTCCTCAAGTTAGTAATAGTCTTCCTCTTCATTTCTCTAATAGACATTTCTTCACTTACGCTGCTGTATATTCCTCAGAATAATTCTTAGCTTTCATAAACCAAGTTTCATAATGAATTGTTTCAGATATTTAGTTCTGCCATGAAAAAGAAGAACATTACCCAGCGGAAAATTAGATAGGCAGAAACAATATTGCTCCATCTTTCTGCCTAATTAAGGTGAATATTTAGTTCCACTCAACTTTTATATGCATGATATCATTTAACTGTTTAGTTACTAGAAGAGCCCAGAGAAGAATGTATCCTGGTTTTCTGCTTACAGAGTCACTGTGATTTCCTTGGTTTGGTTCCTATAATTATTTAATAATAGGTGGTTAATTCTCAGTTCCAATGAGCGGCCAGCTCTCCATATCTCTAGGACAGCTTCCACTGTGAAAAGCAGCTGAAGCAATGACTGATCTTGCTAGCTCCCTCCTGAATATCTTAAGGAATCAAGTCACTGCTCATAGGATAAGCCATTTCTCCTGATACTGTTTTATAATGGGATATATTTACAGAAGAAGCCTTTGGTTTCCAAACACAAAGAAATTATCTGTGGAAGTATAAAATGGAAATCAAATTGCAAGACTAGCATGGACTTTGCCCTGCAGCTGTCCTGGTCTGACATGAAGCTCATCGTTTCTCTCCTCTCTGCAGCAGGCGTGTGTCTCGTTAGAGCAGCAATAGTATTTCATGTGCTGTGGTAAATATGTTATTTAGGAAAAAAAGGGTGAATGAGAGTCGTCTTCAGCTGTCATCAAGATACTTTCAGTGTCCTGTTTGGTGTTTTACCTTGTCTTTCCATAGAGGCAGATATTCTTCAAAACTCTCCTTTTTGGTCTTTCCAGCCCCCAGATTTCCTAACATCCAGATCCTTTGGATCTATATTTTGCTGTTTTATAGATTAGGTACTTTCCTGCATTCTCTCTGGATCCTTACCTTGTATTTTACTTCTCTTTTCAGTTATCACCTTATACTCCCTATTGCCTAAAGCGCCCTTTTGGATTTTACCCAGGTCCTCCCTTATTTTTATTTCTGAAGGACCTCCCAGAAATACAGGCACCAAGCACCCTTGGCTCAGACGTACCAGGAGACTTAGATATTTTTTTCTTAAATCCTGTGATTAAAAAAAAAAAAAGAAATCCAAGAACTTTTAAGTCAAGTTTCATATGATTTAAAAAATCCCTTTTCAAAACTCCCAAACCACCACTCTACTGCATTTCATTTGTTAATTTTCAAAATGGAAGGTACTGTGGCTTTTCTGTGGCTCTCTTACATGCACTAATCATTCCACTGGGGGTGTGGAAAACCTTCCACAATTAAAGTTTTGTTGAAACTGGTACGTTTCTGTAAGTAATGTAATGGTCTAATTTTTCCAACAATAGTAGTTCCTCATTTGATTGGAGGTACCCCAGGGTGAACATTATGGAGAAGCTTGGGATGGCCCTGTACAAGGTTATGCATATGCTGTGCCTCACTACAAATTAATTATGTCAGATGTGTTGCCCTTGAGAAGTGGCTATACATGTAAACAGAGGTAGATTTAAGAACATGCTTCTAGTTGCATTTTCTTCTGTTAATTCATACATTCACACATTCAGTAAGCATTTCTCCCCCCCGTCCCCCCCCGGATTGTCCTCTCTTCACCCAAATTATAATCATGTTGATTTTAGTTTCCTGTAATACAGCTGCAATTCTAACAAGGTTTTGTTGCTGTACAGGTAAGTAAAACCCTGTTTTTCTAGTGTGTTAGAAATAGTCATGTTGCTAACAGTATGGATTGTGTGTGTATTTTCCTGGATAACAAAGTTTTTAAAACTGTACATGGCTTGCAGGTATTTTCCTGATCTTTGAAAGACAATTAAAATTTAAAAAGTACTGTATATGAACTCCACATTAATAATTTTCATTATTGATGTATTGTTTGTAAGAAGTTTAACCCTAATCCAATGTTTATTAGAACTGGACAGGATTTATTAAATTGGTTCAAGATTATCAAATATGTGCAGATCTTTACATATATTACAATAATTCTCTTGCTAAATATTTACAAAATTTATCAAGTCTTTGCAAGACTTCTAATAATGTTACATGACACTCAAATTTGCCATACAGCTAGCACTGACGGGATGCACTGATTGTAAGCATGTCTGACAACAGCATCTGAAGAATGGAACAGCACAGTATGGTGATTCCAAAATAATTTTGATATGTTACCTTTAAGAAATGCATTTTTGTAAGGGAAAACTCCTTCAGGCATTTCACTGTATTCTGCAAGAAAGTATGACATCTCCTTCACAGATGGGCTGAAGGTGCGGCTATGTGTGTGTGTACTCCACTTTGTGCCCTCCCTGGTATAAATGGGAACTTTGCTGACACCATGGTGCAATTTAAAGGAGTTTTGAGGCTTCTTTAAATCACCGCAGTCAGTACTGCAGTCCCAGTGAGCCATTCTGGGAAGCATCCATGCCGATGTGTTTAGTGAGGGCACTGGATGCAGATTCAGGAGATCTGGATTCGGACTTCTTATGGAAATTTGGATTAATAATATTTAGGTGTCTTGTGCTAAGCATTCAAACTCCAAGATGGTGCAAATCACAATGAATTTTTAAAAATCTTAACATTGTTCTTCCTGTGTCTCAATTTCTTCTCTGCAAGATAAGAAAAATGTTACAATCCTGCAAGGTGGGACAGGTGGCATGGAGATGAGCTGATCATTGCTTATTATATTTTTGGATAGTGTATTGATCACAACCATAGAAGTACCTCTTAGGTAAAGCAGATTTTTTTTTTTTCCCCACTAACAAGACATTTTCAATGTAGGAAATGTTTTACTTCAAAGGAAGTATTCACCTGAAAGTTTCATTTTATGGAAAAGTTCTTAACATTTACCAAAGCATGTGAATGTTCAGTTTAGAGTTTTGTTTTTTCCCTTGTCCATTCTCCACAGTAACATTTACCTTTTTTGCTAACAAGTGCAATGCAATCAGTGATGTCCAAGATGTGTTTTCTCAGAGGATAAAAAAGTGTGTGTACTTTGTGGCAAAAGCAAAAAAAAAAAAGGAGAAATATGGAAACTGCACATGCAGAGTGTCAAAATTTCAAAAGCTGTATGTCCCATTAACAACTTTTAGTGATATAAAAGATATTTACTTTTATTTTACATTAATGTAAAATGAATGTAGACATTTTCATATTACTTTATGGACCTTTGCATTCCATCAGTTCACTCATGTTCTCCGTTTACCTTCACTTCACCCCTGAAATTGATACTCCCTTTGTGCAGCTCGATTAGCAATGTCTATGTGAAGGTACCCAAACATTAACAACGATCACTTGGAAGTCTGCAAATCTGTCAAGTGAACAAGTCCACTCTTCAGCTTATCCAGGTGAAACCTGAGTCTTGGACTTTGATGACACAAAGCCACAGTCTAGTGTTGATGGTGCTTTATGCTGTGACTTGTGCCACGGGCCCAGCCTAGGCAGGTCTTGTGCAAGCTGCAACAGTTTTCAGTTAGTGCTTCACAGCCTTCAGTAGGCACAGCTGCATGTGATGCTTGTGAAAACACCAGAGATGATATTAATTTTCCAGTTGATTTTTGCAACCCAGATTTTCCCTGGTGGTATAAACAAGAGGAAACCACATTAGGAACCCTGAGAACCAGCTCTTGGAAAGTAAGTTCTGGCTCAACAGATAAATGATTGCTGGGAATAGTAACATTCCACTTTTATTTTCTCAACAGATCATCAGAAACATTATCCCAGAGACTGCCAGAATGCAAAGCTAATTTACCTTTTCATAATACTCCTTTCATACATCTCCATTTAAATACACAATGCATTTCTCTAAAGTACACAGGGAAGTATCTTAAGATCATTGCCTGATGCAAACTAGAACAGGACTATGGAATTTCATTGGAGCCACAGCAATTAACACTACTACGGGTCTCAATGTGAATGTTAATCAATCTATTTTAAGTCTGTTTTCTGTTGTATTTAACCTTTGGGTAGGCTCGTTACAGTAGACATTGCATACATCTTTTTCTGAGCTATTCATTTAAACAGCTTTCCACAGACTCTGCGTGCATTTTGCTCCAGGCAAAGAAAACGCACACTTAACATTTCTGTTCTGAACTATATTTTAAATGAACCCTTTTGTAGTTATGAAATGTGTAATTAAGGCTGTAACCCAGCAGAGCACTTAAATGTACGCTTAAGAGTCTGTACAGACTTACAGACTTTCTGGGTATATTTACTAAGAATATATTACTCTTGACCTAGCCTACATTTTGTTTTCAGGCAGCTGGTACCATTGCATGACAGTCCTCTTGCAAGGCCATTTTTTATCCAGCTGTGGGAAAATCTTGTGTTTTTTTTGAGTCTGTGGAGAATTCTTATCTGTAAGAGTTAAACTGATGATGAAGAGGCCAAATCAGGTAACAGGATGTTCCTGAGGTTTTTCGCATTGATCATACAGTCGATTAATTTGGGGTGCATTTCTGCCCATAAAAGCAACTGACTGGAGTCTTCATTGAAGAACTACAGCTCTGATTCACGAAAGGTGTGGAGATCCTCAGACCTCGATGTGCAGGCTCAAAAAGTAAAGTGGTTGGTCCCAGGAGCGGAGTTCAGTACCTATGGTCCAAAAACAGTGTAGGAGGGAGAGTTAGGATTCTAGACAGGGAATCACCTGCAAGTAACTTCTGAGACACCTCTACCAGCTGGTGGGAATTGCAGATGAGATAATTTGTCTGGAAATATGAACTATGGTAACAAATTTAGAACCGCAGGCAGGTACCCCTGGAAATGAGGAATTCAGAATCTTTCTGCAGATAGAGAACACTGTTCTCTTAGAGAGGATGAGAGGAAGTATCACTTTCTCACAAAAATCCTATGACTATAGCACTTGCACATGAAGAGGTGCTCAAGTTAAATTATGCACCTTATTTCTCAGTTGAATTTGCCTAGCTTTCATTTGCAGATGATAGGAGCATGGTCTCACGGAGTACCTGTAGTTGCTTTGTAACAGTTGTATAGCAATAGTTTTTTCAACCCAAGCTTTTCTTAAAAACTGCAAATCTCTTTTCTTTGGCTTCACTGGAGGTCTGTAGCTTTACATGTACAATTTGTTTACTAGAGCATTCGAGCTAAGTATCGTATAAACAGCGTGTGCGAGTTAAACAGCTACAGGTGGAGTGGGAAGTTATTGTTTAATTGTTCTTCTGAATTTGTTAACATTTGTCTTCTGTAACACATGATGAAAATGCATTTTTGGTGGCACAGCTTGCCCCAGTTTAGACAGATCAATCTGGTATATGAAAGGCAGCTTCATTTACTGTCCTTGACATAACTAACCATACATTAATGGGAACACTTCTTCCTAGCTAGACTTACTGTTTGTTCAGAATCTTAATAGATGGGCTTTGTGCTTGTAAATTTGTAATGCTGCTTACCTTGTATTTTAAGTCAAAGTGGATCTTTCTGTTGAGGATTCTCCACCTCCTTTTTTTTTTTTTTTTTACAAAAGAGATAAGTGTTTTTATTCACCTTCTGTGACTTACAAGCTACTGAGTAGCACTTGTTGTGTTTGAATGTCACATTATATGTATTATAACTGATAAAGAAATGTCATTTTCCCTCTGTTGCTAATATCTCTTGAGACACTCTTAAAAGCAAGATGTTTTGACTTGAAAGTGTTTGTCTGGCAAAATATGTTTAAAATAACATCATGAGTTTGTTGGGGGAAATCAAATGGTAGTGAGGTTCTCCTCTTGTACTCATTCAGTATGATGATTCCCTCTAAATGAGTAAACCTCTGAGATTCCAGCGTTGAGAAACACAGCTAGGCTGGTGGTATTAAAACATAGCAAGTGCTATACTGAGTCCGGCTGAAGATCCATGTAGCCCAGTGCTTTGACTCACACGAAGAGCCAGTAATGCCAGTAGAGTGTATGCTGTGTAAAGCACACAGGCTGGGGAGGCATTTGCCTCGCCATTTTTTCTATATACACGTGTCCATATCTACACCCAGAGACCATCCCCTGTTACCGAGCTTCTGGCAAACAATTTCCAGAGCTGGAGACTGCATCCAAGCTATGTAGTTTATAGCTGCCCCTGCTAATCCTGACATTAGCAGCCTGGAATTCATCTAATCCCTTCTTGCACCTTTCATGCTTTTGCCCCTCTGCAGAAGGTGGGTTAGATGAAGAAGAATTTTTTTTTTCCTTTGCTTTCAAACAGCAAGGGGAGGTGAAGCGACTAATTTTGCACACTTAGAGAGGTCAAACAAGCAAACAGGACATCTGTGAATGCCTTCTACCATGCACAGATAGCATGGGTCCATGGTCCAAACTCAGAGTATGTTTTCTCTGGTTAGACTTCTCACTACTGCAAACATAGCTTTCCTCTGAACTTCTGCTGTTCATCACACGAAGGCAAATTTTATTATTCTTTCTTTCATGTTTCAGGAAGCCACTGAAAGAGGCCCCTTTCTCTATGCATGTTTTAGAATTAATCAGTATAGCTTCCTTCACGGCCCTGGGCCTTATTTTCCCCCATGCCCCTAGGTCTAGGAATATAGAGAAGTCCTGCAAGCTAGAGGAATGGAAGGGACTGGCCTGGTTTCCCTCAACGCTCGAAGAGTGAATTCCCAAACAGGGCTAGAGAGGCAAGACCTGTTCTCTGGGGTCCAGGGAAGCTGGATTTATGTGCCCTCCTGCCTCATCCTTTCCTATTCAGGAACTTCTGTCTTCCTGTGAGGAATGGGTAGTGCAGAGTGAGTCATTCTGGCACTCGGCCACCTGGCAAAGCTCCTTTTTTGGAGGAAAATCCCCCAGCTTTTGTAGGGCACTCCTGAGACCTAGCACAAAGGGGCCAGAATCTGGCCCAGGAACCATAACACACACACAGCTTACTCAAACTGCTTAACACTATCCCACAGCTACAACTCACCATTGTCTGCCCATCATATCTTGTGGAAGCTCATGGTGGTTTTTTCCATGCATCTTATCCAGCTGTATGTTGTTATCAAGTGCAGCTCCTGTTTGTTAGTTCCTTAGATAACGGCCTCCTTAAGTCTGATCCACACTCTGCTATTGTGCCTTTTCCTATATCACTGTATGCGGTGCATTCCTTCTTTTATGTCTCTTCCAAGACTATCTCAGAGCATCCATCCGTTATCTGGTGATAGGACTTGCTCATTGTGATTATTCTTTTTTCCAGAAATAAAAATGTATGGCATACATAGTATATAGCAACACTGTACAGAACTCTGCTCCGTATCATAAAGAGATTAGTGTCTCTTAATTAATGTAATACAATTTCCAGCTGCAGCTGTAGACTGCATTTTTATTAACTGAAAGGCATGTATAAGTGTGTCCTATAATCATTTTATGCCTGGTTTCTACTCTTTTTTAGACTGATCCATGTAAAGTTTGCTGGACTGTATGTATGTGTGTTTGTGCATACCTTGACATAGCTAACAGGTTTTTTCCAGGGAAGATCTGGTTACATCTACAGACCTACTACACACATGAGAGACCACAAAGTGAACAAATGAGTAGGTTTGTGTACCTGAGGCAGAGCGTTTCTTGAATTGTTGTCAGTTTTAATAGCATTTGTAGTTTATTTGTCAGTTGTGTATATTTTTATCTTCTATAGCAACAAAAGTTCAGCTGTAGGCATATCAATACCATTAAAGAAAAGACTTCCCAATTCTTTAAGTTTCAGGATTATTATAAAATATCTTTCCTTGTCATGCTTTGTTTCTCAGCTCTTCAAAATTTTAGTACCGTGAAACCGATATACATAGGGATATGGTCTTATTCGGCTTGCCCTGGAAGATATCAGGTTTTTGAGCTTTCTGCAAGAAGAGGTACAAGTTGGGATATCTAGGAATGAAGTCACATACCCTGAACAAGCTCCATGTGCAATGAAAGGCAGCAGCATCTGTTTAGCAACACAGATCGACATGAGCACACAAGCCTGGTGTCTGCTCCTTGTCCTCGTTTTTCAGCCAATAACTAGGTGAAATCAATAGAGAGTGGTAAGGAAAATAATCAGCCATTTTTTAAATAGTGGCTCTGGAGAGCCACTGTCTTAAGAACATTAGAAAAAAATGAAAACTCTGAGGCAGAAATAATAGTAATAATAATAAAAAGTAGTTTTAGACATGGAAAATATCATGCTGATTTGTTTAATTTTAGTAATGTTGTTATAAGTACAATGAAAACAAATTTCCAATAGAAGTGTCGGATATCTTTCCCAAAAGTTGACACAAGTTATCTTGCCTATCATATATCCAAAACATAATCAAGTCCTGCAGGTAGCGACTTGAATCTCTCCATGCTCCTGTCTCTACCAGATACCTGATTCATACACTGTAAAGAGTGAAGGACCTGAAAACAGGGGCTACTGTAAGGTTTTTAGTTTGAGGCTTTTCTCAGTTAGGGTCGGAGCTGACGTGACTCTTGAAAGCCTTTAACTTATGGGTCAGTCAGCAGGAACTGACAGGGCTTGGTGTATAAAAGAAGCCAGTCATGGTATCTGTGATCTTGAGTAAGTTGTCGGTTTTGTACAGGCTGGGATCAAGCAGCCCCCACACTATTTGAATAAAACATCAGACAGAGTCAAAGAACTGGACCTAGGTGCATGTGTGGAAACTGTCCAATTCTCCATACATGTCAGTGAACTAATTGTAGTTCAAAACTGGGGTAAGATATCAGAAACAGGATGAAAAATGAAATCTAGACTGCCTGGAATTATCTGGTGCTTGGGAATTAAAAAAGTATGTGGTCTGATGGCAATCTACAGCCACCTGTTTAGGCTTCTCAGCTGGTAGATTTTGCATTAAAAATATATTTGCAGAGATGTTTTTTAAGAAAAAGAACAGTACAGAGGTACATTTTTAGTAGGACTGCCTCACCTTCCTTTTGAATTTTCATTTTAGAAAACAGGCCCAAACAGTCAACTCTGGGGAGTTCCAATTCTGGTATAGACTGGAAAGGAAGAGATGCAGGTAGCACCTCAAATCTCACAGCATTTTTATGGTCCCTTTGTTGCGCACGGTCTGTCACATGTAATGACTGAAGAAGGACTGCTTCTTTCTCTGTTTTGTCTCTACTGTGCCGCCCTCTGGGTTCTTGCAGTCTGTGGGCTTTAGAAACTTGGTAAGCACTACAGTTCATACTTGGGAGGTATATGCACAAAGTAAGGGCCCAACCAACATAGAATGAAACTAAGCAGCACAAGTAGCACACGGTCACCAGCATAAGCCTTTTTGAAGTTTTGATGGTGTGTTCTTTGTTCTGTCTGTCTGTCTGTGTAGGCACACAAATGCATGATAGATTAATCGAGTTAAATATATCCCGAAGTTGTTTGAAACAATGCCTATTTAATTTTTTCAAGAGGCTGCACAGAAGTATAGCATTGTACCACAAATAAAAGTGTTGCCACAATGCCTGTAAATCAGAGCTTTAAACTATGTTTCAATTATCCTTCTATTATCCAGCTGGTGTTTAAACATGTTTATTATTCAAATCAGTAGAGAATGTGCTGCTGTTGTGTAAACAACTGTCAATTGCTGAAACAATGATTACAAGGCACCATCTCTTTCAGGTGTACTTAGAGGTACTTATACCTCAACCACTTGTATTTAAATAACATGCAAACACAATGCTTGAGTGACTACTTTCACTCCTGCTTCCAATACCTCGTGCCAATTCTATTACATTAAGAGGGAAATCTATTACATTTTTCATTTATACACATCTGTACTCTGTTTTTAACCATTGTATCATTAAGGCTTGAGTTAATATAACAGATATGCCAAGAGATGCAGTACATATTGAGAAATCCTGTTCAAAAGAAAAGCCAATTTCTCTGCATTATTTTAGGGCATTTGAAAGCTTTTATGAAAACAATACTAAGAAAATTATTTTCTGAAGAGAAAACCTGAGAAATAAAAGATTTGGTCATGGAACTCTGCTATCCTCCAGCCCCTATTCATTTGATATAAACTGAGTATATTATGAGTCAGTTACTTTTTTTTTCAGGTAGACATTAACAAAATATAATATTGATGGCGTTGACCTGTCTGTGCAGTACATGTGACAGTATTCGGTATCTGTACACACACCTACTGCTGAGCAAAGGTAGTTTAACACGCAGTGTTTGCCAAGTGAGCTTTTGAGGCAACTCTCTACTGGTTTGTCACAAACTAGAAAGGAGAATGTTTTAAAAGACTGTGTTTCGGGAAATACTGATAGGGTCCTTAAAAGGAGCAACCGGAGGAAAGATTTTATGCTAATTGCAATGTTCTTATGAAGCAAAGATGCTACCACAGTCTTTTTCTGTCTTCTGTATTCCTAGAGGAGAAAACCTGGAAAAGAAAAGCAGATATTAAAAAAGTATAAAAAAGTGAGCCTTCTGGCTAGTGATCTAGCCATTGTTTCCTCCCCCCTTTCCTGTCTTTTAAGCTAAATGCTTAAATATAGAGCTAATGGAAGAAACAAACATTACCACAAGGATAAGCTGTTGTAGTATGCTGATAAAATATGACATTCTTTTTCAGAACTTAATAGAGATGCTTTGACTGTTGTTCTGCAGTCAACAAGGCTGGTCTAATTGGTGGCCATGGCAACAAAATCAGGTCATACAGAGGTTCATACCGAGATCAAGCATATGTAGATCTTCTTGTTCAAATATACATAAAGATAAGAACCTTTAGTGAGAGTCCACAGTGAAAGGCTGAAGATGGGTGCTCCCACGCACATCTAATATTACTTAGAAATATTTACCTGTTTGTAACATAATGATGTTTTGCAGAACAGAAATAGAAAAATCTTTCATACCCTTTGGAAAACAATAATTTTTTAAAGTCAAAGCAGGGTGTATGCATGCACATTGCTTCATAGTTGTTTGTAATTTACTCCCTGGGGTTTTTAGTGAGTCTGACTTATATTTTAGATATAATTAAGTAATCAGTGGTGTACACTGTAAAATGAATGTTTAGGCTGCTTAAGGTTGAATTTTCATAGCCATAGCAGCTGCGCAGTTATGGCTCCTGCCCCCACCTCCCTTAGTACAGTCATCCATTTACAATTATTACTTGAGTTATTTACATAGTTATGATATTTCATAGAAGTGAAATAGCAGTTACCCGGTAACGGCTGGCAGCAAATATGCAGTAAGTCATATGACTGCATCTCTCTTATTTCCTACTGAGTATGCGCGTAAGGTATACAGGACTTGGGTGATTAGCCCCAAGTCACCTATGCCTTGCTCAGGGAAACCAGAAGCTACTGGTTCTATTCCTGCAGAGCAAAGGCTGATGTCTTTAACAGATCTCCTCCCTCTGACCAAGTGCATACAGCCACAATGGAAGCTGGAGAGGACCTCTACAGCCTTTCAGACTCTCCATCTGTATTTACAAGCCAGGCTTGTAGTAGTCAACAATTATGATCTTACAATGCTCAGTAGTCTAATAAAAATGTACAGATAGCCTTGGGCATGTACACTTGCGACAAAACCCACACCCACGCCCAAAGCAATGTCTAGCAAAAGCACCCACTGAAAATGCTCCAGCTCTGGGTTCTGAATCCAGTTGTTGCACGGATGTGACAACACATTGCTGGAAAGCCGCTCTCCGTGCTCTCCAGTCTCTCCACCATTTATTGACATGCTGAGCTGAGGTGATGCACAACTGTTACCTAGACTCCCAGCTGGATTCATTTTCTCATAAACAAAAGCTTGCACTGTAAGTACTATTTGCAATAAGATTTTGAACAAGTCAAATTAGGCATACAATGGTAGAAAGAGATAAAAGCATTTTGAAGCAATTTCCACCTCTTATGGCCAGTTCTCCGAAGGTTTTTTAACAGGGAAACATTTTACTGATTTCCTGCTTCCTACTGGTCTTTGCTAAAGATACTTGGAACCTGCATGGGTCTGTGTGCTACTGATGGAGCCTCCCACGTTCTTTTCTTGGTCTCTTTTGCCAGATGTTACCAGCAAAGCCCCATTACCCGCCCCTACGCTTCACCTTCTCAGCAAAGCTGTTTCCTTAGCTACAAGGATATGCAAAAAATCTGATTTTTGTTATCTGTTCAGCTAAAGGTAAGTATTAAGATTAAGATTTAAATTTTTTTTTTATTATTTCCTAGAGCAGAATGCTCTGATCCAGTCCCTGCACATTTCCAGGTCTTTCCACACTCCCCAAGAAATTGTGTGTTTAAGCTCTAGCTAGTGTGTGGAAGTTCTTTTCCTCCCTAAGTCACTGAATGTCTGTGTACACCCAGTGCAGGGACTGGAAACTCTCCCTTCCCCCAAACATACCACTTTTTAAAAGCATGGTAAACTCATCTGTGATGTCTTGCATTAACTTTCTTTCTTGACATTCTGTTCCATCAGTACAAATCGTTGCTACTTTAGAAGCCACAAGAAGAAGCTTTACTCGTGGAGCTGAATGATAGGTGCATGTGGTTAAACCTCACCAGTGAAGAGGGACTGATCTGAACACCAAAAAAACAGAGTTTATACGTGAGGTTGGGGTGGTGATCCACCTGACTATGGAAATGTGGAAAGAAGAGATGCTGGCATGGACCTGTGGCAAGCTTGGGTGTGTTTGTGGAAGACCTTGTGAAATAAACGTTAAAATTGGGTCCTTAGCTGAGGCATGAGAAAAATATAAGGTTTGCATAAGCTCGCACTTAAATGTCTGGATGGGACCAGCATGGAAGAGAAGAGACTTGTCTGGTCCGGTCAATTTTCATCTGAATGAGCAGATAGTTTATTCTTCCCTTCAAACAAGATCTAGGAAAATATTAAGGTGAAGACCCACAGAAATATTCTAGGCTGTGACCCAGTGTCTGTTTGAGGCACGGAATGATGATTGAGCCAGGGGCTGAGTATACTTCCAGGTAATGCTGATTCCTAGTAGGGAGTTAAGCAAGCCTCCAAACTCCCTTGTTCAAGTATTCCTTTTTTGGCATGTAAGTGCCAACAGGTGTGAACAAGTGTATGGAGATACAAAGTGCCAATGTTTCATTGCTGGCACAGAGTGTGGCCTTCATGCACAAGAGATGACAATTGCAGTGTTGTGCACTCTCCCCATCAAAACACATTGTTGCTTGGCACCTATATATCATTCAACTTGTGAGCAGGCACTGTGCCATCAGAACAGATGGTAGTGAGAGAAAGCAGCCAAACTACCACGTACAGTAGATGCATTAAAGTATAGGTGTGGAGAGTGATTTCCAGCCAAGAACGTCAAAACAGCTCTCTCCGTCTTGAATTTAACATGCCCAGAGTTAAGGGGATGGGCAAGCATTTAACTGCTCTCCCAGCTGGATACAGTTCCGTACACACACAAAAAGCTTCTACTTCAGCTCACTTCAAGTGAGATTTTGGCCTAGCCGAATTAGGCGGGATATTGGAAATGACAGAGGGAAGCATTTTAAAACGATCTCCACCTTTTCTGGCTCTTCTCTGGAAGTCCCCCTCTATGGAATAGGTGAAAAGAAACTCTCATGGCCAGTTGTTATTTATGGAAATTTGCAGGGTGCTGTAAAGTACTCTTAGCTTTCTAGTGTAAATGTCTTTACAAAGAAGGAGGTAACACTTAGAAGTAATGACATATTTAGAAAAAAAAAGGCATGCAGTGTTCAAAGAGCACTGTATTGCGATTCTACCCTCGCCTATCTGTAGGACTTGCATTCAGCAAGAAAAGCATTTTCAGATAACGACGAAATGGAAGTGTATGGTATCCTAGTCTGGCATGCATACTGGGAATATCCCTCCATGCTAATAAAACAAAGGAGCATTAATGATATCCTAACAAAGAAATAAAAAAAAGCTTGTTTAACATGTTTAATATACTTCTTCATGAACGAGTCTACGAAAACTGAACTCTTAAAATGGCACTGCAGCCCTCTATGTTTGTATCTTTATGCTTTCTGGACCAAATTTACATGGTTTATGAATCAAAAGAAGCTGGGTTTGGGGATTTGTCAGACCTCAGTTTTGCAAAATTCTGCCTAGAAATTTAAAGCCAGCCCTCATCTACCATCGCCATAAAGAACTCAGGCTGAGTTCTGTCCCCATTTTCACTTGTGAACTGCACTGTCTTTGGATTATGACCTCCCTCACACCTGTAGCCTCATTGTTTTCAAGACAAAATTTTACTTCTTTTTTGTTGTTGGCCTGGTTTTGATAGCAGTGTGAAGAAGGGTGTGTTTCTCCGACAAGCTGCAGGTGCAGTAATACTTTCATTTGAGTCTCTAGAGCTGTAATAAGCACAGATGAAGAGAAAGGGGATTTTTTTTTCAAAAGGACCTTGTGTTCCGTGGCTGCCGTTAAGACTGCTTAATGTCTTTCAGAATCAGCCTTTAAAGCTGGCACTGGCTAGCATTTTCTTAGTTGCCGAATGTGTTTGGAATTGTGGTTTGATTTCAGCCCTATCTTTTGAACAAATGAAGTGAATCTTGGTTTAAGAGGCAGAGTGGAAGAGGGAAATAAATTTGTCCAAAGGAGAACAAGACATGACTGAAGATGAATTCCTGCATTTTAACTAATTACAGGAGTGTTAAAGGATTGACAACAGCTATTTTTCTTTCAGTAAGGTAGAAGTGAAAAGCCCTTATCTTCTCATGGGGAAAACCACTGGGCTCTCTTATAAGAAGTTTCTTTCTGCATGGGGTTCTTAAGGGAGACTGTAGTTCCCACTGCTACAGAATGCCTTCCTTAAAGGACACGGGGAACTCTTTAATTCAAAGTACTGATACAACAACAGGTGTTTTTGTAATTCATTTATTTCCTCGATATTTCATTTCGTGTTTTTCCTATCCCAACTGATCTTCCTATAATACCATTTCAGAGAAACAAACCTGTGTGCTAGGTCCTTCTCTGTCCCCCCTACCACCTTGCCTCTTTGTGTAAGTGCTAGTAAATGAGCATTGAAAGGCGGATAGATTCTGTGTGTTGGGAAAGGATGTGTGTTTTTAAGGTGTGATTCCTTGAATGAGAAAGATAGTAGTGCATTCAGTGGGGTGAAGGTGCAGGCGTCTTTGCAGTCCTGCTGTTAATCAGCATTGCTCCAATTTAACGTGTTATAAATGTGTCCATAGAAGAAAATTCTCGGTTGTGTCTGTGAGGGACTCCATGTACACCTAGAATAGGTGTTCTAGAGAGGGAAGAGGCTGTCTAGGCTTTGCTGTCATGATCCAAATGGCTAGTGGAGGTGGTAGCTTTAATACCTATATGGTTCTACCCCCAAGAGACTTGGACTTGATGCTGTTCTCATTCCTTGGTGTTTGGCAATAGACTTTCTCTTTCACTTCTGTTAATGTTGTCAGATTCAGGTCCCTAGATATTACATCCGTGCTCCGAAGCACAGGCAGTTTGACATTGTACAGCTCACTTCATGTCATTGCCCCTCAGTCTTCCCATCTGCAGAATTAGAAATACTAGGATATTTTTCAGAGGCATGCATGATCTTAGGCCTGGATTTCAGTGTAGAAACTCTCTTTTCTGCAGCACTGAGACTGGAGAATGTAATGCAGCTATATTGAACATGTGAAATTATGTTTTGAACCACTGCCGTTTTGTTGTGGGTCTGTTGTTGGTGTCAGTGCAAGTGTGATCTTAAAGTAACGCTTCCAAAGATCCTTGATATATACATGGAGTCCAGAGACTGTACTCTTACATACACTATTTACACACTTACGAATGTATGGAAATTTTGGCAAGTACATTTACGGAAGAAGCACTAAACTGAAACTCACGAGGAGTGGTTTCCTTTCCTGATGAACAGAGACTACCAGTGTGACCTTAATTAGCCTGCAGAAGGTAATATCTTGTGTATTTGACAGCTGCTTTTATTCTTAGCCATTTCAGGGACTAGTTAAAACAACTAACTCAGCTACATGCTGCTGTATGTAACTTAGTACGTCTGAATAGTGTAGGCATAAGCAAGCAACAGCCCCAGTGTTGTTGACCTGCTGCCTGGCCATCATTCCCAGGCACCAGATAAAATTCAGTAGTGGACTCTGTATAGCTCTTGGCCAGTCTTAGTTGCCGTCAGTCTTGCCAAAAGCCATGGCCCTATAAAAAGCCAATGCCTCTGAATTGTCTTGCTCTGTCTCCACTTAAGTTATGGAATCGTGATAGTTCTATGCCTTAGTGGAAAAACAACTCTAAGTTTTAGTACTGAGTGTGACCAGTACAATAAAAACTTCCTAGGCCTCAGCTCCCCTTCTGCAGAACACAGGCAATGATTATCTTTCCTTGCCTAGGGAAACTGTAAACTCTTCAGGACAACAGTGTGTTTAAAGTGGGATTTTGAAGAGCGTTAGTGCAGGGATGTGAACAATCAATGCAAACTGAGGCTGAGGTGTTAAGGGAAATGAAGAGTGAAGTGGTTTCGCACTTGTGTTCATGGTTAGAAGATGTCTTACAAGTGCACTAAGTGGGCCAAAGTGGCCCACCAAAGTGGTTCCTAGATGGTGTATTTCTGCTAGATAGACAAGACTTCTGGTTCTGTAAAGTTTTTCATGATTGTAGGAAGGAGGCTGCAGTAGAAATGCAGAGAATAGGTACTATCAGTGTGTGACGATGCATTTATGGCTTTTTTCATTGCTTCTCGTATGCTATCGCAAGTAAGCCACCTTAACCCATTTTGTGTATGTCTAGTCAAATACATTCTCAGAAAGGCCCAGGTGCATCCTGTCTAAGAGAAGGTACTTAACTGCATCCATTAAGGGGACAGATACCTGGTTTTCCTCCTTAGGCAGTGAAGGGCAATAGGCTTCTCAGGGAGCAATTCAGATTTTATGTAGTTTAAATTGGTCCCTAGAGATTCCTGTGTCTGCCCCTGTGGAGACGTTGGCAAGAGGGAGCCCGGGGTGACTGTAGCCTTTAGTGAGTGCCTTAGGTACGTGTGGTGGGTCTAGACCTGGCATGAAACGTAGGCAGTCCACCCAGCAGATTTCACATCAGAACCAGATGGGAGGCAGTTGCCTTCTCTTTAGATAACTACTGATGTTGCTCTGTTGGCTGAAATGAAGGTGTGGGTTTTGTTTCCTGAATGGTGTGAACTGGAAAAGGCTTTATTATAGCTGGGACCAAGACTGCTGTGCCTTGGTGCTGAGTTTGGGTGGACATGGATGTGTGGCTTCACCTTCATGCTCCACTTCCATCTTTTGTCTGCCTGGCTGCATCAGCTGCATGTAGAGGACTGTGTCTGGGTCAATAACGATTATTTTGGTTGGGACTAAAGAGTAATAATGTAAAGGCAAACAGACCGCTTAATGAAGAGGGTTTATTTTCTAAATAAATACAAAACCTGGTAGTCAACTTTTATGAGCTCTGTTTGGAGTCAGACCCCTGTTCTATATAGTTGATATAATTGAAAAAGTTGCTGACTTTCTCTGTGTCTCCTATTTTTTGGCAAATAGGTATTACACTTATGCTTACTGTATTGAAAGTAGTGTGATTCAGCACCACCAGACTGTTAGCACACCTGCAAGGCCCACTGCTGTCTTTTCTCTGGCTTGCGCTCAGCCATTCCTTCGCCTGGAGGGTGGAGGAAACTTTGGGCACATGTAAGAGTGGTGATGGGCCGATTTCTCAGGCTGGAGTGGAGGTCAGCTTGTGTCTCAGTTAAACTCCTTTTACAAATCACTGTGACTCCATTTGGAGATATTAGGAACATCCTAGTTTAGATGCTGCTGGGGCAAAGGTGGCTTAAGCATCTGAGGGAGGTCGTGACTTTGCTGATTGAGTTTCATTGTTTTGGCAACTGTTGGTTGAGTAGGAATCTGAAAAGGATGCCCCTTTAGAGGCAAAACATGGAGAGACTTATGGCTCTATCTTGCACAGTGATTTCAAACAGAGTTTTGGGCAGATAGAGGAGATAACAAGAGAAAGATCTGAAGACAGTATCTAGGCACACGTGTCTAGGTATGTGTATATACATTGTGCATGTAGCAACAGAGCAGTACTGGGACAGTGGGAACTGGAAAAGACCTATACACTAAATAGCTTTGTTAAGATTTTAACCTTCAAATGCAAATAGGAGGGAGATATAGTGGGAAGAGGAAAAAAAAGTGATTGAAGAGTAAACATGAGTGATGGTTACAGGATAAATAATATTATTAACTTACTTTTTTATTATTGTGGCTGCTGTGATAGCAGAGGGCACTTCTTAGAGACATACGAGTAATAATATCCTAGAGAAAAGTACATGGTCCATCAAAACCTTGCCTCTAGCAACAGAAAATGCAAATCACCTGGTATGGTAGCTCACCATCTTATGCACAATTATCTCTCTTATGACTGCATGGCTACATTCACTCACTGCTCTAAACATGCCCAGCTCCCTCTTGAATGGATGTTCACAGCTTTCATCTATTTCTGACTTCAGCAAAAACCATTTTCTTCTGTGCGATGACAGTCCTTTGCAGAAGGATGCTCTGAATTCCTCGTAGTGCTTTTTGCAGTTGTTCCCTTGTCAATGTCAGTCTTTGTGACCTCTTGTTTTGAATGATAAACTTTCAGAAAGCTTATCTGGCAGTAATCGATTCTTCTTCTTATAGGCTCCTCTATATTTCTGAAGAACTTCTCTTCTGTTTCTTTTCCTCTCTAAACCGGTGTATATTGACAGTCTTCATGTACAGTGTCTCTACAAAACCACGGATTAGAAAAAGCTTTAAAAATGAGGTGTAAAAAAGATCATTGCTCCAAACCCAGCTGACTGGCTGAATAGTATTCTTCACATTTGGTGTGGATATTGTTGAAAGGAAAATGTGCATTTAATATAAAAAGGTATTCTAATCACTCTGTCCAATTACAGCAAAGCATGAATGATGGTAACCTGTTTTGAGCTTCCAAATAAAATGACAAACATTAAGCTAAATGGGATGTTGTTATTCTGCTGCAAATGCCTTTGAATTTCTTCCTTCAGTAGCCCTTCTTACTGCTCTGATTTCCTGCGGCCAATGTTGCACCTGCCGAAATACAAGTGGTAACTTGCTGTTCTACCTCAGCTGATGGAGAATTTTTGCTAGCCCAATACTAATAACAGAAGGCTGGTCATCTGTATAAGAATAAGTAGTTCTTAAGAGCACATTGGAAGGGCTATAAATGTATGTTAGAAAATACAGGGCAATTTGTACTTCCCCACCCCCCCTCCCAGTTCACTGACATTGGTGTCTCTGTTTCAGCAGCAAGGCTCTGATGACAAATACTTCACAGGCTACTCTTAATTGTCTTCCAGTGTGTTCAGCTGTGTACAAATAAATACTACATACATACAAATAAATACTCTTCGTACAAATATTTAGTACTATTAATACTATTTAGTACGGTTAGTACCTAGTTCTAATACTAATGCTAGGCACTAGTAGTACCAAGTGCTAGGTGTTAATGCTACCCACTAATACTAGGTAATAACAGGACTAAATATACCATAGAGTATGTAGTATATGGATACTGTTTAGTATTAAAATAAATTCTTTGGATAAATGCACTTTGGACTATAGACTCTTCAAAGTCCATAACTTTTACCCTTTTCTGTGGGCAAATCTAGGCTGATCCCATAATCCTCAGACATGGTTCAAGAGGGAACTTACAACAAATCGCACTCAGTATTTTCAGTTCAATGCAATTATATTTTATTCTTTGGTTTTCTGTTGGATTCCATGACTTCAAATTTCATACTCAAAACACTAGCTTATGATTGTAGTGGCATAACCACACCACAGGGCAACATATAAGACTTTGTCGGTATTTTAAAACTGACATTTTTCTTTTTTTTTTTTTTTTTAATTCTTACAAATCCTTCTATCTCATAACTTAAAAACAAACCCTTGCCTGCACTTTCTTGCAACAACAAATGATTTGTTTTAATAGCTTTCATTTTCTTGTTTAGTGAAACACCCTTGGCATAAGAGATAAATGATTTCAAATAATGAAAGTGTTTGAAGTTCAAGGTAAGCTAATTCAACTTACTTCATATTTGCTGAGGAGCAAGAGTACATACACAAGGGAGCAAGCTATTGTAAATCAGTGGCTGTGTGGTAACTAGGCTCACTATACTCTTACCCTGTTGTAAATGCAAGGTAGTTTACTCTGAATTCAAAGATGAGGAAGTGTCCTCACTGTTACCGTGAGAATATACACTGATAATTACCCCAGAGCAGCTGATATGTGGCAGCTGCTTCCCTGTGTACACGGCATCTTGTGATATATGTGAGATAATTTGAGGGAGTTTATCCCTAATAGGTGACTCCAGGATTGTCACTCCTTACAGCGTGAGAAAATGCTGTATCAGATTTGAGGAAACAAAGCCTCTTCTTCGGCTGTTTTTTATTTGCAGTGGGTGGTAGGTCACTCAAATCACTGTACTGTATCGTTCCTTTCCTCTTGCTGCGTGTCTGAGTTGCAGGTGGCACTAGTTCCCTTAAGAAATCCTGGATGAAAAATCTTGGAGCTGAAATTTTGGTATATTTGGAACTGGTGGTTATTTTTATGAGTGTGCAGTTCTTGTCCAGGACCTAGCTGATAATCACTCACATGGCTTTAGAAAACAATAAAGAACTAAATCTCAATAAAACACTTCCCACACAGGTTTTCAGTGATAGATCCCAGCTGTAAGACAGAAATCATCTATGTTATCAGAATCCAATCTTCTAATAGTTAGTATGTGTTAACTTTGAGTCTAATACATTAAATGGCATATTGTTTCCCCATTTATTCATTCATTACTTCTGTGCCTTTCTGTTAATGAACGAAATGCTGTGTTTTCCAACTACTGTTTGTATTTTAACAAACCAATCTTTTTAAATGTTCTGAAAATAACTGAAATTCCTTAGAAAAATTATCAGAATCCTCCATTTTAAAAGTACGTGGGGCCTTTTAAAACATAAGATTTTAAATGCATTTTCTAAAAGTTTTCTTGTGGCTGGAGATTTTTTCAGTGAACAGAAATCTATCAAGAAATGGAAAAAATAAATTGGTGAATTATCTTTTTGGGGTTTTTTAGGAGTTTACCCTCTTTATGTAGGTTTCTTCATTGCTTCTTGCAAAGACTGTCCACTTGTATTCTCTTCCTCGGTGCCATAAAAAGTTTTTGTGTGCCTGCTCAGAGATGATTGTCTTCCAGCAGCGGGTGTAGAGACCCCTGTCAGTCTCTTATCTCTTTTAGACGTTGTAAATCTTTGTAATGTACTTAGATTCCCAGGATGAGAAACAATATTGAAGGGCAAGGCATTATTTAGTTCAAGTTCTGTGGACTATTTTATGTTTTTGTCCTTCAAAGAAGTTCAGGGCTCAGTAAGTGTATTATAAAAAAAAAGAGAAAAGAATTTTCTGTTACGGAGCCTAAGGAAAGAAATGTATCTTTCATTACTTATGAAGTCAACACTAAAACGATTGTCTTTAGAAATGCAGATAAACACATTACATCCCTAATAGGCAGTATTTCATGGAAAAATATACTGCAGTTTGAGAGGTTCTCTCTTTGAAGTCATCTGATAAAGGATTTTAATTGAGATCATTTCAATATGCAAATATGGTCTGGCCATTACACATCATTAATGCTTAGGCTTAGCGTAAATATTCCAGTCTAAAGGCTGGTTTTCTGCATGCTTCCAGCCTACACAGAGAGAGCTTATCACAGGCAATTATCTTACCCAAATAAAAAATGAAAATGGGAAAGTTAAATAAATAAAAGAACATTCTGATGGAATCACAGTAATGTGCTGCTTGGTTAACATTAGCCCTGACTTTCGGACAGCTAGATTTGTTAATGCGCTTGTCCTTTGCTTATGCATCAATCTCAGTGGATTTTCCTATATTCTGTGATGATATATGCCTAGTCATATCTTTTCTATCTAAAAATAAGCCACTGAGATAACAAAGGCACGATCAACATAGAAAACTATAATCTTAAGGGAACGTCATCTTGATTTTTGGTCTCAATCAGAAGTAGAGTTGTAGAAGTAAAAGGTAGTAAACAGAACTCCCTGTGGAATCATTGATATTCTATGGATTTTGGATACTGTATGAGTTAGCAGATATTTAGAAATCAAGCTCTGTCCTTTCCATAAAAGTATGTAATTACATATAGGCTTTTTTTTGGATGCTCAAAACAACAGAAACAAAGGCATCCAACTGCCAGTGACAGTTGAAAGGAGTGAGATGCCAAATTTTCAGTTGTACTACTGAAGAAGTCCCTTACTGTGGCAGAGTTCACATATGCAATAGCGGGAATTTAACTTCTGGTCTTCTGTCTCCCAGCATGTCCTTAAACTGGCTGCAGGAAGAAAATCTGATTCTCAGAAATTAAAGCTATTGCAAAAAAACGTTCTGAGTCGCATATCTCAATTTATGTTAGAAATGCACAACTTCTCAAGGTCTCCTAGAGCAAGAAATTTGTTCTGTTTGGAAGCTTAATAGAACACTTGTAACATTCATAACCAAACCCGTCCTGTGATTTATAGGTTATGGTGACTAATTTTAATGTTGATACATTTATTCAAAGCACAGTCTAAATAAAGGTTTAGTGTCGATCACATTTACAAACACTAGTTTGAAATAATTAAAACAAACAGACAAAAAAAAAACCTTCTAGTTAATTCCACTTATACGTGTATTTATTATTATGCAAATTAGGGGAAAACCTTTTCAGATGGTGCCATCTCATCCCTCAGCAGCATTTATAATATCTGTATTCAAGCTAGTTCCTTCTGGGTGCCTAGGCAGTGGGCTGCAAATCAGGAAGGACACTTCACTCCCCATTTTTTCTTGCTCATCTTTAGTCAAGACACTTGGTCCCTCAGCACCTCTGTTTCATAATCTGTAAAATAAGAAATACCCTACTTTGCAAGGTGTTGTGAGACTGGTGTATTTAAAACAGTCACCAAGTTTCTTGTGTCTGTGGTGCTTTCTGAGCTGTTTTTTCCTTCTTCCAATGAAGTGAACTAGGTCAAGGGAAGGCATCCCTACCTTGAAGGCTCTGCAAAACATCCAGCTTGAGTGCATGTGTCCCAGACTTAGTATCTACCAGTGAAAGTCTACGAACTGCTCTTGACTCAGCAGTGGAGTTTTGTCTTGTGGGTACGTGAAGAGGTTTGTAGGAATGAGTTGGCCACAGTCTAAGGTGTGGCCAGGATTCATAACCAGCCCTTTTGACAGATTTGCTCAGTTGGTAAGGACAACATTTCCACGGCTTCTCATGTGAACCAGATCTTTCTGTCCTCCCTCCACATCCAGTCTCCTCATCGTTTCTGTCCTGGTTCTATCAACTTCCATCTTTTTCCACTCCTATCTGCATTTTCATTCCAGCCATAGTTCAGTGGATTCTTTCAGACATGTCTGTTGAAATATCTGTACTGCTTCTTTTCCTTGGTCTATAAAAATTTAATCTAATGGACCTTCAGAGTACATTTCTGCAGTCAGAAAATTATCAGAGCCATTTAGAGGTGGGCTGTGGGAGAAGGAAGGAAGAATCCTGTAACAGTGAGGATTCACTGGGAAGTGGTTTGGGGAGTCTAAGCAGCCCTGCTTTGTTTGAGTGGATATGCTGAGCAGTCCTGCTGGACACATACATATATTTATATATGATTTTACTATCTCGACCAGTATCGACATCAGTCTACCCCTAACTTTCTGCTCACATGGCCACCTATAGGTAGGTCAACAGGTGCCAGACTTCTACAGAAGTCTGAGCCTCAAGCTCCACTTCAGCATCATATGGAGATGCCCTAACCATTCTGTCCATCGTGGGCAGTCATTGATATGTAAATTCATACGGTCGTTTGCTGCTTAGACAGGGGTGTGTGGGAACACACGTCTCTGGCTGTGGAAAAGGGCATGCCGTAGTTGTGCTTCCTTGATGGCCCTTCTAGATTCAAACGGGCTGAAAGGGAACATTTACCTCAAATGTCCGTGTAGCAGCTTGGTCCTTTCAGCTGTCCCTGAACAAGGACCAGTGCTGAGTTTCGCACACTGTCCCAGGTCACAGCCCCAAGCTGCAAGCAGGAGAGTTCCTGCTGCTGGCGCGACCCTGCATGTCCCCAGGCTCCTGTCGTGTAAGTGGCAGCACAGCTCTGGCTGTGCAGGGGTATTCGCTCAGACCAGGACGAAATGTGGTGCTTGCTTGCACACAGCTCCTGATGACTGCAAATGCCGTCTGAAATCCTGTCTATGTTGTTCAGGCTGGCGAGGGTCAGCGAGAGCACAGGACACAACTGTTCCTCCCCAGCAGCTCAGGGCCCAGAGAAATCAGCCCAGTGACTCCAACTGCTGCAGCCGAACCTGTGTTACCTTTTAACTGTGAAGCCAAGGCACAAGGGGGCTTGTTTTGGGCAAACTGTCTTCCTGTTTCGTTAGGTTCATGAGGATCTTAATTTTAGCATAATTGTGGTGCTAGTGAAGGTCACATAAGCTAACTTAAAGCTAGCTCAGTTATGTCTACACTACAAGGTGATACTTGATCCCGTTTTTCATGATATACTACACAACAACAGCGCATACCCAGGGACAATGTATATGCAGGGCATTTAAAATCTCAGCACCGTTTCTCAAAGATCTCCAACCTGGCACAGTTTCTTCTTCCTGCGTTTTATGAGAGCACTGTGAAAAATCCCCTGGAATTAATGAAAATTTTGTGCAAATGAAAACCTAGGGAGGACATCCCATTTCAGTATTCAGGAAGGAAGGATGCATTTCCAATTCTATTTTGAAAGAAATCTTCTTTTTATTTTCCTTATTGTATACTCCAATCTAAATGTCATGCATCAAAGTGAAATTTTTATGTAGCATTTCAAAATTTGGGCATTTTGTTCAGATTCAGAACAAAGCCAGTGTGTGAAATCCAGAACCGGAAGTCTGCTTTCCATGAGGCTTTGCCAGCCACCAACCATTGCCAAAATCTGGGAAAATTCATCTGACTCTTGCAACTAGACCCAGTTTTCACAGGGCATGGGACCAAAGCTCTAGATCCAAGTGCTATAGTCTTTGAGGATATTCATTCAGGAGGAGAACTTTTTGACCTGCACTTTTCTTTAAAAATCTAATTATAAATTTTGCAAGAATGTGTGGTTTCTGTGATAGGAAAGAGGTTTGTGTACTGGAATGAGACTGGAAGTGAGGGCTTCTCGACTAATGCAGAGACCTGCAACAGTCCAATTCAGGTCAAAGAGAAAAGGAGAGAGAGAAGAATAGGGAAGAGGCAAGAAAGAAAAAGAGAATGAAAGAGCTGCAGCTGAGGAGGGACTGGAATGAGGAGAGAACATACGCTGGTGAGGAGCAGAGAAAGAAAGGGGAAAAGAAATAAGGGGAGAGGAGGGACAAGACAAAGAAAAGGGGGGGGTGCGAAGTACAGAGGGCAGAGAGCAAAAAAAGAAGAACTTAGAGACAGAAGGAAAAGCTGCAGGGAAGAGGGTTTATTAGAGAAAAAAATCGCAGCTTGCTGAAATATGGTTGACGTGGAAGATTTTTATTTCATACCCTGCTGCCTAGGCTCTGATGATTCCTAGGCTGAAGGTATATGACACTGGTAGATAACATACGGGCAGCTTCTGTGCTCTTCTGAAAAGCTTTTTGTGTCCCTGACAACTTGTTCTAATTGCACAAGTTCAAACACTTCAGATGTTCTGTGTGGCTGCAAGCACTTCAGAAAAGGTTGATGTAGAAAGCCATCTCTCTATAGTATCCGTGGACTGACTTTTCTTCACAAGTGCTGATGTTGATAGTTTAACTTCGTTAATCCAAGCACAAAGCAGACACTGTAAATATCTTGAATTAAAAAAAATAAAAGGAATACAGGAAATTTGTGGGGAAAATGAAATTTGCCTCTGTATTTTCAGTAGGACTGGGTGTATCTTTTCCTGAACTGAGAAATGTTTGTTCAAGCACTTCCTTCTGTCTGCCTCCAGCACACCTAGGTTCTTTATCCAAACCTAGCTCAGCCACATTAGCCGCTGACTTCACTTTTAATGAGTAATAGAAAAGGCTTTGAACCTTCAAAGCCCGGGAGAGTATATGAAACCTATTATGATGTGACCAGGAAAAGAATAGTATATGTCTCACCCGGGACCTCATTTGAGGTCCTCTTGGGAACTGAGCATGGAAATGGCAGGACTGACTGGAGCTGAAAGAGCAGCATAATGGGGGAAAAAAAAAGGGTTAGCAAGAAGAGATGGGGCTGGTAGGTTTTAGGGCTCCTTTCAGTGCTGAAGGGAAGAGTTGGTTGCACAAAGGGATTGTGGAGGTAGGAGGTGTTCAGAACTAGAAAGCTAAGGTTGCAGATTAAGGTGAAATAATTCCAAGAGAAAGGACAGGTGTTTAAAGGGGAAAGAGTATGTGGGAAATGAAGCAGGGGATTCGGACTCTGAGTCACTTTAACACTTCAGACTGTGTATATTGTACTCTATTTCTTGCTACTGGTTTGTGTCACCGAAAGTGAAAGCCTGGAAGTGCATGCTCTGCTTGTTATGTACAAAAGTGTAAGAGAAGGTGACCACAGACAATCTCTTTAAAAGAATAACTACTATATGTCTTTGCACTTAGTTTTTTGGGCAATCTTACGAGGAAGACAATTCAAATAGATTATAATGCAAAAGATACACAAGGAGTCACGGAATGGAGGTCAGGGGAAGTATGGTATGTCTTTCCACTTTATTCAATCACAACCAGCTTTCAGGCAGGATGGAAACAAAAGCATCTTAGTGAGCTGGGGTGGGGGAATAATATGTCTTCATAAAACATTTTGTGAGCTGCGAGGCTGTAGAAGCAGCACATGTAGGTTGCACCTAATCTGTGCTATGCTTGGCTATGCAATGCAACTTGCAGACGTGTACATGTAGTGTTCACACAACACCACTCAGATGGAAGAATCGCTGTTGCAGACACCTGTCACTGTTCCCAGGTACATCACCACTGGGTGCAGCAGAAAGATCTCCTGGATATGCAATTCACATTTGGGCTAGACAGTGTATTCACAATCTCATCTCTGCTTCTGCAGAGAATTAGAGTGGTATGGCAGAAGAAGTATGGACATGGAAAAATCAAGAAAAGACCCATTTTCTCGAGTATGCTGAAAGACCCCGCCCCCAACATTGCATTTGTGGTAGCACACAGGAGACCTATCAGATTACTGGGATCTTGGTCCAAAGAGTATAGACTCATTGAAGACTGCCTGGGGGAAGAGAGAACAAAGCATATATGGAGACATGAATGTTATGATTTTGGTTTCAGTGAAACGAGACTCCCTCCCTCTTAAACATCCGCTAAAAAGATCTTTGTCTGACACACGGGCACAGGAGAGTTGACTTTTCAAACATTGCTGGGGGGTGGTGGTGGGGTGGTTGGAGAGGGAGATGGGCCTGTAAAAGTTAGTCTATAGTTTAAACAGCCCCAGCTACTCATAAAATCAGAAGATGATAACAGCAATATTTTTCTTCTGCCTGTTTACATATGTTATGAAAAGCACTACAAAGGAAACATCAGTGGTATATTCTGACAGAGTGCAGGAGTTGGCAGATGTTTGTTAATTAAAAGAATTGAGGTAATGAAACAGTACTGAGAGTTCATAAGCAATGCCACATTTGCGCACGCCAGCACACGTGTGCACCCTCTTTCACAGCCCCCCGTTCACCAAGCAGCACCTGCTCACCCAGTTGTTCTTGGGCTGTGGGTAGCGTGGAGGAAAAAAAACGTAAAACCACATGTGAGGGAGGTGTCCTTTCCAAAGACACCCTGAACCCTGGTTGGGTGTGAACTCAGCCACTGATGGCCCTGCTCATTTGAGGAGTTTAGGACAAACAGGGAGCCTGTTGCTTCTTTTGAAAACATGGAAACCTTGCCTGGCTCAGTGGTGCTCTGCGAGGGCTGACATCACGTTTGTAGAGTGCTCTCAGACCTTCAAGTGGAAGAACAGCATATAATGGTTGTAGGTCAGAGCTGGTTTAGGCGATAGTTGTTTCCCAAAGCCCTTACGGAGGAGAGCAGTTAGACATGTCATGTCAACAAGAGTGTAAAAAGTGATATCCCTGCATACCTTTTCCTATAGACTTCTTTTCATCTAAAAAAAAAGAAAGGCAGAACCCCACTGAGGAAAACCCTCATTACCTGAGGAACAAAGGAACAAAGACCACCTTCAGGCTCAGTGGGGGCAAAGACTGACCTAAGCAGGAGAGCCTTCTGGCTTTTGGAATCTGGGATAGCAAAACTTTTGTCAGATAGCCAATTTGGAAGAACATTGGTATTCGTGGTTTAAATAGGTATCCCCTTTGCAGTGATGGGCACTTCTTCTCCACAGACACTGCAAAAATGCGGGGGGCAAGGTTTCAGGGAGGCAATTCTGAGTGCAGGGGTTACTTGGAAATGCCCAACCCAAATAGCAGGTGCCTATCCCCTTGCAGTTAAGAAATATGAGTTGTCTTATTCCTGATTACTTATTTTTTTTATTTTGTCCCAAATTAAGATGTACGATGAGAAGAATCAGAAAAAAACCACTGATTCATTTCAGATAAACTTCCAAGTTGGGTTTCAGAGACAGACTGGGGATCAGGGAACTTGGATTAAATAGCATCTCTGCCATAAATCCCTTTGCTGTGTTGCTTGGTGTGGCTGTTCTTGGGTGCTCTGGTTCCTCACCTGCAATGTGGGGCTCATGGCTGTGTCACAGCAAGCCTTGTAGCAAACTGTGAGATTAGATTTATCACTTAAGTTAAGGTGCTTGGAGACCTTTGCTTAGTATATGCTGAAAAGTGCAGATTTATATTGTCTTAAATTTATCTGTTCAATAAAACAGATAAGTAACAAGTGATTCATAACATGTCTTACTAGTAGTTAGTCTGAGCATAGTGTGAAGTCAGTTTTCTTTGTGGTTTCTTGCTACTTCTGCTTCAATTTCCAGCAAAAATCCAGAAATGCAGAGGTGTGTTAGCGTACTCTCCCCCTTGTAGCCCAAGCTAAATATTTATTCTCTCTTGATGATTTTTACCATAGTCCTAGCCTAAGAGCTCCATAAAGCAGGTATCTGTGCAAATTCTGCAGAAAAAATGATTGTTTGTTCATTTCAAGTCATTTTGGGTGCTTACGAATTCATCATTCAACGGAACATGAGTTATTTTTGCCAGAAGAGCAGTGAAGACTCAAGATGTATTCAAATTTACTAGTTAAAGAGTAGATGTGGAAAGATATTTCAAGAAGTGACTAATACTTCTTGTCTTATAGCCCTCTGAATTTTCTCTTAGAGCAAGTATTTCTCATACACCTACAGTATGTCTGTAGGAGACCTATATTCTATCCTGGAATATCTGCATAGCCTAAAATTGATGCCAGTGATAACATTTAGAGTGGTTAGCGGGAGTGTGTGGGAGTGTGTGTGTGTGCAATCAAAGATCGAAGTGAGGAGTCTCAGAACAATTCCTGGGACAATTTCTCTTGTCTGTGCAGAGATCCCGTGGTAGCTTTCATGACAGGAAGGCTTAAGAGAACCCAGCTCCGATCCCCAGCACAGATTCTCCATGGATTCCCGCAGCAGAGGGGAGAGCTGAATCTCCAACCTCACTTGGAAGTATTTTTTTTCAGTTCGGAGAACTGGCTTTGTGTCAATAGAGCACACTATAACTATGGCCAAGGAGGGCAGATTTAGTGACCTTTTTGATTACTCAAGTGTTGTTAACAGTTCTTGAAATATATCTACAGTCTTTCTTGCCTAGATTGCTCTGAGCATTGGTATTTTGTTTGAAAAATTTCGCATCCTTCATATGCAGCATTTAGCACCTTGCCTATCATCTCCACAAAAGTTAATCTTACAGCAGAATAAGGTGTAAGGCTGTATCTTTGAACGATTTCAAGTGATTCTCCACTGAATTACAAGAACCATAAAGCTGAAGAAAATATTTAAAATTAGCTTGCATCTTGGCTGTTTTCATGGGTTACTTTTGTATATTTTCAATTATTTTTTATTTCCCAAAGAAATATATTTTCTCTCTTTATGCAAGTTTTTTCTTTAGTGGGTTTGTACAATCATGGTTTTCTATGTCCCAGGCAAGTAAAGGAACACAAACACTGTGCACAAAGGAACAGATTTACACTTGTCATCTAAACTATATGTTTATATAGAAGTGAGGTTAGAATTTGTCCCTAACTGGGTAGCTGTACGTGAAAATTTGTCTAAAATGCTTTGTGTTGTTCTAATACTGTTATTATCGCATCTCTTGATCTCACCTGTATTAATTTTCATGATACCCCAGTGAGAAAAGCAGAAGATTAATAACCCAGTTACATGGACAGGGGACAGATGCATAGAAATACAGCTTCCCAAAGTAACACATAAAATGTCAATTAGGTCAGTGAACCAAACTCAGGTCTTCCTAGATACCTGAGTAGTACTGAAGCCAAAAGAAGCCCTTTGTGGAAAAAGCTAGTAAATGTTGAAAAAGAGTTTCATATTAATTTTGTGGGTAGCTTTTGAAAGTCCAGATGAAATCGTATGCTAGTTGTCTAAGAGCCTTATGGTGGGCCAATTCACACTGTTTTTAAACTTCCAGTCTATCATTGGGGTTCAGGATTACCTTAAAGCTAAAAGAAATCTAAAATTCTTAATGTTGTTTCATTCAATTAATTCAATCATCCAAAGAGTGCCGGTTGCATGACACCAAGCACAAGACAGGAGCGCATTGGAAGTGAATTTACAGCAAGCTGAAAAATACAGCAACACATATCCTCATGTCAAACCCTGATTATGGATGAGCTATTTGCTCTTATGTCCTTCCTCAGCCATATGCACTTTCAAAACCAGATTTTTAAACATTTCATTTGAATGAGCCATATAACTTTGGAGGACAAGACCATTCCAAGAGATGCTGCTCATACCGTGATGCAGACAGAATTTCTCCCCTGCCAATGAATGAGAAGGACGATCAAAATATGGCCTTTCTCTTTTAGTACAGCAGTTGTGTCAGTCCAAAAGGCTGCCATCCACATGGTGACTTCAGGGGTGGCACCGTTCCTTTCTGGTTTGCATCCCCAGTCACTGCTGTGCTGTGCTGCCTAGGCTCCACACACCTTGCGCCATAAGTGCTGCTGCAGGATTTCTGGCAAGTCCTGGAAGCATGTTTTGGAAGGGATCTAACCCTGTAGGCTGCAGTGGCTTCCTTGAAAAAGCTATGGTCTTGTGTTATGCATTGCTGGGGTGCACTTATGGTACTTTTTGCTCCTTAAAGGCCTTTTTCCACATTTACCCAACTCATTATAATAAGTGCAGCTGAAACATTTTCAAATGTATTTGTATTCATATGTGTTCGGATTCCTGTGTTTATATTGGAATATGTCCTTGGAGCAGTCACTCCTCAGCCTGTTTCAAAGGTGGGAGTTTGGTACAGTAGACTGCAGTGTCTCGGAAGGTCTGTGAACCGTGGATCAGGAAATAAAAATGTTTCAAGAAGAGCAGCTCCCATTTTCTCTTCTCTCTTCTATCTCTGATAGATTACCTTTCAGTTGTAACGGAAATACTGCACGTGATACAACTAGTGTAGAGTATTTGTGGAAACAAGGTGCTCAGTGGAGATGAGAAATGTTTCTCTACTACCTGTTCATTCGCAACTGTGTTTTAAAGCCTGCGATCAAAATGCTGAAATGATGCATGATGTGACTTCCATCTTCTAAGGTAAGCAGTCCGACTTTCTAGGTTCAGAGGCTGAGTTCTTGAGTAAAACTCTACAAAAAGTAAGGGCTGGCCATGTGATTCCAAGTTAGATGTTGCAATTATATGTCCCAGGATCCTTACTGTAATTTCAGTCCTTCACCAGCATGATCAATGTAATCAAGGCTTTGTCATGAATAGGAGGATCTGTGTCGTAAATGGATTGTGGCTCAATAGTGAAGAAGGTGGAGTGAAACACACTTGCTTCCTGTGGCCCACACTGCTCTAGAGTGGTATGAACAAGCAGGCTGAGTATTTAAAAAGTTATTAATTAATAGTAATGGGATAGGATTTCCAATTTTCTTAAATGACGTTGATGATCTCAGCAACAGGATTCATTCTGGTGGATGTAAAATTTTACATTAACTCTTCCTTCCTTCCTTCCTTCCTTCCTTCCTTCCTTCCTTCCTTCCTTCCTTCCTTCCTTCCTTCCTTCCTTCCTTCCTTCCTTCCTTCCTTCCTTCCTTCCTTCCTTCCTTCCTTCCTTCCTTCCTTCCCTTTCTTCCTTTCCTTCTCTCTTTCCTTCTTTCCTTCTCTCTTTCCTTCTTTCCTTCTCTCTTTCTCTCTTTCTCTCTTTCTCTCTTTTTTTTTCAACCCAGTAACTAGAAAATAAATGTTAAAATAGAAATGGGAATTAACAAATGGAATAAGCTGCTGACAAAACATACATAACAGTTGTGGTGTAAACACCCTGCTCAAAAGAACAGATTTTCCATAATATCTGTCAGTTTGCAAGAAGGAAAAAAAAATGCTTCACAGAGCAGTATAAATAAATAACAGTGTGATGTGTAACTAATATTTTCTAATTTTCATAGGAGCCACCATCTAGGCAATATTGTGTTGCTTAGAAACTAACAAAAACATGTCTTTTTTTTGTTTTGTTTTTAATGGTTCCTTTGTGCCCTGATATTTTTCCAAGTTGGCAGCTGTAAGGAAAAACAATGTGATTTGGTTAGATTCAGCCCCTCTCTCTCTCAAGTCTGGAACAGAACAGATAAGAACTTGTGTGTCAGAATACAAAGTTTACTCAGCACGAGTCAAAAGCTTTTGATGTTTGCTATCCAATCTGTCCCGGCATCTTTGAAGTTCAGTTACTCATACTATAGCCCCATCAGTAAGAAACAGTATTTTTCCCTATGTTAGTGAAAACACCTGACGAATACGAGCAGCCACAGCAAAAACAACAAGATACTGTTTTCAGAGCTGATCTAGGCATTTTTATTTCTGTTGGTCTGAAAGAGTGAAAATATTCAATTAAATATAAGGAAGAAAATGGAAAGAAAATTCTGCATTGTAGTTGGGTATCCTGTTCCTGAAATGTGTTTCTGTATGTTGTTCGTCACTTGAATGTAGTACACAATTTAGTCATTCTGAAGGCTCCAAAATACTCAGCTGCATCCTCTTTGTATGCCTGTCTTTGAAGTTAGATATTGGTCTCATTTGTTGAAAAGAATGAAACTTCTTAAATGCCTTAACCAACACCAACAAGTAACTCTTCTGACACAGAAAATGCATTTCCACTCCCTTTTTTTTCTTGGTCAAGAGGTCAAATTTACAGCTGATGTAAATCAGCAGAGTGCCTTTCCATTTGGTGGACGTCTGCCGATTTACACCAGCAAAGGATGTGGCCCAGGAAGGCTGAGATGAAGGAAATTGCCCCCAGTAACCCACCACAGAGCAGGAAGTGGAACCCAGCCCTGAAACCCTGTCATGTGCTTTAACTACAGATTTGTAATTAAAGCAGGAAAAGTGGTATGGTTTGTGGTGTAACTCTTATCAGGATCTTTTGAACTGTGCAATGAATTATTTAATTGGCATGGATAAATTCCTTTCACTTGAACAAAATCCAGCCACAGTGTTAAATATAATGGATGTCAAATATTAAAATTATTTTCCTGTTATACGAGTAGTGTTCTTTGAAGGAATAACATCTTTGTTCTAGGACATAAAGCTGTACAATCAGTATACAACTAGTGAAGTCTCACATTCTCTAACTTTTACTGAGTAAACCTCAGACAACAAAGCACAAACTCTCCTCTTTCATCCATCATGGGTTCTCAAGGAGACCAGTGTTTGTGATTTTTTTTTAGGCTATTCTAAAGGGTCAGTTAGATTACATTCAGTAGCCAAGTGCAAACTATACAGACAGAAGGAATACCTTTAATTGGAAATCTGCAGTCTCAACAAATTGTAACAAATAGAACCTCAATTTTTATTGTAAATATGCTCTGAGTTAGCTGCTGGGAAGATGAAAGGCTGATATAAAGGATACAATTGAGTTACAAAGAAAAATGCTGCACAATGGAGAGATCTTTTTTTTTCCCAAGCTTTCCTTCTGTGAGACTCAGTCAAGTAACCATTGAGAATTTTTTTATTAACATCTGAATATTTAGTGTATGGTATTGAAATTCTTTCTTTTCTCTCTTCTCCCTCTTTTGTTACGTTCTCAGCTCTATTTCATGCTTTGCCTCTTACCACCAGTTGGTTGACCTTTCCCATTAGCAGGATGTGAAATCTGGGAGGTGAGTACCAATTCTTAGCCGTGAGAGAAGAGACTGCACACATATTGACACATGCACACTCCATCCAGTAAGGGAAGAAGCTGAATGACATTTTGCACTGCCCCAAATAGAGACGTATTTTGCTCTACTGAAATATGTGGAAGCTGTTCATGATATGACTTGGAGTGTTTGGAAGAATTTGTCTAGTGTTGAGTTGCTGTAACACTCTCTGGCCTGGAATGTGCTCCAAACATACCCTTTTTTACCTTGGAGCTAGTGGAATAACAGGAAGAAAAGCTTCTACTGAAACTCAGAGATTGTATTCATTTAAAAGAGAGACATTAACATGTGTTCTCGATAAAGTATTAGGTCATTGTCAAGTCTCCTTTTCTCTAATAAGGAATGAAAAGCATAGAAAAGAGAGTTAACACAGATGTAGTGGACTATGCTACTGATTTTATGTCCTCAAGTCTTTCTATAGGAGGGCATGGATACCCCTCCAGCCAGAGACAGCATTTGCTTTACATGACCAAAAATGCAGATGTTGCTCATTTCAAAACAGGCGGAAGTAGACTAGTGAGAGATAAAGTTAGGAATGAAACAAGGATTAGGTCTTAAAAGTGGTTTTCCTTGACCTGTTGTCCCCTGGCTAGCCTGTGGGAAGAAGTGAGGAAAGGGATGTCTGTGCAGATACATCTTCAACGGGTTTAGAAGTCTCGTTGACAGACACCAGAGACCCACTGAACTCCCTGTTCTCCAGAGTCTTGGTGCAGGTGGGTGTACCACTCAGGGAGAGAGGGGGAATTATCTGTAAGAGAACCTTGTAAGAAAGGACAGATATACACACAGATACAAATATACTTCTTTAGCCACGTGTTACTTCAGCATGAGCAATGTGTTTAGATTCAGCAGGGAAACAGTTTTGCTCACAATTGATCTGTCCTTGCAAACAAAGGGGTAGCTCATGGGATGCTGGGCTTTTTTTCTTTTTTGCTCCCTGTAGAATAATACCCACCTCCTAGGGTAATACTATTAACAAACTTTTCCTGCTACACAAAAGGGTGAAAGGTGGTTCTTTAGATATAGACCAGCAAAGGAAAATCAGCATAGCTCCACAAAGCTGAATTACTGCAATCTTTGTTTTGATCCAATCGATCTGGTCTGTAAGACGAACCTTTGCCCAACAGAGGATGTGATTTTTACATTGAAAACACAGTGTAATGCTAGAATGATAAACTGCTGGGAGTTTTTATTTCATGTGTAACATGACTCTTTTAAGTTGCTTGGACAGTGAAAAGAAACCTTAGAAGTTCTTCAGTGTAATTGTAATTGAAATCTTCGGACTTTAACTACCATATATGCGCGAACTCTGAAATCAGGCATAAAGTCTCATTTTCTTCTCAATAATCCACTTTGCTGCAGTATAGTTGTGGGTACTGTACCCTGGTGATACTGTTTTGCCACCTCTATCTGCAGTGAAAGTGCCTGTGTTTGGACAGTAGAATAGGAAGCTCTGTGATAAATCCAGACTTGTCTCTATGTTCTGTGCTATACAGCAACTGCTGCTGGTGGCTTTCTGCAGTGAAACTCACAAGCACGTTGTTTTTGTCTGAGGACATGCAGAGCTCATTGCATGAGAGCAGCTATCATTTCTGGTTCAGACTTAACCATGGCATTTGTGATTTGAAGGTATTACTCTGTGTAGCGTTCTTTTATTTCCCAGATTCTCCTTCCAAAGAGAGAAAACTCGTAGGCTGATGTTTTGACAGTAAAGCAAATGTCGATTGCTCTTTTATAAATTCTGACAAGCTACTGTATGTAACATTTATTTAGTGCTCTGTGTGTGTTGCCAGCAACACTAGCTAAATTTCTTCAGCAAAAATAAAGGGGTTCAATCAATCATATGATCTGGGCAACCTGTATTTTTATCTCCAGTGTGTCATAACCTAGTGTTGCTTGTCATTTCTTATCTGATCTACAAATATTACAAAAGCAATTTTCTGTCAGACTAAGGCTTGATCACGGTTGACCTCAAATACCTAAGTATATTCACTGGAGAACCTCCAAAGCTCCACAAATATTTACGGGTGCTGTTCTCTGTCTCCTGTACCCATCAGTATCAAAGAAACCTACCTGATGTTTTCCAGTTAGACTCTTTCCAGTTTCACACACCTTCATGTCACTTACCTTTTGCCAGTTTGTAAATGTTCTGGAGACAAAAATAATGATATCTTTCCGCCTTCAACTGGGTGGTAAATGAGCTTAGAGAGACACCCACTTTTCTTATCTTGCTTTCGCTCTCTTTCCCTTTTCTCTCTCTTACTAGTTTCGTCTTTGTTATTACAAAATGTATCTTTTTTTTTTGTTGTTTGGAAAGTGTACAATGAAAACAGAATGCCAGCTGCATCTTTGCTGAAAGAGCAGCCTTAGTTAGCACAGTAGCTTCGGAGCACACTGGGAAACTGTTGATGCTGCAACCTCTATGACTGTGAGAATATTGCTCTGTGAGTTGTTTTTTATCAGGAACTCATAGCTGTTGGCTGGATGTCTGTGGATTTTTCTGGATTCAAATTTATCCTCCCCCCCCTTTTCTCCCCAATACCAGATTTATCTTTGAAATGTACTCACAGATGGTATAAATCATTTCTAAATGTCCTCAGTACAATGCAGTTTCTTAGGAATTCCTCTTCTCTTGTTTTGCAAATGTTTTTTTTCTTTGGCATATTGAAGTGACCTTGGTGTGTCTTACAACACTCTGTATCGGGAGGCTTTATAAAACTCATATCTCAGAAGTGTCTGACACTACATTACAAGAGGATCTGTAAACCTCCATGAGATGACGAATGTCTTTTTTAAACAACAGACCAAGACTTCATTTAAATTAGTAACATGGAGATTAGAGGAGCTCTCACAGGCTGTGCTGCAGCCATGCCAGGACTCTAGGAATATCAGTCACATGAAAGCTGTTAAGTTTGAGATGGAAATAAATCAAGGAGCCTGTAAAAACTGTCAGCAGGTCAGGGAAGTTTATGAACTCTTGCTGTATCTAATCATAAATCATAAGAATAAGCTAAAACTGAGAAGAAAAATGTCCTCTTTTGTAATCTAATGCTGTCTGTTAAGGCAATAAAACTCAAATGAAATGCATGCATTGCAATTTTTAGTTGATACTTTACATTATTACCAAAGTGAAGGAAGAGTTTCAAAGTTATAAAAGTGAGACAAATGAGAGGTGGGCCTGTGCTTGTTCGTGTTTCCAGGCCTGCATCTCTTCTACCCTCCACAAACAAAGAGCACTCAACCAGCAGAGCACTTAAATGTGTGTGTAACTGCAGACACTCAGGCAGACTTGGAAATGGCCATGGCACAGATTCACATGCTCAAAGTATCATGGGCCCAAGCTTTTTGCCGGGCCAGAACTTAAAGGACAGGGGCAGTAATCAGCATCGCACTGCTGTACAGCAAGTAAATGATCAGATCTGGGGTGTATGTGTGAGCTCCAGTCTAAGGAGTGAAGTAAAAAGCAGAGATGTGTGAGTGTTTGAGCACTGTGGGCAATAATGCAAATAATTTCTGGAGGAGACCATCCATTTAATGTTGCAGTTTCTCCCTGTTGTCACTTTCAACCCCCTTATAAGCAGCTCACTTGCTTTTGAAGTCCTCTAGCTCTAGAAACTAGAAGTTGCTCTCGTAGGGCAGAACTGGCTTTGTCAAGTTTCAGCCCCTTTGTGCCTTAAAGCCACAGTTTTTCTATCTGTGTCACTCAGGAAATATTCTGCATCTGTTTAGAGCCCCACTGACTTCAGTGATACTTTGTGTAGGGGTGAGGGTTTATCTGCGGGGATTGGATTGCAGGGTGAGGGCCGTAGATTGAAAATCCTCCTTGCCTGGCATACTGTTGAAAAGCACTATGAATGTTTCCAACAGTCTGGATACCGTTATGCTGGCGATCCATCTCAGAGTATGGTAAGTGTTCACAGTCCTTTACAGTGGTATGCCAAGCAAGGAAGATTTTACAGTCCGAGGCCCTGACCTTGCAATCTGATCCCCACTGACAAATCCTTTACCCTGTCTGGAGTACCACTGAAGTCAAAAGGACTAGTTGAGGAGTAATATACTATTCAGGGGGAATAAAGGAATGAGGAGGAAAAGCCTGATACTATGTGAACAATGCCTGAAAGAGGGAGAGGAAACATCTCAGGTTGCACTTAGCAGAATACAGAAAAGTTTGAGGTTAGGTTTTCTTCCTCTGCTCCTTAGCAGAACTGCGTACACCGGCCTTTGAATCATCTGGGCTGTATTTGGTGCTGAGAAATTTGAGAGGATTATGTGTATGCAAGTGTAGAATATGTACGTAGATTTTACACCTGAGTGTTTTACTGCTGAGGGAAATATGTCAGTGATAAGGAAATCTTGCCGAGATTGTAAAATAAGTACAGACTGAACACTAGACTACTAAAAATCATACAGTTGTTAAGGCCTGATACAAAGTGGAGTCACGCTTGTTAAAAGAGCAGCATTGTGGATGCCCTACAGTGTAGAAACCAAGCAAAAATCTTTTACTTGCTCCAAAAATTTGTGTTGTTCTTCTGCAGAAGGCAACACCCTCTTGCTGCAGTTTTTATGGGACAGGCAATGAAGCCTGTGTTCATAAACCTGGGGAGCTGCTCCATCTGAGCAAACCCATGAAAAGCAACTGACTAGTGCTTGTATTTTAAAAGCCAGCTGTTTTTAAAGCAACATCCTAGCTCCATGGCTTTTGAAGGTAAGCACCGGATGAATTCTCCTGACCTCAGATAATATGGCAGAATCTTTATGATACTGATAGTATATTTGCTTGAAAAGGAAATTAAAGATCGTGGTGGAGGGGGAATGCTCTGCAGTCAGGAAAATCTGGAAACAGAAGCTTGATTTTAAAGCCAGTAATAGATGTTGTAGGTGTTTCTGACTCAGGAGTATGTTTCTGCTAGTCAAGATGCCTAGTTTCAGAGTGTGCTCATAAGATCAAAGAAATTTTGGTATCTTGTGGTAGTTACTGAAGTCTAATGAACCCAGTGGGCTCCTAGTCCAGTTTCTCTAACAGTGGACAAACTCCACAATGAATGGAAGGTGAATGTGCACCATGGAGCAGTCATGTGTGCTGTGCCATATACAGAGCCCTGGAGCAACGCCTAGCACCAGGAGAGCCTCTGCCACTCACTACAGAATCCTTGATTTGCTGAAGACATTACAGAGCTAGCTTGGGTTTGTGTGTGTGTGCAAGTTGAAGGAATAAAAGCGGTGCTTCAGAATGAAAACTCCATATTCAGCCTTCACAGAGTAATAAGGTGAGAAACATCTCCCATCTTGAGAGGGAACTGCACCTATTCCAAGTAAACACCGGTGCTTTTGATGTTTCTGAACACAGGAATAACAGCTTCCTACGTGGTCTGTCCCTGACGTATCACCTGGTGTGCTCCGGGCCAAGAAATCTGACCTTGGGAGAGGCCCAAGTGCTGCCTGCCACCGCGAGGTTAGAGGAGGGCAGCGGGCTGCCGGGTCTGGGGATGGAGAGAGATTTGTGTGGTGTCTTCTCTGGGTCCTTGAGGGAGCACCTCTGTGGAGCAGCAAGCCCTTCAGCACAGCAGTGCGACTGGCACGTTGAACGGGCTGCTCCGGCAGCTGTTCACAGAGCTGATGGAGCCAGGATAGCAGTTAGGAGAAAGGGCCAGGGCAGGCTCCCTAAAAACGTTCACCCAGATCCCTTTTCTACTGATGCACGCAGGCTCCTGTTTGCGTTCCCCTATGCTCGTGCTGACCTCCTTGTCTCACTGAGCGCCCAGCCTGCTAACTGTTTGTCCTCTCTGCTGTAAAACCAGCGAGGGGCCTGATTAACCTCGTGTGTGAATTGCCTGGTGAGGACTAATTACTTGTACTTCCTTCTGTAGCACTGAAAAACATGTTTTATACTTGCCCTCCAGACACTGACAGGACATCAGGATTGGGAAAAGGCTATAAACCAGCTCTTCATTAGTTTCTCTTCATTGTTACTGGGACAGGACCTTATGGCTTCACTTCCTCTGAGAGGGGGTTACTGAGACAGAATAAAATGCAGGTGCCCAGGTGCCCATGACATAGTTTTCCCCTGCAACCAGTCTGAATAGCTTTCAAGAGGAGAGATCAGAGACTCCAGCTTTTGTAATGTCAGCATCCTTGTTAAACATTTAGCAATCTGAATTCAGCTGCAGTAATGCCTCTAGCTTTTTTTGTTCGATGGACGCAAATCCTTCAACAGACTTGTAATGATATTAAAGATGAATGAAGAACATACCATATTTAATTCCTTGTCTGTGATCTTTAGTGCAGAGGAGTTTGGTCTGAGTGTTTGCTTATTATACCGAAAGTGAAGGTTTAGTAAATAAGAAAGAAAATTCAATGGATGGGAAAGGAGGGAGAGCAGGGAGTGGGTAGTTTGTGACAACTGGTGAAGGATGGTCTGGAAGGCTGTGGCTGAAGTATAACACTTACGTCTTGGATCCAGAGGCAACAAGAGTGTAAATTGGCAGTGGGGGATTTCCTAACATTCCCATGATCAGAAGGATAAGGAAAAAGGTTATTACATAAATCAAAAGCTTTACTAAAAGCTCAGTCAAATGCAGACTCAGGGGACTGGCCTTGGTGGCAAACGTCTTTACATTGTCAGTTCACCCCGCTGAACTGGGTCAGAAGCAAGAGTTTTATTAACTGAAGGCTGTTGAGAAGCAGGTGTGGAACAGATTAATGGTGTGGAGCTCAGCTGGCTGAGAATGGCCGGACACAGAAAGAGACAAAAATTAACCCCAAACTATTGACCAGGGGTGATGTCAGCATGCAGTGTGGCTTGGAGAGCCATCAGGCAGGCCGGGGAGCAAATGGACAGGGAAGTGGCTTACTTCAGTGGCCAGAGCTGATCTCAGGGCATCCTGGCACTGATACCGTGCTGGGTAAGTAAAAGGGAATAAAGAGCTGTTCTCCATTGTGAAAAGTGGCCATTTATCAGAGGTCCTCAGAAAAAAGGGCCACAAATCAACACTGTTTGTTACTTTCAAGTGTTTAAAGGAAAGAACATTATCGTGTTGGTACAGTCTGCTGAGTATATAAAGCTGCCTGCAGTGGGTTGCTTTGGCTGGGTCAGATGGCGCTGGGCAGTAGTGGCAGTGAAAAATGCTGCAAGTAAAGGCAAATAAATGAATATGGGAAGAACTAGCTCATAATTAGGCAGCCTAGTATCATTTCCCATGGCTGTGTTAATCCCCTCTTTGCTCACCTGCACTTGGGGCAAATCCCTAGTTTGTGGTGGGACACTTCCCTCCACCCAGTAACTGTACTGGCAACCTGGGATTTCTGAGATCACATTCATGAGAAAGGCAAAAGATAGCAATTCTTCAACCACGTACTCTCCTCTGTTCCTAGTTAGCTTTTTCTTGCAAAGTATATGCACCCACCTGTGTATTTTCTGAGCCAAAAAACGGAAACACTTTTAAAAAAGTCCTACATAAATTCAGAATAAGCTGCTCCTTAGCGCAGGGGTGTTTCTCAGTGGTGTTTACTGTTCAGATAAGGCAGTAGAGCTGGTATGAAAGAGTGGAACCAACTCTTTAATGAGAGTGAATGAGAAGATTCAACTTGTCTTCCTTAGGAAGGAGACAAATAACAAGAAAACATATAGGAAAAAGGCATATAAATTGTAGTGATCATTGCAACAGGATGTTGTTGAGAGCATTAATTCAGTGAGATTAGAGATTAGACTAGCTTCTTATTTGGCTAATGAATTTCCTAAAAATTATGTGATAGCTAAAGGCAAAGATTTAAGATGAAATATGCTGTGTCTGACCTGAGATCTGCTGAACACTGATCCGCTATTAGGGATTCATTTGTTCAAGCTACTGGAAGCCGATGAGCTTTGAATCTAATCTGGTGTGGCAGACAGGGTACTTCTCCACCTCCTAGATTCTGGGTCTGAAACACTGTGATAATACCTGTGTTCCTGTCTTTGAAATGCTTTCGCACCTCGAGAGTATTACTCATTGCCTGACTGTTCCATGTTTCCTAATCCAGTTTAAAACGGAAACTATTTTGCATTTTTCCCTAAAAATATTTTTATGTTTTTACAATTTTTTCCTGCTTCTTAAAGGGCAAATCAGTTCAAAGTTACGTTCTTTTAACAGTGGAAAATGTTTGGTTTTCAGTGTCTAAAGGTGTCTTCTTTTGATTTTGATGACATCTCAACTGAAGTATATTAAAATCTCAGTACTTTACACTGAAGAAAGGTCCATTTTGTTTATTGACAGATGTAATCTTTGCAATTTGGGGGACATTGCTCTTTTTCCCCAGCAGTTCTGCTGAAAAATCTCTCTCATCTTTACAACATATTTCATTATTCTGTAATTATCAATATAAAAACATATTCAGATGAGCTATAAGAGCAGAATTTGGATTTTGGTTATTTTGCCTGTTGTGGTAGCTACTCAGAAGAATGGGGTAGCTGCATTGCAGAAAGGCCAGTAATTGGGATGAAAGGGAGAAGTGTTATCAGTCATTATGCTTCAGGGCATAATCTGATCACCAGCTGTAGTCAGAAGAGATCACTGTCTCTAGCATTTAACAGGACTAAATTTGTCACATTTTGATCAGGAGGTGAAGAGGAAGGGTATGTCTTTGACTGATCAAGTATTGAAAACATCACCAGCAAAATAATTTTTTGATCTGAACTGAGTGTGTGCATACGTTACACATTAGCTATCTGCCAGCTAACCAGTTCCACAACTTTGTTCAAATACACATTTTCTGAGAGTGACTGTGAAAAGACAATGTTTAAAGTGAGCCCCAGCAGTGAAGGAGTCTGAGCATGATAGGAGACCAAGCAGCTTGTCGTTGTCGGTGAAACCAGTGGAAGGTTACTTTTCGTGAGGTTTTGGAAATGCGAGCAATATGGAATTTCTGCTTCCCAGTGTTTACTGAAAGTATGTTGGTTCAGACAGAAGCTAATTTTCTTCAGAGCAAATTGCAGACTGCTTCCCTCTTCAGTTAGTAGAAGAGATTTTTCTGCTGGAAAACATCTCCAGGGAAATGTAAGTGGAGAAGGGGGAGTTTATTATTTAATTTTATGTGTGAATTGGATTAGTTTTATTTGTAATCAATAGGAACAGTATTATCCCACTAATTTAAAAGGGCATGATAGGAAAACCGGAACATTATTAATATTGAGATTGAAGTTCTTCATCGTATTTTTAATCTGAATCCACTTCAACATTTTTCTTTAGTCCACCTCTCCTTGAGTAGGGGGAAAATGAGAACCAGTTGGAGGCTTTGTCGGCTTCTCGAGCTGAGCCTGAACTCCCTTTCAGTTTCAAAGGAGAGTGGATTAACATTTGTGTAACTCACTCCCGTGGCAGTGTTACGGTTTATAGTGGCAAGTGGGAAATACCAGAAGGAAACCCATTTCTGTGTCAAAACCCAGAAAAGGAAAACATTTTGCTTCCAGTGCTAGGCTGACGGGGGTGGGTTTGAAGGCTGAGGTGCATGAGTGAACGACCGGTGTGGGTTGGCGCTGACACGAGTGCGCTCCCAGGTTCCCAGTTTGGTTTCTTGTGCCGGGCAGTTGCTTCACATCGCTCCACACCGACATAAGGCCCAAGCAAGGGAGGCTGATGAGGTGGGGGTTGCTAAAGTTTTGGGGGAGATGCAGTGCAGAAAATGGTACTTGTATTTCAGGCACCAAAGCCTGAAATGAAGGGGAAGGGCATAAGGGAAGTGTGTGAGATGAGAGCTTGCCTGGGCCGCGTATGCCACGGGGAACAGAAGCCTGTGTGCAATGCAAATGGTTGGTACACACGGACAAGGATGTGTAACGAGTAACCAAGCAGAAGGTATAAAACACCAGGGAAAGAAGAAGACTGGACAGATTACAGAATGAAATTAAAAGTGCAAATAAGTGATAAGGAAAGCAAAGGCTGAGAATGAAAGGAAGATTGTACAGGAGGTTAAGACAGATAATGAGAAACATTTCCAGAGCGTAAGGGCCATGGGGTCAGTGAAGGAGAGCATAAGGCCTCTAAGACATTGCAAAGGTAATTTATTGTCAGAAAACATTTCTAAATGTAATGTATGCTGTGGCTTGATACTCACAAAAGGAGGACAGGGGACAGATGCCACAGGCGGACATAAATTTCCCCCGGGAGGAAGAAGAAATATGGGGAAGGGGGGAAGGTGTCAGGCTGACACAGGACTGCCTTGTGACCTTCGAAGACTGGCAAACAGTGTCAGGATGGGATATTAACTGAGAAAAATAATGTCTTAGCATTGTTCCAGCTGAACTGAAAGAGACTGAAAGCAAAACCAGTCTGTCATTTCGGGCCACTGCTAACCCATCTGAGCTGCTTCTGTGCAGCATCCTGTGGCCTCAGTGGGAACCAGTTTGTCTGGAAACTGAATTTTATTTTGCCAAATGGAGGTGAAAAGACTATATCATGCTCCTAAAGTCACAGCTAGCTTTAAGATACTCAGTTTATATATGGCTTATTTTCCTGCAGTCCTGAATTAAGGGAAATATTTAACTGTTGTGGGGAATATGTTTAAAGCAATGATGACTTCCCATGGTACTGATAACCACCAGGGCTTCAAGCCAAGATTTTTTTACTCATTCAGAAATAATTATGACTATATGGATGTGTATAGGGAACTTTCTCATGATATGAAAGTAAGAAATATAACTCTAAACTTTAGTCAAATTACCTTTAAAATGTTGCATTTTGCTATTTACCTTCTACAGATGTTTCTGAGTATTCATAGAAAAGAAATTTTCTCGAAAAACCTGGAGCTTGATTCTTAGCTGGTGCAAGTCAGTAGTGCTGAACGAATGGAAAATGGAGTTTGATGCAATGCCCTGAGTATGTTTATGCGTAATTTTGCTGTTCCTAAGGCCCTTATAAAACCTCCCTATGGCTTCTGGAGCTGTCTTCTCAGCCTAGACTTGAGGCCAGATTCTTTTTTCTCCTAAGGCCTTTCTCAGTTATTGTCTGACAATTTCTAGTGAAGAATTTATCTGAAAGTGGAGAATCTCTGAGGATGAGAATCACTGAATCTGCCTCCTACACCAGGTGTTCTCTCATTCCCTGCATAAAGCAGAAGACAGGGAGTGTCCTGGGAATAGGCTACAGCTGTGCTTTGTTCTGCTCAGTCGTCAGCTGGTAGGAAGGTACTCGCTCTAACAGCACAACACAGAATGCAGCAGAATTAAGGGAGCCACAGATGGCTCCTCCTTTTACCTGGGGCAGTTCAGATCAAAGAGAAAGCCAGTCTGGAGTTGATAAGGCAACAGGAATTCTTTCATGTTCTTCACTGCAGGTAGGTTGAGTCTGTACCACCAGATCATGTAGCACTTGCTTTGGTGAGTGCTTCTCCCCATGACTATTTCCGTTCGCTCCTGTGGGGGTGATGTGCGTGAGCTACCGCGTCCTCACTCACGTGAACAAGGGTGATGTGCTCTGTCCCACAAATAGTTGTGCAATTAGTCATTTCTGTAGTGAGAGCAGGTCTAAGTCGGTTGCCTCCGTTGAATGTGGCCCACAATATCTATTCTCAATTTTGGTTACCACTTATTTATTTGACACAGCTTTTAAATTAGAAGCACATTTTCTTGGAGACCGCTATGGGCATAACCAGTCCCAGCATGTTGAGAACACTGACAATTTCCTTTTAAAGCCTTGCTCACTGGTTATGTGGGCAAACAGAGCAACTTGTAGCTTTTCATTGCTTAATACTAGCATGTGTGAGGCCTGGGCAGATTACAGACAAGCCAGTCTGTCCCGGTAAATCAGGTGGTGCCAGGCTGTAGGACCAGGTACTGGAACCTGCTTGTCTACATTGGTAATTTATTAGAAAAAGCTTTGTCACCACTCTCCAAACAACTCCCTGGCATGGCTGGGGGTTAGCACAGCCCAGAGACTCTTCCCAGTAGGTGTTTTGGGTGCAGCCACCCTGTTTTGGAGACAGGGAGAGTTTAGTGGCATAGATGCAGTCGGTTTCATGCCAGTTGGCCTCGGTGCCAGAGAACAGTCCGAGGTATCTTTAATTTACCAGCAGAGACAAAGCTTTATCTGTCAGTAAACTGTGTGGCATAACTTTCAGAGGATGGTATGGAGGACCTGACTTTTATTTCATTCCAGACTCTCATTACTGTCACTTTATCACTTTCAGTAAAGCCATTCCTGGCTTGTTCTGCTACAAAAGAAAGATAATGTGGCTGTGAAGGTAGGTTTTCCACAAAAATGCCGTGCAAACTAGTGGTCAAAGTGTGAATATCCTCTTTGGATGGACCTCGAGGAGAAGGGAGATGTCTGTATCTGGTCTGAGGTGTCTTACTGTTTGCTACAACAAGCTGTACATCTGGAGATGTCCTATTGCAAAGAGAAAGTTTAGTAGTCTGTGTTACTTATGCAGATGCCAGCAAGAGATGCTATTGAATCTTACAGTCATTGGAAGGCCAGGAGGCTGCTTTCTGGCTACTTGCTGCTCCAGACCTCTGGGACCACTAGTTTGAGCCAAGGCTTATCTCTTTGCTGCTGTGACAGAAGCTTTGGAACCCTGAAAAATCCCAACTTGAGTCTTTGGGATGTTGAGCTCCCCAACATGGTCTGCTACGGCTGGCGGAGATCTGGGAGAACAGCACTGATGGAGGTGATGATTGAGTGGAGCTACAGAACTTGATCTTCCAGGGTTCACTCAGGCTTGAAGTGTTTCAATCATTCTTAAATAATTTTATTTTTACAGGAATAAGACATTTCCTGTTGAGTGGAAGTTCCAGCTAAAAAATTACAAACTAAAAGCATAAAAAACAAATTATGGCTGCTCCTAGTTGGTGGACTAAGCTAGTCACTCAGTGGAGGACAGCAAAGAAGGAACTAGTGAACACTAGACAGTATTTGATTAAAAAACCTTGCTGGGAACAGTTATGGGTGGGCAGGGGATGCCTGTTAATGCAAGAGAGGAAGCAGACTTAGATGGGCTTCCTGACCTTTGTCTATCTTAAAATTTCCTATGTAATCTCCACAGACATCTCCTTCAGTGCAAATATACTTTGGCCAGTAGCCTTGAGGTTTATTAACACCATGGAAAGTAATTATTGCCTTGTCCGCACTCCCCATGGCAGTTATTGTTTAAGTATTTCGCTTATCCTGGATTGCAGGAAAACAATCCACTACATAAATCTACTGACAAACAGTTATGCTGCAGCAGCTTGAGAAGTGCAATATTCTCTCTGTGCTAATTTCAGTAAAACAGCACGTTTTTGTAAATGAGCTAATCCACAGAAAGTGACAGAATGTTACATTGCAGAGGCCTGGCTGAGCTAATGGTACAAAATGAAAGAATGTTTTCACTGCCTGTCCTCTGAGTTCAGTTGGCATAATAAAATACTGTTTTCCTCAGTAGAATATACGTCCTTCTACTTTGCTTCTCTGTCATAATAAATGACTGGCCTGGAATTAAATGGGTTGTTCCTGGACACGGAATGTTAGTGATGGAAACGACCTGTTAGATCACCCAGGCCATCTCTTTGCCAGTACAATGCTCCTTACCTTGAATTTTGTGATGCTCTTTCTAATTTAGTTTTAAAAGTCTCAAGCAGCCAGCCTTCCAGTGCTCTCCTTACAGGTCTTCTGCTCAGCTTCAGAGTGTGAACTTGCAAGAAAAGACAGTCGGGTTACTGAGGCTTAATGAAGTAGCCCCCTGTAATTATGAGGAAAAATACATTAACCTGCCCCAGCAGCAAAATACAGCATGTAAGCATAAATTACAGCTGATGTAAATAAGAAGAGACCTTCTCAATACCACATGTTAACATGGTTTCTTCCATGACTGAGTTGGAATAAAAACTCTTAAATAGTCTGTAGTGTTGTCTCAGCTGATGAGTGAGAACTGGGGTAACTTGATCACTTCTGCTTGTGGTAGTTCAAAAGTTTCCTCTCACTGTTGGTCTTCCTAGCTTCATCTTACAGCTCCCAGCTATATCCCTGTGCAGCACAGGTAATCATTTCTGTTTCTGAAATGTCTGTAAACTGCAAAAATTTGAGTCGTCGTTTCCCTTCGTAGCAGGTCCAAGTTCCCTGCTTTGTTGAGTTGTGGCAGCCCAGAAGATGTCTCTGTGTGATCTCCCTGTCAGCCTATGCCCGGCAGTAGGGCCTTGATTCGGGTCTGAGAAAGGATGACAAATATCGCTACTGGCTTGACCGTGGCTTGCAGCCTATTAAATCAGTGTTTAACACAGGTTTAAATCATATAATGAGTAATAAAGGCAGAAATTGACTTTCGTGTGCGAACGTGTAAGTCTTTTCACTGGATGTCTCATTGTATGTTGTGAAATCTACACTCATGTACATCGGTGTACACTGTTAGACTCTTGGGTCTAGAGGAGGCTATTGTGTCTGGTTAGGATGAAGATTCAAAGGTATTTAATATAGAAACCAAAAGGAGGAGACTAAATCTATGTGAAATAGGTGTGATTAAGTACCTGTCTGGGTATAACTAGGCTCAAGGTAGAAAGTGAAGTGATTCAAACACAACCCAGATAAGATGGAAATCTTTGTCTGTTAGAGAATCTCCAACTGGTCCAATTCATGGGAAGCCACTAGTAGCCAGTGCTGGCAAAGAGCACCCAAAGTGAGATTTCATATTCTCCACTAGATCTGTGTCTGACTGCAGCTGAAGCACTGAGAGACTGCAACTCTTCCAGAAGGCAAGGAACAGCCTTGCCAGACTGGGCTGTGACGCTCCTGGAAACAGAGCCCTCTCATCAAAACTTGGGTAGAAGTTTCTACATGTCAGTATTCCTACTGTTGTCTTTTTTTTTGCTTTCTAACTTTGGAGTGACTCCAGAGAAAACGATGGAAATGTCTCTAGATAAAACTGCTCTAAATGAGAATGAAACCTGGTCCCTGTATGATTCTAAAAGGCTCTTTTATTTTCTGACATAGCTTTAATTGTAAAGCAGCACATTCTGGCCAGGCTTAATGGAACCTGATGCTAATTTTTAAAGGTTTAATTATCACTAAGTGCATCACAAGCTAGCTGTCTCCGGTAGGATGTCTGAAAAAGACGATACGTTTAGATGTCTTTTCCATGAGGCAACTGAGGATTTTGCTGTTGTTCAGTAGTAGAGTTGCCACCAACCCGTCTTGGGCTCCATGTTTTAGTACGTTAGGCCCATAAAAAACTTCTGCTTTTTGAAAAGGTCCCTTAACTTCATATGCCAAGTGTTTTAATCACAATGGAATTAGTGGCTGCTTGTGTCATCTCTAAGGAACTGCCCTGAGTCATTAGTTGGACTTTTAGTTTTACGCAGATATGTCAGATAATAAGTATTGCAAAAGCTTTTACTGTTGGTTTTTGGCTTTTTTTTTCACTATTGAGTCTCTGTGTGTTCATTCAAACCTTGTGTGAGCCCAGTATGGGACATTTAGAAATAACTGGCTTGATAAACTCTGATTTTAGAACTATAGCAAATTAAGGAAAACAAACTCCCTCTAAACCTTAAAGTGAGATGATTAGTGCAGCAGTTGAAGTGATTTAGTATCCATTGAGGAAGTTTCTTGCCTCAAGTTAAACTTGGTGTAACCTCCGCTTTCCTGTATTTAGAAGAGCTCTGTGGCAGCGATGAGGTTTGTGAATCACTTGTAGCAAAGCAGGGATGAACGCATAGGAATGTCACCCTCTGCTGGGATTCAGGATCTGACTTTTCTGGATGAAAACTCTTAGCTGTTCCCTCTAATGAACTTGTTGACCCCAGGTATGTTTTATTACCTGTGATACAAGAGGGGTCATGTCTGAATAGGCTCTTTTAAAGATCAGGAATTGTAAATAAACCTTCTTATTCCTACAGCAAAGAGCTTATTTAACTAGGTTATCAGCAAAGTCAAAGGAATCTGCTAAGGTACAGACAGGTCTTTTAACTTGTGCTGCCTGGTGTACCAGCTCCACCCTAGTCGCACTGAAGTTGCTCCTTGGTTGGAACACTATAGTGGTGGCTCCAGTTTTCGTTTCTGTGATCCATGTATTTTGCCATATATCTATCCAATTGACAAGGCCTAGCCTGATAGGTGTGCCTGATATAAGGAGGACTTCTCGTATAATTAGTGTTGCTGATTAGAAAATCTAAATATTCTTGCCCTGATTTGCAACCCGACCACTGAAAAAAAAATCAGTTGCATCATTTGTGACTGCAGCAAGTTCGTGAATCCACTGATAAATGTGAAAGCAGTTGCCCCAGGCAACTACTAGTGGAATGACTGACAGCAATTTGGGCTTTTGGCATTGTGGAGAGCTGTTACTGCAGACTCATTTTACATATATAAAAGGTTTTGGGGATAAAAAAGACTCTTCACACTTTTTCCTTCAAAAATCTATATGTCATTCTGTTTCTTCTTCTGTTTTTTCTGGAGGAAGTGATCAGGGACATCTCAAACGTGCACTTCATTTTCTGTAGTGAGGTTTCTGTCTATTTATCTACCCAATAGCAGTGATGCTGTGGGAACTGTAGTGCTCTAGCATATTCTCTAGTGTTCATTTACACTCTAGCGTAAGTGAAGGGCCCTTAACCCCACAACTTGTTCACTTTTGTTGGTTATATCAGCTAGTCTAATAAAAGATATTTAGCTCTTCCTACAAACTCTTATTTATCTAGATATTATTTTCAGTAACATGAACATTGTGGCAGCTTGTATGGCAGAAACACAAGAGCAATAGAGTGTTTCTGCCCTAAATATGATGGTGGAAGAGGAAATAGAGGCATCACAGGTAAAGTACGTTCTGTAAGGACACTAGCAGAGCTGACTTGTGTCAGCTGTATCTCAGTCCATAGCTGAGCCATAGGTACACACTGCTTTCCAGGAACATGTAGAGTTTGACAAGCTCTGTTGTTGAGCAAACAGAAGATTCACTCTGAAATGCAGACTGAGTAAGGGACCAAAAATATCTATAGATTAATTCCCTCCTCACAGTCGATTTCTGTTTGTTTTTCTGTAAAGTTGAAGTATTTTGCCCCTGTGTATTTCAGCCAGTACAAAGCAAGTGTTTAGTTCAAAGTGATATTTTCATTTTGAAATCTTGTGTTTAAAAGGATTAAGCAGCCCCTGAAGCAAAAGAAATTCTGATTTTGGATTGAGCCAAATCAAATAGTTCTGGTCAAGCCAAACACAAACTACTTGTTCTATTTAGCAGTCGAGATGGGCCTCACAACGCTTTGCTCCTCGGACTGTCTCTTTCCACTCCCTGTTCCTGTCGCATTCTAACCAGTTTATATGACTTGTATCATTACACCGTTTGGGCAGATACTGGTAGCAGGAATTGGTAGTGACATAGAATTTTGGAGGTGTCGTCAGCCTGGATTGAAATGGCTCTCCTTTAACAGCCTGTGTGAAATAGGTGGGTGGATTCAGTTCCATTTCTGGATGTGCCCATACTATAAACTGGTTGGCTTTGTATTTCCAAACCTTCGTGGGCCAGAAGCAGTAGTGCTTTTCAGCCTCAGAGCTGAGGAAGGGTATGAGCCTTCTCTATGGCTTCTTTATATCAGGCTTTCAGGTCTTCATGGTCATGACCCTGGTGGTTTCAGGAAGTGTTCAACGCTGCTTAATTTGCAGAGAACAATGTTGCACACCCTTTCTTCTGCTGTGTGTTGAACCAGTTTTAGGGGCAAATAAAGCTGAACTGTAAGCTTGGACTCCAGGTCGTGCAGATGAGAGGTGGGAGGAACAGGAATCTAGGCTCATTTCACAGACCATATGGAAGTCAAGGATTCTCCTGAGCCAGCTGCCTTGTCCCCAGCTATTCCTTGTTTCTCCCTCCTTGCCAGAGATAGTCTCCCACTAAGGCACTGCAAGGAGGCTTTGGTGCAGCTTAGTACTTGTCCTTTCAGTCCTGCAAACAGAGGTGACAGCAGCAGGCGCTTAAATACCAAGGTGCTGTTTGTGTGGGTGCCCATCTTACAAGGAGCTATGGGTTGTTTGAAACTCCACTAAATGCTGATTTTGATGGATATCAGCACCTGTCAGGAATGATTGCATGTAGTATTAAGTCTCTGAAGCATTTATAGCAGAACTGAACATGTTCTTGAGACCATAAATCACATCTGCTACTTTGGTGGATAGCAAGAGGCATCAACCTTTCAAGTGATGTCTGGGCACAATCTTTTGCTAGTGTGGTCCAGTTCACATCTGTGAATTCAGACCCTCTCTGCTGCCATGTCATGTGTAAATTCCACTGCAGACACTTATATCTTGCAAGATTAGCACCTTTAATTTGGTGGCAGTACTTCGCATAAGCCTTTTGAGTTCGGTATCTTAACACTGTACACTTGGTAAGCCTAATATTTGTAAGGAGGATGTGAAAAACAAATCAAATGAAGCTGAAGTAACAAGAAGTCAAAAACATGTCTTCCCTTATTTTCTTTCCTGTTTGCCTAAGGATTATTTATTGTGTTTGCCTTGATTCCAGCCACTTAATTTTTCCAAACAGATGCAGCTGATTGATTAATGGCATTTCATGTTTAAAGTCAGAAGTGTCAGCAAGACTCTTGCACGCCTGTGTCATTCTCTCCTAGAACAATAGGTTCGGCTGAGAAGCAGGGACTCGTGCCAAGTATTCTTGAGTATAGGAGGTCATGTGCCACTTTTCTGCTAGGAGACAGATATATATATAAGGACAAGGGGAGGCAGGAGTTTGGGGGGTTGGAGGGCTAACTCTGTTCTAATAATAGGTGGATCACATGGCTGCTAAGTCACCTACAACAAGGCTTAGTTTGTGGAGGTGAATCAAAGTGCCGGGAATTAAGGACATTTCTTTGACTATCCTATGACATATAAAAATAGGCTAAGGGAAATACATATGTGATGAAGAAAGAATTGACTGTCTAGGCCAAAACTCCTCAGAGGAACAGTGGGACTTCAGTTTTCTCTCACTTCCTTTTATGATTTCTCTTCTCTTGCTTTTCAATAACTCTGCATGTGAAAATAGCATACAGGTGATCCAGGTTCTCGCCTAATATGTACAATTATGTATTTGTGTCTAGCAGGCTATGGGCCAGAGCCTCAGCTGTTGGAAACAGTGATAGCTTGACTGATGCCAGTTACCCCAGTCAGGATCAGCCCTATCTGCTCAGCCTGGTGTGAGAACTGGGGAGGGAGTTGCAGATGGGGAATTACGTACCCATGCACCACATTGGAAACCTATTGCGTATTCTAGTGTCAGTAATAGAAAGCATCTACATTTGAGGATTGAAAAGAAACTGGCATAGCCTCTCCTTTGACAGCTGTTTCAAATATAGAGCTCATCACGTTGTAATTCTTTCCCAGTACATGCTTAGAAACATGTAAAACACCAACAAGCCTGAGACCCTATTGTTCTCTTCTGCACGTTCTGAGCATTTTGTGTAAATGTATCTCAGGCCTTGAAGGCCAGATTCCTAGATACTGAAGTCAGAGACCAGGCATTGCTATTTATTGTCAATGGCATTAATCAACAAGTGGGGAGTCCCTTTTGTTTCCCTGACCTTCTGTATATTTTTCCAGCTTCATAGAGTAGGCTTCAGAGGAAACTTCCTCTGAAACTATGAGCCACTAGAGGCCTCCTGAATACTTGAATTGATTTTGCTTCCAGGAAGACAGTCTCTCCTAAAAAGTACATCAGGCTTACAGAAGAAAATGATTCCCAGTTTGCCAAGCCAGGCTGACACATAGTGTAGTGAGGGTGAACAAAAGATAGCGCAGCTGAAATAAAGAACAGAAATGCACTTGAAATTCAGCTCTTAAAATACAGCCCATGTAATATTGAGTCACGGTGAATTACTCATTTCTATTTAGCCTTTATCTGTTGCAACCTGATTAGAGAGAGAAACTACATTCCTTTATTCAGGCATGAGGCCAATATTCATATAAGTCATTTTTGGCCAAAATAAATTCTACAAACTTTGGTCAAAATGTTTAATCCAATAACACAAATGTAGGGGCTTTTTAAATAAACCATCCCACAGCAATCTCTCTGTTTATTTTTTGTTTGCATCTTTGCACCTTCTTTCTCTCTTCCCGTAGCTCTTTTTTTTTTCTGTTGCACCAGCCTTATTTTTGTTTTCCTCTTTTGCATAAGCATTCATTGCAAAACCCCCACGGGTGTCAGAGATACTTCGATGACACCGTTGATGCTTCCTCTGAGCTATACCAGGTTTGCCCATTGATCCAGGAGCATGTTCCTGTTCATTAATGCAAGGTCACCCCTAATTCCCTCCTCCTGCTCTTTACCTCCCAGCCCTCAGGGGGGCAGACACTTGGAGGAGAAACCCGTTTGCTTTCTGTGTCAAGAAGCTGGTTGGTAGCTTGCTGCTAATTACTTTGGCTACAATAATTCTTAACCCGATTACAGTGATACAAATTAAAGCACTCTTGTCGAAGGGTAGCTAAATCCACATGTCACACACCAGAGCCTTGGTTTATTTAGGGACATCACATTTCTTCTGATCTTGTTACCCAGTTTTCCATCTTCTTTGCGTAATCCTGAGTAAATCTTCCTGCAGTAGAAATCAGCACCACGCACATAGGCCCAGATTATTAGAGAGGCCTTTGAAATTGTCTCATCAGGTCCTCCAGCCCCAAAGGATGAAGAACGACTAGTGATTTTGAGATCCCAATGACGCGTCTTGACAAGCCTGATTTTCAGAGATATTGCCTGCACCTCATCCTTAAAATCATCCTTTGCAATGTGTTTTGGTGTCGGTCCACCAAAGGAACTTAGTCTTGCTAAAAATAGAGGTCTATGTACTTGTACAGCCTTTGGCCTTTGCTTATGCAAATTAGACAGTTGTCAGCTAACCTTGTTTCCAGTACCTTGGGTGCAAAAAAATTGTTCTGCTTTCTGCGTTCCTTGAAAAATATAGTCCTTTTATGAAATGTTGGTCAGGATGTGGAAACAGGAATTATTTCCTTGATAAATTGGTACGACCTTCTATAAACAAGTAGCATCTTTCTGCATTGTTTTTCTTTGCTGTGGTTAGGGCCCTTTTTATTCAGTTTGTTAATGAGACCATGCTGGCAGTTGGGAGGTTGGACTTCTCTCTCTCATCAGTCCAGCTGGGCCAGTGAAGCTGAATTTCTCAACTGCTGTGGTCATGTGCTATAAAATAAGAAATACTGCTGCTAAAATAATGTTTTCAATATACTGTGAATAACACAGTGATCACTGAATTAGTTCCTTAGCGGGAAGGAAAGTAACAAGATTAAAGAGAAACCTGGGAATAGATTTAGTTCTCTTTGACTTCTTTTACTCTGGCATTTATCAAGCTAAACTCCCCGCAAGTCAGAACTATATAAATATTGAGTAAAGACTGCAGGATTTAACAGTTAGTTCACGTCATGTAATTATTAGCCTCTGGCACCCTCTTATTCATTTATAAAGCCACTAACATGAATGTATTGTACCAGATAACAATATTGCCAGGTATTTTGTTTAGTAGGTCTATTCTGTTGCAGCTTCCTTTCAGAAAACCTCAGCTGTACTCGATGTAAGAGCCAGAATGTACGTTTTCTTTACAGTGAGGTACCACAGTACAGTACAATTGATCTCAGTTTGCTTAACCATGATATAACCTTCCTTGTTGTAATTTCGCATATCTTCTGTGAAATTTCACACTGAATTACATAAACGTAGGAATATTTTGCAGGGTGGTTTGAAATGACCATGTAGTGTGGCGTAACCTTGCACTTAGGATTTTCCAATGAGTTTTATAGAGTTCTGGACATCTTTCACTGATTCCTCTGCATTTTTAAGTAGAATGCGCTGTCTAGCTAAGTGCGTTCTATGGATTTTGTGAACCAGGACTTTCAGGTAAAATAAAGCTTCCCCTGAATAAGTCTGAACTTGGCATGAGATGAAGGTGCCCACTGCCTTGCTGACAGCACGTGCTTACATATTACATGTGTCCAGGTTAGCCCTTTGTAAACTTCCTGACTTGTTTTTCACAGTCTTCTTTTTCCAGATGTTAAGAGTGGAACTGAAAATCTGAGGCCAAGATTTGTAAACTGTGTGTGAAGAATTAAATCTGCAAGCCCATACCTAGTCATGTTCAAGGAAAAAAAAACAACATGCCAAATACTGTTTTTCTGTGCAGCTCCCATGGTTTCTGAAACAGAGCTTCATGCACCTCTGGGAACAGGTGACTCTTGCTTGCATACGTAGACATGGACTTTAAGTTTCTAATTTTAGAAGTTTGAGATATGTGACCCAGCACCCCATTTGCTCTGCACCAGAGCTCTCGGAACATATTCCTGTGGGCATTTGGACCCAGTGTTGGTGTGGTCGTGTCCACCTTTTCCCGCTGTTGGTTCTTCCTGACTCCCAGCTCTAGGCTCTGCTGTGATGTACAAACGCCAGCAGAAAAAGCCAGCTTTTTCTTGTGACCTTGCGAAAGCCGGCAGGCCCATGAGCAGACTAGGACCCATCTCCCAGAGGAAAGTTGCGGGAGGTCAGATATTCCACTCCTGTCTCACTGAGCTCATCCATCCAACTATTTCTATTTCTTTTTTTTTTTTTCCCCCCTCCTGTCCCTTTTTGTTTGGTTTGACCTTGGTCACTGATGACAAGGCTGCTTTTCCTGCCAAACCAATCAATAAGCTAAACAGAGAGAAGATGAGTATTTAGAATATGGGAAGCCAAACTCAAACACAGATAGGTTATCAGCCTAGCCCAGAGCAGACTTCTAAGCAAATATTTCATTAACAAATTTTTCATGGCAACTTGCATGTAAAAAAAAAAAAAAAAAAAAAGGCAACAACAGGAGAGGGAACAGTAAAGGGGATAAAGTGAAAGAACTGGGCTGGAGCCATCGGGCTTAGGCTGTTGCATTGCTGTCTTTAGTTACCAGTACTTTCCACAACACACTGCTGCTCCCTAGAGAAATGGTAAGTGGGAAGGGTGAAGACCTTGCACAAAAGGGGCTTTGAAAGCCTGCCCTGTGCCGCCACACCTTGTGCTTTCCTCTCTGGCAGGGAAAGGGAAAGGCTCAGGGTGGGCGCGTAACCACACCATATGATTATGGTGGAGTGACATTCTGGGCATAGTCTGAAGTTTAGAACTGTTTAATCCTTGGACCCCTGGCAAGGGTTGTATACATTTTCTGTTAACAAACAGGAGCCTGAGCAGTTATATCATTAAGTTCCCAGTTAGCTTAGTGACCTGTAAAAAGTATATTTGTAATATCGCAAAATCTTGTGAAAACATACCCAAAGATCTCACTTCTGTGCTTTTCTCACCCCTTCCATGTGAGACAGCTTTTTCTTGACACGTTATTGCCCTCCACTTAAACCAATAAACACAAATTAATATGTCTTGTGTGGATCGGGACATTTTACAGCATTCTTAGCATAGATTAACAAACCCTCACTTTCATATGTCATGGAAATGAGGAACAGAGGCTTAACCATTTTTTGTCTTGACAGCTATTTTGAAAGGTTGACTGAAGGGCAGGGAAGTTGCTGAATAACTTTTCAAATATTATAGAGGAGAAAAATATAGGTCACTAAGCAATAAACTCTCTACATCCTTCTGGCTAAGGAAGAGACTCTGAATCTCCATCCACCTTTTACTAAAATGAGACCAAAATCCAAATCCAACATAAAGCATTACAGCTTTAAGTACTGAAAATATTTATTATTTTTATACCAGTAATCCAATAGCATAATCTCAAGAACATCAGTGCTCCAGGAATGTCTAGAAACACAATGGATTTGCGTTTATTCCTTGATCCAGATGTTTCTATAAAATACTCTGGATACTAGGAATCTGTAGGGGAATTAAAGATTTATTTTTAATACTTGAAAAACTTGAATTTCTAATAACTGTGATCCTTTAAAATGTTTTAACTGCAGATGCAACATGCTTTGCCTCTTTGATGAGCTTTCCCGGTATCTTTTATCTTGCTTTCCAGATCATGGACAACGATTTCTCACAGGCAGCTAGCTGCAAGACAGTCGCAGGACACAGACACTTTAATGATAGCTGTAAATGTGAGAACTGAACTATGAATTGGCTTCAGTTCAGAAGTTTACCCTTATTCAGCAAAACTGATTAGATATTTGTCTATACAGTACTATGCAGATAACCTGAGCTAGGGAAGGAATTGCCAGAATGCTAAGAAATATCTGTGGGGCAATAGCCAGCTCTTCTTACTGAGAACTAACTTTCATTTAGCTATCACAGGGTGGAAGGTCTTGCTATATTATGTCACAATCTGTAATGTTGTAATTTTACCCCATTTCTGAAGTAAGTTTATACGGTTTTTTTTTTTGACCGAGACAGCAATATGAAAATAATTTCTGAGCCTTGTCTGCTTGTACACACTTTACGTTTGCCTGGTGCAATAGTAATGTAGCTCCCCAATACGCAGTGGACACCAGGACCCTTTTCAACATCAGGGTAGTAGATGTTGCAACAATGTAATTTCTGTTGTTTATAAAACACTATGGATTTAATGACTTGTTTAAGAACAAGACAGGTGCAATAATCATGCAGGATTTTAGAGGCAGACATCTCTAAAGTGATTGCGTTCCAAATAGCAGGTCAGAAACTGATCCTCTGAGGAAATCCAATGTAGAAATTTCACTGTATGTCAATATCCAATTTCGTTTCTGAGTTGTCTATCATTTGTCTGCTCCTAAATTCTTTAATAAAAGTGGAGCACTAGTTAGTATTATATGTAACAGCTAAAATACTTCTAGCTTTCTAAATCTGATGATAAAATTAAAAAGTGCTTTTAATGTAAATATTGTGAGTTGGGAAAACAAATCTTCATCACAATTTTTTTATCTTACTTTGTTTATGAATTTAACATCAGTTTGAGCCAATCGGAGTCACAGTATCTTTTTAAAGGCCACTTAGAAATTTAATAGATATAGAATAGAAATGGGAAACAAATTTTTAATCAAAGAGTTTATCAGAACACACCCAAAGAAACGGTGGTTGTCATTTTACAAGTAGTATTTTGCCCAAATCCATGGACTTGCTGCAGGAACTGCTGACTGAAGTGTTCTGATTTCCTGAAACATAGATTAGTGGCTCACAGTAGTTTCTTCTGGCCTTAAAATCTGTGAATCCATGAGTTAGCCAGATCTTCTGCAAACGAAGAGCAATTTGGTGAAGGGGGGGCCTGGGGGGAGAAAAAAAAAAAGGTGTAACGAAAACTGATTGTAAAACCACCGATACTGACAACAGAATACAGGGAACATGACACTGTTTTTGTGATCCAGTTCCTCCTACATTGCAGTTTTTCTTGATGACTGGAAACTCCTGTGCATGTCTGTTCCTCTCTTCTGAAAACAGTGATGAAAGGCTTACTTTACAGGAACAGCACATGGATAAACCAGATCAGAGCAAGACAGGGATTCCCTTTACTTGCAGATTCTTCTGAGCAATGTCTGTGACTAGACTGTGTCTGTTGGCTTTCTGGTCAAGGGATATGGGTTGTATTCGTTGCATTTAATATTTTTTCATTATGGGAGGGAGATGCTTTACCTTCATCTAAACTGCAAATATCAACATTGTTCTACAGATTTAAATTTGGAGACCATAAGTTGCTTAGCACAGTCTAGCAATTGTTCATCACTTCAGCACATGGCGGTATTGCTTATGTTGACCTTTTAAAGGTGACCTACCACAACACTGTCTTTGAAGCATGTCTATAAGGACCAGAGGCAGTGATGCCAGTAGGGTCATGCCTGCACGTTTGCATTGCCACCTCCTCTGCCCCTGGGGCAGATCAGGAAGAGGAGGGCAGCCAGCACTAGCAAAAGCTGCTCTTTGCAAGAAGACAACAGGCTTCTCACAGATTTCAGGGTGGAGGCAGCCAAAGGCAGACAACTAAATCTTTCCTCTATTCCCCCAGCCTACGAGAAGACTACTCCCAGCTGATGTGATGAGAGTGACTCCTTCATTCACTTCATGGTGCTTCTGTTCAAAATGCAATAAATTGTCAAATCCGAGTCTGCCCGCAGATTGCACAGTGAATTAGGAATGCTCCTCATGTAGCACTGACTTGATCTCATCTTACACATACCCCAAAGCAATAGTGAGCGGAAAATGCTGTGAAGCATTTTTTCCTTTGTTAGTGCCCTTAGGGCTCAATCTGAACTTTGTAAGAGACAAAAAAGAATAGCTAGGAAAAATGGTGAATTTCTGCGTGCTGGAAGGACTGGAGGAACTTACACTGTCATCTTCTGCTTCTGTTGTGAGCGGCTGTGCACATGTGACAGCAAGCAGGGCTTTTCTAGCCACACGCAGGTCAAACATGGTCCATATTGCATCTCTCAGCAACCACCTTCCACTTGGCTCTTACCTTGTCCCAGGTGGCATCAAGATGCCATCTCAGTTGAATATTTTTTTTTTCAATATTCTTCTTAGGCTGATATTAAGATTCTGGCCAAAAAAGCAGATGTGTTTGTTTTAGATCTGTTTCATTACTCAGACCTACTCATTGCTGAATTGTCTGTCCACACACTCAGCTGAGTTGAGAGTGAGGCCTTTAGGGTAGGGACTATGTGTCTTATTGTATTTATGTACAAATGGCTTGATTGGTGGCTTGAGTTCCCGTGAAAGGGCTACTATAAACCACATCAATAAAAATAATCTTTGGGAATAGCTGTAGCGTGATATATCACATGGAAACTTTAGGAAAAAAATGATACGCAGCTTTTGGAAAATTATTCCTTATGAAAAATCTGTATTACCTGGGAGTACAGTACACTATGAATCTGAATGAAAGCTTGTGCAAAATGTCGTCTTTCTATATGTATGAGAATGTTTCAGGACATTAACCATCAGGGACCGGGTTAAGTCTCAGAATTCGAAATATCACAGTTTATTTGAAGCCTGAAAATTTGGTTTCTCAAATTTTCCTATTTTACATAGAATTTTCTGGGGCACAGAAAAAAACAAGGATGGGAAGAAGGAAGGAGATAAGCATTATTCTCAAGCTGAAATTTCAGTTGATACTGTACCATCATCTTCCATAAGAAATAACATTAAAAAGTTTTGTGTGGTAAAAAGACTTTAGTGATCCTGCAAAGATGTATATATGTGGCAAACTTTATTTGTTCTGAGCCATTTCACTGAAATCAGTAAATCAGAAGGTCTGCACTGTCTGTACAGGAGAAGGACCTTAACTGCAACACATGTTTACGAGAGTTAAGATGTTGATACTCCTCGTACTCTGTGTCCATCTGTGAAACATGTAATGTTCTCATAATAAGTTTATTTTGTGAAGGATTATATGAATGGATGCTGATGAGAGTGGGCCTTCAGTGTTTGTGCTGGCTCAGCAGTGCAAACATAGCACAGACTATGACTTTCTCTGCTGTCCCCACTTTGGGTAAGAAAGCCAGCTATCTCAACCCTTTCACTGGAAAACATCCTCCTGCGTGCCACGTTGCTAGTCTGGGTATTGACTGGAGTGTGTGGCAGAAGCTGTGCCCCCTTATTCCTGAGCATTCTTTTCATGTGAAGTGTGGCAGGTGAGAACCTCACACCCTCCTCTGAGGCCATAGTTGGTCTCCAGGCAGGACCTGGGTTGTGGTGGTGAAAGATGTCTTCAGCCTCAGAAGGGTTATGACACTCAGGGCTGTGGCTCATACATGTGAGGAGTGTTTATTGAAAGAAAATTGGTATCTAAAAAGAAAAATGATATCTATTATATTGGAAAATACTTTATGAAGTTGAAATCACTTTGAAGATAGCTAGTCCATCTATCACACATGAAGGAGCTGCATGCAGTGGGTGCCACTTGTTCATTACAGGCCCTCGTAGGGAGGCTGTGAATGTTCACAGCATCTCTGACTGCTGGATTTTGTACGTGGAGGCTGCGGGAGGCAAGAGCTGCGCAACCTACTGAGACACTGTGGGTGAGCTGCTGTGTGTGGAAGTCCGCGTCTGCTGCCTTGTTCAGTTGTTCTCAGCGCAAATAGCCAAAACACCTGTTTTCTACAGGACTAAGGGGAGATAAAAGGGTAGATTCATAATCATGTGGTTTTTTTTATTATTTTCTGCCCTGATGTTTGGACATTGCTGCTGAAAATCATGTAGATCAAAAGACATTTCAAATGTCCTTTAAATTAATTACTTCCCATTCCAGCTCTAAAACTAGGTGATATAAAACACTTCAGGACAGGTATCAGGACACAGCTTTGGCTCACGAAACCTGCTTTTGTTCCACTTTCATGGTGCAAACAAGGCACCGAGCTGTCTGTCTCTTTGATAGACTACTACTAGCTTGACATGGTTGGCTGTTTATCACCTGCTTGCCCACCTCCTCACATGTGGAGAGAGTACAGCAGTGTCAGAAAAGGGAGTGCACAGGCATGCTGCAGTCTGGTGATTCTCCTCTGGCAGAAGGAGCCCTCAACCCACAAGGTGCTTCTGCTTCCAGTTTGGTCTCTGTTGATCCTAAGCCTGGGAAAGTTGTGAAAGTGGCTGAGAGCTTGGCACATCCAGGATAACTTGGTCACAACAGTGTTGATCATTGCAAGTTTTGCTTTTGGCTTTGCAACTGGTTTTCCAAAATTTCAGCATGACTTTCAGAAGTCTGTGGGAGGAGCTGTCTAAGAAGTAATTGAGAAGACAAGAACATTGATGAGAAACTGAAAATGTGCAGAACTGAAATTAACATATGCCCAAGGGCTATCCGGTATGCAGGCTTGAAACAAATACATTCACACTATGATGAACAAGCAAAAAAAAGAAAGAGGCATATGTGAGGTATTAAACATCAAGTATAGGGGAAGATCAGAAAGATTACAAAGTGAAGTTCAGAAAGTATTAAAAATTATAAGAAAAGCAAAGGTAGAGAATGAAAAAGAGATTGCACAGAAGGTTGTGAAAAATAATGACTTTTTTCAAGTACACAAGGAAAAAGATGTCTGTGAAAGAGACAGAAGGGCCTTTAAGACATGGCAGAGAAAAATTATTGAAAGGAAAGCTAGGTATTGCTTAAAATATTCAATGCATTTCTTGCACTCATGCTCTGAAAAGAAGGTAGTGATGGCAGACACAGGTGTCAACAACAAGCATAAATTTCCCTAGGGAGGAGAAAGAAACTCTGAAGGAAATCAGGGTCATGTCAGAACAGGTTATTAAGAAATTAGAATATCTGAAGACTTCAGATGGGACACAGTCTGATTTTAGTATAAAACATCAAGAAAGGTAAGATTACACCAGACAGGCACATTTAAGAGCCTGTTGTAGGAGTGTGCGTGGCTAAGGAGATAGCTGATAGGTTATGGATTTCTAGATGCTGTGAATCAGGAGGACTCTGTGGGCTTTGTGGGAAGGTTCTGGTGGCGTAATGTTTGTCAGCTTGCTGTGAACTACATTAAAAGTGTTCATGTAAACAAAAAAAAAAAAAAAAAAAAAGAAGTGGCATATAATGTCAGAGTTTAGCTTCTTAAAGCAATATTTCTGTTCCGGGGACTATGGACTGTCTGACAAACTGGACTTCAATTATTTGGCAGAGTCCTTAGTCCTGCAGCAGTTCAATAGCAGATTTGTTTAAATTAAATTTATATAAAAGTTTACTCAATTAAGTACCTAAATGAATAAAACAATTGGTATTATTTATTTTGATACTGAAATAAATTTAATTGATGCTATTTTTCTGACGTTCACTCCCTACTTGGTTCAATGTTGTAACGAAGATTCAGAAGTGCATTGTAGGAGTTGCCATGGGGAAGCTGAAGTCTTTGGCTGTTGGGAAGGGGACAGTTGGAGCTTTTGGCACTTGTGAAGGCATGGGAGGCAGTTTGGGATTGTGGAATAAATGCATTGGCTGGATACTTCTGCTAAAATGATCATCAGTGGAATCATTAATAATGTTGGAATTTAAATTGTCAATTTTTGTTTCAGCATTAACACACTATTGAGGGGAATTGGGCCATCCACACCTCTCAAAGCTATAGTTTCAACCTATCTGCAATGTCAGATAAATATTGGTTTATGGTCCATTAATGTGTTCAAGGTTATCTTCACAAGCATGGCAAGAGAACATGTAAGTTTTCCTGCAGAAACACAGTTGTGCAATAAGGTAAAGAAGCTTTGGTGTATTCCATGGTATCAGTATCACAGGCTACAAGAAATTCAGCTAGTTGTTCAAAAATGTACCTAGGGAAGACCTGGAAAATTGCATGTCTATGGGTTTGATTGATTTTAGTAGTTGGAAGAGAACAAAATAATAAATCAGAGTCTGAAGGAAGGAAAAAGACTAAGACACTTGTGATATTACTGCAGATACTGTCCGTAGGTGCACAGAAGTGATAATCTACTGGAATTTTTAAGGAGAGTCATGAAAGACTGACTGAGGAAAGGCCTGGATACAACCCATCTGATCCTCAAGGAACCTTTTTGATCTGGTATCACACATAAGTTTGCTTCTTAGGTCAGTAGGTAGGTTTGGGTAGAAAGAACTGGTGTGGGTATCAAAGAAGGCATTTGGAAATGGACAGGATTCAGGTCAAAGGGGAGAGGATGAAGAGTGAAATGAAACAAGAATTGATGTTAGGTTTGATTTTCTTCACTTTATTTATAAATTGGCTTTGAAGAAATGTGCAAAAGTGGTCTAATTTCAAAGCTAAGTCGGGGTGGTAGGAAAGAGGGATTAGGTAGCGTAAGAAAGAGGGAACGGGGAGGGGGGAGCAGAGGAAATGACCACCATCGATGTGGTAACCAGTAAGGAAGAAAGAACCAGGATGTTACAGAGATAGTTCACAAGCCTTTAAAAATGTTGCATGAAGAAATTTCTTGGGAAATTCAAATGCCATGATAGCCTCTTCTTCCTCCAGACCATTTCCTTTCTGTGGTGTTATCAAGAGTGGTCTGAGAAACATTGCTGCTGGAAGGAGCAAGGTTGGAGAGGACTCGAAACAGGCAGGAAGTGATAAGACCCAGTTCGCCACACTGGTGAAAACCAGAGCATCAGCTGGGCCTCTGGAAAATGCAAGACAGTGGTTTGTGTGATTGTGGTAAAGATATCAACTCAGAGATATGTAAAAGTTCATCCGTGTTTTGTGTGCCTAAATAAACCCTCACTATAAAAATTTCTTCTCTATTTTCTTTGAGTTTTCTCACTTTTTGAATTGGTTTAATATGTGTTTAGTCCAGCCTTTAGAGAATACAGTAGCAGGTATATGATGGAAAATATTCAGTATTTCAATATCTATACTTTATATTACAATAATACTACAGATTAAATACACTATTTTTGCATGATTACTAGCCAGAATTAAAAATCATGTTATTAGAACTAATATGAAAAGAGATAAAGTGAAGCTTCTGGTTTTGCTGGCAGTTGCAGGCAGCATGTATCTATGTTGTCCATATCTCTGGGTCTCAGGAATTCTTCCTCAGGGAGTGCCATCCACTTAGCAAAACATCATCCGTCACCTCTTCATGCTGACAGCCCTGGCTATCGTCTTCAAGACGGGCACGTAAGAATGCTAAGATAATGTCCCCATGTATTCAGAAGTAGGACAGTGTAGTAATCTGATCTGTAACAGATTCAGTGTCAAATGTTCTGAGCCTGGACAAGTTCATTATGAGTCTTGGAGCATGCTGGAGCCCTGTGCGTGTCGGAGAAATGACTCACTTCAGTTAAGATTACATCACAGCGTTTGGAAGTTTGAGCCTAAAAAAGGTCTCTTATGTTCCTTCTTGGTGCCCATTCCTTTGGTTTTTGAGCTGTTTTCTCAGTTTGTCTAAGCTGGTAGGACCTCGTTGAGGTTAGTAACTATGCTCCTTTACAGCAGCCAGAAACCTGGCATATATTCTTCCTGTTCCCTGTAAAAAGATGCTTTGGTTTAAAATGTAACAAAGCAGCCATGTAAAAACAGTGCCCTTGTACTCGTCATAGTGAAAGCAGACTGTGCAAAATTGTAGCATGACTACTAAGGTCTCATGTGGCTGAATCTCTGTTGGTGTTTCAGCATCAAGCGCAGCTCTGGAAGAGCAAACAGGAGTCTCTCGTGCCTCCAAGTCAGTGCAGATCCCAGGAAGGTCTGAACAGTGGAAACTGTACAACTGATGAGGCTCTTGATAGCAGAGAGTTAGCAGCTAGATTTGCAAGTCTCAGGATGAAAGGGCAGAATTGGCAATTAGGAAAATCATCTTTGGGTCTGCAAACAGGCAAAAAGCTCATATGGAAGGCACACAATGAGAAAAAATTATACAGAATGCCTCCTTATTATTTACATTACTGCTTTTCAGTGGGTGAGATGCACTTTATTTAGCAAAAGCTAACAAATCTATTGTAGTGTCCTAACATTGTTCAGATACCAGTTGCTATTCCTAACACAGCTGAGTAATATTGTGACTTCAGTGCTAACAAATAGTTGCTTTATGATTCTGATATGTGGTATCTTGAAATCTGTTATGACTGTTGCTGCTGGCTGGCTGGGAGGAAAGACAATGTATGTTCATTAACTTGTGTGCTAAAGGTTGCTATATCTCATACACTTCAGAGACTGCTGCGAGCAGGTGAAGGAGGTTGGGACAATGGGGGAAGAGACCAGACACACATCTGTCCCATTGCTGCTGGGGTGGAGCACCCTGAGCTCACCAGAAGGAAGTTATAGACCTGCCCCAAAGCGGCTCAAAGGCTCGACAGGCTCAAAGCTGTAGGAAAACTTTTTTTCAGTTATTGTCCCAAGCACCTCCAAAAGATAGAAAGTATTATTTTAAGTCAGCTGATATGAGAGATGTTCTTCTTAATAATTGTTAAAACCTCTTTTGAATTTGAAAATTAGACTTTTTATTCTGAATTAATTTAAAAAAATCCCATTTCAAATGAAAAAGAGCCTTTGCCTCTCGTGCTAAAATGTTGTATCAAAAGGAAAAGTAAAAAAAAAAAACCAAACCCACAACTTGTCCACAATGGTCCTTTTTTTTTTTTTTTTTTCCCCCCATTTGAGACTCTATATTAATGAACACTTTTGGTTGACTCAAAACTGTGTTTCTCAGTGAACAAATTAATGGAAAAATTCTGTCCACTTCAAAATGACCTGAAGTTCATGTAAAATACTATTAGTAGCATAAATAATTCCATGCTTCTTGACCTGTAAAGCCATTCATGATACTATCAATAAAGTTCGGAGTACTCCTGTATTGTTATAATGGCTAAGGGAATACATTTTGGTATTGGGGATAAGTATTAGAGGGATACTGGGAAGCTGCTAGTCTGTTTAACATCTGTCTTACAAATAAGCTTCATATGCTCTCTTTCTAAATTCTTCTCATTTAATTTGCAAAAATAATAAAGAAGGAACATTTGCTGTCTTTGGACCAAGTCTTGAGGCCTTATTCAGGCAAATGCCGACTGAATAATTAGTGATCTTTCCAGCAGAAGGAATATCTGACTGACTGCAGCGTATATAGAACAGCTTGACATGATTTAGGCTATAGTTTCGTCGCCCATTGCTCTGAACACAAGGGGACCCGGCTGTGTGAAAAAACACTCGAAATGAACTCACACTTTGGCTTATTGCCTTTTAATAGGATTCTGGTGAAGTAGTGATTGAAGAAGCGATTTCTTCCAGGGATGATTACGCAATGCCATAATATATTAATAATAAGATTTTTTCGCTTAAAAATGTGTGAACATGGTCACTGCATCTTCCCCACAGTATTATTCAGGTCCCAAACACTTGTTGCGGGTGGGGCAAAGGCTTGTGCCCTGCTTCCCTGCTGCGTGAGGAGAACTGCTGACCAGTGGACCTGCTCTCAGGCCCACACCTCTGGAGCTGCCAGGTGGTGAGTTCAGAGGGAGAAGGATGTCAGTTAGTGCACGTGCCTAGAATCGTTCTTCAGCCCTACATTGCCTCCCTTGTTCCTGGTTTCCCTCCGAGTTGTTCATCTTCTACTTGTTCTGGTTGCTCATGCCCCAGACAGCCCCAAGCCGGTGTGTGCACCCCCCTAGAAATTAAACAGGGTGAAATTCCTGCTACCTCTAAGGCACCCGTGAGTCTATGTCATTCTCATCTCTTGTGTTTTCTTTGCTTTGTACTCTGGGCTGTGTTTGGAGGATGTGCCTGTCCCTAGCCGTAGCAGACAGGCTGATTCAGGAAACTGCAACACAAAAGGACGCAAATGCTCTAAATCCATTAGATAAATAAGACAAAAGGCAAAGAAAAGAAAACACATTAGGAAGTAGAGAAGAACTGGCACTGCTTGCACATTTTGCCTGCTAACTTGAAACAACTTGAAGAAAGAAACTATGAAAAGAAATTCATCTCTTTTTCCTGCTTGTGCTCTTTTAATTATCCTGTCTCTCATGTAGCTATTGTCCTTACAAATGCTTTTACTGATGTTCAAGAAAAGTCCCTGAGTTCCTTCTAGCTCTTATAATTTCACTTTGGATCTTATTTGTGTCTTTGCACTCTCTCCCTTTGTTTTTCCTCTCCAGCTCCTTCACCTACCTTTCATTTTCTCCCTCCCACTCTTTTAGTAAGCTTCAACCAATACCAGGAAAAAAAACTTATTTTCTAAGAATCAGAGCACACTCTGATCGCTGCCACATATGGGTTTCTTCCATTCAGGCAGTTTGCTTGGCCAGGTGAACATCTGTTCCTTAGTGCTCTTGTGAATAAACAGCAATAATTCTAACAGAGTGATCTTAAGATGACAGCTTAACTACTTTCAGGCAAGAACTTAATCGTTCTTTCTTATCTGACTTCCCCTCCTGGATTTGCACACACGCACACGCACACACACACACACGCTTTCTTATCTTAGCTATTAGACCTAGTTTCTCTTTGGAATATAAATCTGCCTCTCTCTCCTGATTCAAATGAAACTTTTTTTAAACTCTACTGCTTTTTTTGTTGCTTGTGTATTTATTAGGCAAAAAAGTTCAAAGCGATAGAGGTTTGGAATGACCGATATCTCCTCTCTCAGGTGAACTCCCTGTTTCCTGGCTGCATAGTCCCTCTCCAGCACTACCAACATGCTCTCCATGCTGAGATAGCGCCTCGGCAGTGGTTGAGAGACTGCCCACCCCGTGCCACTCTGCCCGCTGCCTGCAGGTTTCCCACGGCAGTCCCTGCTGGTGTTTGTTGCCTTGGCTGGGCAAAGTTATCCAGGCAGTAATTCTGAACAAGTCGTGGAGGGACCCAACAAAGGACACTCGGGAGAACAGGCCTGGGTTTTATCTGTGTGCACTCTTGCAGGTAGACCAGAGCTTCGCACCCTTTACTACAATCTGGAAAGCCCACTCAGCATAAAGAAAACAAAATTTATTTGCTGTTTCATTCATCACTTCTGCTTGCTGCTGAGAGAAGGCACTGGATTTGCAATTGGCTGTGGCCAGAGTGAGGGGAGCAGGGTGTGTAATGATGAGTAAGAAGTGGCTATGTGGAAAGTGAAGTGCACTTCTGATACTATGGCTGCTGCTGCCCAACAGTCCCTATATAGCGTAAAGGGTCTCGCACAGCTTGCTTGGCTTTGCAAAGAAAGATTCCAAATGGCACGGACTCATTCTGCTGCTGGGAAAGGGGACATGGCACAGGAGCCTCTAGCTTCACGGCAGGTCTGCTGCTTGTTCCCAGCTTGGCCTGTGTGAAGGGGATGAGGAGTGACACCTCCTGCTCCACCTTTCCCTACCTGCAAATATACCTCTCCTCTCTGAGTAAGCCTAAGTCATGCCTGGGCCTTGCTTCAGTTAAGGTACAAGTCCTGTGGATACGTGAAAACTAGTGGGGGAAAGGAGTTAGTTTTAATTCAGGAACAGGGTGTGCACAAATAAAACACACTGAAAAGCTGCTGACACCGGAGAGCCCTTTTCTTTTGAAGACCAGGAGTGGAAACAGGGGGAGAGCAGACAGAGAAAGGCAAGAGAGTACAAGAAATGGAGCAGGACGTAAAGTGAACAGGATGAGAGAGTTGACAAGTTGTCACTTTCGCTTGCGTCGGCCGAGGAGGAAGCACCCGGCCACCCCCCTGTGCGACACACTTGATGTATCTCAAGGCATGACAATATGGCTCTGTTTGTTCTGGTCGGGGGGAGGGGGCCGGGTTGTTTTCTTAAGACTATTAAGTCCTTCTAAGTACGACTATTGGCATCCTATGATTGAAAGTGACAAACAGAAGCAAGCTTATTTAAAAACTGCCACTTTGAATTAGTGGAAGTATCAGCTTAAGTTTTACAATATTTTACTGCTCCATTTTTGCACTCTTTTACATAAGGATGGCCAAATAAATATCCCAGCGACTTGTCTTTGCCAGAATTCCTCCCCATACTCCCGCCCCATTAGCTGCTGCCTTATGAACGCCGCGCTAAACAGAAAGTGACAGCAGCTGACAGCGCCAGGGCCAAATTATCAAACGTCTGAAGTTGCGCCCGTGTAGCCATGCACAGGCTCACTCTTTCACATGCAAAGCAGATAACTGCGTACAAACAGGTGCTCACGCGTGCAAAGATGTTCTTGCAGGAGTCACCTTCCCAGCCATGCACTGTGGAAAGGCACATCTGAGAGAGTTCAGTACCTGCAGGTCCCTGGTATTAGAAGCATAGACTTTTGATGTGGTGAGTCATGTCCTGTAAAGAGGAAAATGGTTTTGCACAGTTTAGCTTTAGACTGTGAATTTAGTGCTGAAATTATTAGCCTAGACTGCCCGAATGGTCAACGGGGATAAGAAGAGACTTCCAAGTGGTGCTGTAAGTGTGCGAGTACTGACACCAGCCCAACTGAGGCACTCCAAGTTGCTTCTGAAATGGCACAGTCTGTAGGTACCCAAGCTGGCTTCTTGAATTTGGGCTGTCCAAGCCCCTGAAAGCTTCTTCTCCACCCCAGTCCCAGCACTGGCATAGATGTAGCTCCAGTTCACATAAGCCCTTGTGACTCTCCCGTCTGTGAGACATCAGCCTCCAGCATACGAGACATGAGCTACGTTGTGCTGTGCAACTGCGGTGTGATAAAAAGCTCAAGTTGCCACCTGAGGTCTCCCCTTGGCTTCAGTCATGTCTGGGAATCACGTTACGAACTTCTGCCTCATCCTGTTTAGCAGGAAACATCCATTTCTCATAATTTGTTTGCTCCTCTTCCCCCTGGGAACCGTTGCTGTTTCTGTTGTGCAGAAGACTTTCCAGGTGGGCTGGCAGGGTAACCTCGGGCAGGAGGAGGGCTGATCCTCAGGCTTTGTTGGGCTTCGAGTCTGTGGGGAAGGAGAGGATGCGGGGAGGCACGGGGAGTTGAAATACTTCTCGGGGAGCCTTCATCTGCTGCAGCGGGCCAAGGTGCATTGTGAGCCTGAAGCCCATACGTGGAAGCCTTCCCTGTTGTTCGAAGGGAGTAAGGCATTTTGGCTTTCAAAACAAAGCTGCATTTGCGATCTTTGATCTTTCTTTTCTATTCTTTGTTTTTTGTAAGGAATGACACGGACAAAATAATGCAGACAAAGCAGGTTATTTGTAAGCCAGCTTGAGTACCCATTAAATCTTAAAGGCTGTATTATTCTGACTTTCAATACCAATGCACAAATAGCTTTTCTTTTTTCCCATGGATCTTCCATATGGCCAGATGAACAGGCTGGCTGCATGTTGAGCAGCAAAAAGAACAGCTGACATATAGATTGCAACCACGCTGCAACATCTGGGCAGAGTTTGGTCAACTGCATGCCTGATAATGGTTTTTACATTCGGGCAGAGAGATTCCTTTTGATGGGATCGTGTAAAGTAGCAGAGAAAATATTAACGTCAGCTTTGAAGTGTACGATGAGTGGTGTGTTGTAGCAGCAAAGCAGCCAAGCCCGTGTGCTGCTATACAGAGAGCACTGAATTGGGAGGTAAGAAATGAGTCTTATCTCTGGCTCTTTCAGTACCTTTCTGTGGGATCTTAAATAATTTTCTCCTGCTTTTTAGCCTCTTTCCCCTCCTGCCCTCTCCATTCATGTTTATTTTTTTTTGCCTTGCTAGTTAGTCTGTAAAATCCTCCATGAGCAGTTGATTGTCATCACGAACACACTCACAATTATGGCCCAAAAAGGCATTTATGCCTCACTGGTCAAAGTATCGTTTTCTCTTTGCTGTTCACCACTGAAGGTGGCATAGAAAAGATACCTTGAGCTGTTACTTGTGGAGATCAAGAAAAGCAATTGCTAAAGGTCAGTAGTGTAGCACCTCTGGTGGGACTGCTGCAAGAATATGGGACCGCAGAGAAAGGAAAATACACAGGTGTAGGATAGATGGAGTCGTGTGTACATGTATACCTGTGTGCTAATACAGAGAAAAGGCAGTCCATTGAGCAACCTCTCCTCTTCCATCCAGATGAAGAAAAACACTGTGGCAAATGTCACAGAAAGCACTCACTTTGTCCAGATGCTGTCGGTTCAGCAGGGTTTTTAAGGCTTCTAGTGCAACCCACATGTAGCCTGGGAAGGTGAACTTGCTATTTCCCCTCACTTTTATTAAGTATGGGGAGGGCATCTGATATGTCGAGCCATTTCTGAGGGTCTCTTCTAAGGCTTGCTCACCCCCGGTTAGATGAAGGAATGCCCCAAAGCACCGTAGATCCCTTTCAAGGCCGGCTTTCACAGCCCCAGCAGAATCAGCGTTCAGCTATGCTGGTTTGCCCATGGAGAAAGGCTCCATATGGCATGTGAATGGCATCCCAGCACAGCCCCTCCTACCCAGGTGTAGAGCCCAGAGCCTGGGGAGGGGGTCTGCAGAGGAGGGGAGTATGCCAGGGAGACAGCACTCCCCCGTCTGTGCTTCCTGGACCAGGATCCACAGATCCTGGCCCCCCTCTGCCTCTTCTAGCATTTGGCCCAATGTTTTGTCCTCATTTTGCTTGTTCTGTAGCAACAGTTTCTTAGCAAACACCATTCTCGCAGTGGTGCTGATATTAATTGATGAGGCTGGTGCTCAGAGTTGTCTTGGCATGGGAAGGCATTATCTAAGTAGAAAAATAAACAGCCATGTTCACTCCAGTTCCTTTCACAAAACGGAAAAAGAAATCAGTGCCTCTGAGATGGAAATGAACAAAATCAGCGGCAGAAAAACATCTTAAAGCTCCTAAGAAAGCTCTAAGAAGGGAGGATGAACAGCCCTAGTTTTCTGGGGATTTTGCTTCCATTAAACAAAGAACTACTGCTGCTCTGGTGTTGTGCTGTGAACAGAGGAGTTTGGGGCTGCAGATAGGGCATAACATTTTAGGAGTTTAATATCCCTTCAGAAAGCAAATCCCTATCTGCTGTGGAAAAATGGTGACTCATCTTGCAACTGATTGGTTTTCCTTTGAAAAAGCAGCAATGGGAGATTTTGTCTCAAATTTAAATTTCATTTGTTCCTTTTAACAGATCTGACATGAAACGTTTTGTTTTTAACAAGTCTGTTGCCACCGGCTCTGGCTGTGTGAGGGACACTGTTCTTACAGTAATGGAGAAGACAATTATATTGGGTTCAGCTTTAACAACAATAAAAATAACATTTGAGATCAGAAGGTTCTTGAGAAGGTATCAACTAAATGGCATTATTTCTAACATTGAGCATGTGTTTTAGATGTCTTCTCTTTTTTTAACTATAGCAAATCTCCCAAATTCATTGTGTGAGTTTAAAAAATATATATTATTGCCTTAAATGTAGCCTAGATTAACTGCTTTTCTAGGGTATGACATTAAATATGAGCAGTACATTTTAGAATTAGTACATAAATTATCAATAAAAAAGAGCAAACCAAAATCATAACCTGAAATGCAAAGATTTGAGCTTTCTTTGAGACTTCTTACATTTATTTTTCCCTTTCATATGTGAAGTAAAAATGAATTGTTTTAAAAGACCTTGAGGACCTGATACAGTAAGCTTTGAAATCATGGACTGCATATTCATTTTAAAGTAACTCAATAGCAGTTTTATAGGGGTCTTCAAAGAGGAGTTTATAAATATTTCATGCTTTAGTTTTCTATTACATTTCACTTAATAACAATGTAAAAGACACCTCACTCTCCCTTTTTGTTTAAAGGATATAATTTCTTTAGTTTCAAATTTTTGTCACCCAAGAATGATGCCACCAATGTTTTCACTAAGCATTCCCTGTGAAGTTAAAGTTCTCTGATGACTGGAGTAAGGCTCTATCTGTGAAACATGAGCCACCATTTGTTCGGACCCAGAAGGAGCACCTGATTCAAATCTTGGTAGAAGACAGGACACAACTCGGGGCTGGCACAAGAAGTGGTTGGTCTTTGTCATTTTTCATGATAGTCTTCTAGTGAAGAAAGTTGGTATGATTCTCAGGATCAGCTGTCTACCCACTATGAATAATACAGAGTGAACAGTGTGTGTATGACTGAAGAAGTGACAGGATGAGAAGTGGAAACTGAGACAGCAGGGTCAACACATTCTCAGAAATCAAGTGACTTCAGTCCAGATTATGAGATGGTCTATCAGCAAAGACCTATGCACTGTATTTAAGAGTAATGTCTCCAGGAATTAGGGTGTCTTTCTGAACAGCCCTCTGAAGACAAGATGCTAGGCAACTAACAGGTATCTCTTTTACTGCTCTTCTAGAGGAATCAGCATCAAGGTAAAATGCAAGGTGTTAGATATTGTACATGCCCTGATAAACGTTCAGAATTATTTTAGGATGTAAAATGTGAAAAATGGTTAGAATAAATGTTATGGAAATTGCCCTTTGTTACATTATTTGACTATAATTAAAAGAGAAGCCAAGTGCTGATAGCTGAGCAGAGAAAATATTTTCATACTTATCTAATCTGTGGTTTTAAGTGGGGACAGACAAACTCATTTTGCCTAGATTCAAACCCACTTGAACACTATTCAGAAAAGCACTTACGGTTGTATTTTCAAAGCTTGAGATCTTTTCTTTCCCCTACAATGGTATCACTGCTGATATTCCTTCAGTGAGAAAGTTCACATGGTTTCGCAAATGAATTTCAGGACCATCTGAGTCTAAAAGCTCTATGAAAGTCTGAATTATAACTCCCTGGTTGTCTCTTTTCATCCCTGAGCCTGTCCTTTCCTCTCCTTAAAGCGATTGGCATACAGGTTGTTAGTGAGTTGTCTATCCAGCACAGAAAGTGCATGGAGTGAGAAGAATACAGGCTGCTCCTAGATATCCCGTAGGTTCTGTGTCTAGCCAATTTTTTTGGACAAATCTCTGTGTTCAGCTCAGGTTTCTTGGAACCCTTTTTTTGATTTGAGATGAAGTTAAGACTGGTTGGAAGTCTCAGAAGCTGCAGGATTTTGAGATACCGAGTGGGAAAGACGAAACGCTTGCCCTCGAAGGCTTTCCCTGTTGGGCTGAAAAGGGACTTCAGCATGCTAACCTGCTTTGTTTTAACTGACTTTAATAGACCTAGTGCAGCAGCCAGTAAAAAAGCCCAAAAGCTGTGAAAGCACTAATTACTTCTAACATCTGGTAAGAATGACCTCAAGCGTACGGGTGGTGATTATACGTGTGCAGGATCAGGCCTACTATTTGTACCAGCTCCTTTGTATGCATAAACTGGGGACCAGAGTGGGTTTTAGCTGCAAAACAAAGAGGTGTGATAAGAGACAGCATCTACTTATTATTATGAGGTGGAAGACAGACAGGATTAATAGAGTCAAAATATAGATTTCTTCATGTCACTTTGCAGCTTTGAAGAGCTTGTATACACCCTGGTTTTATTACCATTTTTGACTCCTCTTTAAGCAGACATGTCAAGATAGAGTGCAGGTGAAAAGGGAGGAAAAGAAGAAACAACTCTCTTCAGCCCTTTTGATGATGCTTTAAGGCTGTTCTGTCCCATTTTATACTTGCAAATTGATCTATAGCTGATAACAATATGAAGACATTCCTGTAATACTGTGAGCTGACAGACAAAAGCAAGCATTGCTTTCTGGTAGTTTGTCCTTCTTAATTCAAACAAGACAGAAAATTAGAGTGATAGAAAGCCGATCGGAAGACAAAGATCTGAAAAACTGTTGCATGAATGCACAGTGGGGCCAGATGGCTGTATGAACTGTCTCTCCATACACATGAGCACATGGATAATGAAACAAGATTCACACTCATCGTCTCTCTGTAATGTCCACCAGGTCACCTGTGACCAAGTACTAAAGACCAAATTGATGTCTTTTGTCAGAATGATGATTAACACACAAGCCTTGATCCTGTTCCTCCTACACATAGCTTTGGAAATCTATCATGGTTTGTCCAAAAATGAATTGTCTGCTGAAGACCCATGTTAGCTGTAAGTCAGGAGTGCTAAAGAGATTGGCATGTACAGTTTTCTGTGGGAAGAGCTCTATGCAAACCAACACTGGAGACTTTTTGGCTGTTTTCTCATACCTTCTGTTACAACTTTTATTTCTGTTCCTAATCCAGGGTTTTCCCCAGAGTCTAAGGCAGCTGTAGTTACTTCTATCACACTTTCACTTCATCCTCTGTTCATATTCTTTCACTCCCGTAAAAGCAACCACCTCAGATGTAAGCCAAAGTAAAACACAAATGAACTACTAGCACTAAGAAGTATTTTGGCATTCTTGGTTCTGGGAAAGTGCTTTGCAGCCACTTGTTCTTGGCTGAGACAGGGCTGAGATAGGACTGAGACAAGAAATGGGAAACAATGATGGGACTATGAAGGATCTCATGAACTGTTTATCCAATAGCCAATTCTTACAAACATTTCCTCACCTGGCAGTATTTTTCTGCCCTATTACTTTAGTTGGTATTGCTACTGTGTATGGTTCCCTGGAGTAACACAGTGTCTCCAGGCCTGGTGTTACATTATTAACCCATGAGTCTTTCCATCCCCGTAATGGTTGCCTTGAAAGTACAACCGTCAATGCTGGCTGTCTCAAAAAGCAGATGGCCAATGGCTGAAGTTGCAAGGTATTTTCTTCATCCAGGAACTTCAGATTGCCACTTTTAGACATCTTGTTTTAACATCTCAAATTGTCAGAAGTCTTTTAAGCAAAGTATTGTACTATAAGAGTGAGGTACAAGTTACTGACTTCATTTGCTCTGTGTGAGTACTCATGTGATTCTGAGTGGACACCTCAGCTCCTATCCGTATGTACTGTGTTGAATTTAAACACAAGAAAATATTCTCTAAGTTCAGTCTCTGCTTTATTTATTCCAAAACGCGGGCTAGGAGTCTGATGTGACCAGAGAATTTCAGAGTCATGCTCCTTTCTTCCTCTGGCCAAGTGAATATCAAAGTCTTCCACATGTAATGAAACATCTTTGGCAGAGTAGTCCAAGTGTCCTAGCCTGCTTTGTGGACCACTGGTTAGCACAAATTTCTGGAAACTAGAATATATAGGTTCAAGTCACTGCAAGCAGAAGGAGGATATGAGGTCCCATCTTTCATACACCAAACTGACTCCTCTAGTTAGGTGTTTACCTCCCCTCATGACTCTAGATATTAGAGTGGAACAAATCCTTGAGTTACTGCAATCTTCAGTACTGAAGTGATTTTCACCCTTGCTTTTTTTTTAATTCATTGTTATCCAGTCTCTGTCCTCCCACAATTTCTTTCTGGATAGCTTTTAAAATCAGGACAAGAATCTCATTGCATACTTTTTCTTCCCGAGAAGCTATTGCCTGGAGCAAACCCAAAAACCTCTGACTGAGGGAAAAACAGGTTAACAGGGAAACTGGATGCATAATGCTGGAGTGGAAGTTTTCAGCTCGATTTAGCATTCCCTCCAGGGTTTACAGAGACTAGTTGTTTGAGATCTCTGGCACCCACATGAGTTATATGTTTTATTCTTTATGCGTGGAAATGAAGTATGACACAATATTGTACAATGGAGTATTTAAATAATGCAGAACTAGACGTGCAACTACCTATGTTTAATTATATATGTCACTGCACAGAAAAAAAGTCAGTAGCTGGGCTAAGGTTCCTGCACTGCGTATTCCACCACAGCAAAACAGAAAAAGCAGTTAAGTTGTTCAGCGGCCTATTCTGCCCATCAGGTCTTCCCAGCTTCGGCTACCTCCCTTCCACCACCCGCAGCCCACATATTTCTGTCTTTTCCCTGAGCAGTCAGTCCTAACAATGTTCATCAGTTATAGGTGCACTATAGGGTGAATGTCACTGCAGTGAGGTTATTTCCTTGAATTACATGAAGCTAATTTGTGTCTCCAGCTTTGAAGGGAAAGTGAGGTAGAGTAAGAACTCAGAATGATACAAGGTAAGCTATTCTGTAGCATGCAGGGAAGCATAAGTGTATGGGAAGATAGAGGAAGAAGTGATGAACTGTAACGCTGCTATTGATTCTTAGAGAAAAGCATGCCACATAAGTCTGTACACACGTGTGTATCGATAAACCAGATTTCTGGGAGCTGTAAGTTTGCACCTTGTTTCTTAAAGGTAGAAGCAGTAGACTGGAAGACCACAGCATCTTGCAGTGTCCTTAAGATATCAGTGCTGTGCTCAAAGACATTGAGATCCTTGCTTTAATGTGACTGAAAATGAGGACAATCCCAGTGGAGACACACTAAGAAGCAAGGTTGTTCTCTGCTAACATGAGAGCAGGACAGGGATGGGATAGTCCCCAGTTAGCAGAAGGCCCTGCTTCACTCGGTGATGGCTAGGCCTGAGGCAAAGAAGTATTCAGGGTACTAGAGCTGGCTCAATTTCTGACCTGCTCAGCCTTTGAGGAAGTGAGAGAATTGCAGCTATACAAAAGAATTAGTTTCCAAATCTCTTGTTGTTCATTTTTGCTTGACTGGTGAGTTCTGAAAGAGCCCTTGGCACAACTTGTTACAGCACATCTCCCTATCGTTCTTGTGTGTCCATTGCCACAATACTTATCCAAGCCTGAAGACAAAGGTGGAAGTGCTCACTCCCCCACAACCACATTGTTCTTCAACAGGCATTTAAACACGGAAAAAGTCAGTTGTTTAAACCCGGTCTTATTCTGCCGTTTGAGGCACCCATGTTTAACTGAGATACTTCTTTAAGGCCAGCTGTCATGATAAAGAACCTATGAGAGACTCACAGGCTTCTGGAGCGGTAGTGGCCATCAGGTGGAAGAAGTTATGAAATTTCCTGTGTCATGAACTGCCTACTTTAGTCAAATTAATTGAGCACCTGATGTTCATCCCAGCAGAAAATCCAGTATAGGCCTAGGAAGAGCAGAGAAAAGTTTCCTCCAACTGGTTGCAACTGTTCTGGGACTCTTGTTTATTTTAGAAGTTCAACACTTCCAAGCTGCAAAGATTACTTATGGACATGAGTGATATTTCTGTGAGTGACACACATGGTGACTGGGTGTTATCCCTGCTTATAATGTCTCTAATAATCTTGGTCATGACTGAGGTTTTGTTCTTATCTGGATTTTTTTGGTTGTTCCATTTGTATTTTGCTGTAAGTGTTCCCCTACTGCTTGCATATCACCATCTTCAGGCATGGAGTAATCTTTGTCGGTCAAATTGTGTGACTGCTCAGGAACTGACTCCTTAGGCTTCCTGAAGGAGCTGAAATTAAATCAGACTTTTCTCAGGTAGAAAACCTGTAGCAAAAGTCAGAAGCTATTGGTCTTCAATGTGAGAACAGAATTTTGGAAAAAACAGTCATATAATTAGAAATCTGTGAGAACCAGGAAATTGTCATCTGCTTGAATTCAGTCTAAACCAAAACCAGCTATCAGACTGCTCTAAGAAAAAAGTGGAAAATGTCAGGTTCTTACTGGACACGTGTCAATGTCTTTAGTGGCATCCACCACCTGTTGTCCTGCAAGCGAAGAAGGCGCAACAGCTGGGATGGGATGAGGCAGGATTTGACTTTGGCTAGTTAAAACTTCCACAGGGCCTCATGCAAGAGTGCAGTCTTATGGCAGCGGGAAGTCCCCAGCCATAGCCCATGGTTCTTATGGGGGTCTGGTGAACCAGCTCAGACAAATGAATTTCTTGAAAGCTTTTATTTTTCCTATTACTTTTGAGCCAGATCAGTTCCCTGACCCAGTTCAAAAATGCGGTTGTGTGGTCCCCAGCAGGGAGAGGTGTACAGGCGCAAAGACAGGCAGCCCATATCGGGGTGCCTTAAACCATCCACGGGGGCTGCCAAATGCAGGAGTAGGTGGCAAGAGGGAAATGCACAAAATGCTGTGTAGGAACCACTTCGTAGGTCAAGAGAGGACCTCACTTTACAGCAATGTTAATCCAGCACCTTTTACTAAAACACTCACTTAAAATATATGTTTGTCATGCTGGAATGTGCTAATAGCTGCAATCAAGTTGTCTTTCATTGCAGGCAGTTGCTGACCTCGTTAAAGCAAATGGGCTTGCTATCCACATATCACTGGTGTTACACAGAAGAAAAGTTTTCCTGATGAAGAAAGAAAGTTGAAGACAATCAAAGACTTCACCTAAGATATTAGGATTCAGAGGAAGCCAATCAACATGAATCCGTGCAGGCCAAAGCATTTTCTCATTGCAAATGAGAGGACCTGGGTGCTGAGCAGATGATCTGGTGGGAGTGCGGTGGGAGGCAGGGTGAGGTAGCCCTGGGAGGAAGTTGAGAGAGAGGGACCTTTGGCCAGAGCCCTTGCTGAGAGGCAGGCTTGAATTTTTGCATAGGGAAGTTGCTTTTTCTCACAACTTCTTTCAGAGAAACAAGCTTTTCTCTGTATACTTTGTAAATAAGCTGGATTATGTCAAAGAAACATCTTCCTCTTACGCTCGGTTTTTTCTCCCAATTTCTGTAGGTGAATTAGCAAGCTCACGAGTGCTGGTTAAGGCCAAGGTTCAAGAGGAAGTAAGACGAGGAATAGATGTGCAAAACAAGGGCTTTGGGTATTACAATATGTCCCTCTTTTTCCATTACACAACTGCAAAGGCCTCTTACCGTAATGATGGAATTTGACAAAGATTAGCTGATCATATGTTTTAATCAGTTTTGGCATTTGGAGAAAAAAATAAATAAAATCAGACAAGATACACAAGGTTTAAAAAACAATCAATCAGCCACTGCTCGTGTGCAGTAAATATCTTCTACCAAAATGTCACAGGGATTTTTTTGCAGAGGGATATAATGTTCATATGCAGCAGGTAGGCTGACACAGAACTTTGAAATGATTACAAACAGGCCCATGAGGTTTGATGTGAGCTGCATTACCTCTATAGGTTTTGTTAATCTGATGTCGTCAGTTGCTGTAGGGAAAACACTAGGCTCTGCGGTGTGATTTAGTGGCAGCTGAAAGAAGATGGATCACATTTTCATAGATTTTTGTTTTAAAAACATAAATGCCTCCGTGTTGTCCAAGAACAGAAGTCACTCTCATCCTGGTGTCTGATTTCAGCAGAGCTGTACCCATAAAGCAGAGGACTTTATCACACCCTTTAAGAGAAATAGATCCAAGAAACCAGAATGCCTGTGCGCAACTTTCAGCCAGCCTGATTTCCCTGTTGAGTAGTCTGGGACTGAGTTAGTGGAACAAGGACAGTTTGGTTCCAAGCAATAACTATTAGGACAGCTCCAAACTAAAAAACCCTGTAAACCAGAAAACAGCAAGTAGCTCCTCCTGGTTTTTATCACATTGTGGGAGGATTGACCTCACAGTGACTGCATATTAGTATTGTTATTACTGTTGTTGTTTCTTGCACCAGTGTGGCTACTACCACTAGCCATGAGGCAGGTCCCGCTGTGCTAGGCTCGACACAAACACAGGACACGAGCTTACGATCAAAGGGTGAGAAAATTGACCGCAGGTGGAGCTAGACAAAGAGTTGGGGAACGTGTCAAAAGGGAATGGATCTGTATCAGTCAGAAAGGGAGAGTGCACAGCTCAGTTTGTGTATCCCACCCTGCACTACACTGCATGCTGGAAAAGGAAAGAGGCTCTGTAATATATTGCAGCACCTTCTCAACGAGCTGTAGCACTTGGCTCTGCACCGCTCCTCGTAAAAGCAACTCCGCAGTAACCAGGGATGTTTCATGGTGATTTTGAATTCTTGTTTCTTCATTATTTCATAAAATAATGCACAGTTTGTCTGTAACTGGATTGCAATCATCCTCTACTTGCCCCAGCTTCAGAAACCAAAAGCTAAAAAGGTCTTTTTTTTAGCTGATGTCGGTTTTGAACGTGGGGACTGGAAAAGACGGAACAATACTCTGTGTGTGTGTGTGTGTGCGTGCGTGCACACGTGTGTGTGTGTGCGCTGCCAGTTAGCTGTGGCACTAAGAAACTGGAGAGCGGAATTAGAAAGACAGGTTGATGTGCTGGGGAAGATCAATGAATATGAGAGGTTCACTGATGACAGATGGCTGGTTTCATACTCCGAAGGAGTGACAGAGGAGGAGGAGAACCAGCTGTGAGCGAGTTGCAGGATGAGTGCATTGGAAACGCAGCCTTGTGCAGGAGAAGCAGCCCTATTCCAGTAGAAGCAGGAGGATATAAAGGGCAGTGGCTGGGTAACTGAGAAAAGGTAGTAAAGGAGGGAAGAAGTGTACTAAAGAGGGGGGGGCTTGTGCCAGCGCCCAGTACATTTCCCAGAGTTTTAACGATTCAGAAGACATGATCTCACAAATGATGAAATGAGCATGGGGAAATCTGCAGCAAAATTAGATAAGAGAAGTGTTGATGGCAGAGTTGATGTTGCAGATAGTCACTGCTGTTTATCCTTGCACAAACGCACACGAGTCAAATGCTTCCAGGAGAAGGGGCAGAGGATTTTTAGTCAGTGGGCTATGGCAGGTACAATAGCTGTATAAAAAGTCTAGCAAAATGAATGGTGATTTTTATAAATGATGTAGAAGGAAGGCATGCAGGTGTTGTAAAAAGAAAGTCTTATGCCCCTTAGCTAGCCAGTGGAAGAAGAAAGCAGCATAATGGTGTTTTCTAGTATGTAAGTGGTTCATTTTACCCATATAAATGAATAGATTTGGGAGGGGGATAGATGTGAGAGGTTTGGGGAATCATAAACAACAAAACAGAGAAAGCAAAATACAGAGGAGAGATGGCCTGTATTATTCCCAACCCTATGGGAGCAAACAGATTGTCCACTAATAAGGAAATGATCTAGCCATTTTTTTAGATTAGTGGTGTGGGAGGAGAAGAATTTAAAGGAGGGAATGCATGGATCTCTCGGTAATGTATCCGCTGGTTGTTGTTGTAGGAGATAATGAGAATGTAAAGCAAAGGTGGGAGGAGAAAATGTCTTCTATACAAATGCTGTGAGCATATTAATAAGGTCACCAATTGGAAACATGCATTTCCAAGGCTAAGTGTGATATTTCTGGAATGTGTGAGCTAGAAGGGACTGAAAACGGAGTAGGAAGATGCAAAGTTTATAAAAGGGGACAGACTGTGTTCTTGTCACAACAGAGACAGCAGTGACAGCAGTATATATCCATGTCCAGAGCAGGAAACGCTACAAATGTTTTGCCTGTCAGAGCAGAGGCTGTTTGGGCAGAAGATGAGGAAGGACAATGAATGCAGTCATGTTATTCCTGGATGTTGCTACAGACCCCCAGGGCAGGCAAAGAAAGTAGGTTGGGAAATCTTTTTACAGATAAGAGAAGTCTGTAAAACAGCTAGAACATTGATTGTGAGGCATTTTAATTACTTGGCTATTGATTAGGACAGCCACGATGCAGAAGTGAAGCGGAGGAATGGGTTTCCAGAAGTAATGCAAGATTGCCATCTCACACAGCTAGCTGAACGGCCAGGCTTGTACAGCCTGAGGCTATTCTGGTCCTAATTCTAGGAAACATGCCAAGTCTGATCAATTAAGTTGAAGTTGGGGAGTAGTTAGGATCCAGTGACACCATCTATCATTAGAAAGAAAACGCTCAAGAGGAGGCAACACAAACATTCCTGATACAAGAAGAAAGGAGTTAAGCAAATGAAAGTTGTCCTAATGAAATTTGACTGGAATATTTTAATGTGTCGGAAATGTGATAGGGGATATTTCTTGAAAGAAGCCATAAAGAGGGAAGGGAAGGGAAGGGAAGGGAAGGGAAGGGAAGGGAAGGGAAGGGAAGGGAAGGGAAGGGAAGGGAAGGGAAGGGAAGGGAAGGGAAGGGAAGGGAAGGGAAGGGAAGGGAAGGGAAGGGAAGGGAAGGGAAGGGAAGGGAAGGGAAGGGAAGGGAGCAGTAATTGAAATTCATCCTAGTTCAGCCTAGAGAGGGAATACAGTGGCAGAGGCTAATAGCAGCAATGATCCTTGGCTGATGGAGAGTTCAGTGGGGGTCATGAACACCTGCATATTTTAGAACAGCCCTGACACTTCTCTAAATTGTGTGGCTGTCTCTGGCTGTCCCTGGCAGCTATAATATCTTTACACCTTGTCCCTCTCAGGTATATCAATTGATGCTCCAGAGCTTCTAAAACATAGCTTTCTATTTCTTATGGCATGAGTAGTCTGAAGAACTAAGTATCTCTGCTGCAAAAGTAGAAACTCAAAAGAAAGCTAGTTCTTGTCCGAAAAGGTGAGAATGAAAGAGGATTTAACTGGGCTAGGAAATCACAACATTAGGAAAGAGATGAGCTGTTCCTTCTCTTTTAGCAGCAGCAGATGAGGAAAAAAGATGCTTTATTTGACGATAAGTAATAAAACCCACTAAAACTCACAGGTGATATGACAAGCCCCTAGCATGGACAATATTAAACTTTTGGTCAGTTAGAGGAATTTATTGGGCAGTACCTGACTGTTCCTAACACAGACTAGGCCATGAAACCTTCTCAGGTCGTGTGGAAATTAGTATATATGACCACAACATAAAAATTCACTGGTGACTACTCTGTGAGCATACAGCCTGGTGTGGACTTTCTAGAGAATGAGCTAACAGGTATGAAGTATATCACTGACTTCTGATTAGAATAAGAAAAGCAAGTGGGAGATCAGACCAAGACATGACATTGCCCAGAAAATTCTCAATGTGGAAATGTCCTGAATGCAACAGAGAAGGACAGATGATGTTGGAGGACTGCAGTAGCAAGTACCTGGAAAAGGCAGCCACTGGCCCAGGCAGGTGACCATATCTGTAGGTAGCGGAATGAGCTTATCTACCTTTCCTCATCAAACTATTTAATTTTGTAGAGTTGATTGAGTGGTCAGTGGGGTGGTTTTTCCTCAGCTGCAGGGTGGGCAGGGTAGACCTCTCTGATTCACTCCCTCTGGCTCCATTTATAGCTGATGGAGAGCAACAGTCATACTTGGGGCTTAAATAATGTGCACTAGAATTTCCTGCTTCTCTCCAGCAGACATAAGGCAGTACGGATGATGAGCTCAGATGCTGAAGCTGATACTGAAGGCATCTATAAGGGGCCAGATGAAGCTTACGCTCAGCCTGCAGTATCAGGGAAACGGTTTAGGTTATAGGATGTCAAGTCCCTGATTATATTAGGCAAAACAGGGACTCAAACTGATGTCTCCTACCTCCTTCATTACTGCATATCCACTGGGCTTCTGGCTGTCTGGGATAGGGCTGTTCCCTTGTACTCGGTTCTAGTACCTATCAATAGTGTCAGTGTCGATGAAAGGCATTGCTCTGAATAGATCATTCAATTGAATGTTTGCTGGTGAACTGTAGTAAAAACCATTTGCTTGCAAATTTGTCCCCTTTTGGTGCTCGTTGATCAATATGAAGGAAGATTCAGCAAAAGAGAGAGTTGTCCTAAGACATACATATATTTGAACATACAGTATAAAATTATCCATTGCTTTCTGATCAAGTACTGCCAAGAGCGTGCAGCAGTTCTTGAAAATGTATCAGTAGCTGATGTTGTATCTTGATCTACACAGAGAAAACTCTACTTACATTAGTGGTTCCTAATGCAGCTGTACATGCAACCAAGTCAAAGACTGTCTTGTGAGTTCACAAGAAATATCAGAATAAGGGATTTGGAAAATACAGTGTGGAAAGTTTGTTCACACATAAGCAGTATTAGCTTGAGCAGCTGCCCTTTTCTGTGGGTATTGAAAGAGACATCAGTGTATAATGTTGTCAGAGGAGATATATTTAGGATACTCCCTCACTCTTTGGAATACGCATTTAGTTCTCATTAGCCTTCAGCAGCATGGGTGGTTACAAAGACTAGCATCTGCAAATTTGGCGTGAATACTGTGAAAATAGCCTTTATTCTGATGTATTAGACACTCTGGTTCTAGTACACCAACAGAATCCTATGTATGAATATCAGGTGTTAGCTCAACCCGTGTATTTTCATGTGTGTCTGTCTCTACTTGTGTGCCAAATTCTACCTACTCTTTCCACCTATGAAGAGAAGAGGAGGTAGGGAAGGAACAGCAATGAGGAGATGTAAGGCGGAGACCAAACCCCAAAATAAAATCAAAAAAAAGGTAGTCTGTAAAGCCTAGAAATAGAGTTTATTGTATTAGACCAAGAGAATTGTCCTGAGGCAGTATCCACAGAACATAGGAGCCTGGCAGACAGCCTTCAGCATAAACCCCCATATTTGTGTATCTTCATTCTTATTATAATTTCTTTTGTTCCTGACAAGCTAATTTTCTGTGGACTGAGGACTGTAAGCCCATGGTCAGCTGGAGTTCAGATGAAAATTATATTTTGGTATTAACATTGATAACGTATTTTAGAAGGAAGCAAAGATGGAAAGATCGGTGATTTAGGACCGAAAGGGAAACAAGTGAAGAAGATAATTTTTCCTCCAAGACCAATGATTAATGAACAAATATACAACAAATATGTGAGAAGTGCTGCATATGAGATATTAAAAAGAGGTTCTGAGCATGACTGCAAAATGAGACAGTAAAACAATGACAAGGCAAGAACAGGTAAAAAATGCAACAAGATTGCAGAGAAGCTTAACATAAATAATAAGATAGTATTCAAGTATGTAAGGAATGGGGTCAGTGAGGGATATGTGGTGAACATGATTTATTGACAGCATAGGTAGATGTAGCCAGAAGCATTAATGCTTTCACTGTCTCAGTGTGCTTGCCTAAGAGGATGGGGAACAGATACAGAGTCAGAAAATAATTTCCTGGGATTGTGATGCTGGGAAGAGTGGAGAGAAAAAGAAATAGTAAAGAAAATTGGAAGGCTTCCACTAGCTTGCCCCATGTGAGAACACATTTTTCAAAAAGTATCTGATTTATAATCAGGCATGAAGCAAGACATATCTTTCCTGTAAAGGTAAGTAATGCAGACTTGGCAATTTACTGCACAAACTGCAGGGCTGGAAGCGAGAAATGGGAAAAGTGGTCAAATGAAGAGGATGAAGCGGTGACAGAGAGGAAAGACACATTTTTAGGCTAAATTAAATGAGCGTGATGCTTAAGAGTTGTACACAACCCCAGTAATAAACTCATCAGGAGATGGAAACAAAACAAAAAGATAAACCAAGAAAACTTTGGTGAACCAACAGAGCAAGGCAGAAAGTAAAGGCCTTCAGTAGAGCAGGGTGCATGGAGAGAGCCGAGTAGCTGCAGAAACTCTTTCGCTCTTGTTTTGTTTGAAACTCTGTAGTGCTCTCCAACAGCTTGTGCCCGCAGGCTGATCTTCCCAGCAGGGGCCAGCCAAAGGGACCAGGAGATCACTGGCCCTGTCCTGCCTCCTGGGGCCTCCAGCTTGGCTCTTACCGCTCCACAGTGGGGAAAAACTACAGGGAGACACCAGGGAGAGGCATGCGTGTGGGAACTGAAGTAGGACACGCTGCCATCCTCCCACCTGCCTGGGGGAGATGTTCCACCTAGGCATGAGGAGATAGCGAAGGCAACAAGCTTTGGACATAATGATGATCTCCTCAAAGAAAAGATGATCTCCTCACTCCTATTGCATGCTAATTACTGGGATCAGGGTGTTGGGCTTTCCATCGGAGAAGCAAGTGCCAGGTCTCCCCAGGCATATGTTTCTCTGGGGAGGGCGAAGGAAGGCTTGAAGAAACAGATTCAGGCCAGAACAAAGGAGAGACGAGACAAAGTGCTTCAGAGCAGGCAAAGTGTTATGGTCTTGGTGCTTTCACCCTCTGATTCAGAAGCAAGGGTCACATCAAAATTATGGTTTTTGTTAGCTTTTTTGCTAAATCTATTCTCTTCATTATTGGCTCATTCCACCTGTTTTTCACTTTCACATACGATTTGTTTCCTGAGTTGTTGACTGTTTTCTGGGGGCAAAGACTGTCTCCTTTGTCACTTAGAACTACAACGTCACACAGGCCCCCATCCATATATTTTTGGGTGCCACAATAACCTAAGTATTAATCGCAAAAGAGGCAGCTAAGCCTGAGCTTCTGCCCCGGATCTGCATAACTGCAGCATAGGCAGAAGGCTTCAGAAATGCAGTCCCTATCAGATGGTAGCTGTGTCATGCTGGCAAGGCGAGCAATGTGGGCAGGCAGGGCCAGACACGGCTGGTGGTGCTGGGGAAGGTGGCAGGGCACACCAGGGAACGGCACTCGACTGGCCTAGCAGGCACCGGTCCAGCGCCTGTTTGCTGAAAGATCTGGGGTGAGAGGTGTTTTAAGAAATAATCTGAAGTCCAAGGGTTCTGGCAGCGCAGAGGAAATGACTAACGTTGTGTTTGTTGTTTCCCATGCGGCACTTGTGTGTGCGGAGCCTGCGGGAGGGGGAGAGGGGGATTTTCTCAAACTATGTCTGCAAACAGACCCTGCTGATAGCTTTCCTTTCGCTGATAGCAGCTTGGAGGGAAGAAAAAGGGCTCATCCCAGTCAGCTTCACTAAACGTGGGGAGAAAATGCTTTTCCCCAGGGAAGTGACCAAGGCAGTAATTGGAGAGAGGAATGTAGTGTGAGACGTGTGATGACTCGTGCTCCAGGTGCTTACCACCTTTTCTGCAGGGCTAATAAAGAGGCAAAAACTTCTTGAAGTTCAGAGCCGTGCCTCACCTGCTGCGGTCACCACCAGCCGCACACAGGGAACACACACTGTATTCAAGCTGCAAGTCCTGAAATGATGCCAAGTAAAATCTCTCCTTCACTTCTTAACTTCCAGTTCCTCCACAGAACTGGAGTAGCCACGCTCATGATTTTACCTCCAAGGTGTCTGTGTAGAAGGTTCCACCACTAATCCCACAGGGAGAGGAGACAGAGAATTGAGGGAGATGGAAGGAGACTCCTCTCTTGTTTCCTGGGCAGCAGTGTTGTCCTCAGGGGAAGGGCAGGGTCCAGGTGCAGAGTGACAGAGATATTTATGATGAAATTGTGGCACGACCGAGACAGTAAAACCATAGCTGAGCCAATGATGTCCAATCAGGACTCGGAAGAGCTTAGTGGGAGATGCAATAAGAGTTCGACAAAGGCACACAGAGACTTGCTTTTGACTTCCAAGGGCCTGAGACAGGGCTCAAAACACAAATTTTAATTGCACATTGTTAAGGAGAGCAGAAAAAGATACTGCAAGGCTGCCTGAGAACTGTACCAAATGCAACGATAAGAAGAAACGAACACTGGATTTCTTTTTTTTTTTTTCAGAAAAAATCCCCCAACAACCTTATGCTATTCAAGGAACAAGCAAACACAAAGGAAGGGGAAATTCTGATAAATATGTCAGGGTCCCTACAGCAACATATCGGTTTTACTAAGTCAGCCCTTGCTGCAAGCGGGTGTCCGCTCAAGCGGAGTCCTTGTGGACTAAAGGAGAGAGAAGCTTGAATGCACTCAGACAAGACAAGGTCAGATGTTTCAGTTGATGGGAATATTTTTTCCTCAACTTTTGGGGCATTCAATGTGGTTGTTTGCTGTTATTGTTGCTGCAAATCTGGCAAAAGTTCAGAAAATCAGAAGGTGACAGTTTCTGTCGCAGAGGCCACCTGGTCTTGAAGGAGGCCACTTCTCTTGAATGAGGCACCAAACCAAAGCAAAACAAACTTTTGGTTTGTTTATGCTATTGGTGTTCCCTCTTCTATTGTACCGTATAATTACTTTCAAATGAATGCCAAAGGGCTCTTTTTTGTTTGTTTTTAATGCTAACTTTCAAGATTATTTTGTTCAGAAAAGCCATAAGCATCACTAATTGAGCTGTTCTGTAAAACCTTTAGTTCAAAGAGCTTTCAGGAAAAGAAAAGAACATCCAAGTAGTTTAAGGATATGCTAAAGAAGAGTACTATCCTACCTGCTTTCAGAGAGGGCATGGAAGGAAAATGTATTTAGCAAGAACTGGTGGATTATTAAGTGGTTTTATCTCCACTCAACATCTCTCTGTAAATAAGTCAAGGTTGGTTGCAATCTTGTGCAAGTGCTGGCAAAATTTAAAGCCTTAAATGGTGAACTGCTTTGAAGAAAGCTTATCTACCTAATGGAAACAAATTGTGCTCATTATTTATATATGTGGTAAAGCTTTATTAAAACACAGGGGTGGTGGCTTTAGTTTCCCTCCTTAAATAGGTTGATTACTTAACATCAAACTTCAACCTTGGATTACGACATATTGATAGAAACGGACCATACATTGTAATAAAATCACATAAACCTATCCTTTATTTACCACCAACAATGTTTTAAAACACCAGGAGGGTATTAGCTTGGAGGAATGCCTGTAGACGTCAACCAGATAATCGTTGTCGTCCTCCTTGGGTATTGGATCATAGCGTTGAGAGTCAGATGTATCTGATACAAGTACCACTGCTCTGGAGTGAAGTGTACTGTCATCACAGAGAAATAAACATTGCATAGGCTTGCTACTACCACCATAAGATTTCACAGGTTTTGATACTGGAAAAAGAAACAATTTTGCTTGCTTTCAATCATTTAAGCTCTTCAAGGGACTGGAGCATCTCCACTACGAGGAGAGGTTGAGGGAACTGGGCTTGTTCAGCCTGAAGAAGAGAAGGCTGCGAGGGGACCTTATAAATGCCTACAAATATCTGAAGGGTGGGTGTCAGGAGGATGGGGCCAAGCTCTTTTCAGTGGTGCCCAGTGACAGGACAAGGGGCAATGGGCACAAACTGAGGCACAGGAAGTTCCGTCTGAACATGAGGAGGAACTTCTTCTCTCTGAGGGTGACGGAGCACTGGAACAGGCTGCCCAGGGAGGTTGTGGAGTCTCCTTCTCTGGAGATATTCAAGACCTGCCTGGACAAGGTCCTGTGCAGCCTGCTGTAGGTGACCCTGCTTCGGCGGGGGGGTTGGACTAGATGACCCACAGAGGTCCCTTCCAACCCCTACTATTCTGTGATTCTGTGATTCTGTGATTCAACAGTTTTTCTTAACTTTATTTTTTTTTAAACTCTGCATTTCTCAGTCAGGAAAGGTTAGTCTTGATAATTACAGCTTTCAGTTACCCATCTAGTTTCCATTTTTGACTTTGACAGAAATGTGCAAATTTGTGGTGTTAGGATTCCCAGTGCTTGAAGTAAGTAGAAGAAGCCATCTACTTTTATTGCTTTTAAACAAAACAGAAAAATCACAAGTGGATTAGGTTCATAATTAGGTTGGATAAGTGAAAGACTTTTTCTCAATATTTATAGATACAGACACATATCTACTTTTAATTTTAAGGTATTCAGGGCTGACCTCGATGCCACAGTTTAAGATCTGCCTTTGCTGTTTTAGGCTAGCTCTTGTGGTGCAGAGGACCTGCTTGAAAGTAAATATCTCTGAGCTCACTTCTAGTAATACTTGAGCATGAAACTATCTTTCTCCCAGGATCTGATACTGGGAATAAGTTTCAAAGCCCTTAATGGTGGAAGGAGAGCCACAGGATTATCTGATGTGATTCCTACTGCATCCGTAAATTAAATCCCTAGCTTGTGGTTTGGGTAAGGACTAAGGGGGCTAAAGCGTGCCTTGTAGAGCCTCTCCTTCCAGCACAAGGTATCACTGTCTTTCAACCCTGCTGCAATTATTTTAGCATGCACAACACATCTTGCCAAGCTGTACCAGTGGCTAGGCACAGACTCCAGGCTCTCCTCCACAGGAAGGGACCTCCTGGATGGTCCCCTAAAATCTGTGCCATGCTGACCGCCTTGGGTGGGAGGTTTCCAACTGCTGTCTCCCAGTCCCAGTACGTCCCCACACTCCCCAGCTTCGAGGAAGGAGATCTGGGGAGTCAGGAGGCATGGGGTGTGTCGTGGGTGCTGCGGAGCCACTGGCATTGGGAGCCCCAGCATGGCTGGCGGGGATGGGCAACCTTTCTGATTTCCTTACCGGTTGTCATTTTCGCAGGGAGCATATTGCATTTGGAAACACAAGATACCAGCTGTCAAGAACTACATTTGATTCGCATTAAATTTTGCTTAAAAAAAAATATTCTAAATTAAAATGAGAAAAGGACTTGATACAGCCAAAAAACCCCTCACAAGCAAGTATCCCTAGGTCCCACCCACAGTGCTGTAACCCAACAGCTTTGAAATGCCACATTCCTGCAATAGGTCAAATTCATCTCCTGTTTGCCATGTACATGAGATACCTTTGCCTTTGGACTGTTGTCCACTTTGTGAAAGGTAGTTGAAGAAGAGGCATCTGTCATGCTGTACAGTGACATCTTTGCCATGTAGAGACCCACACATCCAAAATTAAGTGTTTTGGTACTTGCACTACCCCTGGGCTGGAGTATCTGAGGACCTTCTAACCTTGCTGTATTTGCTTCCTCGACACCCAAAACACCTGGAAAGCAAGAAAATCCCAGTTGTATCCTCTTACTGAGTGGAAAACAAAGGCAAGGAGAGATGGGGGGACAGACACTTTGAGCACATAGCTCAAAACCTTCTCTGAAGTAATGTGAAACACTTAAATGCACTTGAGAGCCTGGGGGACAGTGGCTGAGCCCCTAATCATGAAGGAGAGCAGAGCCAGGGGGCTTAACCTGTCTCTAAAGCTGTGTAACTCCAGGCATGGGGTTATTTTGCCTTCTTTTTAACTTTGCTTGCAAAGCGATACAGCAGTACAGAGAGAATATTGTTATTAAATGCAATGTGAAGTAACAAACAAAAGTTTATCTCTTGAAGTGTAGAAAAATAAGTTTGGACAGAAGTACTTTATTGACCTTACTGAAATAAGTCCTTCTCTGACCCAGATACAGCATGTGTAATCCACTTTGTAATGTCACTACAATGCTCATCAAGATTTCTACCTTGATATGACATCTGTAGATCAGGCATTCATTGTTCTGATCAGCAGCGTTCTCGTGGTTGTGTTGCTACCTGGGCAGCTGCTGACACCAAAGAGACTTTGGCTGTATAAGATCATTGGAAATTTGCAGCAGCAGAGCATTTAGGATTTGCAGACAAAACCATTAAAGTATGGGCAGGATAGTTTTCTTTCCTTCTAAATATGAAGGAAGAGGACACAGGGATGACACTTTATTTAATTTGGATTAAAAGAATGCTGTGAGGTTTCATTTTTTTGGAAAGGTGAGTTTTAATGTTACCTTAAACCGGTAAAAAAAAAATATATGAAAGTTCTGGTTGAAACTGTTTCCTCTGGAGTTTATTTCTAAAATCAAAACGCCTCTCTGATTTGAAGTTCTGAAACCCACTGCTGTGAATAAAAATGTGCAGCCATTTCATTTATTCATTTTGGAAGAATGAAAGAGGCAATGAGTAAAACTGCAGTGGGGTGAGGAAAACCTGCTGATCAGAATGAAGGTTACTTATATTACAATAAACATGTGTTGGTCTTGTCTAATATTGGTTTAAGTCACAGTCTCATTTGAACTCAAAGCGTCTTTTGCTTTGGCTGCTCAAAGGACACAATTGTCATCAAGGAAGTAAAATCTCTTCTGTTCCCCCAGCTGGAAGAAAAGAGATTTGAGGTGGCAGTGGAAGGGACAGGGCACAAGAAAGAAAAGGAAAGGAAGGCAGACGCTCGCACACAACTTCTTACAATGGCTCCAGCATGCCCTTCCATTGGCAGGAATCCTTTTGATCAAATCCTTGCCCTGGGCTGAAAGCGTTTTAATGAGCATACAGACACTGTCTTTTTTTTCTGGGTCTATTTTGTGTTCTTAAGGATAGAGAAGTAAAGCATGCACTTAAATGATTGTGTCTGTGCTCCTTAAATGTGCTCTAGAGGAAACGCGTAGTGCTTGAATGTGGAGGCTGTGCAGTGCCAGCCTGAAGGACAGAAGGAAAATGGCAGAGAAGGAAACTTGAAGTCAACCTGTTTCCTTTAACATTTTGTTTTCTTTGGGGGAGGTATATAGAACCTGCAGAGATGTGGGGATTTTGAGGGTAGGGGGTCTTTTATGGAAACTCCCATGTCTTAATGAATTTCCCCAGCACCAGTTTCTTTGAGATTCCCATCAAGGCGACCATGGTTCACCCAGATCCTTCTGCCAGCATCCCAGGGTGCGTGCTGGGTGGCAGCACCCAGCCTCTGCTGAAGGATGCCCCGCACAGCTCCCTGTGGGATTTTGCACTTCAAACTCAGTCCTACACCTGCACTGTTAATTCCCCTGTTGGGAAGGACACACGTGATTAGGTCTGCAGTGGTGATCTGCTGGTCCCTGTGCTCCCCACTGTGCTGGGGGCAGGTATGGGACCGCATGGAGGAGCTGCTTTTGGCAGCAGTCTGAGTATAGCGGGTTTGTGGAGCTGAGGAAAATTTCACTCGCCTGGGCTGCCAACATGGCTCTTCCCATGAGCCCTAAAACACATTAAACATTTGAAAAAAAAAAAGATTATGCTTGACAAAGGCAAAGGCAGTTTAGTTTGACACATCTCATTATTCTGAGGCATTTGTGGGAAAAGGCAAACTTTGTCAGGATGTCACAAGGTACTAACAGTTACTGGAAATCAATAAAGGGACCCGCTCGCCTTGGAAAAAACACTTATCACTAACTTTCAATTTACCTGTTAGGTTTCAAAGACGGGGATGCAGGAGGATGGAAGCCAAGACCTCTGTGCAGAAGCAGCAGAGCCTTCCCCAAACTGGGATGGCGAGAGTTGAAAGAAAGCTTTGCCTTGACAGCAGCTGCCAAAATCAAAACCCTTTTCAAAGTTTTTTTGATGTGAATCGCAGGAGGTGCGACTACTGGGATTTGCATCCAAAGAGGAACCCTGCAGATTTCTTCAAATCCTGGCGACAAAGGTATGACATTTATGATTTGTGACTGTTGTTCCACATGTGTGAATTGCCAAAACAAAGCTTTCGAAAAGGCAACTTTTATTTGTGACTGATGCAGTTTGTAAACAAGAAAGTGCCAACATTGAAGCGCTGTCTGGTTTAGCTCAGGGTACCAACTGCTTCCCAGGTAGAGCTGCTGCCTGGCGCCGGTTGCTCCAGTGGTATTAACAATGCTCTTTCAATAAGGGAAGCGTTATTACTGCCTAGATTTGGCTTGGCTAACAGGTGTGTGTGAAGTAACTGTATACTTTTAGTAACATGGTACTGGGTGAACAGTGGAAATTTATCTCATAGGAGATAATTTTGGTCAGTCCGTAGTTTACCTAGTTAGATATTTCACCCCCAACAACAGTACAAACAGCTCTATAAAAAAGGTAAACTGCCATATACAGATACCGAGGAAAAATTCCCCTCATTTATAATATTTGGGTATTCTTCTACATTTTTGTGACTCCTAGTGGTAATTCAGTTTAAGTCATTATTACTCTCATTACTGGTTTTTTATGGATCTTTTATTTTTCTCAATAACATCCTCCAATGATGACTGTTCCGTAAGTTAAATATACAATATGTAAAACATTTGCACTTCCAGTTTTAATTTTACTGGGTTAGTTTATGTAGGAGCCTCAGATTTCTCCCACATAGATTATTCATTAATCCACACACCTCTGCTCAGCTTCGTGTGAACTAGCCTGCAGTACAGAAGGAAGAAGGCCCATGCATCAAATCGCTTTTGTTTCCATTCTTGGTGGTGATCCTTTCTGCTGCATCTTTTTCAGTGAGGCAACCAGATCTGTGACACGAATAAGAGGATGACTCTTTTTTTTTTTCTTTAACAGCACAATACTTTTAGTGTCATTCTCTTTCACTTAACACACCATTACAATTCAAAAAATGTTCCACCTGGTAAGATTCAATTTTAAAATATTCATCAATTTAAAGACTTGTTAATTACCATGGTAGTCCTACCCTTCTGAATTTGGGTTGATTTTATTTATCTCTAACCAAATAACGATACTAGCAACTGACACATGCACATACATACATCTATATATTTATAGATAGCTATGTCTAGCTATGTATGTGTTTGTATATATACACACACATCTGAACTGGTTCTGCGTATTTTAGTCAGCTTTTCAAACAACCCTACCTTCATGCGTCCTGACTGTGAGCTGTATTGGCACAGGACAATTTAGAAAATAATTAATTCAGTAACTAATCTCAAGAATACCTGAACAAAATACCAAAACCAACAGAAAGAAAAACTTTGGGGGCTTCATCTGTTAGAATGAACACATAGAGAATTCAGATGGTATGCAAGTAACTCAGAAAATGTTTATGTGGAAAATTGTCCATGCATTTTATTACTTGTTCACAAAAAATCTCAGTGCACAACTTAGCTAAATTACCGGCAAAGTTAAATTAGGCATGCACACTTAGAATTAAAAACACCCCTTCTGCCTGCCACGCAGAGGCTGCTAGTTCATAGGGAGAGGAAATATGGAAATACCTGCTCTTCAGTGTGTCAGAAGGTGATCTGGCTGGGTATCCACAAAACAAATTCTTAGTAGAAAAACTGGACTTAAACAAGGACATTTAATAATTACAACAGGATGCACCTCTGCTATGGTATTTTTATATGAATCATACCAAAGCACCAATTCCCTTATCAGAATAATGAAATGCTACCACTGATAAAGTTGCAGTGTCCCATTTGTAAGTTACAGTGTTTTGGAAACATATCCTACAACTGAATATTTGGAATATTTCAGTATTAGAAGTAATGGCCCATGTAAAAAGTTTTTGATTTCCTGATATTTGCTGTTATCTCAGACAGTACTTCATAGATGCACAGGCCAGCCTCTTTTCTGTCATGTAGAAATTATCAAAATCGTGTATTTTCAAACTCAGTTGGACTAGTCAGATTGCTGGGGTGCATCCATAGCCCAGATTAGGCTCAGCTGTGCCATGATGCATATGCAGGGAAACCTCTGTGCCTTCAAAGGATAAAAGGTCCAGAACATCAGGGGTTTGGATGCTGCAGAGAGTGCAAGACCAGGTTTGTGCTACAGTGCTAGCCATGGTTCCTAGAAGAAATTTGTGACACTGCTTGGAAGTGACTGCCACTATTTATGAAAGTGAGATGGGGTCATATGATGGCTTTATTCAAGGCAGGGCTATGTGGCAAGCGTTCATGTGAATTTATATGCTCTCATGTGAATAAACAATATTTAAAGTGACCAGGGGCACAGAGTGAGAAAAGTGGGTTCATATTTCCCTGTTTTCCTGTCTTTCAGCAGCTTGCTGCCAGCCAGACTTGCGTATGTATTTGGGTACTGGAAGATGCGGCAAGTGTCTAGTGCAGGTTCCAGAACTTTTTGCAACAAAAATGACGTATGGTCATAACAGAGGCTACGGAAACTAACCAAAGATTTTAAAGATCTAGCAAAGGAGCTCTCTGAACCATTAATGATGATTTTCAACAAATCTTGGTGCCCTGGGGAGGTTCCAGAAGGCTAGAAGAAAGCTTATATAGAGTCAACATTTAAAAAGGTTAAACGGGATGACTTAAGTAATTATAGGCCTGTCAACCTGACATTGATCCTAGGCAAAATACTGGAACAGCTGATATGAGACTTGATTAATAAGGAATTAAAGGAAGGTAATATAATTAATGCCTTTCAACATGGGTTTATGGAAAATAGATCTTGTCAAACTGGCTTGATATCATTTTTATGAGATTACAAGCTTGGTTGAGAAAGGTAATAGCACTGATGTAATGTACTTAGATTTCTGTAAGGCATTTGACTTGGTACCACCTGACATTTTGATTAAGAAAGGAAAATGCTACAAAATCATTGCAGCAAACAGCAAATGGATTTAAAAAAATAGCTAATTGGTACATCTCAATATGTAATTGTAAATGGGGAAAATTCATTGAGCAGGTGTGTCTCCATTGCAGTCCTGCAGAGAATGGTTTCTGGATCCAAAGCTGTTTAACATTTCCAGCCATGTCCTGAAAGAAAAGCAGCCACTGTAGGTTATACTCACAGACCACACAAACACTAGGAGAGTCGACAATAATAAAGAAAATCTGTTGCTGACAAAGAACAAGCTAGATGTTTTGGTCAAACTCTAACGTTTTCTATATAGAAACAGCAAAGGTTGGGTTTACAGGACCTTACCTGTAGTAGGTGTGACTTTTAAAAAGACTTGGGACTCATTACAGGTGGATAATCAGCAAAACAGAATTTCCAATGCAGTGCAGTGCCTAAAAGGGGTCATCATTGAAAGTGCAAGAGGGAATGTCAGTACTGAGCAGGGTGGGTTTATATGGCTACTGATATTGGCATCAGTACCATCACTTTGGGAGTACAGGGTCCCATTCTGAATCCTAGCTCTGAATCAAGGGATGTTGGTAAGACGAGGAGCACTGGGAGAAGACCCCCAAGAGCATGCGAGGATCTGGAAGAGGTGATTTGTCATGAAGAGCTCAGTGAATTCAACACTTCCCCCAGAAAACAGAGGACTAATGAGGTGATCTGATCATAGTCCAAAATTATGGGAATTTTCCCCAACTTTCCCCATCTAAAAGATAGGAATGTGGTCTAGGCTCACTGCTTTGTCACCCTTCTGCAGTCAGTGCAGAAATTAGATATCTCCACTGGGCAGCTACTCCCGTACGGAGATAGCTGCAATGAATTGCCTCCTGGTAGTGCCTGTTTCTCTCAGCTGATTACAGAAGGATCCCCAAACACTGGGTGAGACAAGATGCTTCATTTTTGCGTGGTTAAAGTTAAATGAGATAATCCCACACTAATTGCCTCCATGGGGAATGTAATTTTTAAAATGAAGGCTCTTCAGTCTGTTAAATAGCAGGCTCTGAAGGTTGGAAGTTTTATAGGGACGAATTCAGATTAAAAATCAGGTGCACATTTTTCTCAGGGAGCGTAATTAACCTTTGGAGCAAATTACCAAGGGTTGTGGCACTTTCTACACCAGTGGAAATTTTAAAATCAAATGGAATGTTTTTCTAAAAGATTTGCTCTACTTAAAATGCACTGATTTGGGGAAGCTAAGTGGCCTGCGTTGTACAAGAGGTCAGAGAAGATTATTGCTTTTGTCCTTTCTGGACTAACAATACGTGCCTCTGCATCTTGCGATGCTAGAACACCTTTAAAAAGGTTTTCCTTAAGCCTTTGGTCTTTGTAAATTTCCTTCCTACTAACAAGAATTAGAATTCCCTGCCTTACAGGACAAACACATTAAGGACTTTGAGGTGTGTAAATATCCTGGAAATAAAGGCCATGTAAAAATTTAGGGTGTGCTGAAGAAACATAGATAGATAGCGTAGGCAGAGCTCAACTACCATTCACCGCTCAAGTGCTAAGTATGTGTTAGTCTTGCTGGAGGTGGGCGCTGACTGATTACCAAATCTGTTGCCAGCTTCCATGTAATTAGGGCCCAAGTGTCTTAAAAAAGACCCCCAGTGTATTCATCAATATGTCCCACGTTTTCCTTTGTGCAGTAGGTGCTGGAGAAAGGCCAGATCCACCCTGCTCTTGGCCTCCACACCCTGGTGGTTCATGGTTCAGGCTAGCAAGGTCACGCTGTTGATGTGGGGTTAAGTGAACAGGAAAGTCATTAAAATTTATGTCATTTTGGCAATGCGCTGCATTTTCCCTGTCTCAATTCTGTGACTGTCTGGATCAAAAAAAAAAAAAAAAAAGAAAAAAAAAAAAAAAGAAAGAATAGAAAAAAAAAGACCAAGAAGAGAAACAGGGAAAGATTAGAGCCATTCAGAGAAAGAGTTTTCTTCAGTCAGACTTTGACTTGGTTGTCTAGATTAAAATCCAAATCCCCATCACAAAAGGAAGATGTGATGATGGAGGTAGTACACTTCAGAAGTATTCAAGGAGAAACGCTGGACAACGTCTAGAGCTGGACACAAAGTTTCCATTTACATTGTTTTGGATGGCCAGTTGGTTTTTAAGCTTCATGAAAATGATCTACTGTGGAATTTTTCAAGTTTTCTCTTTAAATACGTGCAAAGATACACGTGAAATAATTTTCAGTTTAAAACTAAAAAAGTCAGGAGCATGTATTTTAAAAGCCACCATGCTCGCTTGTAGAAGTTGTATTTCAGATACCTAATTTTCTTATTCTTTTATGTGGGCCAGGTTTCTGCCTGTCTTTCCCAAGACCCTGTAAGCTGAGATCAGAAATTCCTCTTTATATAACATAAATATAATAAGTCCTTACAAATAATAGATGTTCCACAGTTTCTCAGTAAGACTAGGAAACACATAAGCTACAAACCCATGAAGTACCATGACACTTTAAAATCAAAACTCAGAGCTTTTGGATGTATATTTGGAAAAATTTTAAAAAGATGAACACTGAGGGAAAAATGAGTATTCTGGGAAGCAACAGTGACATTCAGGCACATAAGTAAGAATAAGCACATGAAAAATATATAGGCAGGATAAACTGAGAGCAAACAGAACAAGAGATATCATGTTGGGTGATTCCTAAAGGAAGTTATTTGAGAGACCAAAACAATTTTAGCTAGTGTGTGCCATAAATCCATGGGTCCTCAGTGATTCCCTTGATGTAAGTGAGGGCAGGATTTTGTGGCTAAAAACTTTGATGTAGAACCTTCAATGAATTTTTGAGATGTAGGTCTCAGGATCATGGATCAGGTATTTCACTGTTCACATGACTGCTAGCAGGTTCCCATCCCCACCTGCAGCACAGGAACCTATGAGCCCCACAACCATTGGCATGGAGCTCCTGATGCTCAGAAGTAGAAACCAGCAGAAATCTGGTCAAGCTGTGGGCTTCACCACTTCACAGAGCAGAGGTCCTGTCACTGGGGAAGGTGGCCAACACGCTCCGCCTCCCTTTTTCACATGCTTTGGCCACACTTTTAATAAACTCTCACAGCATCCTGGGAAGGAGGGGAAAGCCTAAAGGCCTTTGGGCTTTGTGGTCAAATCTCTTCCAGATGCCTTTGGAATGGCATCTTTAGTCTGTGTGCTGGCCTCTGCTTTACTTTACGTTTTAGCTGGGGACACTTAGACCCTTGGCTGAGAATGCTGAATACTGAGAGAGGAAGAAATTTGCAAAGAGACACACTGTTGTGGCTGAGCATCTTCTGAAAGCAAGATCAGCCATATTTCACCAGGGAGGTTTCTGCACCTGAAACACGAGGAAATTGCAGCTCTGTGACTGTAATTTATCCTGCCTGTAGTAGACGTTTGTGCCTGCCCCTGACACTTAGCAAGTGTTTGGTCAAATGCTACCTGGTATATTCAAAACAAACCCAACCCAAGAGTCATCACCAAGCCTTGGTTCCCAACTTTCGCTTTCCATGATGATTTTCTGCCTGAATACATATAAAAGGAAGCAAATGGGAATTAAAATTCTGTGACAACTCATTGTAGTTTTTTTCTGCTTCAGTAACCTTATTGATTACAGAAAAGACTGATTGAATATATGCTTCATATTTTTTTCGGAAACACTTTCAGTAAATCCCCTTTATGTGCTGCAAAAAATAAATAAATAAGTAAAGTGTGTCTTCCTGACAGCTGGCGGCAGAGTAAACTTAGAGCACCTGCTTTCTTCTCTTTTGTTCATTTTTTACTGCTAAATGAATAACACTTAACACTAAATAAAGAAGGAGGGTGACCATGGCTACTGAAAAAGATTCAAAGGCAGTCTGTGCGTTGCCTGTAAAGAACTGGTTGCAAACATGTAGTGTACGGCTGATAACAATGTTTCTCCACAATAATCTAGCGGTAATTCACATTGTGGTTTAAGTGCCAGATTCTCGTGAAAACCACTAAATAATCTAAGGCAACTCTGTTACCCTGTCAGGTGCCATGCGTTTCTTTGGCAAATTTAACTGATAATGCATTTAAAGGTGCTGGTAGGACAGGCAGTGTCCTTGAAAGCTGGCAGAGGGGGACACAAGCAACTTTACCTTGTTTTGGCCTCATCTGTGGGAAGGTTTGGGGAAAAAACCCCCAACCTTCTTGAGGTCTTGATTATTTTGTTTGTAAATAACCATCTGCTTCTTTCTGATCAAGAGCCAGCATGGTGTAAGGTATGACCCCAGGGAAAGCTGTGATTGATACTCCGCCACCTCTGTTAGCAGGGGTGCCACACAAAAGATAGCGTTAGGCTCACCAGTGGCCTGTGATGAAAAAGAATACACTTTCTTTAAAAATGTAAATGATCTGATGTTATAAAGGGATGCAGGTGGTGTAGGGGAAAAGCCCAGCCATCAGACACCTCATTTCTGTCATACCTATCTACCCTCCCCTCTCCCATTTGTCGGTCCAGCTGCTGATCTTCGCTCCAGAGAGGGAGGCTGCACCGCCGGGGCCGGGCAAGGCAGGCACGGCATCGCCCCACCGTTAGCACCGGCCACCCGGACTCACGTCTTTGTCACCGGCTCACCACTGACTCGGAGTGTGACCTTGGGCAAGTCCCCTAAGCTCTTCGTGCGTCAGTTTATCTACTGGTGAACTAGATATAATACCTTTACTGAGGATTATGGCAATTAAACGCTGCTTGTAAAGCATGCCGAGATCCTCTGTGCTACAGAAATTAATATGCTGGCTATGAGTTCGCCGTGCTGGTCGATCGCAGCATACCAGTGACAGCAGCTACTAAGTTCCAGTGCTGTCTTCCTCATTTCCAGGGACTTTGGGGACCTGTCCTGGGAAGCAGGAACGCTGGAGAGATCAAGAGTTTTTTTACAGAACAAAACAGTTTGGGTTGCTGTTGTTCTGTCACTTGTGGCAGTCCTGGTGAATGCCGTGTTTAAAAAAAAAAAAATTAGCTGCGAAGAAGTTTCTGCCTATTCAACATTTGAAAAATCAGCTGCTGAGAATTGTTTCTGGCTGCTCAGTGCTTGCATCATTCTCTGCAACTCAGTATCTGCACTGGTAAAGCACTACTTGTTAACAGGCAGAAAATAGAGGGGAAACAGTTCAATGAATTTAAGAAAAAAGGGAGGGGAAAAATGGGTTATAAAACCCTCTGGTGTCTGGTGGATTTTTGCGCTTAGGTATTTCAGCCTAATGTGCTTTTAGTGGAAAGGTTCCAAAACGTACAACCAGGAAAAAAAAAGGGGGGGGGGGGGGGGAAATTCCTAGTCAAAATAACTAGAGGTAAATTCAGTGTTTTTCCACTCCAGTGACCACAACCTTTGCTTTTATTCTGGTACAAACAGCTGCAGGTGCCTCAAGTCAGCCAGTTCTATCTATCTGCAATGTCATCCATGTTTACTTGCAGCGCTGGACTTTCGATTCTGTCAGGGTGCCAATCCAACGGGCCGCCAGGCACTGCAGCTGACAGTCAAATCTGTAATGCTGAATCCTTCTTCTGGAAAAAAGGGCTAAAGAGGTTAATACACTCAAGTAAGGATAAACACACCAGCTGTTATAGTTTCTAATATTTAATGTCATTATCAAATAAAATAACTCCTAAGAAATAAAAAATATGCAGCCTCCAAATCACTCATCTTTGTTAGTATTAATAAATTATCTGAAAAGCCTACACTATAAAATAATAACAGAGAGCTTACAATTAAAGTCAAATTTGCTCTTCTGCTCTGCTGATGTTTCTCTGCACTGATGCCATTATCTTTTGGTGTTTCATCAATAGTGGTATCATGCATTGCACAGTATCTATAGGATAATCAGGGATGGATTATTGGAATGTAGAGGAATATAATTTAACAACAGTTTTTTTCTTTCAAGGTGCTTGTTGAAGTGTTTTATCTGTCTGATTTACTGAATGTAATTATTCAAAGATTTCATGGCTCTTGGTCTTTTTCTTTTACAAAAATTTGCTTAGGATCATAAGAATAATGAGTCCTGTAACAACGAGAAGTGCTTTTGTGTGTGTTTGTGTGTGAAATCTCAAAGGACCCCCTCCAGAACTCATTACTGGGGCTAAATACTTTTGAGAGAGTAACGAAAAGAATATATGTTTTCCTCCTGTCATTACAGCTACAGATTCTACTGCTGTTCCTCAGTGTGGATTAAAGGGAGGATAACTTGAACACGTTCAGAAAGGTTGAGAAATACACACAAACACACAATGGGAGAGGCTTCACAGCCTGCAAAACAGCCTGCAATGAGTTCCGCTTCTAGTTTATGATCTATGTTATAGCAAGGCACGCTCACTGCCTTGTACTTAAAGGTCTATGACCAATTCCTTAAAAATCCTTGAATTTTAGGATTTATTAGTCAGCCATTTCAAATTGCATCAGACTAAAGCCTGTCAATCTAGTTACGCTTCCTTTTTGGTTTTACAAGATTTGATTGAAATTTTTTTCTCCGGTTATTGCTTAACTCTGGGCAAAGGCACAGAGTTGGTAGGGACTTTGGCGCATGACTTTGTCCATGAAAGCAATGCTGCTGCTCGAGATGGGATTGCTGCTCTCACCAGCCACTCTGAGGCACAAAGGGAGATATTTACCCTCCTTGTGTACCTCTACAAATCCATCCTAAGTGAGACTAATGTTCTTTTGCTGGCCTTCTCCACACAGGTGCATTTATTTCCTGCACTGTAATTTTAACAATGTATGAATTATGGAAAAAAATTAGATTTTTTTTTGTACTGGCAGCATACTACCAGGTAAGGTAGAGCTGGCTGAATCACGAAAATTCCTTCTCCATAAAAAAAATGCTAATTTTGAAATTATCCCTCTCCCTTGTCTGCTCAAATTGAGATTTTAAAATATTTTTTTTAAACTTAATTTTTTTTCCCCTGGGAAATGCTCTCTAGAAGAAACAAAATCTCTTTTCAAGGGAAGCAAACTGGAATTTCTTGGGGCTTGCCAGCTGCCTGCCGAAAAGGGAGAGCGGCAGGAGCCTCGTCAGCAGGCTGCTGCAGGCTGGCCACCCTGCGCCTGCCTCTCTTCCTCCTCCTCCTCCTCCTCGCCTTCCCCCTAGCCTGGCTGCTGGGGAGGCAGCTGGGCTGCAGGGCCGGCAGAGCGCCAGGGCACTCAACCTCCCCTCCTCCCTCTTCCAGACCTGCTGCATCTCCCCAGCTGCCTGCCTGGAAGACTATTGTCAATTTTGCTCTCTCCCTGCAGACAACAACAAAATCGACAGGGGCCTTCCAGCTAAGCAGCCATGGAGCCATCAGTTTGATTTTTCCTAATAGAAAATCAGAAATTTCTGGCAAAATTGAAATTTTCCCATAAAAGAAATCCTGATTTTATAAAAGGCATATTTTTCCCCAAAAAAGTCATTCCAACAGAGCATTCCCAGCTGCTGTAGTTTGAGAGACCTTTGAATTAAAGTCTATAGACAAAAAAACCTCTTGTGTGTTTGACTGTAAAATCAGGGCGGGTGAATGGAGGCAGATGCAAATAGAAACTGCCTGAGAACCAATGTGCAGGGTCCCACCTTCCAAGCATCAGGCCCAGGGTATTTACATGACCTTAAAGGAGCTATAGGGGATCGCAGCTTTATTATAAAGTACTAGAGATGATAATTAAGACTTACATAGCAAGGTTATGTCTCTTTTGAATAATTTACACAGGCCTGAACTCTCGTGAGAATAATTCCCACCTCGCAATTACTACCAAACTGGTTCAGAAAAGTATTCAAGCTTTTGTGGCCCCATCAAAATAGAAACCTTTTCAGCAGCGGCACATCAGACACTGCGAGAGGGAGGAAAAAAATGAAATTTCACCCAGAGCAGAGCTACAAAGTCACCTTTGTCTCTGTTTTATCTGCGTGCTGTTGGGGGCGATTCTCTCGGTGGTAAAGGATCTGGTGCTCCTGCCTGTGTGATCCGCGCCTGCGGACTTCGGGAGAGAGGCCCCGGTGCCAGCGATGTCGGGGAGCCTCAATGCGTGACCTGAGCACACCTTTCGCAGGGGTGTGAGATGAGAAGGTGCATGCAGTCACCACCAGCGTCCTGTGCAGGCTTCCCTCTGTGCCGTCTCCAAGTCTGTGCTGACCACGTAGCCCTTCCATCCAGCTGCAGGACTGCAGATTTGACTTGGAAACGCTTCCACTTGTGTGGTTTTCCCCGAGCTGGGGTTCAGTTAGGTCAGATCCCAGCTCCTGATTTCTAGAGGAGTGGAGGGACCCATGCCGAAGGAACCAGGCTGTAAGCACCTGAATAGGATTGTGGAAGCAATTTTGAAAGTATTTCCTTGTGATCTGACACTACCTTTTTCCCAGCGACCTTGTAACAACAGCGAGCAGCAGATAGCACAGTCTCTGCTCAGGCAAACCTCCCCCTGAAGTCGTCTGGAGCTTTATCTGAACAGGAGCTGTAAGAGGGTCAAATGTAGCTCCATTTGTGCTCCTGAGTGGTGCGAGGCCTTGTGCAGACTCTTTGCAGCAGGTGGGTTTATCTCCAACGGAAGCAGCTTTTTACAGAACAACACCGGAGCCTTTTACAAGCTCTGGAAATGTTTTGCAAGTAAAGCACCATTAAGCAATCAAAAGTAATACAATAAGAAGTTTATCAGATGATTGAATCTGAATAAAAATGGTCAAAGCCAGAGCGAACCCCCGGAAAAGCGGCGAGGTGAAGCCCCCCTGCGTGGTACCGGGCAGGCAGAGCGCCTTGCCGTAGGGCGGCAGGATCGGCTCCCTGCGGTGGCTACGCATTGTAGCTCGGATGGTATTGATTATACCCTGCCTGAGACGCTTGTAACACGCAGGCACAGCAGGGTGAGTTAAAGGATGGAGTGGCAGCTTGCTTTCTGAATGTGCTGGCCTTCCCAGCTATAAAACAAACCCTTTATTTGCGTGTAAATATTTGCAATTAATTCTTGATAGTTTTGTTTTCAAATGTTCATTAAAACTTCTCTCCCATATATTTTATTCATATAGATCAATCTTTGGCCAACATCTTTCATAAAGTGCTGAAATTTGCCCTTGAGGCATCAGATGGAGTAGTCAGATTGTCAAATAAGTCTCCTAATTGAAGTTAACGCTGGCACAATATTTGTCTTTTGAAAATAAACATTGCCAGCAAAGTTGCAGGTCCACCACTCTGTGCGCTCTGGCAGTGCTGGAGAGCCATGGAGCGTATAGCAGAGAAGGAGGAGTTTAATATGAGGAATAGCTTAGAAACGAGTGTGTTAGCATATTGTTTCAGTGAAATACCAAACATGCTAGACTTTATCAAAACAAAACCAGGAGAAGCTCTTTTTTGTGTTGAAGTCACATGCTAGCAGGTACAAGGAATAAATAAATATTCTGTTTAAGCAATGTATTTGCATTTTCATATCTTAAAGGGTCAGAAGCAGACAGGGGAAATCAATAGTTCTCCTTGCACTGCCTGAAATTAATCAGTAACTTTGGAGACACTCTGTATTTAAGAAAACAAACTGAATGAACATCACATGGCTTTTAAAGACGTCCTTGTGTGACGCTCCTGGTGGGTTTAAGGTGATAAAGACTGAGTATTTTCCAGCGCAGTGCCTACAAGATAACCAGAGCCAGAACACAAGACAAAGCACCGTTTGGCGATGCCCACTCCAGAATGAATCGGGAAGTGAGTGTTAGTGCAGTCGTAAGAAACCTGATACTGTGTTTCACCTGTTAACTATCTGTGGGGGAAAAGGTCATAAACCTGGGTTTTGCCACTCACCTGGAGTGCTGTCTTACCTCTCCATCACAAATCTGGCAGCTGGCCTCAGCAAAGTGCTTAAAATCACTGTCCTCCTGAAGCACGTGCTCGGCTTGAGGGGAAGTGGGACATGTGCTTCGGGGTGTGCTGGGACTTCTGCGGGCGGCTCTGGTGACCACAATGACCACGTCAGGTACCAGGTGATGTGCAAACGTAGCAGAACATGGCACGTAATGAAGCTTCTAATGCCCGAGTTTCCCTTTTGCCCATTCACAGAGTTTACAATGAGAAAGCTGGTTTGTATCTGATGTTTGCTGTTATTTTGAATAGGAATCTTCCAGGAATGGTTCATCATAAATGCAGAAACCGTGCTCCATAATAACCGTTTAGGTATGCCACCTGATCCTGTCTCTGCTCCCTAGCTATTTGGTTTTATGTATGTAACAAATCCAGAAGCGATTCAAGGGTGTGCAGCATTTGCTGTTCAGGTTCATCTGACTGGCAGGTCTCCGAATGCACAGCAGATCACAATTCAAATACCTGGGCTGAAAATTCTACTTCATCAACAGCGAGAGGGCTATAAGATAAACTGAAGCCATTAACAGCAGGTGATCAGACAGCCCACTCCTGCCTGAAGTCTCCGTCCTGGCTGGGAAACTCCCTGGGTACTCAGCCTGCATCCCCCTGGGCCCTCTGCTAGGCAATCCCGTTCCCAACCTGAGCAAATCCAAATGGTCTAAGAGTGCAAGTGAAACAACTTAATTTAAAATGACTGTATGCAATCACTGGAATGGTCTTGCGTGCTCTGGTGATGGTGGTGGGATGTCCTTGGTGCATCTCCTGCCGCCCCAGGGAGTGCAGTTGCTCCATGCCCTGATGGTTTCAACCCTGCCCAATGCAGAGCTGCCCCAAAGATGCAGTTACTAATCCTTGTGCAAGCAGGGTCTGAAAGGGCTCCAGGCAAGTCTGGGACTGCAGCAGAGGAGAGTAGGAAGATGATGTGAAGTCGTCTGTATCTCTTGGTCTCCCCAACCAAAAAGCACTGGAGAACTCAGTGCTCTTCCACATGCTATGGTAAGGACAGAGCGCTCTCAATGCGCTGAGCCACGCAAACTGAGCCTGGGAGCTTCAGTTTAAAGCACTAATACCCTAACAGGGCTCCCACTGATGAAATGAAACCGGCTGACTTTGAGATGAGCAGAATGAAGCTTTTGTATCAATGCAATACAAAGCATGAATTGCTTGATGGGAAGTGAAGACTCACTGATAGCATGGGAGCAATAAAGAACTGATCCTACTTCCATTAACTATATTGGGAGCAGACCCAAAATGTTTAAGTGGAGATTGGCATATTACATCTATCTAATCTAAAGTATCTCAGGATTTATGTTGTGGTATCAGCCCTGAGACAGACAGATGAAATATTACTCCTACTACATTTAATTTATAATCTTCATCTCACTGAACCTGCACCTACCCACTTATTTGGTCCCCATTACCAAAGTAGCTGAGTGGCTGCCAAGTATTTAGACATCTAAATAAAATAGCAGAGATTATTTTGTTCTCTGTCTCCCTACTTCTCTTGTAGTTTGTAAGATCTCCCTTAAGGTTTGCGCATGCTCTATTTAAGGTTTTGTGCAGAAGTAGATGGGACTGGGAATCTCCAGGTTTGTTTTAAACTTTTTTGGGAAACAGGTATGTCACAAAAGAGATGCATGTTTATTTCTGAGCTCAATGATTATCGGAAAGGATAAAAGCAAATAATGGAGTCTAGCTCCAGGAGAATTTCATTACATAAGCTCACAAACTTCCCCTGTTGGTTCACAGTCCACATTGTTCCTGTCAAATGTCATGGGAGGGCATGTTGGTGGAAGGAGATGTGATATCTCAGGATGCAAAGTCCAATACCCCGAATGGCTTTGACTATCAAGACAGAAACACCAGGTAAACCAAAGGAATTTGTGCTACTCAGTAAAAGGGATGCTGTGTTTGGAAGTTTCCAGAGCTTTCACAGGGCTCGTGGCTTCATCCCTAGACGTGATAAACAGCCACGGCAGAACTTCAAAGTCAAACAGTACATGAGTGTCCAGTCTGTGTCTCGTAGGGGTGGCTGTATACATTTGGCTCGTCAGTCATGCACAGAAAGTTGATTACCAAGGATTGAGTAAAGATGTGTTCTTCCTCCATCACTCCTGCTCTGAGTGGGCAGCACTGCAGCTACCAAGTCTTCAGAGAGGTGCTCTCAGAGAATGGGGTGATGGTTGTGGCTGGAATGAGACACTCAGGAACAAAGTTACCACCTCTTTGGGCTATGTGCTCAGCCTGGTTCTCGCCATGGTTAACGCTCATCACGTGGCACTTGTGGGCTGCATCTCGGGAGGGTTCAAGATGGAGCAACAGTTGCTCTGAGACTGGTCCAAAAGGAGGAAGCACAAGACATTTCAAGATGTGTCCTCCAAAGCTGGACAGGACTATATTGTCTCATTTCTATATCGGGCTGCTGCTGAGCTCATGAATCTCTGCCAGTGGATAAACAGATAGCCCTGGACCCTTTTCATAATTGTTTCTGGATATATCCTTCCTCAATCTTATTCTGCACAGAACTTCTTGAATAGCTCATTTAAGGAGAAAACACTTGAAAAGTATATTAGCAAACTCTTTCAGTGGGGTAAAACCATCAACATGGAAAATTCAAGTTTTCAAGAGAGCCATTAAGTGTGATTAAACCTTTAAAAAGGGAGAACAATGAATGCAGTCTTGTATTTAGCAATTTCATATCTTTAATTGTACAAAGATTTTCTTTAAAAGCACAAGCCTGAAAGGAAGCTGAATGTTACAGTATTTACTGAAGGAAAGCAATGAGAGAAGGCCTGTTCTCTAGCTAATGGAGTGAAGCCCAGAAATAATGACAAAAAAGCGGTAACGACTGCTCTCCAACACAACATATATAAAAGAGGGAGCCATAAAAACGGCAACAATTCTTGACTTAGCTTTGAGTTTCACAATGACTGTGATTACAGATAGCAAGTGGAAGAGCATATCAGCCATGATGAAATCTAGTTGGCTTTGCAATTGAGATTCAAGTGAAAAAAAGCAAAAAAGCAACAGGGACATTGAATTTCTGCAGCACAAATTTTGGATGTGGTATGAGAAATGGAAAGAAAGGAAGAAAAAGCAAGGCCATCAAAAAGTTCAGCAGAAAATGCGTATATTCTCATCCATTCCATCTAATAATAAACACAGTAGCGGCCAGATCCTCAGCTGAACTGAACTGGTAATGCCAGTGATTGAGCTAGTTTGCTGTTCCTGCAGATGTGAACATCTCACAGTCACACACATCCTAGCATACTGTAACCTGTGCCATCTTGCAGCATCTTTCACATGCAGAGAGAACTTTAACTATCAGGAACCAGAATGGAAAAAAAAAAATGGGAGCTAGAATCAAACTGATTAAAGCATACAATAATTATATCTATGATACATTTAATGCTAGTTTAATTATTAGTGTTATGTTAAAGAGAAAATATTTTGGCACATTTGAATGATGTGTTACCATTTTATTTTTCTTGATCAATATTTTTGAAAAGCAGTGTTAACTTCTGATCTGTGATCACATATGTACATGGCTTTTTTCATATATGTAATACTAAGACTATGTACGCATGCACTTTTCCATGACAGAGGTTATGTTATCTCACTTGCAGCCTTAAGCGCACTTTAAATTTTAGTGGGTGTCTTTCTAGAGTGCTTTTCCTGAAGTTTTCCCTTTACGTTTCTATAAATACCTTGAAAGTACAACTTTTATTCACTCATTTATTTAGAAAACAACAAAAACAAAGCTTTTTATACTTTTGGTTCCAGAGAAATTTTTAATAAAATACCAACCCTGAACCTTAAAGGTACAAAGTCCAGAAGGCAAATTAAAAGAAACCCAGAAGTATTGCAACTGCAACCTGATGAGTAGCAGCAGGAGAGCGCCTGTCCAGCGCTGGTGGTCCTAGGCAGGGGGAATGCAGTACGGCACACTACAGACCCAGCGAACTCACAGGGAGAAGGATGACTGAGGTTTAATGCTGTCATATAGAAAGATTGAGCCGAACCATACCAGCTCTCTGAGGAGTTCACTTAAACAAGTTTATTGCAGTTATATGGACTAATACAAAATGTAAGCTTGTTATTTAAAATCTTGACTACTTGCATGAGCAATGAAACAAAACCAAGGAGTTGGGTAGGAATGGAGGGGTAATATACAGGTGGCAGCATGTCGGTAGGCAGAAGGAAGGTGAAATTGGATACCATTGCAAAGACTACAAAAGCTAGAGGGACAAGCACGAGAGAAACTTAAATGTCTGATGCCTGCCATGGAACCAGTGGGTTTGCTGATGATGGCCTGATGGGATACATCTGATAGAGGTGATCAGTATAAAGAATCAGATGAAAATGCTTTTTCAGAGGAGCCAAAACTATCTGCAAATGCAGTTTCATTCACTGAATAGTTTCAGTTGGAAGAAAGAAAACACACTGAAGAAAGACAGATACAAACCCTTCCTCAGGTCTAGTATTGAAGCTGAACAGGGGTTTGTGAGCTTGGTAGCTTGCTGGTGGATCTGTTGGCTTAACATGTTACTTCTCACTCTGCAAAATCTTGCCTCATATATCTCATTGGAGCATCAGGACTGTAGTACTAGTGTTAAATCCTCTTTGCACTAGTGAAGCAATGGAACATGTGTACCTTTAGACCAGCCTGGGTTATCCTGGGATTTCCCATCTCTCTCTGGCCCAGTGTATAACTACTCAGTGCGATATAACCTGCTTGAACCTTGTAAGAGAGCTCTAGACCCGGTCCAGTATTGGGCATGGTCCCACTCGCAGTTTGGGGCTGGACTAGAGACTTCCCAAAGTCCTCTCCAACTGGCTTTTCTGTGCCCTTGTCATGATATCCCGCCCCAGTTAGATGGATGTTTGACAGGCACCCGCTCTTCAGAGGTTGGCATCTAGCCCCCCTAGAGAATATACAGCTCTGGTTTGGTATTTCCTTTGCTTTTATTGTCTAACAGTTAAACAGAGATGGTCCTGGAAAGATTGTCTTGGGTTTTTTTAGCATGGCAAATGGAAAACAAGCACCGAGACCGGACAGTCCTGGTACTGAATTAGAGCAGGTGACTGAAGCTGGAGGCTCCTTGCTTTGAGAAGTGGCTCTGCCACTAAGACATGTTGAGCAAGTGGGCATAGCTGTCAGAAGAGTCCAGCAGGAGAGGGTCCCTCCAGGTGCGGCTATTAATTTTGAAACACTGATGTTTTTAATTGCAAAGATGGTTCAAGCTGGGATTGAGGACTCCTGGTAGCTCTGAAAACAACATCCAAAGTTGAGCCACAACTGTCATTAGAAACGCTGAAAATAGTTGTAAAACAATGTACCGATATTTCATGTAGTCACACCAGCTCTAGAGGCATCATCGCAAAACCCTTGCCTGACAAATGAAGAAGAGGGCAATGCCTGGAATTTAGATTTTGCAGTCTGCCATCAATTAAGTTGTACGAAAATGACTAAACCAAAGCGGGTATTTGTGTGGGAAAGGTAAATGAAAATGCTTGCTATGGACTACACACACTGATGTTTTGCTGATGAAGAAACAGTGTAAATACGGAGTTCTACTGTCTAAAATACAAACAAACTAAACTTGATTTCTCTGTGCCATAGACCCTAACAATAATAATAACAGGCACTTAAGTAAGATGATATTTTGTGATTATAGTAAAATAATGGCATCCTTATATAAATGAAATTATGAATTGGTTCATAAATGCTACATCTCTGACACTCTCAGGACTGTGCCATTTTTTTCTAATGAAACACTTAGGCAATTACTCTTTATGGATAAGGCAGGAACGTCTGGATGTACAATGGCTTCTGCATTAGCGAAGTTCCTGCGATATAGTCTGCTGTTTGCATCTACTAACCTGTGGTGACCAGAAGCTATTATTGCCAATGGACACAATGGCAACCAGAAACATTACTCTCACAATGCTGAAGAATGCAAATGCATTATCTCATGACCTTCAAGGATATGGTATGTGGCACTGCTGTTCAAAAAGTTTTGAAACAGGTTTGCGACGTACTTATGTCTACTTGCTCGTAGAAAATTACTCCTGTCACTTGTTTTGTTTTGACCTCCAAGAACAATGAATGGCTCACATATGTGATCTTTAAAAACATGTCCACATCAAGAGCAGGAAGGCTGGGAGTGAACAGGTTGAGGATGCACAAGAGAAAGGGAGAGAATGAAATGCTTGGTCACATGGGGGAATAGCAAACAAGGCAGCAAAGCTGTTGAAGAGATTTTTTAGTTCCCCAAGGGACAAGACTGGTTAAACAAAGGTGTTTTAAAAAGGATATCACTAGACCTTGGCTAGTCATTCGCCAGTGGCGGTCCATCAAATCTTGTCCTTGTGCAAGCCGGGCCTCTTTGCACCCTCAAGGAAGGAGCATTTGCTTAAATTAAGCATGAATTTGGCCCAGCAAAGCGAGGAAGAGAGGGGTGCTACTGGAAGAGCACAGCGAGAAGCACACACTGGAAGTCAGGGACTGCCAGGATGAAAAATATCCTGGATGGACAAGCTCATAAAAGGTAACAGTTTCCTGAGCCGCACTGGCACACAGGTGTGACTGATACATTTTGGTGACTGTGACTGCAGGCCAGATCAACTGATATTTACTTCATTATTTTTTTCCTTTGTTTTTCTCCTCATTATATTACTGTAATGAAATGGTAAAACTGTCTCCATACCTTAATTGTGCACTTCTTATATCAGCAAGCCAGTAAATAAATTTGACCTGAAGTCTTTTTTTTAGGGTCACTGAAGCCCTCAGTTTTCTAGCATTGCTTTATAACGCTTGATTTGGGATAAAGCATCCCCAGCTTGTTTCCACCTTTGTTTTGCACTCCCTCACACACACAGAGACACATGTGCATGTGCACATGCTTCGGTTTCTGCTTTGATGTGACTTTCTTTTCCTGGAACTCTTTTCCAAACAAGTTCTAAAGACCCCAAATGAAATGCTGTTTCAAAATTATTACAAATGTTGTCACCGCTAACTAGCAGCACAAAAATATCAGCAGGTTGTTGCCTTTTGAAAAAATGCAACCAAAATCTTAGGTTTCTTGCTTATTGCTGATTTGTTTTCTCTGATATCTCGTTGATCCCTAATCCAAAATGTGTGTTGGGCTGCCTGTGGAATAGCTGGGATGAGCAGCATAGCTGTGCAAGAATTCACTGTCTGTCTCCTGCTTTCCCTGATGCTCAGAAGAACAACAAATTGTGTCAGGTGGACACCTGATAGAGCACATGCTGCCGGGCAGACCGGTATGGCTGTGCCACCAGGTCCACTGCAGGGGCAAAGCAGAAACCCCGCCAGCGCAAGGGTGGGGGGATACAGCATCTCCACGTACAGCATCATCTCCCTCTGCGTACAGCATCATCTCTGTGCTTACAGCATCCCTGCGTACTCTCTCTGTACTGGGAGAAGCACGGCATGCTAGGAGTGGGGAGAAGCAAACATCTCCCATTGCCTTGCTCCTTCAAGGAAGCATATGGAGGCAGGGACCCGTTTTCTGGCTGCGGGAAAAGAAGAGCTTGTAGGAGCAAGTGCCTGGTGTAAATGTGTCTTGCCCTCACTGTTACACTGGTGTAAAGCTAGCGCAGGTTTTCTGTGAGCGAGTGACAGAAAGTGAGTGCAAAAAGAAAAGAACATGGGCTAGATGAAATCAGATGTGTCTAAAAATCCCAATGAAAGTTTCAAGAAGTGCATCAGTCCCTCAATTCTGTGAGTCATGCTTTCTTCAACTGCCTCCTGAAGTGCCAGCTATGGGGACCATTACAAATGCCTTCACAGGAACGCAGAAATGAGTGTGTCTGTAATGATATATGTATTTAAATATACACCCAACTCCTGTGAGATCCTCTGAGTATTTTGAAATTGCAGACAACAGAAGCCACACGAGTGCATGAGCAGCCTGCAGGAATGTGGCTCCTTCGAGGCTCATCAGGAGTAACCCTGTCCCACATTCAGAAAAACCACCGTGACGCACGGTTACTTTTGGGGGCTGCGCTGTTTCCCTGAACCTGAGAGGTACCGTCAGTCAGTGTGGTTTTGGCTTGGGAAGGTATTACCAGAAAACTAGACTTTAAGAAGGGAAACAAGCTTCTGGAAAACGATTGCTGTCATGGAAATGTTGTGTTTCATGTGACATTTTCCATGATTTCTTAATCTGTATTTCTGGACAGAGGATGATGAAAATATTGGTAAAAAAATGTTGTGCAAACCAGAAAACAGTAGCAATACTAATGCTGCAAAAGGGGAAGATTTTCCCCATCTTTATACTCCTTTCCTCATCTGATTGAAGCTGGATGCATGAACAAGAATTTTCTTGGACCAAGACTATTGTCTCTGTGATACCAGGTCAGCCTGTGGTTCAGACAGTCCACTGGTGCACTAAACTTGAATGGAAAGATGCTGGAAACCCCATAAAGAAGAACCATGCTTATAGGCAGAAGGACAGTATTTTTTTTCTTTCCTCACAAATTTAACATTACTTTCAGGTACAAAGGATAAATCTATCCTGTGTTCACTTTGTTTGAAACAAGACGCATACTTTATTTGTGTTTCACCTGGTTTCACTTTGTTTTTTAAGAACAAAGATGTGGTTTCTACAGATTTGTGCGAACTTCCACTCACCAGGGCCCTGTCAAAACAGTCCAAGTGTGGTCACTGACTGTCATGTCATTTCCATGACCATGCCAAGTGACTGGTGTGGCTCGTCAGCAGCGCCTGCAAGAGCTGGTGGGGAGTGCAATGGCTGAGAAGGAAATAATTGCCAAGTTGTTTTTAAGACAATTATGAGAGAAGTTGGCAGGAATTTGACATGAGAAAGGATGGGAAAGCTGGATTGGGGTCATCTGTGGCATTCAGGCAGGTCTTTTTTTGTCATCCTTGGGTTTGGGGGCATTTTTTACACCCATATAGATGGATAATGCAGTATGTGGATGGTGGTGAATGTAAGTGGCTTGAAAAAAACATAAGCAAGCGCTTGACCAAACACACTTTGTGGGTACAATTGCTTATCCAATCCAATGGAGATGGCTTTCACAAGGGCCCCCTCTTGTCCTGCAACATCTTATTCTCCTTGTTAAAAGGCATTTAAAAGCACAAAATACTTTTATTAAAAATGCTTTTCAGGTCTAAATGACGTTAAGAGCACTTTCTATAGCTTGCATTGCTATTTAGGAGAGCATGTTATTTCTTTTTAATTTGCTCACTCATTCCTGAATAACTTTTCATAGGACTCCAGACACTGCAGTGTGACAGCTAAACCAAGGAACATCGGATGCGATGGAATTGCTCTACAAGCAACCTTGCCAAAGGCCCTTTTGCTGCACAAAGCTGGCTCTATCTTTGTATATTGAGGGAGCTAAATCAATGTTAAATGCTTGGCTCTTTTCACAGGACAATGACCAGGACCTAAGCTGCGTCCTTCCTTTTTGATTGACACTTGAAACGTTGAGTTGGAATCAGCCAGAGGCACTGCTACAAGCTTGAAGCCTCTGCTGGGGATAACAACTGGTGACATCTGCAGAAAGGCCGACAAAAGGCAGTTGAAAGCCGTGTTTGTTGCTTTCCCCTCTCAGATCTCCTCTCTTTCATGGAGCTCCTTACTTGCTTTAATATTATGATTCAGCACCTGGCTCTTTTGAACCTTGCTTTAAACTTCAAAAGGCGAGGTGGTATTAACAAACATGAAACGAAAAAGTGGCAGTAGTTTGATTTACTGTTGTCGTCTTATCAAGGGGGTTTTTTGTCACCAGCTGCCACTTTCTGTCATCTTTGGAACCATTATCATTTTTCTAAAATCTAAAAGACTCCACTTAATAACAGCTTTGAATACAGGCAGGATCAGTAACATATACAGTTCTGGGATGACAGGACCGTCAAATGAAAAGAAAGATGTTGCCAAAAAAAAAAGTCCTTAAAAAAAACCCCAATAAAACAAATAAAAGCTGTAGTACTTCTAAGTGACCTTGATTTCAGAATTAAACAAATCAAGCGCAATTCCATTGTTCTTTTTGAATTCATTCTGTACTTTCCTAGCAACATTTTTTTTTTTGTTCTCAGGACTAAGGGAAAACAAAGCCAAGGCTTCCAGAAACACTGCTCAGCGCACCACAAGCACTTGGTATCACATGAGCACTGTAAGCTCCTCACTTGTAAAAGTGCCAGTGATAATTGCCAGTCTTCTTTCACTGCTGTCCTAGCGCAGCAGCTCTCATTCAGGCCAAGATGGAGCCTTGAAAGCTGCCTCACTAGGATGGACTCACTGGTCGAAAATCTGTTTGACTCTCACTTTTACAGCACCTTTCCGTGTTTCCCTGCCACGTTTCCCAACAGGGCTGTGCAGCCCTTTGGCTGCCAGGGCAGAACCTGAAATGCCTCTGTTTGCCTATCACAGCTTTACCGGTTCAGTTAAAAGCAAACAAATAAATACAAACAAGTTTCTGGCCATAGACCTACTGCACTTTCTCACTTGCCACCTCACCATCCTTTACAGGAATATCATCCTTACCTCTTTTGTTGGCTCTGTTATAATGCTGTACACAATGAATTTACTTGTAAGGAGAAATGTCCCCCAGTGCCTTTTAAACTCATAAATTATTTGATGGACATCCCATTACCAGCAGTGACTTTTATCTTACATAGATTTGAACCTGCGCTTTTGCTCCTGTGTATTGTAGTTACGTCCACCTGTGCAAAAAGAGTGAAAAATCACTGACAGAATCCTCTCTCCTGTTCCCAGTGAAGCGTTCTCCCTCCCGCTAGCTATGTGGAATGCAAGGCAACAGGGAAACGGCTGCTCCAAAATGTTTTCCCCAACATCTCAGCAGCTGGTGTCCCTGCTGCTGCCCATCGACCCCTTTCCAGACCCCTTTCATCACAGGAACCTGCGGTGATTTAGTTCCAGTATCTCTTGCTAAAATGGGGATGAAAACAACAAAGTGAGAATCCTCTGCAATGTGAAAATCCTGATGTCCCGACTGATGGAAAAGCAGGATTGTCAGAATTCAAAGTTGATTTTTTTTTTTCATTGGGATGTGACAAAACTCATACAAAGTGAGACGAGGGTTGCTAAAAATACCTATTATCTTCTGATGGAAAAGCTCACAGTATAATCACACTGAGGTTTTCTCACGGAGCATGTCCACATTTGAAATTTTAGTCATTTTAACAAGTGTTAATTACCACATGCTAACTAGCAGAAGTGTGTGTGGGGGAGATGTTGTGTATTTATTTGTTCCAGACTTGGAACGTATTAGAATATAGGCTGTATTCCAGTTTGCTGTCGTATGAATGAATGTGTTACCCAATTACAAATGAAAGATATCACAAGGAAAAATAAGTAAGAATCTGTCCCTCATTCTTTTGATGAGCAAACCCAGAAAATGTTTACCATATCGGTTCAAGTGGGAATCTGAGCTTGAGCCTATTAAAAGCGCCTATGACACACAGGAACAGAAGCAGTGTGCCTGTGCAGCGTGGAGAACAACGGAGAGGTGTTTCTGGTTTCACTCACAAAATCCAAGAAATCCTGAGAGAAAGAACATACGTGGGAAAGCGTCAGTGCTATTGGATCAATGCCCTCGCAAGGTTTAGGATGAATGTGGGAGAACTGATGACCGTATTATATATGCACATACATACATAAATATATATATATATATAATTCATTTGTGTAATTCAGCCACTGTAAGGTCAGTATAGCCACTCATATACATTTGCAATGTATTTACAATTATGGCAGCATATATATACGGCAGCATATATGTATTTTTTTATGTAGCAGCTTATATATTTCTAACTATAAATATAATGATAGCAACATATACATACACATATTTTTTTAAACATACAGGAGCTCCATTTTGACTTTATTGTTTCCTTGACAGATTTTGGTAATGAGAAAACTGAGATCAGTATTTTCTTAAAATCACTGACAACAGAATCGAAGATAAATGTCTGGCAGGCTAAGACAACTCAGTGTGCAGTGAAGTCGGAGCATCTGATGAATCTGAAGATGTAATCCCCACATCTGATGTCTACCTTTGTACTCCCTACAAATTGCCCAGTATAAATTTCCAGCAAGAGTAAGATGTGCATCCTTAAAATTGTCCCACAGTCTCTACCAGATCTCCAGTGCTGGCAGAACAAGCTGAAAAAGGGAACTGGAGGATTACATGGAACCTGTGATTCAAGATGAAAACTACTGGTGTTGGAGGAATACCTTTCGAAGGAGCACCTCTGTATGCGGAAAGAGACGTATATGCGAAAGGGGATGGAAATGTCCCAGTAGCTTATGCTTATTTCTAGATTTAAAAAAAACACAAAACCCAAACACAGCAAACAGAAGCATTGCGAGGATTCAGTCAGGTCCAGCACCTCTTAATAAAATTTGCAAGTAGTTTAGTCAACATGCAACCACTCCCAGGGAAATAAAATGAGTAAAAAAAAAATATATACAGATTTGTATGAATAAGCTTTCTACATAGTCTGCTCTATACTTGGTTTTAGGAAAAGAAGTGTACAGAGATTGCTTCTTCAGAGAGAATGAGGCCGTGGATCTGTTTCAAACCGATGGCATGATATAAGGTATTTTAGAAAGAAGTTTCTACAATGAATATCCTATAATCCAGTTTGGATTGGTAGTAGATTTAATAAGGAATGAGAGTAATAAGTGAGTTCAAATATATATCCAGAAAGAGTTATAAATTCTTTAGAGGGAAGTCATGCTTACAAACCTCTTTAAAGGGTTTTTAAAGGAGACCACAAACATAAGGATTAGGATAATTAGATCATTATTATGCAGTGGGTTTTCAAAACCCTGTTCATAACATTCCTCACTATAAACTCATAAAGAAATGTAAGACACTCCTATTGTGGTTTAATACGTGACTAGCAGATGTGAAATGAAGATTAGGAGTAAGTAGCAATCCTAGCTCTAACAATGAGTCGAGGTTACCAATGTGGTTTTAAGAGGAGTCTGCTGTTCTGTACCTCCATTAATCATCAGGAAAAGGTGTGAACTCCAGAACGGCAACGTTTTCTGACAGAAAATTATACTGGAGAGTTGCAGCAAAAAGCTGACTCTGAAAACTGCTAAAGAAACTCACAAACTAAAGGGTGGGGTGACAGAATGGCAGGTGAAATTCAGTTTTGACATTTATAAAGTAAAGAAGTCAGGAGAAAATAACTCTAAATACACTCCTGCCATTCATGAAGGAGATCTTGGAGTCATTATGGATACTGTAGAGTCATTCTCTGAAAAACCTCAATTCAATACTCGGTGATAGTCAGAGAGAAAAGAAGAATGTAAGGAATCATTGAGAAAAGAAGCGAGACGAACGCCGGCAACAACAATGGGCCACATCTTGAGCTGAGAGCAGCTCTGCTCACTTCTCCTCCTCCTCCAAAATAAAAAATATTTAATTACACAAGTGTAGGAACAGAAAAGCGTGAGAAAGAACAACCAGAGAAGACAGAAAATAGTGAAGACTCTTTGTCCTGGAAAATCCTAAATAGCACAAAGAAGGTAACTGGGGGATAATTGTGGTTATTTATTATTTCCCAGAACATAAGAACAAATATAATCTGTTGAAATGAGGAGGCAGCAGATTCAAAAGGAATTACTTTTATGTGCATTGCTCTATAACATTTTACAATTTATTCTCAAGTGAGGTTGTAGAAACTCGGGGTACAAATGGCTTCGAAAACTATCTACACAGGAAGATCTCTAAAGTGAAGACCTTTTTTTTTATACAGTTATCTTTGGACAGTTAATTTGTCTAGTATAAATATACCTTTAAAAATTTATGTGTGCTAATATGCTAAACTGCACTACTTTTATAATCTGTGATCTTCCCTGTGCCCTTATTTCATGCAGCAATTACCCTTCCCATTTGGCAAAATTTGCTTACAAAATTTCAGTTTTCATCTGTGCGTATGAGGATTAACTTAAGGCGCCCTTTGAAAAATGGAGTTATACCTAGCCTTAACTGGGCTGCGTGGGTGATGTAAGACTGTCCAACTTTCAGGACATGCAGGACATGAGTAGCACATTTTAAAGGCTTTCTGACACCAGTAAATGATTGCAGGGTTAAGTTCTAAACAGCTATGTACTGTAATAGCAATAAAAATGCTGATGTGTTTACTTCTTCAACTGTTTATGGACGGTTATGTTGCGGATACTTTTCCTGCTGCATATATCACTGCCTTACTGAAGCACCCACACTGATGGCTTCTTCACTCAGTTTCCAGGATGCTGCAGATGGGGCCAGGCCAGAATGAAGGGTTTAGACACCAACAAGTCAGGATTTTCAAAACCCAAGGACACGTCAGTGCATCAAGAGGTAAGCCCTCCAGAAAAACACTCAAAAACTCCTGCTCACTGTTAACAAAAGTATGAAGAACGTGTTAGCCTGAACTCTAATGCCATCTCTGCAGTTTAATAGCCCTGCTCATTTCAAGACCCAGTCCCTGGGTCCCACCCTGGAAGTAGGTTCCTTCACAGTTTCATGACAAATCTCTGGCCAAGAAATGCAAGATTTCTGTTCAGTGCTTTGCCAAAGTCAGTTCACCTCCTCATTGTGGCAAAGGGTCAGGGGCACTGCGTTGTAGGCTAATGATGACTCACCAGCATCTCTGCTATGGAAAGTGCACCAATGTGAAGAAGGGAAAGCAAGATTTATGGGACTAGAGAGGAGCAGGCATAGGACCACATGACTCTCCTTCCAAATGACCAAGACTATGGGGAAGAAGAGAGCTGGTCTGGACTTTCTAACACTGTTTATCCATTTAAATCCATGGGTTAAGGCAACAGGAAAAATTCGAAAGACTAGCCCTGCACACACCCGCCCACACCCACACATCCTACTTCATCCAACATGTTGTACTTGTTATCTCTGCTCTTTTTTCTGGCTCTGTGAGTGACCCTATGCACCATTTCAAACACGGTGACCCAGGGAGAGAACACTAGTGTCGGTTACTCCTTCATCACTGCATCACAGTGATAGGGGACTCTTTCGGCAGATAGCTCTCATGGGCTAATCCCAGTGGATCAGAGAAGGAACTGCAGGTTACTACAGATAAGATGGATAAGCCTGCCCAGAATGTGATTACCTCCCCCCTAAGTAGACGTATACCAGCCTCTGGAGAAGTAAGGTGACTTTTCTTCCTCCTTTCTGGATGCCCATAGCTGCTGGACGTGGGCTGGGGTCCTCACTGTCGAGACCAGGGCAGGTCTGCACACTCAGGGTGGGTTGGGAGCCCTCGGGCAGCCCCTGTGTGAAGCAGCAGGAGAGCTGGTATTCTCAGGTGCTTCTGAGGCTGCTGAGTGCAGAGCTTTGTGACACACTTCTGAAAGAGTGGTCAGGCGTTGGAACAGGCCGCCCAGGGAGATGATTGAGTCCCCGTCCCTGGAGATGTTTAAAAAATGTGTAGATGTGGCACTTCAGGATATGGTTTAGTAGGAAGGGTGGTGTTGGGTGGATGGTTGGACTCGATGATCTTAGAGGTCTTTTCCAACCTATGATTCTGTGATTCTACATGGTGCCTCTGCATGTCTAAAATCTTGCCATAGCATTGGTTTAGGTGTGTGTGGTCTTTGGTTTGGATCAGGCCCCTGGTTTCTTCCTCACGCTGCACTTTGGGGTATTTGAGCTGCGCCGCACCATGTGTAGCAAGCTGTCGGAGATGAACATTAAGGAACAGAGTCAAATGACACAGTCAAAATCAAAAGTTACCTTCTCATTTATGGGCACTGCAAGTGAGTACCAATGTTGGAGACTAGTGGGTGGGCGGCTTGTTAGTGGGAGCTGCTTTGGGCTCCCAGTCAACACTAGTGCTGGCCAACTTCAAGGTATCTTTTGTTTTTATTCATATTCGCTCTGCACAGCTAATGTCACACCGAGGTGAACTCCATAGTGTGCTGAAATCATGTGTTTCATCAGGAAAACTCCCTCATGCACGTGCTTGTTCCTCCAGCTAAAATTATCCCGAAGCAAAACCTCCGAAACGGCACCCTCCTCTGGCTCAGCCGCACCCACAGCCAAACACACTTATCTGGCAATCGCAGCAGCTCCAACAGAGCCTAAAACTGCAGGAAACTTCATAGCAAAACAAATAGGACTGTGACGAATGCGTGCAAAGCTCTGGACATCCTGATTCCTGTCATCCGACTGCAGCGTATCGGATGTCAAGAAGCAGCAGCGACGGAACAGCGCCTAGGCTGGGTGCCTTCCCCTCGGCCAGGTGGGAGCCGCGCACGTTGCTCCCGTCTTCCCTCGATCACAGCAACAAAAGCCCCTCTGTGAGGCCAGCTGCTGGGCTGAAAAATTCCGTTTACAGCACATATATTCCGTGGAGGTAATCTCCAGGACACGGACACTTCCAGCAGGCATATGATTTCCATAGAGACTGCCATGAAGCAACAGAGTGCCAAATTTGGCTCTCTTTGCCGTAACAAGGTAAAACACATGTAGTTCAGAAATCTATACCTATACACATCAAGGTTTGGCAGTTCTCAGTGCTCCCTTATTGCGTGTCACCCTCTGGCAGAGATGCAAGGCTCAAAGTCTCCTTGCAATTTCAAGCGCTTGCTTCTGTGGAATGACTGAGGGCCAAAAGCTCGCTGCTCTTGCCCCCAGCAAACGCTCACTGCATCAGCCATCCGGTGGCAAGGTGTGTGAAGCAAGACTCTGCCTGACCTTAGGATACACCTCTTGCTTTCATCCACTTAGATTCTTTTATGTATTTCAAAAAAACTTCACCCAGAGAAACTTCCCTGCCGTCCGAAGTTTTGCCTTCTGTTGTAGCCTCCAGAAGATGACACGTCACCTGGAAACGGAGCTTGTCTAGAAGTCACTGAGATCCTTTTTCAAGTAGGCATGGCTTGTAAAGCACAGTGTGATTTGCCTTCAGGATAGATCAGGAATAGACTTTCTTTTTTTTTTTCCACATTCACATGGGACTGCAAGCACACACATGCAAGCACCAGCCCACCTGCAGCACTTGCTCTGAGAAGCACAAGCAGATGGTCATGGCTCATAGTCATGCTCACCTGCATCTAGTCCCGAAGCTTGTGAAAGGAAGCTCCAGATCTGGCCCAGCAGACCCAATGCACCCTGATACAGCTCCTGATGTACCTGTGACCTTGTTGTGGTGTCTGACAGCAGAAGCAAGAAGAGCTTTGCAGGAAAGTGGCCAAAGCAGAACTTGTTTCTCCTCCTGCAGCTCCCACTGCGATTCATCTGCCTGGCAGAAGATGTAGTGCATGCCTCATGCTACCTCATGAGATGGTGTGACCAGGGGGCTGCCTGAATTTGGCTCTACTGAATTATTTTTTTCAGCAATGCCCCAAACATGTTGAGTTCATTGTCAAGCTAAGAAGTGACTGCTTTGTCTGCTTCGACCGTTTTTACTTTGAACGCCAGCACAAGACTTGGACCAGATTAGGCAGAAAACAACCAGCCACCTAAGGTCCATACCGGTCCCAGGTTCACTTGGGAGTTTTATGAAAACTGGCACAAGTTTGGAGATACCAGATGCTTTCCATCTGGGACTCAACACACAACTGGGTGATCCACACAACCCACCATGCTCATAGATGTGGGGTTTTAAATTTCATGGCAAATTAACATCAACCAGGAGGCTACCTTGTCTACTGACAGTCGGGCATCTGACAACTCATGCCAAAGCCTGGAAACCCCACATGGATTAAGCTGGCCACCCACTAGACCAGGGCTGAGGTGGAGAGGCTTAATATTGTAGGGAAGTTGCAAATGAAGCTGCTTCTTGTTGTAGGCTTCATTCTGCAGCTGGGAAGAAGGCTTTTGGTCTCAAGAGCTGTCAGCTGAGAACTATTCACAAGCAGTAAAATTTACTCCAAAGGAAAATAAACAGAAGCCAGAAGACATTTCAAGTGGCTTCAGTAATACAAGGCACAAAAAAGAGAGAAAAATATACAGACATTTCTCACCACCCTTGTGCTTACAGGATTCCAATTCCTTCTTAACTTTTTTTTTGATGAAAGAAAAACATGATTTCAAGATAATAAAATTTATGATCTAGTGAAAAAAAGAGTCATCTATGTGACCTCCTGAGACCTCCTGACCAAAATCCTAACAAGTTATGTGAGGACATATGGTTCTTTCTTTTTCTTAATTCATTTCAGCTTTTTTAATATGCGTGTCCTATTCTAATTCCAAACATTTCACCATTTTGAAAGCCGCAAGCTGTTGCCAGTGACACTATCTGGCTTGAGTCAACTGTGACACTACCAGAGAAAATGATGCTCCTAACCAGAACACTTTTTTCGTAGAGCTTTTCAATTTTGAGGAGCTTGCTGAGCCCAGGCAAGGGTTTTCAAGTGAAATATGCTAAACTTAGGCAGCCAACTTCGTGGTCATGGGTGGCCTAGAGAGCTGAAGGGGCACTTTCTACATTGCCTCCTGTGAAGCATAGCTGAAAAGCACCAAGCCACAGAGTGGCGAAGAGCACCTCTCTCTCTCTCCGGCGACATGTCTCAGATAAGTGGAAGAGATCAATTTAATAGCCTAGATTTCCCTCAACTATTAAGTCAGATTAAAATGTCAAGCCCCTCCCACACTTGAATTTAGGGCATTTTATATTCTTTGCCTGGCCTTTTGCAGAGAGGGGGGTCATCTGCACATGCTGGGCCCTGTCCAGATTCACGCTCCCAGTGCCTCAGCACGGTGATGTTCGGTTTTGGTGGTTTGGCCTCCGTTCAATTTCAAAAGAAGTAAAACAAAATGATCTTTTTTTTTTTTTTTCCATTTGGCCTAATAAGCTCTCCATATTTCTAAATTACCATCTCTTTGCATGTGTGCTCTGTAGAGCTGCCAGTCAACGTCAAATGAGGTGTATAAATCAAAACTCTGGTTATGTTCTGATAGCATTATACAGACTGGCAGAAAAACACAGGTGAACGAGTGTCACATCTACATGAGATTTTTTTCTCCCTTTTTAAATTGAGACATCTGTCTAATCTCAGTACTTTCCAGTAAATGAATATAAGCACCTCAGAAGCTTATCTGAGCTTGATGTTAAAGAAAAACGTTTCTATGGACACATTTGTACCTGTCAGCACTTACTGTAGAGTTCTGTCTCTATATATATATTAATGTGAGTGACATCAGAATGATTAAAATGATTGTTAATGTTAACACCGCTTTAGCACCCATTTTACCCTATTTCGAAAGGGAGACTTTCCTTGAACCCAAGTGCAAGTGGGTTTTGGATCATTTTTCAAAAACTTTGTGGAAACTAGGGAAGGACAAAGTCAAAGAGAAGGAAAGTCAGCAATGCACATCGCGCAGGATTATGGATGTAGACATCTATCTATATGCTGGACTGATAAGCCTTCTCAGAGCTGTTTTTGCAAGGCAGTCCTTTAATGCTGAATAAAAGTACAGCTAAGAATTTCTTTTCCTGCATCTAGCCACATCCACACTTGAATGAAATGCCTTGCATGTAAGCCAAGCCCACTCAAAGACATCTCAACCTTGACATTCTGTTTTCTTTTGCAAAACTCCATTTCTTTACACCACCACTTGCCTGGCATGCTCCCACGTGAAGCAGAGTTATCAGAATAATATTTAACAGGCTCTCATTAATTTAGGATCAAACAATAGCCCCTAATGAAGCAGGGACCGACCAATGTGATCCCTTAAAGTGAGGCGTATGCTTTTCTTACACCTCGTGGCATCTAATCTGCTGTAACCATTAGGCACTGAGCTGACCATAAAGGCCCGTATAACATTGAGTCAAGGACAGTTAATGGATGCCAGAGCACAAACAAGAGTGCTCCAAGCATGTCAGTCAAGACTAACCTGAGGCAAAAACATCAAAATGCAGGTTGGAGTTTTGACATTCCTGCAGGCTCTGTACGCCTCGCCAGTGAATTTTTAAAGTCAATATCCCCCTCCTGCTCGCGAACACTTTCTATCTGATGAGTAGCAGTAATGTGGATCTGATTGAACTGTGACTAAAGTATTACTTAAAAGGCAGCTTTGAATGCGTGCGCGCGCGTGTGTGTATTTTTTTTTTTATAAATGTCTGTGATAACAATAAAGACAGTTTACACAGATTATCACAGGCTGTGTCTTTAGACTTCAAGGTTATATGATTAGGAAATTAGAAAAGAGATGAGATTAGAAAAACCACAGAACATTTTGAAAAAGAAAGCTTTTTACAAATTATCTGTGTACTGAATTTGCACAGAATCTGATAGATAAATCTGCTCATATTTGGAAATGGATAAATGCTACAATGTAAATAGAAGGGACCTGCTTGGGAGCGCACGCCTGGCAAAAGTTCAAAAAACATATTAACTATTCTAATTTGCTTAAAGCTTACTTATAAAAAAATGCATATTGTGATATAAAATGTAATGATTTCTGCATGGAAATGTAATAAGCAATAATAATTGCCCTGGATGAGCATAGTACACACTGTTAGAAAGTGTGGTCCCTTTGCCTTCAGATTTCACATTAAACCTTTATTTTCTTTTTCCCCTTTGAACAGTGAAGTGAAATGATTAAGGCAAATGGACATAACATTCGAGCCAAGATCATTCCTAGTATTGGGCAATACACGTGAGCACACGGAGTGCCATAAAATTGGGGTGGTGGCAGCAATAAACACACTTCCTATTACTGGAAACAAAGGTGTGTTTTCAAGGGGAAACTATATTAGCTGAAGTGGTACGTTAGTATTTAGAAGTCCTGACCAAAATTTCCAAGCAAGCCATAAAACTTGATTAATTTAGGAAACCAACATTTTCATGCATTCTTTGGAGTTTCTGGTACTGCACTTGTGGTGAACATTTTGATGGGGGTCATTTTGCTATTAGAGCACATCAGTGGGTCAGCCATTTGATGTGGTTTTTATATGTCTTGGGACCTTTCATTTGACACTGTCCTCTTGTTTCTTTGGTTGTAACTTTTTTAAACTTTTAATTTTTCCTGGACTTCAGACCATACATATTCCAGCCACACAGCAGCACAAATATTTTACAGTAACTGCACACACCTTGGGCATATTTCTTTTCTTTGCCTCTTGGCTTCATGTAGCATTGCTACGTCCTGTTAAACAGTTGTGTTTCAGCCCAGGGAGGGTTGCATTCAGCAATAGAGGATCTGTTACCTCAAAAGTATATGGCTTGTTAACAGCTCAGATTCCTCTGAGTTCTTTAGGAATGCACTGTGCTATACAAATAAATGGATAATATATTTCTAAGCATTTTTTCCCTAAAAAAAAGAGATGGAAAGTCTTTAGCTAAATCTTCCTGTACTTCTGTTTCTTCTCTATGAAGAACATTTCCTTGACACTGATTCTTTTTTTCTTTTGAATGTTTTACTTCAGCCTGTTTGCACCCAACTTTAATCGGATGTGCTTTTTTTGAAAAAAAAGTAGTCTGTGGTAACAATAAAGACATTTTTGTTTTAACAGAATTTTCACTGGCTGTGTCTAGATGTCCTGTAGGATTCCACTGAAGCCAGTGTTCAAACACCTCTTTTTCCTGACTGAAGACCTGTAGTGCAATGAAAGAAATAGAAATGAAATTATCAAATCCCAACAGCAGTTTTCTATAACATCGTGTTTTTCTCTCATGCATGAGACTTAGCATAGTCTAATGATCTCATGATAATTTCATGGCAACTCTGCGGAGCAGAAACCATATTAAGATGTCATTCTGATGGCAAAATGATGGCAAGTCAAGCCTGCTGAGACTTTATGACAAACGATGGCAAAACAAACTCAATACAAGTCTATACGGAGCACATTATCATGTCAAGAGAATAGCATAATCTAATAGATCTTTTCTATCTCTGACTTCTGTGAAAACAGTGTTGATACCTGCCTATGAGAACAGAAGTGCAATATCGAGGCAGCAGTGAAACGAAATCGGTATCTGTTCTTTGCCTCCTCTCTGAAGTATTGTTTATGAGCTGCAACGCTGCCTGAGCATATTAAAATGCACTAGGTCTTTTTATCTTAGATTTGTTTACAATGCATATCTTTATCTTTCATCACCTAATTAAAAGAGAAGAAAGAAAACACCAGAAAAATTCAATGACTGCAAAGTGTGCAGTGGTGGGGAAGTGCGGTCCTAGCCTTGAGCCTGTTGTGCTTCAGGGTGACCCCAGCCTTCGAGACGCCGCCGGGTCCAGCTCGCAGTGCCCAAGGCCCAGCGCCATGGAGGAGGTCAGGGCACCCCTCTTGGCTCTGTGCACGGCGCCGGGGAAGGGCAGCACCGTGCCGCGCTTCTGTTTCGCTGGCGCCCAGGCGATGGCAGGGGACTGGGACGGCAGCAGGACTCCTCGTGTATGCAGGCTCCCGGGCTGTCGCGGGGGATGCTGGCACCTGGGAGCAGTGGAGACCTGGCTGCGCAGCTCCAGGGGAGATGCGAGCTTGGATCTCTTTGCCGTTTGATCCAGTTCAACACAAGACTCAGCCATATGGGTCACTATGATCTGATTAAATTAAGGATGCTAGAGAAGCCTTAAACCTGAATTTCCTATTTTAATTTGAATGTTATTTTTTTATGCTTAGTTAATAGTCATAATCGTGTAGAGAGTGCTAGTCCATTACCACTATGTTAATGGCCAGCTAATACTCAGAAGCCCTTGGCATTGCCTTGGGGCTTGAATTCCCAGATGGTCATTAACTACCTAATAAAAGACCACCACATCATATGTAATTACTTAACATCTTGTACTTGAAAACATATTAAACAAAGTGAGCTTTTAAATATTTAGAACTAAATTACATTAAATAAATGTTATTCTTGGTAAATAAATTCAAAGCTGGGGATGTACTATATGGAATTAAAATCTTGCTGCTTCTTCCTCATGACTCGATTGGTTCAGCAGGCAAAATGAAAACACTCAGCCCATTTGCAGAGGGACACCTGGCATATCAGTGATTCATTTCTGGTTAATGCTGCTCTTTAATACTGACGGATGTGTGACAGGAAGGTGTTCCTTTTGTTTTTCTTCTCATATTGGGTACATTAATTAAGGTTATAAGGAAAATCTCTTTGCACGTGCTGCTCAGCTTAGGTGTGAAAATGGGGAAGTTTGTGCTGCGTTTCTAAGGATGCTCCTTGAATCACAGGGCAAAAACCATGTGCAGACGCCATGCCTCACACCTTCCCTCTGTGCCTACTATCAGCAGCTCTAAACACTGGTTTTCACTGTTTGTGTTCACTCCCACCTCTGTTTTCAATGGTTAAATTACGATTATTTTGAGTGAGTTTGATCAGACAAGATCCCAGCTGTATATGTTAAAGAGCCAGACCTACAGACATGTAACAAGTGTGTAACTTCAGTTAGTGAAACCAACAGTATCAGACATATGCCTCAGTGCTGCTCATCTTTCCAAGTGTAGGTAGGATGTAGGTCTATACGCTTATTTATCCACAAAGAAGATATAGTATGGTCCACAACTATTTCCCACAATATCCCATCCCCGTGGCTCACCTTGCAGAGTGATGTCAAAGGGTACAACGTGGGGGACGGTGCCATCTTTCATGAGTTTGGCAACTGACCAACCTAACTTCAGTGCACAGGAGTTCTAGCACTGACTGCCCTATCGCCAAAGCAGGCAGGAGCAGCTTCTGGCCCCTAGTTTGGAAGAAAGCAGTGTTCCTTACTCGGTGTGTTTGGAAGAGAAGAGGGAGACCTCCACATGAAGGGTGGTGAGTCCAGGCTGAAGTACAAATTATTTACTCAGTGCTTCTCAGTGCAGAGACAATTTGGGACCCCCAGGCATCAAATGGCCCCTTCTCTCCTGCATGCTTAAGACTTCTTGCCTCATGGGAGAGGGCAGTCTCCGGTTCAGAGTTAACCGCTGAGTATAGGTGTTGTTTATATCTGGGTCACAGTGACTGTAGACCACAGTAGGGCTAAAAAGCCTGGCCAGAAGTTGAGTCTTTGGATGTCCATAACTCTTTTTCCAACACTACCTACAGAGACAGCAATTAATGCCAATGGCTTTCCAGCCAATGGACCATCTGAAGTTCTGCTGAGTTTAAAAAATCATTTGGTGTTAGCCACCTTCTACCAGCTCAACTAGATTTGGACCTGTGACCTCAAGGTGGAAGGCCCTGTACTGCCCTGCCCCTCCCCGCACCGAGGGGATCCCCTCTGTGCAGGCTCATTTTTTCATTTTCTTTTGAAGTTAATGGCAGGATGTGGCTCCCTGTCTGCATTTTTATAGGCTTCGTAATTACTCATTGAATATTTGAAGGGGTTGGAGAAGGAAATGCAGGTAGATTTGCTATCGCAAAAGCCTGAGTACATCCAACTTGTTTTCCAGAAGATGTTTGACATTTTACATGGATCCTAGGCCTTGAATCCATTTTGGAGAAAAATCCTTTGGGAGTATTAGGCTTCTGCATGTATGTTATCAAAATAGCCCTCACAAAACTGTAACCAATTATCCTATGTTTTCTGACACTAGCTGAGAAGAATTCAACAGGTCCAGAAAAGGAGATTTTTGTGGTGCCTGGAGGAGACAGGTGCTCGGCAGCTCTTTGCTTCAGCAGTGCGGGGTTGATGCTGGCCCCTTCTGCGTGCCAGCCCCTTACAAAATACCTTATGGAGAGCTTGCGGGGACAGCGTATCTGAGGTGAACGTCCTGGGGCGATGCATGCTGCTGCCAGATCCAGACCTCAGAGAGTTAGCTACTTCCGGCTAAACATGCCCAAAATCAAGTGTTTAATCCCCAGATACATGCTTTGGTTTCCAGAACAGCAAGTTGCTCAGCTGGTCTCAGTAAGATCTGGGAGACCTGCTGGACCCTCGGCACCTCCCAGACCTCAGGTGTCCCCCCAGGTGCCCATGAAAGGATTTAAGTTCCCAACTTCAGCCACCGACAGATTTCTGGAAACACTGAGACCTCAACAAGAGTTAAGCATCAAAACTCATAGGGTGTTTTTTGAGAAACGCATTTGTTCCTCCCTTGTAGCAACAGTGTTGAAGTACCTCTGGAAATCTGCTAATTCATTTTAAAAATCATAGGCCTGAGCTTTTCCATAGGGAGAGAGAATAATTTTACCAATCACAAGAGGTGACTCCACAAGAAATGTAAGTCTTCCTAGTTTCTACATCCGCATAATTTATCACTGAGCAGGAGAGTGCTTTTGTCATCCAGAAGGATACCTCCAACCAAGAGTATTCTTCTGTCAATCTGCTATCCAACATGCCTATTAAGAGAGGAATACTAACAGAAATCAGAGGAAAACATTTTACCATCTATTGTTACTAACTATGCTTTTTCATGCACTCCAAGCAGCACATTGGTCCAAATCCTGCTATCAGTTTCCTGAAGTAAACAAAATATTTAGAAGAGAGGGTACAAGGATTTTGGGCTCTTAAGTATACTAATTTTCTTTGCTTTTCCCTATTGTTTCAACAAGTCTGTCTCACAGGAATGCATAACCAAAATCTCTTCTAGGAGGAAAGGAGAGAAGGCAGAGGGCACACTAGGGGCAACTCCAAAGTCATTTCCAAGTTGTGGCAAGAACCTACAGATGCGTTACTGAAAACAAAGGGCATTTCTGTATAAAAGGTAATGTAATAGGAACCTTTATTAACTGGTGATATATACTTCATGGGTGGATTCTTTAGCAGGAGATAAAATAGTGCTGCAAAACAAAGCAAGCCAAATTCCCCACAGAAAAGGGGTTTTATTGGTATTTTTAAAAGGTGTTGATGATGACTCAGATTTACAGTTCAGGAAACTGAGGCACGGAGTGGTTAGATGACTTGCCACAGCTTATCCCTGCATTCATTTATAACTTTTCCTGTCCTTTCCCTGGTCCGGGGACATGACACTGTCTTATCCTTCAGGATCTTAAATGCATTTCATGTTTCAGACTGTTTTATCTCCTGACCAGTGGTACTCACTTGGACGTTACCTTATTAAGCAACAAATGTTCATCTGACTAAAGCCTTTACTAGTAAAACATCACCTGAAGAGCTGCTTTTACCATGGGTTGGTTATAAAGCCGCTTGCTAATACATGCTGATGGAGAGCATCACCGACACAGCTGGCAGGTAGCTTGGCGACTGCCTTTTTGGTAATGACATCAGAGTGACCCAACACTCTGGGTTGCATGGGACATGCCCTGTGCCCTGGCAGCCTTGCCATCAGGGTCATATCTGCTGATGCTTCTTGCAGGATTGCCACTCCAGGACACCTCCCATTTTCCCCATGCACATCGGTATGAATTCAGGATTGCCCCAACCTGTCCCTGTTTCTGCCCAGGTGTGCACCTTTTTTTGCTGCTCATCTACATTACCTTGTATCACACCTGTGACACCGCTAATCTGCTGTTTAGAAAGGATGGATGAGCTTTTGTCACTTACAGGATCCATCCTGTGGATAGGACTGGTTGGATTAGCACCAAAGCAGAGATGGTTTTATTTAGATAGGTAAAATAAAATTTTTTAGCTTTGGAGAAATTATATCCAATTTTAGAAGACTGTTTCTGCTTGCAATCATCCCTCAAGCCATTGCTGCAGATTTTGCAGCCGGCTCTAATCTGTGGAGATCCCTGAACGAGCTAATTGCCTACCATCAGCATTCATCTTTCTCCTTTAGCAGACTAGAAGCACCAGAAAATCTCACCTATTGTGCTAGATTTTAACTTCACAAATGGAAATGACTTGTCACTTGATTCCCCAAATGACAGTTTTGGTTATGAATAGTACTAAGCTGTATTTATTACAGCTATTCTAAAAGGGCTCTTCATTGCCCCCAGTGAAGTGCAGGAAGACGCAAACATTCACAGCGTTTTTCCTTTCCTTGAAAAAGTCTTGGCTATTTCCAGGTTTTGATCACTATCATTTCAACTTTGGAATTTTATTAAACTGTTTTGAGTTTGACACAACTGTAGCGGCAGATAGAGTGGGTAGATAAATGTACCTTCTGAATAGGCTTAATACCAAAAGTGGATGAGAGGAATGACAAGATATCTCATCTATGAAAATTTCACTTCCATAAGATTTGCCACTTACAGCTGATAATCCTTTCAGCCTCAAAGGGTCAAAAGGTGAAAATGATTGAGGTACCTTTTGCCATGAATATTTCACAAGCTGCATATCCCTTTTTCACTGAGATCTATGTGCTGACTGAGGGCTTCTTCAGGATGAGTCCTTAGCTGACTGATGAATACAAAACACCTCTTGAACAAAAGGCATTCAAGATTAGCGGAAGACAAGACAGCCTACTTTGGTTTCTGTGAGCAGTACCTGGAGTATCAATGGAGATAAAACACTGAGTGACAGGTAACTGAAATAGAGAATAACACCATATATTGTTCTCCTATTGATCGGGGAAATAATGAGAAAGTTAGCAAGTCACGGTAATGTCACAGACAGTGATGAACTTTGGAGAACTCAAGGACCAAAAAGTAACATGAAACAAGGAGTAAAATGAAGATAATATTTGGTTACAGTACAGTTCTCAAATTGTAGTGAAACACATCCCTTTGCCTTTGAGTATGCATGGGTTTTAAAACGAAGACAATGGGAAGAAATTGCTGGCTGAAACAATATAGCTATTTTATTTTGCTACGGCCAGTAATGTGAACTTCTTGGAAGACATCTTCTTTCACCACACTATTGCAGCTGGGAACATTTAGAGGCTATGAACCAAAATTATCCTCTATGCATAACCTTTCTAGTGTCATATCCTGCAAGGTTTTGTGGTAATTGAAGATATTCAGTACCAAGAATCAACTCTTGTTTCACTGTGGCATTGAGATGAAAAAGGCAATCCCTTTGAAGAGGCTGCTCATTCAAAAGAGAAGCGGCACCTTAGCAAAACATGTCTAGAGAAAGTTGTTCTTTCTTTTTATACTTAGACAACACTTGGAAAGATTTTAGCTCATTTATTTCTGTAAGGCAGGGATGCTTCTGCCTCTGCCTTGGGGTCCCTGGCCCAACCCCAGCCACGGGAGCTCCCCACAGCACTGGGCAAGGACCCCAGCTTCCCAGTATCCATCACCTTTCCTGTATGCTGAGTCAAAACCAGGCCAATGAAAGTAACCACTTGGGCAATGAAAAAAACCTCCTGCACCGCCCAGGACTTCTTTACTTAGATAATTTTATAAGTCTATAAATAAGGCTGCCCTTTCATCACTCGAACAGAACAGAGCCCATGTAGGGCACAAATATTTTTCCATTTAAGACAAGCAAAACTGCACTTGAAGGAAGGAAACTCTCTTGACCCTAGTTAAAACTAGGCATCTTAAATTTAAATAAAGATAAAATTGTGTTGTGCTTCTCATCTGCTTTTCAAACGGCTTCTTCTTATTCTTCTTGGGAGCTTGTCTTTTTCCTAGCAGAGAGTTACTCTAAAAATATCCTTAAGGGTCGTATTTTTAGGTTTAATCTTTAAGAGTCAGGAAGAACTGTGTCACCCTAATGCAGGGCACATTTCAACGGCTTCACCATCATGACAACAAGCATTTCAGATGGATTTAAGACCTAAAGGGATGCCGCATCTACTTTCAATAGGATTTCAGCACCCATTTTTTCATCCTCCTGCAAAAGCCGTAGCCCTCAAGATATAAAGCACTGTGAGCCAGAGCAAGGCAGGGGAAGGTCAGGGGAAGGGGCAGGCTGCGTTTGCCCATGTCCTGCCCAGCCATCCCCATGCAGCAGCTGGGACTGAGTGCCTGCTTGAGCCCTGCAGCTTGCGAATGCTTTCAAGTTCCTCAGTTTAGAGAACATCTTGTCTCTGTTTGAAGAGGTCCAGGTTAAGACTGGGACCTCCATACTCTGTTTGATTCTCTCTTCTGAGACAAAGAAATCAAACGAATTGTTATGTTTGCATTATACTGGAACATAGAGATGTCATGGTACCTGGCCTGGTAATGCCGGATTGATTTAGATATTCAGGCTGCAGTGCCCTCCACTCTGCAAATGTAATAAACGTGGCAATTAAGCTCCATTAGGTCTACTCAGCTACCTGGTTGCATTTGAAAAGCTATTTCTACAAATTCTAGGCTGAAGCGTGGGCTGGATGGGACAGCAGAGGGTGTGAAATGGGGCATTTGTTCCAGGATCAGGATGCATTTGCTATTCCAAGAAAAAACTGGGATAGCAGCCTTCAGACTTCTTCTGCACAGAGCACTGGAAGTGTGTAAGACATATAATCAAGGTAATAAGCATGCACTTCCAAGATTGCCCTTTACATGCTGTTTTAGACAGCTCGTTCACTGACAATTGCCCCCAGGCTCCTGCATACTCTTACTGTCCACAAAGACGGTAATTTCACTTCTAAACATGCTAAGAAACACCTACTCATGCCTTATCTCCAGTGTGCTTCACCTTTCGTTCCATCACCAGCAGTGTCGTTATGCTGAGGAACTCCTGTTCATGAAGGCAAGGCACCTGATTCCTGCAAGGTACCCTTTCCCGCAAGCAGCCATGAGGCAACCCATGACACTGTTTGCAGTGTATTGGCTCTCCCTGGATTAAGACCGAGCTGGAGTTTGGAATTCCAGCAGAGCAGAAAAATCTGAATTGTGAGAATGGTTACAGGACACAGCCCTCTGCTGCTTATGTGGAGCTGCACCCAGAAGCATAGGTCATTTCATTTGGGTCTGAGCACACACCACGCACTGTATATTGCCCTTTAGAAGGAACACTTCTCTTGTCTTTAATGGGAAGTCTATCCAGCCATCAATTTGTTAATAAAAAGGTGATATGCTAAGGAGAAATTAATGTCAAATAATCCCCTATAAAATAATGTCACTGTGTTCAGGTTCAGGTTTGCTGGCTACAAAACATTTGCTGCTCATTTTATGCCCCGCTATTAATGGATAAGAAAAAAGAAGGGGAATTTGTTACTTAATGTAGGATGTGCATCTCATGCCATCAGATTACATCAGGTTCATCAAGTCATGCTTATATAACTTGATTTTAATTTATGGGTTTTATTGTTGGCAGGTTTTTGAGAATATGATTTGATTGAACGTCTGTTGAATGTCTGTAAAATATCTGTTAGCTTGTAAATGGACTCTAATGGATTACACTGCTTGCTTCTTTTCTTATGGAGCTGTTCACCTTTGCATGGTATAGTAGACAAGTCACATCTTGCTTTGACTGCGCGCAGCATCAACTATAATAACTATATGTCAGAGGCTGTAGCGTTGTAGATACACTCTACTTAAAATCACTGTTCATGTATCCAAGGAGAAATGCTCAGTGTCCAGGAGAGCTCCAGCAGAACGACTCATTACTGCCTGTAGTTTGATAAATGCCTCCATTTTCCTACTTTATGATTTACGTTATTTATCACAGGAGGTTTCTTCTGCACCAAAAATTTTAAAACACTTTTTAAGCTTATGTGGATAGATCTCTGCTGGTTTCATCAGGTTGGGCTGACTATAAGAAAACGTAGCACTAGAAAAAAAAGTTTGGCTTCCTCTTACCCAGGCTGGCTAGTGTCAGATCTGGAGATGCAAGACCTCCAGGGCTCCCTGGAAACTGGAGATGTCCAGGGCTTTTTTTTCCACGCTGAGGAGTAAGAGTGATTGATAGAGCAGCTGTTAAGGTGGGCTTACAAACCCGGAGGCAAGCTTTGGCTGCCTGCTTTGTCAGCGTAGGACGGCAGACACAGTGCAGGGCAGCCCAGGGAGCACCGGGGCAGGGACAACCCCATGAACGGCAAGAGTGCTGCAGCACTGTGAGACCCCAGCTCGGGAGATCAGTTACAAACCAGCCTTTTTGCAAGCAAGAAATATCCAATGCATTGACTAAACCCTGGTGATATGCACAGGCTGTAGCATTGCTTTTTAAAAAATCAACAGGTTTAAGGTTGGGTTTGAGCTTGAAGGCATGAAATTGAGATCTTGGCAGATCAGCTATTACAAGGGCCAATGCAGTAGAGTCTCCTTTGTGTACTGAAGGGAAGGGGTCTGTATTAGACTGATGGTTCTACTGCATAAGCAGAAATGTACAGCTCACAGAGAGCAATACAGGCAGCTGCCACTGCAGAGGCATTCATTCACTGTTTATCCCAGAGTCTCACAACAGATCTCCACATTTTGAGCTCAGGCTCCATAACAGGTTCCTTAAAACTGATCCACATCTGTGGTCCCATGGGCAATGGAGTATTTTGCCGCAAGGATAACTCCTGAGGTACCAGTACTGCAGGGAACTGTGCAGTCTGGGAACCTGTAAAAGCACACCGAGACAGTCCAGAAAGCAAGCCTTATGCTGCCTGATACATCTCACCCCATCTTACTTGCCTCAGAGTATGGTGCATCTTCTGGAGCTCAGTGATGCTACACTACAGTCCCAAAACAAGCTGTCCAATGTCACCAAACAATTCAGAAAGAGATGATTGCTGTACATGCTATTAGTTGGTCCTGTTGTGAGGACTGCTGGTCTTGCCCCGCCAGCTGTGCTGCTGCCTTTTTCAGGGTGTTTTCTGGCATGTATGTGGCACAAGTGTCTTCCCAATCATAAAATATTAAATGTGATTCTTCCCTCTGGTTGTATGATGAGCCCTATGTCAGTGACATACCCAGAAGTATAAATCTGCCCATAAACCCCCTGCAGAGGTTTTCTCTGAGGTAGAAGATGGCAGGGAGGTTCTCGGCCGGACCCTAGTTTTTCCGGTGCAACCCTGGAAGAGCTGCATCCAAGGCCACCCAAGGTTCAGCACAGCGTGAAGCTGTTTGTGCTGTCTGGTTCTGATGCTGCCAGTCCTTTGGGTTATTCACTTAGCTGCTCTGAACCTCCATTTTCTCAGCAGACATAGAGAGATGAGAGTGATAATCCAGCATTAGAAAGCTTTTCCACCGCTGCAAGAAAATCACTGGGCAAGCACTAAGACAGGTTATTTAATGCAAGAAAATAGTTCCATGAGCAAGGAAATTTAAGTTATGCATCATCATAGTTATTAAGGTAGACACTTTTTAGGGTTCTGACACAGAGAAAAACGTGATAGGAGGACAAACACTTACTCCAACATTTTTTAATGTGTTTGGCTTTTTCTGATACACACAGAATAACTACAAAATGGCAATGCATCTGAAAATTCTTAAACATAACTACAACATTTCTTAAACCCAACTAGAACATTTCTTAAGCCCAACTACAACATTTTTTAAGCCCAACTACATCAGCTGTGATCACTACTTCAACAGAAACATTGCACACCTTGTGTTATCAGCCTGCAGATCATTCTTGGGTCCTACAGAACATGCCAAGCTGTGGCCACCATCACTGAGTAACCACGAGGCTAGGCATGCCATGGGGACTATCATCTTCTTATCAGACCAGAAGAGACTCCAGCCCTGCAGAAAAAATGTGTATAATGGCATCAGTTCCCCTGGATCTTCCTGCTGCAGAAAGCACAAGGTTGCAGAAAAATTTGGTTGGCTTTGAGGCAGAGAAGCCACCCGTCCTGGAGGAAGATACCAGATGTCAAGAGACTCAATAGAAAGGCAGCTACTCAGAAAGTAACTCGTGATGGTTCATGCTCATAATCCTAGCCTGCTCCAAGTAAATTCCTATTGAAAAGGAGCTTAGCTCCAGCTGTCCATTTTATGGCCCTTTCAAGCCTGTTTGACTCAGATGTGTTTCACCTCACACTTTGCAGCAAATGCCACACACAAGCACAGCGATCAATACACCCTCGCCTCGTCCTCAGCGCGCCATCATTTAGCACCATTTGGCCCAACAGGACTCACTTGGCCTCAGGCATGCGGTGCACTCACCTGAGTGATGTTTGACAGGTAGCACACCCAGGAAGGGAATGCATCCCGAACATGGCAGCCCAGCAACATGGACTGAATCAGCATGACAGGTCCCAAATTCTATCTCTGGGCAAGACGGGGTGCAGAGTAAATATTTGATGAGGCCCCGTGCATGGAAGACACTTTGTTGAACAAGAAGATAAGCAGCACATTGCAGTGTCATCGGTTTGTCTGGAGGAAGACGTCCCGCTCCAAACGTGAGTTGTGGGGGAAGCCAACACCTCTTTCCAGCTGTAGAGACCTTTTCCCACTGTATCTTGAGTGCTGGCTGCTCCTCAACGAACCGTGGACCCTCCCTTTGCCCAGGAGGTCTGCAGGCACGTATGTCCAGGACAATACACCATGACTCAGGGCAAAGCAGTGACACCACCAAGCTACACAACGGCTCCCCGTATGTCTTTCTGCTTACCCTGACTTCTGGACGCTACACCAGATGCCAATGGGCCAGAGATGGCACCCGGGGCTCAGCGCAGTATGGGGTCACCGTCTGCATGGCCCTTTTCCTTCTGCTGCCCTCCTACACCGGCATCCGGAGGCTGGAAAGTAGCAGAGAAATCCCTGTGCTGGCTGGCAGGAGGTGTCCATCGTGTGACTCCAGGCAGGTGGTGAGAAGGGGGCATCACCTTGGACAGCCTAGACGAGAAGGTAAAGCGAAAAGCAACAAAATTCAGAATTTAAGCAAAAGCAAGCTTCTCACTTCTAAGCTTTCCCTATCCCCAGAGCCTCCTCAGCATAAAACAGCCAGCAAAAGCCAGGGCAATATCTAGCGATTTTCACGTGGGCTGAATTCTCTCCTGACAAAGCACCGGTCTGTGTCCAGTCCCTCAGGTTTTACAGACTATAAAGGGTACGAACCAAGCAACTTTGTCACTCACAATTTTACAAGTGATTATGTCTCCGTTATTTTTGACCAAGAATTTCTGTTGCCTTTTGTAACATTGTTCACTTATGCCCTGTGTATGGATAGAGACAAAAATTAAGAGAAAAAAGCCAGCATCTCTTTTTTCTGCTCACAACTGGTCTGCAGCAGGGACTTGATATCCTTCTCCAGTAGAAGACGTGCTGGGTAGCAGGCTGAAGGGGAGCAGCAGAGCACTGGAGCGACAGGCAAACACTGAAATCCCTACTGGAGAGGAATTATTATTTATACTGCTGGACAGTTTTCTTCTGTGAAACAACTGGGAATGATTTACCCCACAAATGTCTGGCTGTTGGCTGGGTAAGTAGCCAGCAAACAGAAGAGGAGTCAAACCATGCCAGACTCAGCTAGCTGTATGCGATCCATCGCTGATCCGTCTGCAGCACATGATATCTGCTGGTTTCTCTGCTCCAGACTGGTTGGGAGAGAGGTACTTGAAGGAACGGGAAGCTGTGTTTCCATAGCTGAGTGGTTTCTAGCTCCGCATCAACATGGTGTGCCTTCTGGCTGCTCAGATGGACCTCAACCAGAGCCCCACCACATTAGAACACTGTGATTTAATACCCTCATTTGTTAGGTTAGAAGCAGTGCAGAAAATTCAGGTCTCCCCTACTTCTATGTACAATAGTCAAAAATTACAAGTGTCTTGGATAACACAGTGAGCAGTGTCTGGGTGCAAGTAAGGACCTTCCAGCAACATGACCTGGTTCTGGATCATCCTCCCTCCCTCACGGGGGTTCATGGGGCTCCCCCTGCTTGAGGGAGACAGGGGAGCCCCATAGTGGGAAAACACATCAAACTGTGGATGCGGAGGTGTATCCTGAGAGCTCATTCTGCCTCAATGTGTGTTTTGTTCTGAAGAAAATAAGTGTCTGTCTTTGCCTAGAGCCCTGGAGATTGTGCGTTTGATAACCTGAAACTCAGCCTAGGAGGTACTGCATCGCTTAGTGATGGTCTAAGAGCAAAGTAAATCATTCGGGTAAGACAGGTCTCAGTGGAAATGAACTGTCCTCGCAAAAAGCTACCGCAACTCAGGGGGCTATCTATAGTTTAGGATTCAGCATACTCCACGCTGGTTATGTGCTGCTCAAACTTGAAAGGTGTTGGTATTACAGTTCTGCTGTACATCCACATCAGAAAGTGAAGATCATTAGAGTAACGCTCTCCTATACAACAGTGATGCAGGTCAAGGTGATCAAGGTTTTTACTCATTCTCTGAAAACCATTTAGGTCAAAGTTGCTCTATATTATTTATTAGCTTTGATGCCCTTCCCCTCTTATATGTTCTGTAGGTGGGGGTTTCTAGGTTTTCCTTTTTTTTGTTTCCACTCCTGGCACAAGTAATTTTCCGATCTGTTCCTGAGCTTCCCCTGATGTAAAATGGTACTAATGATCCTTATCTGCTGTGAGACCTACTGAAGAAAGTACTTCTGTAGAGCGAGGGAGTATCGCGGTGCCATTTTACCTGAGGTCCCAGCAGGCACCACCTTGGCAGCAGTTCCCCACGCAAATGGTGCTGGCATTATTTGTAGCCATCAGGGCAGTCCCGTCGGCTAATACAGGGCCTGGTCACACAGCTCTCACCCTGGAAAACTGTCCTTTGACTCCAGCAGAGCTTCTGGTGTGTGCAGAAAACACAAGACTGGGGTTGCTGGCTGGCAGAGGTGCTCTGGGTCTCATCGCTGACGACATCCCATCAGGCACTAAGGTCTACAATGCAAGCTGGAGAAATCTCAGCAGCAAAAAGTTGGTCTGCGACTGTGTCTCACACCAATGTTGTACTCTTTGAAATTCTCTGACATCTTCGGAGTCACTCGTGACTGAGGCTGGTGAGGGTAGAGCCAGGCCCACAGTTCAATTACACCACCTTCTCCCTCCCTATTTGTGCTACGCTCATTACACAGAGCGAAATCAATTAATTCTAACAGAGGAATAGGTTCCTGGCCTGTCTATAAGTCACTGGGTACATAATTGTTCTGTTGCTTACATTAACACCTTAGCACATGATTAGCACTGTTTGCGATTCCTGGGCTCCAGCGGCTGCTCCGTCCCTGCACGGGGGACTCTGCTGTAGGCTCCCTCCTTTGCAACCCACCCATGCACCAGTGGTACACACAATTAAAAGCCTCCCGTGGCTGAAGCCTTCAGACAGACAGAAAGACCTAAAAACATGCCTTTCTCTTGATTAGGCAGCTTTAAGGCCAATAGGATTAAGGAGAGAGATACCACCACGGAGGGGAACAAAATATCAAAGTCTTGCTGAAGTAGTGGAGAAGGCGGGGAGGACAACGACGATTTTCTGAGCAATTCACACATTCTTTTTAAAAAGGGCTGAAAAAAATTATAAAAAAGTACATCTCCTTTTAAGATGATATTTGAAGTGTTCAAAACACACGTTTTTAAATTTCAAGTTTGAAAAACATATAATCCCTGAAAACCAAATCTTCGAGGCACTGGAAATCAAAGAAAAGTTAGTTATGGCTTGTGAGCTTTTTGTCTGGAGAAACAAAGGCTTAATGGCCAACAAACAAGCAGTTCAGAATCCCCCCTTTTTAACAAAGAAAAGTCTTTGCTTATGACTGTTCTTGCTGGATTAGGAAACTAAAAAAAAAATCAAACAGGCAACAAATAATTTTACCATTACCAGGTAATATGTGTTAATTGCTCAGTTTATATACTCTGAATGACATACCATTAGAGACTGTGTATGCATTGTAACTAGAGCATTAATAAATTTAAAATGTGCCTATTAGGATGACAGCTTTGGAGGTGCAAAGGAATAACAGTTATCACTTGGCAGAAGCAGATCTCACCCCATCTGCCGAGACTTTGCATACATTTTCAGCTTCCTGAGCAATGATTAGGGCTGTCAGAACCTCTTTAACCTTCTAACTGCTGGTCCCAACTGGCCTTAATTAGAGACTAATGAATTCAGAAGATGCAGGCCGTGAGGAAAACTGCCTTGACAGTTTGTGTACAAATTAAGCACCAATTACTTCATGCATCTTTTGCATTGCTGATACAAGTCTCTGTTATTATTTTTGAATATGGTCATTTTAGCATAAACCGAGAACTTTGCTAATGTATTTTGTCATTTTTATGGCTCATCATAAAAAAAAAAAGAATACCAGGAGGGTCATGAATATGTGAAATAAACTACTGTAGATGATAAAAAGAAATTCATTTCCCTCTAGGGAATATCTTCCAACATTTTTTCCCCTAATATCATATTATTATTATGATTAGTCACATAATGATCACAATTTAAGAAACAGACGTAACATGGTACTCTGAATATTTTTTATTAGGAATATAGCTGCTGTTATTAGCACAAGAAGGAACACAAAGATACAGGTAAGAGTCTTCCAGTTCTGGGAGCTCAGAAAAACTTTTATACCCACCCATGTTAGCAAAAGGTTGTTGACAGTGCTCTGGTTAGAAACAGGAGCACAGGGAGCTGTAGCTGTATAGTCAAGTAGCTTTGGGGGTCTAAATCTCCCCAGTTTCTCCCTCTTATCCTCGTCCTGAAGATGTGAGAGCTTCAAATCAGTATCTTTTGGAAAACCACTCCTAAACCCCGTGAAGGTGAATACCTGACAAGGCAGGGGAATGTCCCCTGCATCTTCCCATAAAATTAGCTTTATGAAAGTCTGAAAAACTCCTACCCCTGGTGCTCTTGCCAGACCCAGTGGGACAGCAAATGTGACTTTATGGAAAAGACTACAGACCAGTGCAAGTCATGAACAGCAGAGCACACCTGAGGCACGCGACCAGCCGAGCAGTCGTACAGCCATTCCTTCACTGGCCTGTTACCTCTTTCAATTTGGACCGCTACGTCTTTTCATTTCTCCTAATTACCATCATGTTCCCTCTTGCATTTAGTGAAATTTATGACCGCTATGCAAACCAAGGGTACTTCAAACCCCACCAGAGAATCTCTCCTGGCTGCGTTACCGCGGAAATCGAGGTCATATCAGCCTCCTTCCTGAGCATCTCCTGCCCCAGCTCTCCCTGTCGCTGGGAAGGAGGGATCCCCCCCAGCAGCTCCACAGGAGGAAAGCCAGAAAGAAGCAGAGGGGATGGATGAATTAATAGCATGTAGTGAAATTTTGCCACTTGCATACCAGGTTAGACTGTGGGATATGTGCATCTTCATAACCTGCAGATGTACAGAGCTGAAGAAGAACTACAGCAGAATGAATCCCCCAGTACTACAAAATTCTTCAAATATGGAGATGCTCTGTGTGAAGGAAAGAAGGAAATTTCTATCACATCCATAAAAACTCTCCCAAAATGAGACAGAGCGCATTAGAGCAAACTTGGAAACACAAGGCCAGACTCTCGGTGGCAAGTCACAGTCAGCATCTTCAGGTCTTGAATTTCAGTTAAATAAAGCCTCAGTTAAGACCTCTTATGAAGTTTGTCCACACAAAACCATGGATGCTGTTCTCAGTCCTATCACTATACCATGCAAGACCTTTCTCCACACAACCCTCTCTTGCATTTCATCAAAGTAGTTTTAAACTTCTCTGATGAGGATGACCTAAAAATCTCATGTGACACTTTCCTAATTGTCACTGTCATTAAGCATTGGGATTTTCTGTTGGTAACCCAACATTTTCCTCCTTGCATTTACACCAGTACAAAACGTTTACAACATGTAAACACAACATATTTTTACATGTATGACAGAATCCTTTCTTTTCCCGTGAAAATGTACTATTTTATGAGCTGCCATTGAATTTAAAGTCCTCTAGTAAATTTTTTTGTATCTGTTTTCATTAATCAGCCTTCAGTCTGGCCTCTGCCCTAGAGAACAGGTCCATGCTCCAGATCTGGAGTTCACAAGGCTGTGACTCCCTAGATCAAGACACTCTGTGCCAGTGAGGTTTTTTACTGAAAATCACATTCAGAAATGATGAGCTGACCCCCACAAGTTTTTTAAGACAAGTCTAAGGTTGTGGCTCAGCTGTGTCCCTAACCTGATGTAGATTTTTCAGAAATTGGTTTGTTACATTAATGAACTTTGGTTAAACCTCATTCCATTTCCTTTGCCATTGACCTTTTTTTCTTTTTTTTTTTTTTTTTGCCAGTTCTAATGACCCTCCCCTGGTGTTTAATAACAGCATCTTCTTCTTCAGTAACACTTACACATGGAACAAATACAGATTTAACACTGTCATCTGGGTTATCATTGCACTATGTGTAGCTCCCTTCTGTTTATCACAGCTCTAAAAGCTCACGATAGAGAGTGGACTTGGAGGAAAAGAGAGGAAAGATGACACAGCTCCTTTGTCTGATCCAAAGCCCTGGTGAGTGATGAAGATATGCCCTAAATCCTGCAGAGAGGTGAGTTTTACATTGGTGCTGAAGGCCGAAACACGCTGAGCAAGATGGTGAAGTGTACACACATGCGTGTGTCTGTGCATATGCCCATGTGGCTGTGTGTGCATGTCTATGTGCGTGTGTGCAGACACCCCACCTTCTGGCAGCTGGTCCATAATGAAATCGCAGGACTTTGCCACCAGATGGGTCAGATCTGCTTTAGCCAGCCCTTATTTGGAAAGCAGAAAACCTCTGACTCTGCTTCCCAAGGAGGTGTAGGATTTCTGTGGGACAGTAATTCTAGCTATTGGCTCTGGTGCACGGCCTTGTCCCACCAGGAGTTTCTGGTCACCTTTGACTTCTCACCCTCCCTTCATAAGTTGGCTTGTGAGCACATCACTCCCCAACTGGGATGCACCAAGCTCAGGTCTTGTCCTCCTCACCTACACCACGCTGCCAAAGCTCTCTGTGGTGATGGCACAAAGCACATGCTGATCGCTGAGGCACCTGTCTCAACAGGAACATCTTGCCCTGGCATTTCCGAAAGGTGTCCCAAGTCATGACTTTTCTTCACTTTTTTTTACTGACCTGAAGCAGTCATCTTTTTCAGGTGGATGTATGGGTCTCAGGTGGATATATGGGTGTCAGTTCTGCTTTCAAGCTTTACTCTTCCACCTGGTAGGTGCATTCAGTTCGTCTACCTCACCAGACCAGCTGAAAAAATAAAGGGGGGAGGGGAGAGAAGGATTAAATAAACTGCAAATTCAAAATCTTGGAATAGTTAGCAGTCCCCTCATTGAAGTCATTTATATTTAACTACTGTACATGGAACCGAAGCATCCCCTGCAAAAACAAGCACTCTACGTATAAAAATTTAAAACCACATTGATAACCCATCTGGCATCCTCCTAATTATGAATCTCTTAGTGGAGTAATATTCCCTTTAGAAGCAAAACAGTAAATACAACAAGGGAAACATGATTATTAATTTCTTTTTGCTCTGTCTTTCAAGACAAGCGTCCATTCACATGTGCACGCAAAATCTTTCTCAAATGGAATCTACTGAAGTAAGACACAACACAATGCTTGCTAATTAAACATTTAAGAAGAACCCCCCACCCCCCCCAACCCGTTCTCCATCAGGAGACGATATTAATAGATGTTCCATAATAAGAAGCGTGTTTGAATTCCAGCTGTCTTGCCCCATAAATACAGAGAAATAGAAAGGCTCGGCTTCTCCCTTCATCTTTACTTGCCAGTCTAACCAGTCCAGGCTTCATAACTCCCAGTCGTCTCGTGGAAACAAAGCACAAGGCTTGATTATCTGGAGACAACTTCTATCCCATTCATGGGAATGCTGTTTCTGAGGAGCTGCTACCGATACACGACTTCTCTCAACAGGCACCAGCTCTTGTCCCTGTCTGAAAGTCAGCAGGAAAGGCAGGTGGTGGCTTTTGGGGGCAGCTCTGTCCCAGGCCATCTAGCTGAGGGTAGACTTCTTTTTTATTGTGCACTATGGACAACGGTGGCTTGAATAGTTTCTTCCTGGAAAGTTATTGTGTATTTACAAAGAATCAGACCATTTTATTAATTTTAAAACAGGTTCCCTCCAACAGGATCCCTGGAAGGAATCCCTGGAAGGGAGACATCTCCTTTAGGAAGTCCATCAGGTTTGGGACTGCCTTTGAAACACAAGTATCTCAGGATACTTGTAGCAATGAGATATCAGACCCTAAGCAAGGAAACCCCTATGCAAAATTTCAGCATCAGCTAGTGACTTTGACTATCAAGCCTGGGGCACTGGAGAAGAGACAATATGCACCCTTGGAGAGCTTCGCCCATAGCAAAATCTCAAGACCCCAGGTCAGTGATACTCGGGTTCATTAGTCATTTTCCCATGGCTTTTGCAGAGTCCCTCCTCAGCTGAAATCACCCCCTGCAGCAGCAGGTACCAGTAGCCTACTGCACCGTGCCAGGCTGTGGCTTAGCAACGGCTCAGCATCACCCCCACCCCGCACTCGTGGAGATCTCTGAACCCGATAGCTGGACAGACTGAGCTGCTCAGTATCGACTACCGGCTTTAAGAAATCTTTTCAGTTCAGTCGTAGGCTTATCTGCTTTGGTTGTCACGTGGTCGGGGATGATGCCATCAATACAGATTACGAATCCATCTCAGCACCCTATAAATCTGCAAGTTTCCCCGTTTCAAGCTTCCTAAACCAACCTGGTGAGTCCTGCTGGGCAGGGAGAGAGGCTGTGTGTGTGCCATGTCACACTGTGTTGGCTGTACGAAGGGTGGGAAATGAAAAATCCAAGAGAAGCTTAACAATGCTCTTGCTCCGACATCTGCTCCCAGCAAGGGCATCTAGGGACCTGCCGCACAGGTGTTTTTTTTTCCTTAAAGATGATCACCGTGAATGTTGTAACAAATAATAATGTAAAACATTTTGACAGCCAAGTAAGCCATGAAACATTAAATCTCCAAGGCCCATATGCTCCCCTCCACTGACGCAAGTGGAAAGAAGCAAAAACCCCATGGAAGCTAGCAGGAAGAAGCAATTGAACCACATCACAAGCGTTCCACTCCCCTCCGTTGTCTTTGTGACATTTCTGCTCCAGGGGTGAGGACAGGAAGAGGTGGAAGGGGCAGAACTGTACCTTGCTGCTCTCTCAGCACTATGGTCCTTCAGACTTGGAGGGGTTTTCCCACGCTTGCAGCTTTGACACCCAGCAGCCTGGCTGTAGCCACTGGGAGCCCAAGGAAGCCTGACTCCGGGGAGAGTGGCATGGCCAGGTGAGAAGGGGACACAAATCCTCTGTGGGCCAAGGCACAAGATTTTTGTGAGTGCCTTGAGGTCTGTGGGATTTTCCTGATGCTCTTGCAGCTTCACTTGGCTTCCCTGCAAGCCAGCTCTCAGTGAGGAGCTTTGTCACCTAAAATTGTTATCTCAAAGAAATTTCATGGGTTTCTTGGCTCTTTTTAAAAGCTTCTGGTCCTTCTCTGCACCCACAATCCCATTGCATTGCAGAACCTCCTCTTTATCGACAAGAGTAACCCTAAACCCGGAATCAGATCAGGAATGGTTTAGATTCCAAGTGACTACCAAAGATCACACCCTCGACCTGCTCAAATGGGAGGCAAGTGTCATAAAATACAGAGCAAAGGCTCACCAGAGCCTCAGTGGTGTATGAAGCTTGCATGGACATGGCACGTCTGTTTCAGCAGCCACTGGGATGCAGGAGAGCGATGTATTTAATGTCACACCCCTGCCCAAAAGACCCCATACCTGTTAGTAACCAAATGACATGGGTGAACAAGTTTTTGTAACCACAGGAAGGATCCTTCTCTCCTTTATCACCACATGTCCACAGACATTACCAAGAAAGCCACCAGGATGGATGTCCCTTATCCCAAGCAGTAACTTCCTTTCACTGCAGTTTCTAGACCTATATCCAAGTGAATATGGTGACCATGGTATGATGGGGCTCCTGGGCATGCATTGTTTCAGGATTAGATATTCATGGTTCCGGTGGCAACATTAAATCCCTGGTGAAGTGACAACTTGTTGAGGATGGCAAGTCGGTGCCCTTCGGGTTCAGAGATCTCTTCTTCTCACTGGAGAAGCAGCAGTGGCTGGCATGCATGCAGACCCAAAAACCCTTTCTGGGGACTCCAAAGGGGAGGCAGAGGCACCTGAGGCTTCACATGCCTAGTATTTGGCAATAGGTGAACATGCTCACACATCAGATGGTAAATATTCCGTGTCTCTCAGTTTTAATGAATCGTTATGACTGAAGAAATTAAAGGTCCCATGGGGAAGAGATGCACTGGAACATTAGATAAGGAAAACTTGGTGTGTGGTTTTCATTTTTTTTAAGATGAAATGAACAGAATTATCTTCATTAATTCAATAACCACAGAAATATTTACAATGTAATTACATCCATTCTTTTTCTGTTCAAATATTATTTTTAAGGGCTTCTTGGCATCAAAGAGCCTCTTTCTTTGAAAATCCTGACCCAGTGTCAGGAAGAGAACAGACCTAAGTCTCTTAACCTAATGGCTGTTAGAGGGGGTGACTACTTTTGCAATGCTCGGCTGAAAAATGAACTTTGCAATAAATGACCTTCAGAGAAGAAGACTATTCATGTTAATTAGTAGCTCTTTTCAAACAGGATTCATATATGCATTAGGCTATGTCATTTTGAACAATGCCATCATTGTAGTAAACATCAAGACAAGACTCAAGTACAGTTATGAAAATTTTAGAAAACTCTAGTTAGGTTTTTCCCCCGAAGATTATGAGTTACAATTACTGATGTGTTGCACAATAGGATCTCTCCTAATGGCTTTTAGCTTTTGCCACTGCCAACTTTTATATTTAAAATCCTTACAATTATGGACAATTTATAAGCATTATGAGGCTCTCTATCCTCCTCACCCCATTTTTTGCACTGATTCTTACAGATTCAATGCAGCTTTGAACCCGGCAAATCAAATGCATTTTGCTTAAAGCATAACATTAATTCTTACAGAGCCCACTTTATTCTTATTACTACTTATTACTTATTATGCATATTTAATTTAAGAATGCATATTCTCCATTAAAAAATTAGAATATTTTGAAGTACTAGAAAGTGATTATTTTGGTTAGTTCCCCTTGATTAACTGCTCAAATGTGGATGCTTTCTTTCTAAAGCACATGCATAATAAAAATAGAAAATGGCAAAAGGAGACTACCAAAAGGAAAAAAAATTAACAAAATAAATTGATGCGCAAAATAAGAGGCATGATTTTTACACAGTTTATGTCAAAATGAGTCTTAAAAAGTAGTTACAGCATATCAAAAATTTGCTACCTGAGAGAGAAACTTGTACAACACATCTGATTTAGAAATGTTATTAGAAGATACAGTAGACAGAAGGTAATGTGCAAGCAAATTGCATATTTCTGACTCTACATGAATTCTGAGCTATATTTATTAACTGATTTTTTAAAAATCCATTTAAGGAGTATCTTCCTTGCTGCTGACCATTCAAACCCAAATTCAAAGCTAATTTTAAAAGCTAACCTGTCAGGCACTATGCACAGTTGCTTCACTATCCAAAAAACACACATTCCTAACTAATTAGAGAATTAACAATAAATGTATTGTGGAATAGCATTTTAGCAATTTGTTTAATGAAGAAAGTCATCCGTGTTGCAAAACAATTAGTTAACAAAGGGGAAACTAATAAATAGTTATAAGACCAATGTATATGGTTTCTTTGGAGCCTTGCAAGATTCAGAAAAGTCAAACAATTCAGTTGAGCAAACAAACTGCAAGACGGGGCTCATCCTAAACATCTGGCACATGACAGTGTTCGTTATTCACTACTTGGAGGGACTGCCATATATCGTGTCTGCTCTCCGGCCTGAGCTGGGCATCTGAGCAGCTTCCAGAGCTGGGGTGATGGGCAAATCTGTCTCTCCAGTGGTCACCACTGGTTTGGATGAGCAGATTCCTGCTCAGCACTCTGGCTTTTGCGAGTTGTCTTCACCAGGGATCAAACTTCTTCCACACACTGCATGGGGATTCCAGCTGCCTGCCTTCCTATCATGAACTCCTATAAGCCAAAAAGCTTTCTGAGCCCCCCTCCCATGAGGACAGACCAACTCCTCTGCCCTCTCAGATTTTGATTTTGTAACACTCGGCACAGGGACCACAATGGTTTAGAAGGAGCGACCATTTTACTTAAGCATGTGGGGTATGCAGATTTTTTTTTGTTGGTTTTAATAGTTTTCCATTTCAAAAAGAGACAGAAAGCACAACCTGAGGCACCCTTGACTTGATCCTCCCCGCTTCATTTTTTTTTTCTATGTGTGTATGGCGTTATTGTATCTGTTCTTTAAAGAAATGAAAAAGAAGAATGGACCAGATGTGGGATTCATTTTATTCACATTCAGTCTGTGCAGAATTCAAAGAAATGGTTCCTTAATTTGCTCTCTTCTGGGAAAACATCTTGAGTTCATTTTGTTCTGCTCATAGACTTGTAGAAATAGGTCTGGAAAGGTACTTCAAGAGCTCATCTTGTCCATCTTACTGCCTCAAGGCTGATTCAAGCCCAGTGCTCTCCAACAGCATGATAAATTCAAGTTTAACAATAACATTTTTTTCACAAAAACACTGCAATAGAAAGTAAAAGGTTAAGAAACAAGCCAGCAACATGTCATGACTCTGCCACAGGACTTAATGCTATTCTCCAGTCACCCATGGTTGCTGTCTGCTAGAGGCAGCACGTTGGCCCCGTAGCTGCTGCTGTGTCCTCAGGGCATACCCACCTGCAAGTTGTGATGGAAGCTGCCCTGGCCCGTGAAGATTTACCCTGGCTTCAAGTAAGGCAGCTCAGGTACCACAACTACCCCACTGCATCTGTTCACTGGCTGCTCTAAGGGCACTCAGGCTTCCTCAGAGAGCTGCACCACTACAGCGGGGTAGATGAGGCACGATGGTATTGTGTGTCCCTGATGGCATGTGTCAAAAATTGCCCAGCTCAAGACATTTCCAAAAAGCTGTTCTCCAGAGCAGAAATTCAGGCCTATACAAGCTGTAGCGACTTGGGCTCCCAGAAAAGGAGGTAGAAGTCATGGGTGGCCATCTGGCTCCACAAGCATAAGGGCCACTGAAGTATGACACTACATTGCACAAGGAGAGCACATGCAGTTGAGCAGGTAAAATCGCTTCTGGTCCCCTGCAAAATTAATATATCATATGCAGGACATCCAACTAAGATGCTGCAGGGTCCATACCTGGTCATGGATTCCCCCTTTGTACCTATATATCAGTATTATTTACCAGCTCAGATTAAAAAAATGAGAACACATGAAGGATTGACTCTCACCCAGAAAGCTCAGCCAAATCTGTCTTTTCCAAACATTTCATAGATGCCCTTTCCAATCCTCCATCTTCCACCCCATCTCCTTTGCCTGCCGATGTCCCCTTCTTCTATACCTTCTTGTCACCCAACACCAGTCCCTGCACATACTCTGTCTGACCCACAGCTTGGTCTCCACACCATGGGCTTGCCGTGCTCATTGTCCTGGGAGGGGGAACCACGGGGTGAAGAGAGATGCCTGAACCATGACCCAGCCACTAGAGTAGTGTCTTCCAACCACACATCCCAGAGGCAGAGGCACCATCCTGGCTTGGGAAAGCGGTGATGCGGGGCAGTCCATGGCTCGGAGGAAGGGGAGGAAAGCGCGCAGACAGCTTAATCCCTCTTGAAGCACTGTCTTTCCCAGCCATGCCTCCCCTTCCCTCAGCTAGCCCTTTGGTTCTGGACATTCACAAACCTTACCGTCCTACTGCTCTCCACCTCGGGGACATCTGCGCTATGTCCATGTCCCAAAAAAAACGGGACCTCATCTCAGGCTCAGGCACTGGCAAACAATTCTTGGCAGCGTTTAGCTGTTAGTACCCTCCCTGGCATGGCTGTGCTTTGGGCCAGCTAGCGTAGGTCCCAAAATAACCCGCTGGGCAGCAGCCAGGCAAGAAATGAGGAAGAAATGCTGACACTGTAATAAAGAATGTGGGACTTGTATTCAGCCTAATCCAGTACTGGCACAACCCAGGGCAAGGCAGGCGGGAAACGGCAAGGAAAGCAGGGAGAAGGAGCAGGGCAAGAGGCACCTAGAGACCCAAGGAGCAAGGAGGAAGGGCTGGAGCCATGGTGGGAGTGATAATGGCCTTGACTGTTTGAAGAAGGTTGATTACTCACAGCAAAAAGGAGTCTAAAAAGAAAGAACAAGAAAAGTGTAGAAAACAGCAAAAGGAAGATTGTGGTCCAACGGCACACAATATTGGGATCCAGGCTCCCTGCAGTGATGTCTCAGATCTACCCACCCTCACTTAACTGGAGATTTGCTTTTCTGCAGTAGGGGTGCGTGTAATAATTTATGCAGTAAAAACCCACAGTAGGTGACCAGTGTTTTGCCCTCTTTTCACTTTGAAGTCTCAGGCTGAGCTGCAATAGTTTCTCACCATCATTTTGGATGTTCCCTCTCTCATCCCTGTAAAGGCAGTTGGCAAGAGACCCAAAAGCCATCCCTTGGTCCGCTGGCCTGGCCGGGGAGTGGCGGTGTCTCACAGCCAGGACATGCTGCTAGCTCACTGAGGAGTTGCTCAGGCAGAGAGCAGTGAAAGGGCTTTGCTCCCGGGCACTGTTCCTGGTAGGCAGATTGGACACAATTAGATGCAGACTCAAGTGATGATACTTCACTTCAGTGTGAGAGGATGGGTCTCTGTCTAGCTTGTTTCCAAATTAGACATAATCTTATATGTTAGCTATGGACCTATGCTTGTGTATCGGAACACTACAGACTGAGTTTCACAGGGACTTTATCCCTCTGCAGAAAGGACCAAAGACAGGCAGGAGCGAGGTTCTTTGGGAATGGTGAGGATGAAGGAGACTAGAGATGGCAGCCAGTATCTGGGTATTTATCCAGTAGGTAGAAGGCTCATATACATTTTATCCAGCCTTTTGGATTTGAATCTAGGTGTCTATCAACTCAAGAGAATGTCATAGCACAGCTGACAACCTTGCCCATGTGTTTTGTCACAGACTTCATATGGCTAGGCTTTCACCCATGGGGAAATACGTTGGTCTGTGAGCAGCAGCCTCAGAGACACTGTCTGAAACCAGAAGCAGGTAGGTAGTGCTTGACGGGATAAAAAGATGGTACCAAAGTAACTCCTGCTTGTCCCTCTCAGAGTACAAGACAAGTGGCAACTTGCTCCTATTATCTCTATGCAAGCGGTGGAATCATTGGGTATCACTGGGCCAGACCTAGATCTTGCGAATTCAGACAGAGAGCATCTTCAACTGGAGCCTTCCTCTTTTTACTCCAGAAAAAACTAAATCAGTATCTAGTTCAAACACGTGGACATCTATGTAAAGCCCTTCCCTCTCACGCTTCAGATCTCATGTTGGGTGCACTGTCCGCTGTAGGTAAAGAAGGTGTATTTTTTGTCATTCATTTTTCTTTGCAGTATTTCAGAAACTAGTCATCCTGCCCACTGCCTGAGAGACTACAATTTTAGATGTTCCAGTGGATACGATACATTTTATAGTTACTGTTTTTTAAAAAAAACCACATTTGCCTTCTATTTCTAGAAGGCAGTAAGATTATAAAAATATATTTTAAGAATCTTTGGCACCATTTAGAAAGCTGATTGCGTTTATGATGAACCGAAGCATCACATCAGGTATGAAACAAAGTAAAAGCAGATGGTCTATACTCAGAGCGCAGACTGTTGCCTTTCAATAACATGAGTAAAGATTCAAGAATTTCTGAACTAGATTTCTCTGCTTCGTGGAAGATCTGAGTGAGCTATTTGCTATTAAAATGCCTCTTCAGAAGAAATAATGCTGTCTAGTATTTACAAAATACATTTAGCTTCTGCAGTTGACCTGAAACAAAACTATCATACCAAGTGCTGGCTGTTTAGCATGTAAATTAGCCGGTTTACTAGAATTGAATTTATATGCGAAACTTTATACAAAATCCTCTTGTTTCTCTAACCCACTAATAAGATCAGGAGAACAACACAAAACATAGATTAAGTCTGTCTTTCAGATATAGACTCAATCTCGTTGGCATAGGGTACAATAATATTCCTTCTAGCAGAATGAAAAGTCGTGTGAAAAATAGAGAGCCCTTTTTTTGGAGCCTACCAGGGCTCTTGGTGTGTTATCAGGGTATAATTTACCTTCAAACTTCTGAGTAATTATGTGGAAATTTGTGTTTTTATTGCATCAATAATTTACTTGAAAAGGTGAGCCGTTGCCTAAGATAAATTCCTGCGGAAGCTATATATCATTTCTATTACAAGTGTGCTTGTGCACTGTGCTTCGCTCATCCGTAGTAACAGAGGTATTGGTGAACTGAGGATTTCTTTAATGTTTTTATATTCAGTAAAAGAATGCACAGGGGTCAAAGCAGGATTGATTTGAAGGAGTTAGATTTTAAAATCCCTTTAAAAATCAGGACAAAGGATACCACACTATTAAAATAAAATGCTTATAAACGAAAAGTATTATGCATGCCACACAGTGGAAGATCAGATTTTTATTAATGCAAGTTTTAAATGCTGATTAATCCTCTTGAGAATCAGTTTCCCAAAGCTTTGGCCTGCATTCAAGTCTTTTTCAAAGGGGCACATCACTTCCATTATTCTGAATATTAATTGAACAACATTATAACTAAGGATACAAAGCAAGATTTAAAACATGATTACAGATGTCATTGCTTACATCTAAATAAGTCCTTGGAAATTGAAGCTCGGGGAAAACAAAAAAAACCCAAAACAAAACAAAAACAAAAAACCTGCCGTAAACGTCTCTTGTCAGGATGGTGAAGCTGCTGCCTCCCACGGCCCCCCTCCGCTTGGCCGGGATGGATCGCCTCTGCGTCGCGCACTGACGGCTCGGCTGGTGGCTCGCGCTTCAAGTATTCGCACAAACTCACACCCCCCCCCCCCCTTGCAAACTGTGGATGTGTTTTGTCTTGCAAAAGAATAAGCGCCCCAGAAAAACACTGTCATTTTTAGACGTTAACAGGAAGAGGGATGGTAGTTGTTCAGCTGCCCGTATACTTGCTTACTTCCAGAAAGGGTTTATTTCATTTGTTTGACAGAAGCCTTTTTCTGATCCAGCTTCAGCGCGTGCCTCTATATAAGCACTCATGTGCTTAACGCTAAGCATGTGCTTAAGTGCATTCCTGAACTGGGCCAAAAGGTACCTCCTTTGAAATTTTTGTCCATAGCTGCTGTTCTTGGAGTCATGCCTTGTTTGGTGAAAACCGGTGTGGGGTTACAGTAACCGTCTAATTCTGATTAGACAAATGGCATTATGGAAGAAGTATTAAAAATTTATAGTCCTATTTACTAAGTTTATTTGTTGGCCATAAAAAGCTGAATCTTACATAACATAAAAAGCATCCAGTCCTAATGATGAAAAAGATATAAAAAGATAATGGTGCAATCATAACATGTCTCTGAGAGTTTGTACATCTCAGTTGCAGTTTGGCACATGGCGTAATTGTGTTGTGCCAAACTGGCACCAAACCACAATATGTTAGTGAAAAGGGCCCGCAGTTTAAGAGGAAAATCTAGAAGTGTTAACTATGCACTGTCTAATTATACAACCTTACTGTCCCAGAATGTGATTTCTGTAACCATTTCTGACATATGGGAAGAGGGTAGAACAGCTGGTCATTAAGGTTTTCTCAAGACTATTTAGTAACACACTTGAATGTAATTAAAGTGCTACATTAAATACTGCACTTGTGTACAATGTATTTTTAATCTTTATGGCATGCTGTAAAAGTAAATAAATGCAAAGCATGAACATTTCTCCCTTTCATCTCCTAAATTGTTAAGATGTAATGACACTCCCTATCTATGCTGCGTGCATTACCTGGAGAACGCTCTGGTGCTCTGTGAGCATCCTGTGCAGCGGGAAGGATGCAAACCCAGGCTGAGTTGTGCAAGGTGGATGTAAATCTACTTGGTTGCATTTGTCCAAGTTAAGCCATGCTGGCTTACCTGGATGTATTTCAACAGACAATGTTGCAACGATCATGGTTTATTTGAAGGTTTCCTTTGGAACCAGTCAAGGTGATGCAAAGCAACTTTGACCCATGCTGGATCTAACACAAGAAGCAAAACTTTGTACATAAAATGCGCAAACATCCTTGCAGCAAACTTTACTCTCAGGTGTCCCAACAGGACTTTTGCCCTGAAATACAGAGTTAGAATTGATTTCCATACAGGTGCAGATTACAGATGGGTTAAATTCTAGCATTGCATTTCTACCCCATAATCCTCATTGTGACAGACGTACCTAGAGCATCAAGACAGTTTAATACTCTCCAGGATGAGGGCCCCAGTTCTTTATGTGCTCCCTTCCTCTATTGTCTGTGACTGTCTGTGACCTGTATTTCCACTTCTACAGACAATAATCAGGGGATATATATGAACCTATGACCACTGTAAAGGAACTTGCATCAGCCAAAAACTGTGGAACAACTCCTATTCTAAAAAATTGCCTTGAGATCGACGCCAGTACTCCCTTAATGACAGCCTGGGGATTCTGTGGTCCCCAGACTGTGGAGATGCTGTAGCATTGTGAAAAAGATGTATTTTTGAGGCATTTTTTTGGTTTGATGCACAAATGGGTAAGAAAAAAAATGTTTCAAAACACTTATTTTGGCACAAAGTGTTTCTGTGCATAAGACTTGTGCTTTCTGATATTGGTGTTTTGTTTTGCATTCTTTAATAACTCTTTTGCTTTGAAAAGAGAGGCCAGAAATTTATTGCAAAGTTGAAACTGTTCTTGACCTCCTAAATTCCAGCAAATACATGTTTTAATTGACTGTTCACTGAATATGATCAAGAACTTTTGTCTGTTCCTTCAGTTTTTGATAATTTTTTTTGTGAATTCAGCACTTGCTAAAAAAATAATTTATCCAGCACTACAGTGGTTTCCTTTGAGCATGACAGATAGCTTTACACAGTGTTTTCCAACACCAAATCAAAAAAAGGAGGACAGGGAAGAAACTTATAAGAAGACAGGTTTAACAAAGCACTTGGACTTTAGCTTCCAAGGCAATAAACCAAAGTCATCAGGAATGCTACAGTGAAAACCATGGAACTGAAAACATGTGTGTATCACGTTCACAAGAGCTATCTGGTGACATGATGAGTTCTGTCTGTGACAGCACGTGTGGTGAAATCAATCTTTATGTGAGTTTTCAAAGGTAGGTATAATTTTTTATTTTCTCTGAAATACAGTGTTGGGCTTTGATTTGTGAATGGTTGCTATTTGCAAATGAGCAAAGGGGCATGACATGTTGTGTTTTACCTTTTGCTGGGCACTTTCTAAATCACTCAGAATCCTTCTGTTCAAATAAATGAAGCTTTTCCTCTCTGCTAATAGTGCATTTGCAGTACTTTTTTTGAAAAAGGAGCAGTGGCACGAGTAGCTGATCATCCAGTCTTCCTGACTCTCTGTTCATGGATGGATTTTGCATTGCATTACATCCTGCAGCTGGTATGTGCTATCAAAACCAAGAAATGCCAACCAATGTAGAGAAACCCATGAAGGCAGGACACACAACTCCCCTATGGCAAGTTAATTCATTTTCACAAGAGATGAGAATCACTATAGATCTCACCACATTCAGCGTTAATTGCAAAACTCATCTCTCTGACTTAACTTTGCCTCATTAATTTCTTCACGCACAGTTGCCAGGTACAACCACATCTAAGCACAAACACAGGCAAACAAAAACAAGCTAATCAAGCTACTTTTCCAACAGGCTTAAAAAAAAAAGGAAAAGGAAAGAGACTGGCATATTTAGGCATTTGGAAGATAGTCAGAGGTTGTGCTGGTAGAGGTTATGCAAATAACTGTGAGAAGAAAATACAACTTCTTCATAAAAGCTTCTGCAAAACATGCTGACACTTCACTTTTCAGAAGAGTAAATTCCTTCAAGGTTAACCCAAAACCGTTCACTTTTAGTTTTCTATCCTTAGAGACCAACATTAAGAAATAAGGTAGACATCACTTCTTTCAAACCATACCAAATGGCCTTAGAGCCTTTCCAAGAGCTGCCAACAATGTGCAGCTGCCATTGACCTGGGCAGGGTGTGGATATTGCCAGAAAGAGTTCGTTTTCCTTCTTCTTAAATAATTTTCATCCCAAAGAGAGATGCAGGGTATCCACTGATTATGTGAGGAAGCTGTGGGGAAAAGTTTTGTTCCTGAGTACTTGCGTGTCAGTGAATACAAAGGGAACTGAACGCCTCTGCAAGAGGAGAACATTTCCTGGGTGATTCACTTGAGCCAATCCCCTTCTGAACCACAGGAAGGAGTTGCGTGGAGCCAAATGAGAAGATGCAAATTGTTGGTGAGCAGAGTATACACAACTTGCTCATTTAAGCAAATGATACTATTCTTTTTCCCTTTTCTGCTTGTTTTCCCAACTGTACTGTTGATTTAACCCCGTGTAGTCGTATCAGGAGCACTGAAACATCTAAACACTATCCATAATCATTACAGAGCAGTTTGTGTGCGTCACAGAGGTCTCTTCACTAATTTGTCTGAAAAATGTCTGCATCTGCTGTGTGCAGACTTGAGCGCTCAGCAGTCAGACCTCCGGCTCAATTCCACTCAGCTGAACCCGAAATTAGATCTTAGAAAATAACTGTCTCTGAGGCAATCAACCTCAATCCAGGCATTTCTAGTGAATGGGCATTAAATGTCCTTGTACAAAACGCGAGCGACCCTCCAGTACAGTGTTTAGTTGTCTGAGCCTGACCAAGAAAGCTGTATGGAAAGCAAAGACTGGGGACCAGGGACAGGGCCTTGGCTCCTGCTCGCTGCCCTGTTGGCCCTGCCTGTCCTTCTCCTCCTCATGCCCCAGGCTGGCAGTGCCATCAGCCACTTTGCAAAGGTCAGCTTCTGTGGTTTTTTTAGCCCTAAAATTAGCCATGGCAGTGACTGTTATCAAATTCTTGCTCTAGGTGTGTTGGCTCATTTATTGAGCTGAACCACTTGTTGAATGACAAGCACCAACCTGGATAATCCTTCACTCACCTGAATTAGCCTGTGTATTTTTTATTTCATCTAAGAGAAGGAACTCCACGTCAAGATGAGTCTTTGTTGATCACACTTTATCTTCTACTGCTATGTGTTCTCCTGTCACCAATGAAACATTTTTTGTTTCTTTGATTTAATCTATCACACTCCATTTCCCTCTCCAGTCACAATTTCTAATTACGTCAGCCTACTGATTCAGATATTAAAGAGAGTCAAGAACAATACGTATAATATACTGATTTAAATAATACCCACTCCTGAATTCTGCAGTGTCCTGTAGTTTCCTTACATTCCTCCCTCAGAAAATATGCAGCACATCTACTACCATGAGTTGCTATATGCAGCTCAGTCTTTATCAGTCTCCTCAGCAGGAGTTACCTGGGCATCGGTCTGGCACAGCCCGGCTTTGGCTGTCCACCATACCGTGGTAAGCATGGTTAAATACACTGGATATCCAGAATTTACCTATAGTTCTCTACATTACTGCACAGGGATAGGAAGAAATGTATACCTGAGATTCTGAAGACTAAACCACAAAGCCAGTTTTACTGAGACAAAAAATGTCTTTGACACCAGTGGATGGATATGAAAACCATGCACCTAGATGGGGGAGGATTTTTGTGTATCAGCGGTAAGACTCCTTTTTAATACATTTTTCTGAATTTGTTTTTACAGTAGTGCAACTTCGAAGGAAGAGCTGTCAGAATGTTATAAAGTAGGTAAAACAAATTTTTATGAGGATTAAAAGGAAAGGAAGTCTTCAGCAGTTTTCACCTCTAATGATGAGACCACTACAGGACACAACTCAGGCGCAGGACTCTAACGCCTTCGGTCCTAACCCTGCTACTGTTGCGTGCCACTTGCTGTCTGTCAGAGGTGCTCGGCAACTGCTGAAAGCCCCATTCACAAAACTATAAAATGCTCAAAGAGAATTTTAGAAAACTTTCAAAACAAAAGGAAATTTATTCTGATGCACAAGGTATGAGAAACATCAGCCCCGTAAATCATTTTTTCTCCCTTCAGGAACTTTAAAGATTTAAAAATTGAAATATTTTTAACTACAATTACCAGTCAAGAACTTTTTGAGGAAGACTTTCTTTTTTTTAAACACAAAAAGAGCTTTTGTGGGAAACATGGATTAGTAACCAAGAATTTTCTGAATTTAAAACACTGAACAGAGCTTTTGAGAAATTAAAGTTAATTTTCTTTTTTTTTTTTCTTCAGATAAAAGTAATTTCCTGACCACTCTCAACTCCTACTGTAGGAAAACAACGCAAAGTTGTAAACAATGTGCAGGTGACAGTGCACAGCCAGCACATGTGTCTACATAAGACCATGTATGGTCAGTTTGGTAAAGTGTGGCCTGTTACTATTTACAACCGATCAGTCATGAGATAAGATAACACGCTTGCACTGGACAAAGTCTTGAGGTTACGTGTTGCTGCCGCGCTTTCCACAGTTTGTCATTAACCAGCTATTGCAAGATGTTTTTTAAGTACCTTCATCCTGTCTCCAGCTCAGCACTGTCTCTCTGCCTTAATAACGAGGCTAAATCAGCAGGAATAATTAGGGAATCAGACACTACTTAGTGTCAGTACAGGCAGCCGAATAACTTCTGCATCTCCTCCTGTTCCATAGGGCTGTCCCCCTTCTTATGCAGGTCTGTCTTTTCCTTACAGGAAGGCACAATATGCTAACTCATAGTGATAAGATTTTTGGATCGTGTGATTCTTATATTTGGTACCAGGCAACACAGCATACAAAATGTATTTTGTCTCTCCTCTTTCTAGCAAATAGTCACTCCTCCAGCATATACTGGCTCATTTTTTTCCTGAAAACCCAAGGGAATGGAACACCCATGCCAATTTTATATGATGTAAGTAACTAGCCTCCTAAGCATCTCTTGAAAAGGCAAGCACTAGGATTGTTTCCTGAATGCTTCCTTAGCTAAAATTACCACAATTCATGCTCGGGAATTCTCTAGAGACAGATGTATTGTCATGCTTGGATAGCAAAATATAGATATCATGCTTCACAGGATATTAAAAAAAAGGAGTATTCAAAGTTCTTCTCCATCAAATAATTTTAAAAGCTGATTTTTGCATCAAAGTGCTTCCTAGAAAGATGCAATTGTATGCAATGAAGAACCCCGTGATGCTTGTGTATCCACTGAGTTAGATTCTCACACAAAATCTTAGGTTCTCATAATAACAGGCGTACTAGACTTGAAGCACACATCTCTTAATATACTCTATTACCTCACTGTGATTTACTTGTTGGTAATGAATGCGTGTGTTAACAGAACAGCATGCTGATGCATTTTTTCTGCCATTGTATGTAACATATTTTCTAATTCTTCTGCTCTATTCAGCATTTGACCCTAACGATAGGGGATTATGGTATTAACTCTCTACACAGCACACATTCTTTACAGACTTTCACTAAATACTGTAAGCCTGCTGCAGAGCGGAATAAAAGTGAAAGCATACCGTCTGGTCTTAAGCTGTGCACACAGAGGGTCGTGATCCAATTGGAAGGGAAGCAGAATTTTAAAAAGAAAGAGGTTTGACAAAATTTTAATCCTTGTCATTTTCATTTCTCTTACCCTGTGGATTTAGGTGATTTTATTTACACTGTCAGCTTGAGCCTAGGGATTGAAAATCAGGCTTTTATGGAGATTATTAAAAGTACATACAGTACACTAAAGGCTGGACCACTGCTATACGCTACTAAAAATATGAATGTGGATGTTCTATATTATACATTTAAGGAGGTAAGTGCCATCCTCCCTGTAAGGCTAGACTTAGCAGTCAGGCTCACTGTGATTATGCTGAAGTGCATGTTTTAACAATGCTATTTATGTGTGGTTTCAGAGTGCCGAAAGAGCACTGAAGAATTAAGAGGTACCTCCAGGTGCCTTCTAAAGTGACAAGGGAGCAGCAGCATTCTAGGAGCAGCTGTAGAAACTGTCCATATTGAAGGTGTACCTGAACACTGAAGTAGCAACTCCTGGAAGAGCTACTGCTCTCCCCATCCCGCTGCCAGGGAAGGGCAGCCTGAGGTCTAGCCCAACCTCAGAGAAACCAACATGTAATCAAGGGTAACTTTCTCCCGAAAGTCTTCTCCTGAAGCTGGACTCGCTCCCACAGAGATGGAGAGCTCCTAGGTCACCTTCCAGGCGCGTATGAAATGTTTGAGTGGGAGATGCAGCATATATGTGTTAGGCTGTGCTGCAAGGGCAAGCTGGCCAGGTCACTGGGATCTCCTCATGCCACATGACCTCCCACTGTGGGGACACCGCCTGCTCCAGATTTCCCAAGGAGCATCCATGGGTTGGACCTCCTTGCACAGCTGCCCGTTCTGGGGCCAGAAAAGGGTGACAGCAGCAGGAGATGAGCCATGCCACCTCCCCAGCAGCCCAGACTGTTTTCTCACCCAGTGTAGGCACAGATGACTTGTTGCAGGAGCTGCTTACATGCCCGTACAGTTTTTTGGCCTGAACCGAACCATGTCGAAAGACTGCACCTTGAGAAGGGCTCTTCTGACTCCTCTCACCCTGTACCCATGCTTTTTCTGTAGCAGCTAAAATAGAGCTCCAAACAGGCATGGAAATACAGGTAAATACAATGAGGTTTGGGGCCCAGGCTACAAAAGATCCATGAGCCCCCAAAGGCACTAAATTTCTCAAGTTCCCACCTAAGAAAATTAAGACAGAGCCCTGCTGCTGGTGCTGAAAGGCAACGGGCTCACTGCATCCTTGCATGATGGAGAAGGAAACAAATAGTGCCAGGAAGCACCTTGAGACTGTCTGTGGGGTTCGAGTGAAGGCCCCTACACTGACAGCAGCTTTCATGTCATGACTGGAGAGGAGAACGTTAGAGACCTGAAATCACTTTCATCAGCCAAAAATCGTAGGCTTGCTTTGGCCCTTCCCTGTGGAATCATACAGCAGGTTTGGCAGTGGGGTAGATCCTGCACCCTCGAACTCAACACTGCCTGGTAACCCTCCAATGATTTCAGTGTGACAGGGTCATAGCCCCTCGTCCTGCAAACACTTCACACGCACACCTCCACTCCATGGTCATGGACAGTTGTGTTAAAACTGCGGGATCAAGGCCATAGTCAGTAGTATTTCACATAGACTTTGCTCGTAAGGATACTAAAACAAGCCTGCTTCGATTCTGGGAAAGGGGGAGATAGCTTTTCCAGGGTTTTTCCGCTCAGGGAATCAAAAATGTTATTTTTCCATCCAAGGAAACTGTTTGCTTGAATTCAAGATACGTGACTCTCGTTGTCCTTACAGCTTCGTAACCTTGGCTGTCTGAGGCATGTAAAATAGGGGTTTATTGTGCTAAGGAATGAAATGGGCAGAAGCGCTTGCACAACTTGGCCATCTCACAATTGAAAATGGAGTTAAGCTGGCTCCACCTAACCAGAGTGCCAGCAGCACAGGATTTTTGAGATGTGCTGCTTCCATACCTCCCTTAGCCAATTTTCAACGCACTTAGGGTGCCTCCTGATAACAGGGCCAGAAACAAACCCCACAGAGGGCGAAGGGAATCTGTCCTTCAATTTAAGTAGCAGGTGGATCAGGCCCACTCAGAAAAATTTGGCTGCTGTTCTGAGTGGTTCTCAGTGTGCCAGGGTCCCACTAAGACATCCAAATTGGCATCTCATAAAAATCAAATTGGCATCTCATAAAAATCCAGGCTAAAAATGACAGCCTTAGATTGGAAGTCTCTGACTGGAGCCTCATTCTGCAGAGGTGTTCAATGCCCTCAGCTCCCACTGACTACACCGTGAGCTGAGCAGGCTCAGCACTTCTCAGGATTGCTCACGCTCTGCAGGATTGGACTTATTGTCCTTAATACTATCTCATTCTGGTTATTCCCTATTGCCCAAGGATAATCCCATGGCATTATTCCCATTATGCCACTTGCCATTCCCATTATAGCCTTTAATAATGTTTTAAACCTATCTTTCATTTTTAATTTCCTTAGCAAAATATCTGTATTTTAGTAGTATGCATTTATGTAGTCTTCGAAAAATGTGCTTTTGTTATACATATGGCATTATCATGTACCTTCACTACTTTATGAATCTGGTAGATGAAAACAACTCCGAATACAAGGGGAATCCATATGTCTAAATATTTTTAGCATGAACACTGTTACCTGTTCCCAGTCGTGAAAGTATAATTAAACAGCACGTATTAAAACAGTGCACAACAGGAATCACTGCAGCTTACTTGTCTGTTCCATGCAAGGGGGGAATTTTTTGCTATCTTTAGGCTGGGGAGGAAGGAAGAAGCCATCATAACCATTTTATTTCTTTAGCATGTGCAAGTTACAAAGCAGAGTACCAGGATCTTACAGGCCATTGTAGTTTCGATTCATCTTTCTGCTTGATTAATTGCTAAGCTGCTGCACACTGGTAGCTTCAAGATAATTCATCGGCAAGACTTCTCCAGCAGCTCTGTGATGCTTTCTTGTGTCAGAGCCACCTGGGGCGGCAAGTGGCTCCACAAGTGAGAGCCAGATCAGAAGAACAAGAGCTGGACCCCCTCCCGCCTCCCCACTTCCTAAATACCCTTGTTGTCCCTTTCCCAAACCGCTGCCTCCATTCCTTAGGTGGGCAGGAGGTCTGAGTCCTCCCCTGAGCTTTGCTTTAGGGCTGACAGTGGTTTCCACCTGAGCCCCAAGTCAGCAGCTAAGCCTGACCGACACGACCCTCAAAGGTGTTCCCCTGAAATACAGCTGCTTCCCTTCCTCCCTGGCACGGTTCAGGACAGTTTGCTTCTGATGTATAGCAGACAAACTGTGGAAAGCCCAGATACCCAGCCCACTGGGCTGCCCAATCTAATGTGAGGCAGGATAGAGGCAGGGCTTCAGCCTGTTTTGCATCCTTTTTTCTGGCTTTGGGATCCAGAGGGATTGCTGTGTGCACACTGCCCACAGGCTCCTACATCTAACTCGAAGCCATGGAGGAATCCAAGGCATTAGGGGGCTCCCGTGTAACCAGGTTGGTTTTTCAGTGATGTTTTAGTCCTTGGCCAGTTTGACACATCATGGAAGACAAATCATTTCAGGTTGAATTAAAACTGACATTTGAAAGCATTTTTTTAAAAAAAAAAAACAAGAATAAGCAATGTAGGAAATAAAGCCAGAAAGGGTCAGCTGCGCCAGCAAGTGCAGACTTTCACAGACGATTAGACTGGACAGTCCACAGGCATCCTGCCCAATGTGTCCCCACACCCCACTGGCCCCAGGATGCTCCCCAGCAGTCTGTAACAAACTTTACACTTCATCATAAAGCAGCTGCAAACCTAATGAGCCCCAGGAAGCAAAAAGGCATGATCCAACGCATTGTCAATAGCCAAAATCCTTGTAATAGAAGGAAACTGTTAGGTGAAATCTCCTGCAAATCCTAAGAAATTAAGACAGACGAGGACAATCCCCTCTTCCACAGTTGTTCCTGACAATCTGATCAACAGGAAAATTCCTTCCTTACCCCAAATCTGGTGATCAGTATAAACTTGAGCTTACGAGAGAGATACATGTAGAGATTAGGGGCCCTAGCCTACACACAGCTCTTTCATGGTTCATAGGTGACGAAAAGACCAACCTAGAAGTCTAGCAATGCATAAACGCAAAGTAAAAATGACCCTTACTGACCTCTGCAGACTGCAAACAAAAGTCCTGAAGCATGTGATTAATAGAATAAAGCAACAGTGCAAATAAACAACCAAGTCTCTTTTCAAACTCAGCTGCTGACACCTAAACATCAGATACCAACTGATCCACATCACAAGCCTCATTTTCTGTCCCTAAGAATTCTGCGATACAATCGCTTTCATCAGCGTACCCAACTACAGCCTAAACCAATTAATTTCTCTGTTCCCGTTACCAGAATATCACTTCTTGGATGGATGGATGGAAATCTCTCTCTAAATTTCCAGTCTGAGTGTATTAATAATTGGCTTGCATCCACTTGGTCTCATGCCAGTATTATTCTTTAACTAATTCTTTTTGTCTTTGAAGTTTACCTCCTAAATGTCTTTACAAAAATTCATCATATCCCCTTTCCAACTTAGTTTTACTAGATTAACCAATTCAAGAGTGTTCAGTACTTCCTCATAAAATAAAGTTCTAGTACAGATTACCTTGAAAACTTTCAACTATTTAATGTCATCATAAAATTAATTTTAGGTCCACAATGAAATAAACATGTTGAAGCAAATATAGTTTTCTAATGATTTAAAAATACATTTTCCTTTCATGGCCACAAAAGAAGGTAGATTGGAAGTTTAAGAACTGAAGAAATTATTTTGCCTAGCTCCAAACAGAAACCACTAGAAGCTGAGAGTTACTGAACAGATATTTAGGAATGGAATTAAAGTGAACAAGAAAACAAAACTTCAGAAAATAAGCCAAAAATTTGAACCTGGGCATGCTGGCAATTTTGAGTCCCAGAGTTCTGAATGAAGTATGTGGAAGATTACAGGAAAATTGGAGGATGAATTTTTTTTTTAACTCTTGCAATTTTAAGTATTTCTAACCTCATTTACTGATGCCTCAGTAAATGGCATCTATTTACTTCTTCTAAGCCCTAATTATCTTATTTTTAAATTCACGTTCCTTGATAGCTTTTCCATTTTCTTTTGAGAATTGAGTCGTCTGCTGCTGTTTATACCTCAAATGGAGTTGATTCAGGCTCTAGGGGATGCAGCCGCTCATCTTTTCTCATACTTTAGTCCATGTTCTCTGACACTTCCCTCTTTCTATCTCCTCTCAATTTAGGACCTACATTCTCATAGCCTATACTTCTTTCTGAAGTCATCTGTATGGATAACATTACTTACATATTTTCCCAGCATTTTTTGCTTCTATTCAGGGTCTTCTTACTAGTAATGGGGAAGCCATACTACTGCTCTTCCCAGCTCCCGCGACCTTCCATCTGGTCACCACACGGCTTTTACATCTCCAAGTGCTGCAATGCAAAGAATGGACTAAAACAAAATAATGACTCCATTACACGTCCTATCTCCTTCCCATAAATTTCAAAGTCATACGAGACCATTATCACCTGCTCTGATCTCTAGCACAACACAGGACTTCCTGAGAGGGATTCCTCACTTTGGGATAGGAAACATCAGCCCTGACTCATAGCTCTGGCTCAATGTAATGATGGCCATCTCCCAAGAAATAAAAAGAGCAATCCTGTTTCATGTACTCTTGCTTGAGTCTTTTGATTACTTGTTGCAGAAAATAGACTAACATAAATTTTAGGATGAGAAAATTCCGTACATATTGTCATTGCTCTTAAAAGTTTATTTCATTCCAACATTAAAAAAAAAAAAAAAGGCATTCTGGAGAAATATATTATTATTATTGCCAAAACTGCATGCTTAAAATAGTAGATCTCGTCGCTCACTCTAAGATCTGATAACAAGAGCATAGTTATATCTCAACCCCATAAAATCACAGTACCTGACATCTGCTGTCCTCTCATGACTGTGCAGCACTGGTTGCTCCTTTGGCGGGTAGAAGTGACTGCCTTGTTGAAAATGACACATTCAGCGTGCAATATAGTGTGTAGTAGAGGCTTAAATGTAACTCTTACTAAATTTAGGAAATGGAGCTTACCACTTCTGCCAACACATGCCTTTGGGAATTCCTCCACCAGCCTCGAAAGGACGATACCATAGGTAGAAAATACCATCTACTGAAAGCAGAAAACTGCACTCTGAAGTACCTGGTATAAGCTACTTCTCAGAAACTTCTCATTCAAGTACCAGCCTGCTGCGTCTCAGCTTCACCTACAGTGTTTTGGCATAGTTGCGCGGCCAGAGAACATGCTTTTGCCAGACCAGGTTCTTTCCTCTTTCCCGCTCCGAGGTCCCCAAGGAGCTGCTCTGCCCCTCTGTGCCTGGGCATGAGCGTCCCTGCGGCTGTGGGAGGCAGCCGGGGGAAGGAGCAGCTGGATCCACCAGCAGCCAAGCAGGCGTGCAAATCGAGCAAGTGTTTGGTCTGGAGGCCATTCGCAGCCCCATCCTCCCAGCAGCAGTTGGCTCGCTCCTGGTGGAGACAGAGCATATGCTCCACTCCATACGTCCTATCCTGTGATTTTATTACCCCAATTCACTCTGCCTATAGTGGCGAGTACAGGCCCTAATACAGGCATTCTTCACCTCTCTTTTATCATATAGACTCCACAAAAATCTTCAGAAAAGTTGAGCATCTGTACCTCTTTAAACCTCTGCCAGAGAGCATGTGGTGTACCAGTCAGAGAAGGAGAGAGCTCTGAGCTAACCAATGGCTAGAACACTGAAGCGATTATCCCTGGAGAAATACAAAGTACTCTATGGATGCTCTTTCGTGGATAAATAGGAGAGTATGAAAAAAACAGGATAGCCTTGTACCAAGGGGTCATGGAACATGGAAACAGACAAGCCCACGAAGTCTCAGGCAACACCCGTGAGTCCATCATCTGTGGGTGGCATTTCCCAGTACTTGCACATGCCCAGATTATTAGTCTTGCCACAGTAAAATGTAGATTTCTGCTGACAGCAAATTGACACTATGGGACTAACTCTTGCCTTGCTTTGCCACACAGAAAATTCTTGAACAGAGACCTCTCCTTCACTGTGTCAGAAAGACAATCATTTAAGGTACAGGTGAAGAGCATCTATATAGTTCTGGGCAGCACCAGTATTCTTCAGGAACCTGGTTCCTGTGTTTGTTAGTTATTTCTGAACACCATAAGCATGCAGGATGTTTCCCATCCAACAGGATGGGACTAGAGCCTCTGCAGCCACCCTGTCATGGTCTCCATGCCAAAGAGCCATGCTCCTCCCAGAGCACAGACTGGATGGGGCCAGCACTGCAAGTCCACATTCCTCCTTCCTCTCCATAGAACGCCCTGCAGGAGCAACCCAAGGAGACTTATAAAGGGGTCTGCTGCCTTCCCTCTGTGGGCAGGGGGCAGTCGGGCCCAGAAACACATGCTTGCTAAAAGCTGCAATTTATGTTGCTTTCTCTCCCCAAACTGGGTTTGCAGGACAAGTTTCCTGACTCCAGCCCCAGTCAGCCACAGCCTGTATCTCCCTTCATGTGTGCATGTGGGTAACCTGACATTCTTTTGCAGATCTCCTTGGTCAGGCCCAGTCTCTGTTCTGCAAGTTGGCATGACGGCAGCATACCAAGTAGGAGGTTTTGGCTTGTGTGTAGAATTTGGAGAGCAGTTTTGTAGTAAGTTGCTATACTTTTTGGCTTGCAAGCCGTGGGAGCATATGGCCCATTGCTTGCAAAATGCTGATATTTTAAAATTGGGGGAGGAATAGAGCATGGCACATTTATTTTACTTCTTCAGTGCCACTATTTTTGCCAAAACCTTCCCCACCACACCATCCTGGATCACGCTGTTCTATCTATCTTTAAAGTGAACCTTCCACTAACTAAAAAGTGGATGATGTAATATAGCCCCCTAACAGGCCTGAGAAAAATAGCCTTCCCGTACTCAATCTCCAACATGAAATGCTGTCAACTTGTAGCTAAAGTCAGTGATCAGCCAATGCAGGACTACTTCTACTCACTCCTGAACTCTTTGCAGCTGGCCTTGCTCATAATTTCAACAAACATCTCTTCTTTTCCAAGCAATCAAAACTTTATGGACTGTTATTTCCTTCCTCTCGACTTCCCAAGAGCTAACACCAGCACACTTGAGATGCTGCAGACTTATCACTTCCACCTTGAACTAGTGGTTGACCTGAAGAGAGAGATGCCAGGGAAATAGAGTTCTTAAGCACATACAGAAGAACAGTGCTAATCTAAGCACAGCTCTGCTAAACCACCACAGTAGCTGTCAAAATACACCTGAATATTTTTGTGCCTTCCACAAGCCATTTAATAATGTTGAAAAGCATAACATTTTGGTTTTGGAAAAAGGTAATAAACCAGTAGATAAAGGTGATCTGCAAGATATTAATTTACTTGAATTTTCAAGATCCCTCATATAAGACTGTTAATGGAAATTAATAATCAAAGGGCTAGGGATGAAGTCTTCATTAAGGATTAGAAATGGGTTAAGTGACAGAAAACAAAGGGTCATAATAAAGAGCTTCCTCTTAGAGCAGAAAGAGGTTAATGGTAGGGTACCACTATCATCTGTGTTGGGACCAATTTTACTTATTATGCATGTGAATGACTGAAAGGAGACAACGTAGAGAGATTGGGGATACTTGGGTGATGCCATCATATTTTGCTGGGCCTGGCTCTGTAATCTTCACACAACACCACTGAACCTAGATGGGCTGTGTGTAAAAGTTGGCTACATAATCCCCATAGTGTTTGCAGGGATTGACTTTTGGTCAATAGTAATTATGAGAGACTGCAAAGAACTCCGGATCTATCACTGGTAAATTTAGAAGCATGACGGCAAATTAGCTGAGTTAAGGATTACTTCAGCAGTGCATATTATCAAAACTCTAAATCTTTCCATATACACACACAGCCACTCACCTGTAGGGTCTTTCAGGAACAGAAAATGAGGATTCACAGAAGGTAAATCGTGATGGCCCCAGTTTCACCTACCTTAATTGCTCTGAACAGTTGTTTAACATGCAAAGATCTGTCTATTTCAGTGGATTATGTAAGGGTGCAAGAATGAAAGAATCATCACTTAATGTGTGTCACCTCATAGAGAAGAACTTAAAAGCTGAAAAATAGGGCAATTAAACTGAAAAATAGAATGTGCAAAACCAGAGCATGCTGTAATGACATTATATAAAAAAAAAAATTCCTTCCTCTATTTTGCTCTTCAGCTTTGTTCCCTGAAACACAGCTAAGAGAGATTTTATGTTGGAAATGTCCAGAAAAACAACTCAGTGTTCAGAGATAACAATGACACATGATCTCTCATCTTTGTGGAATAATCTCCCTGTCATAGTGGCAGAAGCCTTATCCTTAGAGAAGAACTAGCAAGAAATTGACTGAGGAATTCAACATGATGGACAAGGAAACTCATTCAATGAACAGTTAGCATATGCCATATCCTGCAGGAATGCAGCTCTTCTATTATCTGGTGGCACTTGCTGCAGCAGAAACTCACCAAATCAAAGATGTCCTGGATTATCCGGGGGAAAAAAAGAGAGATATGCTTTGTCATTAAGCAGATGAGGATGGGTATATTTCTATAACCTGATCTGCAGGTGGTCTATGCCCAATACCTTCAGGTATGAGCCCAGGGATCTGGAAACCACAGTGGGTGAACTGAAAGCCTTCCTGCCCATGCCACTAGCTCGTGGGGTGTCCTTAGAGAGGCCAGTTCAGCGCTCCCAGCCTCCATGTCCTCCTAACACACTCACCAAGCTGTTTGGAGGCCTAATTAACTGGTTTATAGTAGTGCCTCATTTACCAGATCTGGGAATTCCTGAATTAAGAGTACCAGAGAAGTTCAAATTCTTATGTTATTTTCAAGTGCAAAATACTAATGACTTCAGCAGCTTTTCACTGCTCACTGGGCAGCTAGTGAGTGGCTGGAATTGACAGCTTCTGGCTACCTTATTACCACTGATGTATCCATGGAAATGGATGACAGATCTGCAGAAACAACAGTAAAGTTTTTTAAATACAACTTTGCTCCATAATAGCAAAAAATAATTGCACTAGAAGACATAAATTTCAACAGAGGAATTCAAAGCACTTGTCATCATTTGCTTCCTTTCCATACAACTCCTGAGCGAAGAGAAGAGCAGGGAGGAGATGTTGCAGCCCCACCACAACAGGCAGCCAGGCCTGGGGAGGAGGAAATCAGCAGCTGCTCAGTAGCACGGCACTGCCGCATGAGACAGGAAGTGAAGATAATGATGCCCGGTTGAAACCATCGCCTCAATGGAATTATCTGGTGTGGAATTTGGCCCAGGCAGTGCACTTCACACTCCCGCTCTTTGCAAAAGCCTTACTGATGATGTTTTTGCTGATCCGTTTTCTAATGTCAGGAAAGACGAGTGAGCTTTAAATCAGCAGAAGCTGCAGATGCGCAACTGAGTAGCTCTGGCCACGTAGGTAGCCAAGCGCTGACTTTCAAACTCCAGGCCTGAAAATCATGCCCTAATTTATTTTTGTCAATGTAGACGTCATGTTTGTGGAGCAAATGGGACTGAGAACATCAAAAACACAGAATCATTTAAATTATCACTGGCATTAGACTGTACAAACTCATCAGCCTCCATGCCCTTTATGTACTACTACAGATCAGCTGTGGAAATAAGAGAATAATTGAGCTTCCGTGCTCTCCACCCCCTTCCCCGGCGCTATACTTCCTATAAGCCCTTCACAGTGCAGGACTGTGCAAAAGATACCATCTTGTGTGCATCTTGTAGTATAATTGAATCAAGGTTATTGAGCACTAATAAGGTATCTCTGGAGTGCAGATGTTTGACTCCTGCAATGATGTACAGGAGAAGGGCAGCCCGCGTCTGCACAGCAGCAGACACAATCAGCCAGTGCCTTGGCTAGCGCACAGAGAGCCTAGGGGTGTTGCAGGTGCAGCTGCTACTGACCCAGGAGCTACAAGGGATCAGCTTCCCTTCATCATTGTACTCACCCACCAACACCTTTTCCTCAGCCCTGTCTCTCTGTGTATACTACCAGCCTCTTTCATGACTTCCTTTGCAGTTTTCCTTCACAAGTGCTGCCTCATGTTCAGTTTCTATCACTCTCCTGTTGTTCTTCTCCTGGCTGAAAAACTGCTAAGCCTTCATTTTCATTTATTTACTTCTCTGTGTGATCACAGGCAATAAAGATAAGACCCCGAAGGTTATTATACCTTCAATCCACAGAGAGTTAAAATCATTTTCCCTGCACATGGACAGCTCACCTCTTCTTATTCAATCCAATTCACTGCAAACCAGACACATACTCATAGGGTAGATCCTAAGGCTGCATCTAAACTGAAGGACCTAGAATATTCCTTCTTGGTACCATCCCAGGCTGCACCCAGGTCTCATAAGAAAAGCAGAGGGAGTTTGAGTGCCCAGCAGGACTGGGGAGTCAGCACTCCCTAAACAAGGAGTGACTGTGACCCTGCACCCTGCCATGGTCTAGGCCCATCAGGTTAGACATCACCCACAGGACTATCCCCTGGGCAGGGGAAGGAATAGGGATATCAGAGGAGTGCTCTAAGCATACCTCCAGCTTCCTAACACAACATTTTAGTTACAATAGTCCTTGGCTCCTTTTCACATTTACCTTTGCATCTCGGGGACAATTGTCACAACACATTTTGCCTGCTGAACTACCAATGTGATGAAAGAAAAAACAAAAACACATTGCTACATCAATTCTAACTAGTACTATATGTGTGACCGATCACTACAGGAAAATCTAAAACTCAGATAAAAATCACTAGGCTTTTTTTAACGCTTGAAATGAGCCATGTTGTAAAGGAAACCTGCAATAATGAGATAATATGAATTAAAAATAAATACTTCACATGTTTTCAAGCAAGAAAAGCAGCATGAAAGCACTGCTCAAACAGGTATTTAAGTCCTATTATTTGAAGGTTCATATTTTCTTGTTCCTAATCTGTGATTTATTTGGTGTAATACTAGACTTTTTTGTAATATATTAATTTTAGATGTAGTGTATTTAGATCCAGAATCCTTGAATATCATAAAATTACAGGATACCAATTGTTACATAAAATAAAATTCAGTGTCAATAGCTATTTTCCAAAACACTTACGAAGCAGCCACCAAAGAAGCAGATCAGTTTCCTATGTATATGGAGAGGAACAAAACTCATAATTTGAGAAGGAATTTTTTAATGCTGATGTCCAATACTAGCTAACAATATCATGTGTAAGGGGATCAGAGAGGCAATTGTTTCTAAGGCTAAAATCATCCTAGATATACTGGACAATGAGAGGAAAAGTGACTTACTAACATTCGTGCTTGATGCTGTCTTCCTTTTCCTCCTCCAACTGAAGATTGGGACAGCTGTTTGTCTTTAAATGCTAGAATACAAGGACACAAAAAGGTCACAGGAAAACATCTCCTGTGCAAAATAGAAATAGGGCTGTCTTTTTTCCAGTTAAAAAATGTTTATGTGAATGTCAGTCTTATGAAGGAGAGAGGACTAACTGAAGTGGAAATAGGAGTCTTCTCCTCAGGCATAGATTAGGTGGCAGCTTCTTGCCAAGGTGACACTAGCGCTGGCTGAGATGCAGCATCCGCCTATTCTGTGCTGGTGCCCTTGTCCACTCTTAGACCCCTCTTCCCTGCCAGAGAACTGCATCTCAGGTACTATGGAGATAGGCCCTTTGGGAACTGTTTCCCATCAGCTACCACTAGCCTGAGCTGCATTTTAATATATAGCACATTCACAGCATTGCAGAATTGCTGAGGTCGGGACCTCTTGAGATGACCTAGTCCACCCCCCTGCTCAAAGCACTGCCAGCTAGAGCAGGTTGCTCACGACCATGTTCAATTGGGTTTTGAATATGTCCACAGACAGACACTCCAAAACCTTCCTGGGCAATCTATGACAGTGTTTCACAATCCTCACAGTAAACAAGTTTTTTTCTTATGTTTGAAAGGAATTTCTTGCATTTCAATGTGTGCCCATTGCTTCTTGTTCTGTCACTGGGCACCACTGAGAATCATCTGTCTCCATCTTCTCTGTTCCCCTCCATCAGGTATTTTACACATGGGTACAATTTCCCCCAGCCATCTCCCGGCTGAAAGGCCCCAGGTCTCTCAGCCTCTCTTGTATACGATAGATACTCCAGTCCCTTAATCATCTTATTGACGGTTTTTTTGGACTAGTTCCAGCATGTTTATGTCTTCCTTGTACTGGAAAGCCCAGAACTAGAGCCCTTCTTTTTACTCTTCACCTCCCTCAACAAATTCAACTCTAGATGGCCTTTGGCTTTCCGAACACCAACCTTCCATTCTTGGACAATGTCTCTATGTTCCTCATAGGTCACCTCTCCCTGCTTCTACCTCTTGTATGCCTCCTTTTGATGTTTGATTTTTTACCAGGAGTTCATTCCTGCAGACCTCACACCACCTTTGTTAGAATTCCTGCACATCAGGATAGACCATTTTTGAACAGGTGATCCCTGAATATCAATCAGCTCTCCTGGAATCCCTCTTCTCTCCAGAACTGTATCCCACAAGATTTTTCAAAGCAGGGCCCTGAACAGGCCAAATTCTGCTTTCCTGAAGCCCAGGGCTTTAATACTGCTTTTTGCTGCTGGTCCCTTCCCTCAGGATCCTGAACTCTCTACCATCTTATGGTCACTGCAGCTAAGGCTGCTCCGACCTTCATCTACCTGATCAGTTTTCCTTATTTTTAAGTCTGAGGTCCAGCAGAGTGCCTCCCCTCATCAGCTCTTCAACCACCAGGAATTTTGCCAGGAAGTTGACATCAGTGCACTTCAGAAACCTCCTGGATTGCTTGTATCCTGCTCTGTTGCCCCTCTGGCAGACATCCAAGTGGTCAAGCCTCCCAGAAGGATCAGAGACTGCAAATGTCAGGTTTCTTAAAGTTGTGTGAAGAAGGCCTCATCTGCTTCCTCTTGATCATGCGGTTTGTAGCAGACACCCGTCACCATGTTGCCCATGTTCATTTGCCTGCTAATCCTGTCCCATAAGCTTTCAGCTGGTTCATCACCCATGCCCAGGCAGAGCTCAATGCATCCCTGCTGCTCTCTCACACGAAGGGCAATTCCCCCTCCTTGCTGTGACAGTCTGTCCTTCCTTCAGAGGCTGTACCCTTCCAAGGCAGCACTCCAGTCATGTGAGCTATCCTGCCACACCTCTGTCACCCCAATGAGGCTGCAGTCCTGTAACTGCACATGCATCTCCAGTTCCTCCTGTTTGTTTGCTTTGCTGCATGTCTTAGTGTACGGGTACTTCAGAAAACCCCCAGTCACACTGTTTTCTCAGAAAAGGTGTGAGAGTCTGCCCCACCATTCTGTCCTCTCAGCACTTCCTCACCTGTGTTCATACACTTGAGGTGGGCCCTCTTTAGTCCTGTTTCCCTGAATGTGAGAGTCTGCCCTGTCCACCTCACGCTGCACCCTTGCTTGTGCCTGTGCTTCACTTCCCACCCCCGCTGGTGCCATATCTTTGCTATTGTTATGACTTCAGTTTTCCTTAGACACAGATGGAAGGAACTTTTGCCCCAAAACATCATCTCTCCCTTCACTGACCATGCCACTCTTCACTCATTTTGCTTCAGCACTTGCCCTCATGTTATACACCGAGATTACGGTGTGGGTCCTTGCGTTTAGAGCTCTTCTCTTGCTTGCATCTCCAACCACCTCTTTCTAGCATCCCTCCTTTCTGCCTTGGCCACGTACCAGACTTGCTGCCCAGTTCATGCCTTTATCTCCACAAGCGTCTGTTTCTGGTTTCTTTCCCAGTGCTCTTTAGACTCCAGGACAACCTTCCAAGTTGGCTGTTCTCTGCAAATTCAAATGCCTCCTTAAAACACACTTCTGCAAGGCTTTTCTGAAATGAGCCTTCCTACCATCCTAACACTAGCCTGCTGCCATGAGTCTGTATCCACATCCTTATCACAGGCCAATTCCAACAAACACCAGTTTCTGAGGTATCAAAGATACGCCATTTCCTTACCAAGCAATGCAGACTTGATTTAAAGCTCTGCTTCGCCCCTGTCCTCACTCACATTTGTTTTGTAACAGCTTTATACCCCTCTAACAACAGTGAAGTTATTTCTGGTTTGCAGTGTTGTGACTTGTGATCAAAACCAGGCCTATTGCCTATCTCTAGATATAAAAACAATGGCCCACAAAAACATTGCACAATACACTATTCTTAAATATCTAAGACGAAAGCGTGCAATTCAAGAATTATTAGAGCTGGGCTACAGCAGCATCCTAAAAGGCTAAGCAGGTCAATTAGATTGGTCCTTATAACCCCGAGAGTGATTACCAACAGCCATCAGCACACTGTAACTGCTTGTTTAGCAAGTGAGTCAGACAGCAATAAGGACTTTTAAGCAGCCAGCAAAAGCACTCATACTCTTCTACAGGAGAAGTTTATTATGGAGCTCAGCATCTGTGTCTTGCAGCTGCCAAGTGTCCTCCATGTGTTGTTACAGCTGCTGATTCTGCTGTTAAGGAAGGGGGAGCAGAAGGATGAAAGGAGGCAGCGTCAGGAATGTTCAGTTGCTGTAAAACACTGCCAAGCAGATATTCATGTTATCTGCGTGCACAAACTAAGCCATCTAAACATGTGAGCTCACGGCTCTTTGCCGGCTGGTCCTACACTACAGAGAAATCATGTGACAAAGCCACTAGACACTTCTCAGACTACTCCAAATACAGGATCTGATGAAACCCTGAAGTAGCATACCCAGCTATATCAGTTTTGTGACGTGACATGCTCTGACTTGTGAGGACAGACAAGAAAAGAAGCAGGAGGCTTTGGGAAATGCCAAACCAAGGGGAAGAAAACTGACCATTTCACAGGCAAGACAGTGAAGTGGTCCTCAGTGTCAGCCCACCGCTGTATTTTCAGGTACTGTCACACCACAATTCCACTTAATCCCACAAAAATAATTCTGAAGTATGTCATGATACAGGAGCTCAGCCACTACCTGGTGCACTAAGAGCACAGCTGAATTTCTAGAGGCCAAAACTAGGTCCTTTATGTCTCAGTGGCTGTGGGCTTATGTCATGAATTCCTCCCAGAGAAATCACATTGCCCTCCAGTACTGAATGATCAACTAATCCCTGCTAATTCTGGAATGCAAAGGACCACCAACATGACCTTGAAGCAGGATATTGTGCTAGTCCTGGAGCAGCCTCACTTTGATTGCCAGACCAAAAATGCATCCCAAAGGGTTTGAACATACTTTTCTTCAGTTTGACTATGCCAAGCTTGTTGTATTGATCCATGGTACTGTCAAACATAGATAGGATCACAGGATCATGGGATGATTTAAGCGGGGGGGGGGGACCTAAGGAGGACACCTAGTCCAACCTCTTGCTCACACTTAACTGTTCTCAAATATAGACCTTTTTCCTGTGTTCCCATTGATCTCACCCAGCTGACAGTAAGCAGCGCACCAGGCATTTCTTGCCCCACTGGGAGGTGAAAAGCAGTAAAATTTACTTATATGTAGGCCAGCCTTTCCCACTGGAAGCATCACACAATGAACACAAGTTTTGTTACAGAGTGCTGAGAAGACAACTCTCTTTTCCTGTTGCCCTCCGAAGTCAAGCTGACTCCATTTAACTTACAGACACCTAAAGGCCCTCTGTGAGCTAGGACCTAGAAAACCCAAAGAAAGATTACAAACAAAGGTGGCAGGCTGGGTCGTAGCCTGGCCTTGAAGGCAGCTGAAAAGCAAAGAGCGCCCTTGGAGGAACATCTGTAGAAATACGGTGAACAAAAGTGAGGTCTAGCAATTTTCGTAGTCTCATTTCCAGGTGCTGGACCATCTCTTTTTGTTAAAAGTGTACTTTGCTGCAGTTTTAAAAGAACATGAGGGAAAAAGCAGTCCTGCAGTCTTAAGTCATGCAGCTGCCCTCCTCTGCCAGGCACTTCTGCCCTCCATCCTTAACCACTCCAGTGTCAGATATAGCCTGTACCTCTGGCTGTGGGTGCTGACAGCCAACATTTAGGCTATGTAAGTTGCTTCCATGGGCCCACACATGTACATACAGTCTGTAAATACTGGGCCCCAGGGAGCTGCTCAGCTGGGCAGCCTGTGGTGCTCCCTCTCAAGCACTTCGAAATGGGTGTGACCTCCATGGCATTACGGCCTGGGTGCTCAAAGCGCTTCTTCTTGGGCTGGCTGCCCTTGCTTCTTGCCTCCCTCAACAGGAGCTCTGGCACCACTAGTCCTCTGCCTCCTGATGGGAGAGACACTGCAGTTAGGACACACTGGTGGCATACCACTCCATTTTCTTGCCCTTCTACCCTCTTTGATCCCTGCCCTCAATCTTTACAGATGCCATGGAGAAAGCATGGGATAAGGCTGTCAGTCTTTCCTGAGCAAGATGATGACGTGCACTGTCCTCTGACTTGTGGAGTCAAACCTGCGGAGCAGACTTGTGGCACATGTGAACAGCAAGCTGTAAGCCGTGTCACGCTCCAGAGCCAACCATCCCTTTAGGAGTTCAGAGTTACATACAAGTCCAGTCCTTCCCTTGCCTCCTCTGCGTGTAGATGTTGTCTCTGAGATATGTCCCACTGCCCTCTTGGGAAATTTTACTGCCCATGTTTGCCAGGGATTAGCCAGCCTGTGAAAAGGACCAAACAGCATGCTACTTCTGGTTCTCAGGTGACATTAGAGGAGCTATTCCATCCAGGGTCATTTCAAGGAGAAGATTGCTGGGGAAGGACAGACCTCATTCTCACTGGGAGCAGCAGGGGTGATGGGTTTGGGTGGTTACCTGCTCTCTGGGGATGCTGTGGGGAGAGGGCACAGAAGTGCTGAGCTGCGATGTAAGTGTGTGGCACTGTGGACAGTGCCAAGTGGTCACCTGGGACATGTGTTAGCAGCCCTGACGCGGGCAGACAGGAGTGCCCAGTGCTTTGGGGGTGCCTTGGGGATCTTGTGGTGCCTGGGTACTCCCCGGTTCTCTCCTTGCACCCCTGTCTGTGGACACTCGAGGGGTGATGCAAGGGCCAGATGGGGATCACGTCTCCTGTGAGCAGCTGTGACTGCCATGACCAGGCAGGATAAACAAGCCAGAGAGACTATTCACATACCACGGGTGAGGAAACCCCAAAGAAAGCAACATTAAGTATCCACTAACTCCAGCTCTTTCTTCATGGAGTTAACTCCAAAAAGCAGCACATCTGGGAGAAGAAGAAACAATCTTTAAGAGGAGATATGAAACTGAGGTCAACATAAAGGCCATGACACTTTCCACAGGAGAGAACAAATTGGTGTATTCGAGTAACTAGATGTTTTTTGTCCAAGGGTTATTTAAAATAAAGGAGGAGACATAAAGGCACTTCAATGGCTGTGGGTAAACCTGAGCTCAGGGGGGGGTGTGTGGGGGGGGGGGTGGGGTGTGGAGGGTGTGTCTCCATGTGTGCATGTAGCCTCAGGAAAAGATGAAGAACACCAGGGTGAAAAAACTTTTTTTTACACTATTTATGCAAGAAGAATATTCCAGTTTGTCTCTAAAGACTCGAAATCATGCCCCTATAGCTAGTCTTTGAAGAAAAGGAATCTGTATATTGTATCAGGCGATACTGTATTAGGAAATGTTTTTAACAGTGTTTAGTGATTGAAAGTAAGATACAATAGCTTTATGACAAAGAAGCTTATGATGAAGGTCCTTTGTAATAGCTTTTATATTACTGTAAATCATGATGCTTATGGTTTACTTTTTACTAATTCAAATGAAGTGCAAATCAAATGACATCTGACAGCCTATCAACAGGTTAGTTTAAACAGCTGAATATTATTTTACTTTATATAAATTTCAGCTTTTAACAGGATTTTTAATTTTAAATAGTTTTGAGGGTTTTATCCATGTAATATGGCTGGAAGGCTGCAAGATGATAGCAATATTTAATTCACGCTTGTAAGATATGGGTATTTGGAACCCATTAGAAATTGACTTTTTGTTCTCCCTTTTAATTTTGATTCTTTCATCAGAGATGCCAAGACTAATGCTGTCATGACAGATGGGGAGAGCTCATAGAGACATTGTACAAAAATTGCTGGAGCAATGTATCTTTACCACGTAGTACCTTCAAAATGTCACAATGAAAGTAAAATTCATTGTGGTACAGGGCTCTGCCTGCAAAGACAAGGTCCTGATTTATCTCCTAGGTGCTGGACAATGTCACACCAGTTTCATTTGCACCACAGAAAACATCAACATGAGCATGCTACACATTTGTTCAAAATCACACAGCCACCCACTGAGAGAGAGAGAACCTGCTCCCACTTGTCACCTAGTTAATTCTGGGCATCATTCACCTACTTCAGTCATTCCATATTGCTTCAGCTCCTTCGTATTTTATTTGGTAATATTGTTGAGCATAATAATGCCAATTATGTCAGCCTCGTATTAGTTATTTAATAACTTGCACACTGCCAATGGTGGTCATCTATGTTAAGTGATTAATTTTGGCAAAAGGCATAGGGAAGTAGCAAAACTTTGTCATGTGCAGAACAGCTCCTGATTAATCCTAGGAGAAGAAACAAGGTACTTTTTAAAAAGTGTGTAGGTCAACAGTTTCAGCTACAGGAGTTAGCCATCACACCAGAGTCCTGTAATGGCACAGCATAAAAACACATGAAAAGATTATGCAAGCTGTGTTAAAACACAGCCTTCTGTTTCAAAGTAAAGCATCCAAAGTGACAGTATTTTAAAGATGATACAATTCTACTCACAAATCAGCAGGTTACGTTTCTTTTTCTGTCTTCCTGCTTTTTGTCCATGGAATTCTGTAATGGTTGTGCTGTCAATGAGTATTAAAATGTGTCTCTATGAGAAAGGACTATTTTGTTATGTTTGGCTCTCCAGCTATTCAGAATTTTGTTAACTCTGAGTAACCCACTAGAAAAGGAATTTCCAGCAACTAATGGTGTGTTTAAAATGAACACCAGAGCCAGATAAAAAACCACTGAGCTTGTTACCCAGAATACGGATAGAGGCAGTGCAATATTTTGAGGCACACATTGTCCCTGACCCTAGAGGTTCCTCCCTGGCGCTTGGGAAGCTCAGGCTTCTTGTTTACTCGGGTGTGATCCAGAGCCACTGAAACTGACGGCAGAACTCTCACTAACTACCAAGAGCTGGGTCAGAAAAATGCTACCTTTTTGTTCAAATTGTGTGAAGGAATGAAAAAAATGATACTGAATGCAGGGGTGCTACTTTTCACAAGGAACTGGATGGAAACCACAAGCTTGTTTCACACAGACCAGCAACAACCTTCAAATGCAAATAGCTGTCAGTTGCTACCACTGCCATTTTAAAGCTAAACAACTCTGTATCCCATTACTAATCAACTGCCTAACTGCCTTTCACTTCCCTCTCCCTCAGTGAATGTTAGTGTACTTAATTCCTTAAAAAAGACCAAGGTACCTAAGAAACTCAGCCTTGGTAGGTAACAGCCTCTAGGCCTTAGGTCATCCAGACCTAAAGCCACCACTGTTGGTTAGGTTATGTGCAATGTGCAAAAACTTCATCTGCCAAAGAGGACATGGGGAAGGGGAAGAAGCAAAAACAGAAGAAGAAGGGGACCACCATGGCAGAAATACAGTTCAAGAACCCTTCTTCTATATTTATAGCTGCTGAAGAAAAAAAAGAGTGAGCGAATGACAACGTTGCCATAAAAATTGAAATAGTAAATAAACAGTACAGTCATCAGGTCTTTTGAAAACAAACTAACCGCCTGGAAGAACCAGAGACTTTTCTCCACATCAGCTGGTGCAAAGGAGCCAAAATTTGTCCCTAAGAGATTTACTGTCCAATTTCTTTCCCCCATAGACTTCCACAAAGACAATGACAACTCCAGAAGAACAATAATGCATCAAGATATTTCAACAACTGTGGGATAAATTAAATGTGAGGTGGTCAGCGGAACACTGTGTAGAGGCACTACAAAGATTACATTGTTAAACTGTAAAGGCTTCCTCTTTCACAATGCTGAAGATTTTCTGAACGCTACCGTATTCTGGTTCCTAACGAAAACACACAGCACTACCAAGAATGAGGCCCCAAGTTCTCCTGGTGTGGTTGGTCACTCAAGGCAAAACAGAAATGTGTCTGCTCCCTGATTGTTCAGAAACTTCGCATTCTTTATTTTAGACACCAGGGAAGCTGTTTAGAGATAAGTAAGCTCTTGGACTCTGCCTGCTGTTGAAAGGCACATACATACCCTTGCATATCTCTATCATATTATTTGGTCATGGGAGAAAATGACCCCTCTTTGGAAACCTATTCAGCTGTCAAATCAACCCCTTTATCTGGTTTCATACCGTTAGCTGAGAAGACAAGGAACTCCCTATCAACCCAATTTGGTGTTAACTGATTTAGCTTTCATCAGAAATTTTTTCTTAACTTCGAAGAGACCTGAGAGCCAGATCTCTGAGGGCTTTCCAAATGAGATCCAAAAAACCTCACTTGGCAAAACACTTTGTGTAGAGATGTATTCAAATGTGCAGAAATGTCCCCATAAGTGAAATGGTACCATGAAGTGAAATGGTGGGTGCAAAATGAGTGGCCTGGGCTATGTACATAAGGCAGCACAATTACAACTGTCTGTTCTGGATTTAAAACCTGCCTTCCGGCCCTAACAGGATTTTTTGGTGAGGGCAATAAAAAGAGCTATTAGCGCCTTCATATTTATTTATCTGAGCCCTCAAAGTACTAATAGCAATGGGAAGAGACAGCTAGGTAAAAAGTACAACATTCTTTTGCTGAATTTGATTCCTAAATTAATTATAAATACAATGTAGTTCTGCCTTAAACATAGCTAAGGAACTGTTGCAGCTTTGACACTTAGATTCCAGTTGCAGGTTTAAATAGCTGCTTCTTCCAGGAGCCGCCCTGGAGAAGTCACCAGCACTACTTGCACAGTAAGGCATGACTAACCATGAGTAAAGGTGCAAGGATCTGGACTTAAGCTAACAGAAGTGATGACGTGTGAAAGGTTTCTGCTTCAGTTTGACATGGCGATACAAGGGATAGGCAGATTTTGGGACAGACCATCTTTATCTGTCTGGCCGTCTAGGGATTTAAGCTGTGCCTGTCACTCTGGCATTTCTGTGTGCTCAGACAGCATCTGTAGGAAACATTCCCAATTATTCTCTTAAAGTGAAGTGGTCAGGGCTGGTTATCCCAGGTGGGACCCCTGGAAGAGCTTAATTTCTTTTCATTTATAGAGGAGGGACTTGAGGGGAGCAGAGAAAAGGGGATAAAAGTGCAATCCTGATGTAGAAGCTCGTGCAGCCTCTCCACTGGGTGATCCTTAAAAGGAGTTGCACTCCCGTTAGCCCCTGGACTCTCAAATGGAGCCACACTGCCTGAGGAGCTAAAAATGGTGTCCTATGAGGAACACTCTTTAACGAGATTTCCCTTGGACCATGGCAACACCTTGCACTGCCTCATGCATACAAAGACAGGCTGCACCCCTCTCCCCCCGAGACATCCTCTGCCTCTCAGGCTGCCCCAGGTACTGGGAGCCAAAGGAACTTGGCCCCTTACTGCTAAAAATCCAAATCCATCCACAAGGAAAGGATTCCCACACAGGCTTGACAAAGCAAATGCATCCCAGGCACGCTGGAGCCACCTGGTCTGTCAGTACTCACTTCAACCATGCTGTTAGTGTGAAATCCCGATTTTTCACAGTAAGAAATAAATGTTACAATGCAAGTTTTACATCAGGTTAAGATTTGAACCTCTCAGCCTTGAAAGAGTCTCTGTAACATCTGATTTTTATGGGTACCTGAAGAGTCCTTCTGGAATATTAATGTACTCCGGTTCTTTAGGTGTATATTGCAGGTATCACAAACATATTTTTATTGGTGTTTGATGGCTGCTTCGTTTGCCAAGTACTCACATCAAATTTATGGAAAGCTATTTCTGAGCAATATAAATGTGGGAAATCCCTTTTGTTGAGACATAGTATTAATCGTGTTAGTGCCTCGATCTCCTTGCCCTTATACCAACAAGATATACTGCTTCAGTGTTTACAGTCAGCTCCTAAAAATACACTATCTTCTGACAGATTTCATGCCTCAGATGAGATGGGGATAGCCTGATTCTTTAATGACCCACTGACACTGTAGCATTCTCTCTTACTTCCCTTTCCCCCGTGTATTGCTTATGCCTTTGCATGGTTAGGACTAGATGTGTGGGAAGAGTTATGTGGGAACCACCTGATCCTGAGTGCCAATACAACTCACAGCAGTAGCACCAGAGATGCCAGTACAGGTCAGGACCAAATCAAAGCATTGCTTGGCATTTATGTGAGTGTGTTCCCAGATTAGGATCAATGAGGACTTTCAGTAATCTCAATTAGTGACAGTCAGTTCTGTCTCCTGCTATCCACAATCATACATTACAAAAAGTAGGGTGGCACGCAGCCCCCACATGGACACCCCACCTCCTTATGTAGTCATGACAGGGACTCTGTGGAAAAAAAGGGCTTAGCCCACCCACACTAGTTGTTCATTCTCCTGCTTTACAGAGTGGAGGTGTTTAACCAGCAGTCAGAGAGATGCAAGGAGGATACAGGTACACCACCAGAGTATCCTGGTGCTGGATACGATCGTTTCCTTATGGCAAAGACTATTCCAACAAGGATCACCTTCACACCTTGGAGCTGTGTCCAATGTCTGTTGCAAAAGAGGCACACTGTATCATATATCATATCATATCATATCATATTGTATCACATCATGTCTCCTTTTCAGTGTATGTTTATTTGGTCTTATACTTGCATGCTTATTACTAGCCCATTCTGATTTTCCTATGTGTGTTAAACTGTGTGGACACTCTGTGCATGAGAACTTGGGGTTTTTAATATTACTTCCTCAACTCTTTGTTTTACCTATCCCTATGAAAGCAGGTCCACTCAGATCCAGCTGAATCTCCCTCTGTCTGTCTCTCGTCCTTTCTCACTCATCTCGCTTTGTCTCTTTTGTTCTACTACAGACCTAGAGCTACTAATTTGTCTACCTAACACCTGGTGGGCTCATCCCAGTCCCATCATGTAGTCAGACAGAGAGAAATACCCCTGCAGTAAGTGAGAATAGTAGGTTAATTAAGTGCAAATAAATTGCCCAGAAATCAGTCCCCACACTGCTGTACCTGGAATTGTTTATGAATAAATGCATGCAAGCTGGGTTACTTCCTTCCCCGACCCTCAAACTGCTCTCACTAACCTTGCAATGGTGTTGACAGAGTCCAGAAATAGCCATGTCCAGTGTTTTCTTACTAGAAGTCAGGTCTGGGTCATATCAGTGGGGGAGGTGAATCAAAAATGACAAGAGGAGCCGTCCAGAGGGCTCTCATCCCTCTCTACGCACAGTCCCCAAAAGCGGTACTGAACCATGCCCAGCATGCAGCCCCTCAAAAACACGTGAGCGATCCCTTTCAGAGCTGGAACCAGGGGTGCCTGATACTTTCTGTGCTTGCTGTCTCTCTAATATTTCTCTTCATATTCCTTCACTGTCAAATGAATGGCATGACTTTCTCAATGTTTTCTTTTTCCCAACTCTTTTTTACAGTTTTCATTCATTTTAATGCAAGGGCACCAATCCTAGTTTATGTCATAATAGATGGACAACAATAGTGCAGTTTAACTAAAATAACATGCTAAACAGTGCTACATGTTGACGGAGTCATGATGGATAAAATTTGGAGTGTTTTGGTGGTTTATATCTTCAAAGAAGAGCTGGCAAGTGAACAAAGTGACAAATGTATTTAAGAATCTATGACATTCAAATAATACTACCACATGTCTGTTTGGGATTTTTCCCGTCTAAATGTGGGAATATGGGCACAGATTCACTTGCATACTGTGTTCTTCTAACATAAAGTGTCAGCATCTCGGGGGGTGTGTCAGTGGCACCCGATGTCACCAGATACACACTGCAAAGGAGACAGCCGAAATAAGTGTACGTTCTGTGTGCCAGGCAGTCTTTATTTATTGATTTCATGTAAAAAGGAGGGGACTGTGCTCAAAACATTCTCACTGGAAATTTGTATGAGCATGAGAAAGAGAAAAATGTATCATTCGCATTTCAAGGCTTTGCAAGTCCCTGCCCTAGGTGAAGTTGTCGGCAATTATGATACAAAGAGACCAGATCCTGATGTGAGCAACAGTGATGTAAAAAAAGCACTAATTTGCATCGTTTTGACTGAATTACTATACATTTATACCAGTTTCACTAAGAAGGAAGGTGGCCTGGGGTCTTTACATAATCTACACATTTTGTGCCGTTTTCTCCTTTTATTTGTCACAATAAGCCACCTCCTTTGTTGATTATTTTTTATTTGTGGAATGTATTCATATTCTCAGAGTCCATCTGCTAAAAGTATCCTATTTAAAAGAAGATGGCATCATTAGCTACCCTCTCTCGCTATAAAGAAAGGAGCAGTTCCCATATTTTTACCCAGTTCAGTGGCTCAGTGGATGCACTAATCTTGCTGAACACTTCAGTTTAGATGGTATATCAATGAGGCATTCAAACAGAGCAGTTTATACACAAAAATTCTGTCTGCTTTGTAAAAGATTATCCTTTTATAAACACTCTGCGGAAAACATAAAAGCAAATAGGGGACAGCACATAGGACAGGAAAGATGTTAGCAGGGAGATTAATACTGAATGGGTCGAAATGAATGGTGCTTACCAAAACGAGGTCCAGATACTTTGGCTGCAGTGAAACATAAATAATGGGAATGACACATCGTTTATTCGGGATAATGAGTTGATCCGAAGTAGGGGCCTAGAACAAGAGATTAAAGATTAAATATCCATCTCCTGATGAATATCAGTAGCAAACTTTAACCTTTTCCTTCCAAAAGCACAATTTCTTTGAACAATCATGTCAGCACAACACAGTGAAGAAATGAGCTAAAGCAAACTTAAATCACATTCATATCTTATCCTGTAAGAAAACACCGGTTCATATTTTAAGACAGAGAATTGTATTTTTATTTCCAGGCTTGTAATTTTTAGAAATAATTTTACAAGGACACAAAGATTTTGCTGGATGTTTTAGATTCGAAAAACCTGGCTTTAGTGTTTATTGCTTACATTTTAGTTCTTTGCAATAATTGAAGAAAGAACATACCCATCCTGAACATTCACTTGGGTGGAGAGATAATGACAAAAAGCAGCCTGCTGGAAAAGCACAGCATACCACATGCCGAATTAGAGTCTTGAACGCAAGGAGGACTTGGAAGATGTCACAAGCTTTGGATCAGGAAGAGCTGGAAGTGTAGCGAAGGCAGGAAAGGCACAGACAACAGGGGACAGCAGGCTGACTGTACTGCAGTGCTGGCAACTCGTCCAAGCTGGTCAATTAGTGGTCCTTCTAGCTCAAGATGCTGTACTGCAACTGAGGCAGAAGACATAGGACAAGTGGGAATCTGGATAGCTGTGGCTTGCCCAGAACTTGGAGCAGAGCAGCTGCTGAATGCACGCAGCCAGCCAAGCCCCGCATTGTGGTTTTGTTGCTGATGGCTGCTTCCTGAAAGAGGGATAAAACTGGGGACGGGGGGAGGAGGGTGCAAGACTTTCAAATGACATTTAGAAAACAGCCAGGCTAGGGCACAAGGGTGAGTTCAGCATGCTTTCACCTGCTCCATGGAAAGGGGTTCACAAGTGAAAGGAGTTTGTGGTTTCGTTCTACTCTCTAGGGAATGTGCTGTCCCAGTGCCAAACCAGCATGCATGTACAGTTGGCAGTTTCTCCGCAGAAGAAGCCTAGGACTAGGAGCTGTGGAAAAGTATCCATTTTTACTCAGTAAATATTTGCATGCAATACCAGATATTCCCATAGGTTTTTTGTGAGGCTCTGTGAATTTTTTAAAAGGAAGGATTTTTGATTTGTGCTGAGGGAGCATGCATGCATGGACACACAGTTCCAGCAAGGGCATGGTCCTGGGGAGTGAGCTCACTGAAGTGGCATCTTGAAGGACACCGAATACCTTTCAGAGGGCAGGTCCTGCATCTTGAAAGACTCACATGTTGTCAACAGAGCAAAAATACTACCGTTTCATGCTGTCCCTTTTCACCATGCAAACAGACGGGATTTGCTGTGTTTCCCTCTCCTCTTGGGTTAGAGACCCAAGTTCTCTCAGGTGCCTTTCCTCTTGGGCTGTCCTGCAACAGCATCACTCCACTGCCCTCATCCTAAAACCTCCTGAAGACTTCCTGAGAAACCTCCTGCAACCTCCTGCTGCTGTCTCACAGGTAATACGCAGAGGACAGGACCACGAATTTCAGGCAGGCCAAATAAATGCAGGTGAAGGAAGAGGGCTTGGTGTGCCAGACTGGTAGAGGCGGCAGAGCAGACAAATCAATAGCAAGGGCTTGCAAACAAGGCATATGGCTGGTTATCACTATGGCCAGCCAGGACCAGGCTCTGCAGCATTTGGCTATCCTTGGCGGTCCCACACTGGAGAGCGGGTCAGGTTTTCCACTGCTGCTCGTGGCGGCGAGGGGAAGGGGAGCTCCATCTCACCCAGTGCCAAAGCCGCAGCCTCTGCTCCGGGGAACCGAAGCGCTGCTCTCCGGGGACACACAGCGCCGCGCTTGGCTCAGCTGCTCTGCCCGTTTTTCAGCACCCCGCACTGATTTCCAGCCAGACAGGCTTTTATGCTTGAGATACGAGCAGCGACTTTCCTTTTATTCAGAAAGAAGCAGCCATTTTTGAGCATTATCGCAGCGCTGATAATACGTATTACAAACACCAGAGCTGTGAAGGGATGCCAGAGCCCTGCTGCTGACTGATGCCTATCCTTAGGCAAGCCCACATAACCATGCCATACCACAGCGTGTTTCCCTGCGCAGCAGGGACTGTCCTGCCCGAGGGCACACGGCGTTGCAGGAGCTACTGCCAGGGCCCCTGCTGCCATGTGTGCTCCTTCTCTCAAGGGGCCAAGGGCCTCCTCACACAACAAAAGACACTCCCTGTAAGGTCTGTGGGGGGTATTTGAGGGATCCTACAATAAAAGTTAATGCAGATACACACACAACAAACCCAACGTGTCGTGCGGCAGAGAGCATGGCCTCAAAGGCCTTGGTTGTGGCACAAAATGGTGGCCCCAAGGCTCTCGGTGGCCTGCACCACCCTCCCTGCAGAGTGAAATGGTGGCTCTGGGCCTCTCTGCCTCACCTCACCTCGCTGCCGAGGAGGAGGAGGAGGAGGAGCAGCCCCTGGATGACCTCCAGATACAGCAATGGGCTCTTGTACTTTGAAAGTATTTGTGACTCAATTTAAAATCAGCCCATAATAACGTGAAGACAGTGATCAGAGCAGGACAAGACAGAGAAAAGACTGTTCTAGGAGTATTTGTCCAAACTCAGCAGGCAAGTGAGCTTTTCAGGTTGGCTTCTAGTATGTGCCTGCAAGCTAAAATCACAACACTTCTTATTCACAGAGAAATATCTGCTTGGACATATGAGTATGTATAGGAATTAAGAGTTTGCACTATAAAATTATATGTGTGTTTCCCTATGCAAAATGACTGCTCCAGGAAAGAAAGCAGTCTCTTGTGAAACTGCTCTGGGAGGAACCGAAACTCAGGTGTTCACAGCCTGACTTTCGTAAGTGGGGCTGACAGGTCAAGGCATCTGAAACTACCCGACTGCTCCCCTGCAGCCGCCACAATGTACCCCAAATACAGCACTCCCTGCCCCAGCTTCGCTGCACAATCCATGGAGGGAAAACAGGCCACCGTTCAACTCATCCTAACAGCTGAGATGAATCCCACCACAAAATGCCTGTCTCTTCTTTGGTTAGTTGAATCTCATCCGCACAATATTTTATTAGTAGCATGTTATTAACGATGCAGGTATTGATATGGAACCTGTGTTTTCACAGGTGTGACTCATTTGCCAGATCCTCACATATTCTGATTCAAATCACCATGTCATTTTTTTATAGTGCAAGCCTTTGAGGAAACAAAAGTGTTTTTACATCGCTGATGCAAGTTTACTAGATGTATGTTACCCATTTAGCATCCAGAGGGACTTGAGTTGGCCAAAACTGTCAAAAATCCTATTTTCTTCTATCACAAGGTGGGAAGTTTAGAGGCTGTCAGAGACCTTTGGATGCTAAACCTGAATCTGAAGAGCTACTGGAAAGAGTCCAGCGGAGGGCTACGAGGATGGTGAGGGGACTGGAACATCTCTCCTATGAGGAGAGGCTGAGGGAGCTGGGCTTGTTCAGCCTGAAGAAGAGAAGGCTGAGAGGACACCTAATATATACTTACAAATATCTGAAGGGTGGGTGTCAGGAGGATGGGGCCAAGCTCTTTTCAGTGGTGCCCAGCGACAGCACAAGGGGCAACGGGCACAAACTGAAGCACAGGAAGTTCCATCTAAACATGAGGAAGAACTTCTTCCCTCTGAGGGTGATGGAGCCCTGGAACAGGCTGCCCAGGGAGGTTGTGGAGTCTCCTTCTCTGGAGATATTCAAGACCCGCCTGGACAAGGTCCTGTGCAGCCTGCTGTAGGTGACCCTGCTTCGGCAGGGGGGTTGGACTAGATGACTCACAGGGGTCCCTTCCAACCCCTACTATTCTGTGATTCTGTGAATCTCAGTGTCACCCCAAGTGTGACGGAATATGGGGACGTTTAGACTTGTACCTGGTTACAGATCTGAAATCTGGATTTAAGTCCATAAACTAGCAGTAGCAGACAGAAGGACATAGGCAAACCTTACCCAGGCCATTCCAGGAGGGAAACAGCCTGTCTGCAGCCAGCCCCGCTCAAGGAGCGGGACTGAAGAGCACCCTGTGGCAATGTGATGCTGGGGCAGACAGCGAGGTCCCAAGGCGCAGCGGAGGGTTTGGCAGCCCGCGGCAGGGTACGTGGGGCTGTAAAGGCAGGCTGCCCCTCTTTCTGCCCCTGGGGGGGGCAAGAGACACCCTTTCTGGTAATTCCCTCCACATCAAAGGAGTCTGCTGATGGTCATGGCGAGGACACAGGAGCAGCATAAAGCTGTTTGAGTAGGGTTAGCAGTGTGCTCCCCTATGGTCTTGGATTGTACCTTTCCACAAACCAGCTGTACCTCTCAAATAAATACGTACTGGGCAAAGCTCAGAAATGCATCTTTCTGGAGATTATTTCCATCTGCACATCACAAAGGATATATTGATTTAGCTACACTCCTGAGATCAGAGTGGAAACACTGTATAGCCGGGAAGCCGACACATGTGCTGCTTATCAAAGCTATACATACGGTACAAAAGATACCAGTGTGGAGAGCAACTGGCTATATTTGCACCAGCACACGACCTGTTCTGCAATTCTCTAAAACAAAGGAAAGGGAAGTGCTGAATGCTACTGTTCCTGGGCCATGCAAATGGCATGTCAGGAGCACGCTGATCCCAGCTGTACTCACGGACATGAGGAATCTAAGTACTTGACAATTGCTGTAGCCGTCGAGAATCGCCCCCCAAAGCCTGTTTATTGCATTTGTTTATTTGTATTCCTTGGAGATGCAGAAAAGTGTAATAATTGACACAGTGGGAAAGGAGACACACCAAAGGGAGGTGTGTCTCTTTCAGAGATGAGCACAAAGTGGAACATGTCACCACGGCAAGGCTGTATTCTCCCTGCAAGGCTCTTTCACCCATCCACAAGGAGGATGAGTTACATATTCCCTAAAATTCATGACCTATGGGTTTGCAGGGAGTGACATAATTAAGCTCAAAAATTACAAAGCAAGTCATTTACCTAGATCATGCAGTGCCACTGTATGCTGGCAATATGTGTACCTCAAACTGGTTCAGGAACTATCAGTGTAACGGTCATCTGTGGAGTCAGAGAGGTCAATAAGGCCTCTTGCTGCATTAATCCTTCCTGGTGTCTCTGGGATAATGGAAAATAGGGAACATTACTAGAGGGAAATAAGCATATATAGGACAATTCTTGCACTTATTTCAGAGTTCTTCTGGCTTTTTGTAGTTTTGTAGTTTACCATAAATTAGGCCACAATCAGCAGAAGGTGGGAGGTGTGTCTCTGGAGGTGGGAGAAAAAGATTGTTAAGCTCTTCTCTTTTCTTGCCTCCAACCACTTTCATAGCTTTCCTGTAGCTCAAGATCCCCCACCCTCACTGCTGAGTCAGCAGGACACATGACGTGAGCGATCCTCCGCCGCTTCAGTGCAAAATCCTTGGGAACGAGTTTAAATGTCTGTTGAATGGTTTAAACTAAATTGCTGCAGAGCCCTTGCCTTGAAGCCATCACACAATATGTGCTACTGCTGCTATATGAATATCCACAGTAGATTTCTTTCGCTAGACAAAATGATCAGAGGGCTGGAACACCTCACCTATAAGGACAGGCTGAGAGAGTTGGGGTTGTTCAGCCTGGAGAAGAGAAGGTTCTGGGGAGACCTTATTGCGGCCTTTCAGTAGTTAAAGAGGGCTTTTAAGAAAGATGGGGACAGACTTTTTAGCAGGGCCTGTTGCGACAGGACAAGGGGTAAGGGTTTTAAACTAAAAGAGGGTAGATTCAGGCTAGATAAAAGGAAGAAATTTTTTACGGTGAGGATGGTGTAACACTGGCACGGGTTGCCCAGAGAGGTGGTAGATGCCTCATCCCTGGAAACATTCAAGGTGAGGTTGGACAGGGCTCTGAGCAACCTGGTTGGACTAGATGACCTTTCAAGGTCCCTTCCAACCCAAACTCTTCTATGATTCTATTCTATCTTGGTGGGATTTAAACAGGAGGTCAGTCATCACACTTGCAAGAAGAGGAAGGCCAAGAATCACTGGCTCGGACAAAAAAAGATGGTGAAGTGCCCAGAGCACCAAGATAGAACTGCCATCAAGTCACTCTCGTGTCTCCTCTACTGGTCTACTGCCCAGTGTAAGTCAGAGAAGCGTAAAAAAGAAATCTTTGATGGCTGCAGAAGATAGTGCCCTTGAAGTAAATGGTTGATCACTTGGCAATGCTCAGGTGAAGATATAAACAGTGACTCCAAAACACACAGCCATCTTCTACAGTCAAACTGAGACCGCTTGCAAGTCCGGGACGGCTGAAGTGAGACACAGTCTATTCCCTGCTCACACAGAAGAGCAGACTGTGGATGCTTGACCTCAAGATTTCCATCTAACCCAGGTACAGACTGAACTAACCTGGAAGAAAGGGGACAGTGAATCCCAGACCCACTCCTGTTTCCTCAGCACAGGGTTTGCTTGCTGTGCAGTAAACTGCCCTCAAGCAAGAGAGATCTCGTCCTGAGCAAGGGCTGCAGAATCAGGCACGAGAAACGGCATAACTGCTTTTCCCTGGAAAATTCCACCCAACATCTGCACAGCAGCTGGATTTCCCAAGTCTGTTATCTCATTTCACTGATCTGAATGGATTTGCTCTCAGAACAGTTGCAGATCTGTATATATCACTCATGGCTTGATTCACCATGGTTTACCTGAACAAAATAATAATTATCTACACTGCCTCCACTCCTCCCATCCCCAAATGCTAATTAATTGTAATTCATGACTGAAAAAAGTGGCACATGAATTGCTACTTTGGTCCAAAACGTTGATCAGTTTTAAAAATCCAAACCATCCCTAGTTGCTTCACAGTTCAGAATACTACTGGGGAAGAAGTTCTACTTCAGTCTCATTCTTTCCATTACCGGAGCCTTAAATACATTTTTTCTACAGATTCAGCCAGAGAGATGCATCACTCACGTACTGGCCAAGCATGGGCACTCTTACTCATCTTGGGCAGTTCCTTAATCCAAGAAAGGTCCCACAGGAGAAAGTCTGACTGTGGTGTTTACCATGAAGTAAAGACACCAGGCAGGCTCTGGCACATTAAGTTTCCAGATTTTGATCTAAGATCCAGAGCCCCTTACAACAGCTTTGCCATCTCTGTAGCTCAAAGGCCTTAAATGGTTTTAGCACAAAACACTTATGGCTCCTACTGAAAGACACGTGCGTGCTGACAAGTGCTTAGCAATGGGGTATTTCACAGGAAGGTTCAGAAGTCCCAAGAACACATTCAAGGCACGTACATTTCCAAGAGGCAATTATATGGGGTGTACCTCCTTACATGCTTAGTGGTCACAGATAGCTTTAGAATGAAATGTCACATACTTTTTCCCCTCTTTTTTTAACTTATTGCTGTTTATAACCCTTACACTTAACCAACAAACAGAGCTATTCAATTCTGCATTATCTATTGACGGCATCCTTTCTTCTTTCTCCCTGTAACAAAAACGCTTTGAAGTCCTATGCCGTTAGTTACAAGTATTCTGATATTTCCCCAGCAAGGATGTAATTGGAGCCAAAACAAGCCTCCAGGTGCCAATATTGCACCTGACAAATTAGGCACACGACTGGAAAAGGGTGGTCCCATCCTTCTGCTTAATGGTCATTTCCTCTCATTTCCACATTAACAGGAAGTCGTTGGAATGGAAAAAAGGCTTTCCTTAAAGACCCGAACCATCACAAGCCCTGGAGCTGTTTCTCCTTGCAAACAAAAAACTTGGAAGCCAGTTACATCCTATGATTCGGAGCTCATTTACAGTGACTTCTTTAACCCCTACTGACGGCACGATGAACAGGATGTTATGATTTATTTAACACTTAAAGCGGGTGTGAGAACAAGGTGGATGGTGCCCTTAGATGTAGTCTTTTCATAATTTATTGCTCTAAGTGCTTAATTTTTCCTCAGGGAAGCCTTTGATAGCTGGCTGCTGCAGTGTGGTTAAGTGTGTGCATTAAGCTGTAAAGCAAAAATATTAACAATAATACTAATAACCGTAACAGAAGTTATTATTTCGCATAATAATAACTTTCACATATAGCTGATGTCCCCACACTAACTGAATTGACTTGGGGACATTTAATGGAGCAACAAGAAAAGTGTTGAATTTACCTCGTGAAGACTTTAGCTCCACAATCTAGCCACAAACACAAAGCAAACTCACTCTCACAAAACTCCGCATTGGCTCCTACAAGGCCACCAGAGGAACATAACAAAGCAGGCTAAAAAAAAAATAATGAAATGACTAACATCTCCTACACTGGTACCACAGGGGACTCTGACCAAGAACAGACTCACAAAAAGTGTTATGTCTGACTGGCTTTAAAGTTGAACTGCTGCTTAATAATGTTGTAGCATGCCTCAGAGGGTTTATCTTAAAGCACCTTCTTTTGAATGGTCTGTAATCTTTATCTGGAATACAGGACCATCCCTTAGAAACCGTTTTTATGTCAAAGTTACTCAGTGAAATAATGCATAGATCTTTTACCCTCTGGAGATCAGTGTTCAGCTCTGCTTCATGTCATCACATTGAAGGCCCTTGGTGACTTTAGCAAGCGAGATCTGTAGGAACGCCTGCACCTGTGGATAAAGGACTTCAGCCTCGAATGATAAATACATATTTCTGGGTTTTTTTCCCCTCTTGAGCATGCATGTGTGAGTGTAAATTGTATTTTAATATAGACAGGCAGGTAATACATTTCACTTTTAGGAGATGAAGTAACGATTTTAGCAAATTACATTCGTCTCTTTAATCTTATATTTCCATGCACACTGAGTTAAATGTTGTAAAACTATCAATTCTGTCAAAACCTAACAGAAAGAAAACAAGAAACCCTGCAATCTTAATGTCCAAACTGACTGGTGATTATCAGGAATTAAATGTGTAGGAATTCCAAATCTTTTCTGATCAGAGATGTCTAGATGACTTTTGTTTTTCCATAATTGTACGAGGTTCCTACATAGTATTTAAGAATCAATTATATTGCAATTGATGTAATTAACTCTAATAATCCAGTAAAAGTCAGTAGGAGGGCTATTCAAGTCAATAGAAAAGAGAGACTATATTATGAAGGTGTTATTAACCTATACAGATTTTTACTAGACATTTCCTTTTCTTACATAATAAATATACAGTGATGAGGAAGGCTGTCATTACAATTTAATGGGAACAATGGCTCATCACTTCCTTTCCTGTACAAGCCTTAACTAATTCTACATACGGTGTATAAGTAAAATGAAGTTAAATGAATCTCGCAAATTAGCTATTAATCATCCATCAATCATCTGTTGCTCCATGATTAAAATCTGTCTTGCATTCAGAGCTGGGAAAGGTATTTGGGGAGTGGCAGGAGCTGCATTTATTCATGCACTTCCATTTTGCATTGCCAAGGGTACTTACTGAACCCAGTCCTGAAGTCAGAGAAGGCTCCTGAGGAAACTTCCAGCCCTTCCCAGTATAAAGCAAAACTCTCATTTACATATTTATAGGCATTTCTCTGGCTTTAAGCATTGTGGCATACAAGGACCTCATTCATGCTTCTGAATTCAGTCAGACAACTCTTTCTGGGGAAAGAAAGCAACACTATGAAGTCAGGGAAACTGAGGCAGCGGTCTGCCATATGCCATGCAAAGTGATGAAGAGAATTCCTCTGTCCAAGATCCTAATCTCCTGTCTTATGCTCTAAGGCCTTCTGCACTGCCCGATGAGGGAAAAGGGAGTTCTGCTTCAACACAGCTATTAAAATCGTGCTTTTTAGGAATTATTGTCTTCACTTTCATCAAGCTGAGCACAAGCCTTATTAGATGTGGAAGACTGCATTGATCTCACTAGCAGAAGTGCTTGTCTTGGCAGTAGACAAAGATCAGTTGTCGTTGCTACTGCTCTTTCATGTAGTAGTTGCCTCCGACGTGTCTGGCTATAGGCGATCCTCTCGCCTTGTACCTTGGCAGCCTCAGGCTGGGTGGTTCCCCATGGCATTGTTCATCTCTCCCTCAAAAACCACAACAGACCGTTGTGGGCAGTTCCAGAACATACCCAAGTACACAGTGACTTGGCGATGTACTGCCACCACTTTCCTACATAGAGCTGAGGTGGCCAAGAGGTCCAGCAGAAGGCAAGGACAGCCAGTGTTTTATTTATTCTGGAGTCATTTAAAATAAAAATAAAAATAAAAATAAAAATTGAATTACCTGGATCCTCAGTGTAGTGTCACTCAATTTATACAAAGAATGAGGCTGAGACTGAGGAGAGGAGACATGTTTGTCTGTTGTTAAAATATGTCAAAGAAGATCATAGGAGGAAGGAATAATTTTTGGTAGCTCTTCATATACAGACCCCGCTCCATCTTTGTTCACATGTTCACAGCACTTCAGGTAAGACATAGTATGTGTACTCAACTAAAGAAAGAGGGAGCTGTGATGTTGCAATAAATACAACACAGAAGAGTCCAGTAATGCTTTGTAACTACAGCGTTGATTTTTTTTTTTAAAACACAGCAGTAGGGCAAGTGCTCTACAGATATCAATAGTTGCACCAGAGCTGACCTATGTTTCACAGAATGAATGAGCTTTGACTATAGGAACACAGATAGGCAACCCTGCTGACTCCTGCTGAACAAACCTATTGTAAAGTTGGCAAGCAACATCCTTCCAGGGCTCTTGGACTTGTGGCTTCATCTAGTCCGGGACTCCTGAGAGCGCTTTTTTCTTTCTAGCAGCATCACACTTTCCTATAACACTAAACACAGAATACATTTCTGATGTTTGCATTGCAAGCTTCACTTGCAGTGTACTTGATTTGGTGGTGTGTGACAAAGCCTTTGCTTTAATTCAGGAGCCAGTTCTGTGATAACAAGGACATCGATGGAAAAATCAGTGCTCCATCAGACATTAAACCTCTTTTTTTCTTGTTGTGGGCTAAAGCAAAACGGCCACAGGTGTCCCACAGCCCCACATACCAATAATTAGTTCACCACAGCAGGTATATCTCACCACAAAAGCTGTATTTTGACAATGCAATCTTTTCTTTTGGGAGAACAGCGATGCCTAACTTCTGGGCATGGGAAGTCAGGTTATGATGGGGTGCAAGCAGAACGCAATGCTGCCTGCTGCAAACGCAGCCCAGGGTCCGCGCTCTGCTGCCTGACACCATGCCAGTGCTACCTGAGAAGCACAGGGGTGTTTTTCAGGTGTCTCTGGAACTGCAAGCCCACGCAAAAAAGCTGTGCCAAAAATGATAGACTGAGAACTGTTGAAGTGCGGCAATTCAGCAGTCAAAACTTCCTTTATTTAAATCCCCAAACACCACTTAGTTATATAATAATCTCAGTTCTTTCACGCTCCATGAGCTTGCCTTAAACTGTCTGGAACAACTCCTCGGCCGACACAGACAGTCCCAGCCCGCAGAAGGCAGTGGAACTGGGACGGTTCCCACCAGCTGCTGCTCTGCCGCGACTTCAATTGCATTTCACACACAAAAGATGACAATAATCTAAAAAAACAAAACAAAACAGAAAACCTCCACCCTCCCCTCAGTTTGAATTATCATCTGCAAGAAAAGATTCCAGTGTTTGGGCTTCCATGGAAAATCAATACGGTCTTATCTTTATTTTTTTACTCAAAAATAAATACTTGGGATGACAGTATTAGGTAGCACTGTGAAAAACAACTAAATATAGTAGTAGATCATGGTGGGTGTGAACGGAAAACAAAGGAGTCAGGAGCTGAGCTCCTGCTGCTGTTACGTCACTGTAACACCCATAATTATGTTATTATGTACACTGCCCACTTCAACTATATCTGGGCACCACTTAGCATGATAAAAATCTGATTAATAGCATGACATATAATCTTGGTTTCTTTGATGAGCATTAACTTCTGTCTTCTATATTCTTTTTCAAACAGACAGGATATTTGTTTTGCCTCCCTTCTACAGCGAGTTTGAAAGAGTGATCACACAGAAAAAATTAAACAGGGTGATTTAAAATCTCATTGCTGGACTCATTTTACCTTGGTGCCAAAACATGTTAAGCTGCTTCAAAAACACTGCTATGCATAAATTCTCCTTCTCACAAGCACCTAACTTTTATAAATACTATAACTTCGATATAGAAATTAATTTGGATTTAGGGCATGCTTATCTGTACAACCGCTATGCCTTTTTATCCTGAGCACCGCAGCTTTCAAACTTAAAATGCCCTTGCATGAGGTACCTGGGGGTAGGTTGGCGGGTGGCCCAGGTGAGCGGTAATGGATGGGGCTCCGCGCAGCAGGGACCCCATGGGCTCTGCACTGGACGAGACATGAGAGGACTCCTGGTGCTTCCCAGCACCGGACAGCATCGTATGGCACCGCAGGTGTTTCTTGCGGTGGCCCCATCACAGCCTCTTGTGCTGTTTGTGCCCAAAAAAGCAGTACTGCAAATTTCTGCAACTACACTGACGTTTGGACGACACGAAGTATTCTAAAGACCCTGAGACTTTTTTAAAAATGTCTAGAAAGTGAGAGGGGAAAAAACAGAAATGGCAAAAAAAAATAATAGAAAAACAGTGCCCTCCAAGATGAAAGAATTTTTTTTTCCATTAGCTAAATGAATATTGAAAAAATATATATCCTGTTGTGTCTTCAGCCCCTGAGGTTATCCTAACTGGTTTGTTTCACAGTTCACCTGGAAAAACCCTCAAGATATTTCTAAGATAACTGCTAAATGTCTCACTTTCATCTAAAACAGAGGAAATCGATTGCCAAAAGCTTGTTCTCAGAATTCCACCTTAAAACAGTTTCAGTACCACCAGACCAGAAGGGTTCCATGCCAAAGAGCTGTTCTGTCCTATTGAAAGCAGAGAATGGCTTCCTCTGCAATATGTACAAAGAGCAAGGAAATTTACTCAATTAATGTGAAACACAAAATGGCATCTGCCATCTGGAGATGCACACAAAAGCCATGGGCAGTCAAACACTTCTTAAGACTTTGGCATGTAAAATTAACATATTTTAAGACTTAAAGGGACATGTGAACTCCTAGTACGTGAGGATTTCATTTTCCTCATGGCAAAATAAAATACACAATAGAATATTTCCAATGTAATGTCCCAGAAAAAAACAGCAGTGCTACACACCTACAAAAATTTGCTTGCGACATCAAAACTACCATTTGCATACTATCGGATGGGAATTGAGCGGTTATTTATTTAAACACGCATTTTTAAACAATGGACAGAAATACATTTTCACTAAAGTTTACAACTACACTAAAGTGTGCTCTCTTACTGAGACCGATCTAAAAGTCTTGTTTCTTCTTCTGTGTGACACTGTGCAGCCACTCTGGATTTATTTTTCATTTCAAAAACAACATGATACCGACTAGTCAAGTTTAGTGCAGATTCAAAGAGCAGAGCAAGGGCTCCCTTTACTCCAAGCATTTTTAAGTATTCTTTTCTTGAACAAAATGAATAAAGTTCAGTTCCAGTGTCTGTTCTCTTTTGTGTATTAAAAAAACCATACTGCTTTAAAAAAACATGGCATATGGCATCTAAGTGGTCACCACCATAAATTATTCAACCTCTGCTCACTCTGCAAACCTAAATCTAACAAAATGCAAAACCTGAGGCCTCGCCGTCAAACTCATGGTCACATTTCCCTGGAGGTGTGTTCCGCACACATTTGGCCACACAGATCTGGTCACTGCATCCAAAATTTTCCTCCAGACACCCACTGTGAAATATAAATTTACCTGCTTTTTACTCTACCCGCATCCTCCATTTTGAGGGTCTCCAGGATCACCGGAGACAAGCCCCACTGTGTTGTATGGCACTGCCCTTTCCCCTGCCCGTTCGGCAGCAGCACAGTGCGGGTTTTACAAACCCCATCTCATGCATCCTGCTGGGGAGAGCAACAAAAGCGCGGAAGAGGGGGGAAATCAAGCCTGTTCCCACTTAAGACAGCATGTGTGGCTCAGCATCGATCCCCTGCGTGATGTTGCTGGGGACGATCAGGATGCACACACAAATCTGCCACGTTTGTCTTTCAGAAGCAACCTCAATTCAGGCACCCACAAGTTGGTGGCGATTCTCCCAGCTTTCTTTTAGTGGGTGCGCTATTTTTTTTCAAAGCACCGAAGTGAACATTTCAGAGTCCACGAGAAATTTGCTTCACGGAGGAGTTCAGGGCCAAGGACACCAAACCTGCAAGTACTTACACATGGGAATTGTGATACTGTAGCCAATACAACGATGCTATACACACTGCATTTATTCAGATGCATAGGAAAAGCGTGGCAATAAGCTTAGCAGAGTTGGAGTATTGAGGAAGGAGTTAGATGAAAAAATTTCCTAAACAGTGGCCTGTCACTCACTTTGCAAGTTTTCTGTTTTATTATATTGACCAAGATTTGTCTGTTAAGGATTATTATTACTGATTATTTTTTTAGTCAAGACACTCTTAAAGGTAACCCGGTAAAAAAAACTAATATGAAGCAGAAGATGCAAAAGCCATTATTCCAGTATCGACACTCACCGGGCCCAAACACTTTGCAGAAAAAAAAAAAAGTTCATCAAACTGTACACTCAACCAGAATAAAGGGGCTGAAAATGCACTAAAGCATCATTCAAATTTTATTTACCAGTTTGTTGATTTGTGCTTGCGTTTGTGAGTGTGTGCGTGTGTGAGAGGAGAACCAGAGACAGAGAGGGAGAGGGGGCAGAAAATGACTCATGCCTGACAATGTTACCATGTAAATGGTCATAGCTGTGGGCTTTCCCTGGGGGAATTTGTAATACCACAGCAAAAATCTAGCTAGCCTGCAATTACGGTGCCGGCACCGAGTCCCTCCAGCACGAGCCACAATGTCTGGCTGCAGCTGGTGGGAGCGCTTGGTCTGGTCCCCCCTTCCCCCCCGGCAGCGCCCTGCGCGCTGGGCACTGGGTGGCCAGTGTGGGACAAAGCTGCCGGGACAGCCACACACCTCCAGGCAGGCAGAGCTCTCCCAAAAACTGCTGCCCACAGAGTGATGCGAAAGAGAGAGCGCAGAGACCAGAGCTGGTGTCCAGAGCTATCAGGCCCAAATCTTTCAAGATCACTGAAAAATATATACATTTCAAATGCTGCCTCGGAGGCTTTCACGCACAGCTCCGCTCTTAGCACACGCGTGTACATTTGCTGTATGACACTCAGCCATCCCCTCCTACGGCAGAATTCCATCATGCAAAAGAAGCCATCACCCCCACTGGTGTGAAGGATTCTGCGTTAAAAATAAAAATATGGGCCTCAGCAAAAAAGAGAAGGGTTCCTGGGTGAGCAGCGTGAACCCATGCCAGTGACAGACGTGAAGTGCAACACGATGGAGATGCTGCTGTAACCGGACAGTTGAGGGATGAGCTGCAGTTTCCAGGCATGTCATGGGGATGACATCCCGTGGCTCCGGGGGCCGGGGCCCCTGAACCCGCTGCCGGCCAATCCTTGGAGTGTCACTTACATGAGCTCCAAAGTAATCTTCTGGCCCACCCTTCAGGAAAAAGATAAGATGTCATGATCAGCTAATAGGAAGTGACAAGAAGAGACAGAACCGATGGGGAGGGAGGGAAGGTTTCAGATTGAAAAGGCATTATTCTTTCCTCTAATGCCAACCGTGCTAACTATAGGGCTGAGTTAATTAACGGGCTATTTGAGCAATTTCATCCATTTTTGCATATAGCATTATTTTTTCTACAGATACATATAACACAATTAACCTGGAGCTATTTAAACAATCATACATGGCAATCCCTTCAATCTGGTGGGGAAAACATTGCACTTTTACAGAAAAAAAGATTTAATTAGGGAAAAAGATTGTGAAGAGTCTTTGTTCATCTACTCTTCCAGCCATTGCCTTCCATCTGGCACAGGAACCCATTACCATGTTATCATAAAGGCCTTAGTATAGTTAGAATAGCAGGACTTTGTTGCTTGTTTAGGATAAGATTTAGGAACGTGTTTGAAACCTTTGCCTTCAAGCTGCCCAGAAGAGCCTTTAAATCAAGGGAACTGCCCTTGAAGGAGATAAGAGCACCCTTAGAAGACTGCTTGTTAGCACTTGGCTAGTTTTGGCTGGTTCTGGCCAAAAAGTACTGTCTGAAAGTAACCTATCCTTCATTACAATACATTATAATACTAAAAATCACACCCCTGGGGGAAAGACCCCTGGACCCCTACTCAGTGAACACGCGCAGTGTGAAAATGCTGGCCAAGTGCTACGTAAACGATGTAACCAGTCAGCAACATGGGACTGCCCCACGGGCTGAAACTTCTTGATAAGAAATTGAATAAAGGAATGCCTGCTTCGATACGCGGTGTGCATGCAAGGAGGAAATACCCCACGTGCATCCGGCGCTGTAATAGCGAATACTTGCTTTCTAAAATTCCCAGGCGAGTTTCAGAGAGTCTTTGTTTTTGCCAGCTTAGGGCATCGACCAAGACATCTGAGCATCTTCCACACACAAAAAAAAAACCAGTACGAAACCCCCAAACCGACAGGAAGGCATCGAGTTTCTGGCTTTCCTCCCTCTTCAGGGTAGAAAAATCCCATCTGCCAGCCTTAGTTCCCTTGCAATTAAGAAATCTGCTTCACTCCCCAAAAAAACGTTAGTGCCTTGCTTGACAAGGTCCCACTGAGCACAGAGCGAGAAGCTCAGGCTGAGAAATGCCTGGGAAGGTTCTCCCCACGCGCGGCTCCAGTGGCACCTCTAACGGGGGAGGGTGGGACGGGGGGGGTGTGTGTCTCCCACCCCCCCACCCCCGCTCTGCTGCACACCCACAGAGCCCCCGCCACCCGCTCAGCTCCGCAAACTTCAGCAGCAGCCTAACCAGAAGTGCCAGGCTTTTAAGCTCATAGCCCTGCCGTGACGTTCATCGGCTCGGTGGGGGAAGCAGGGTCTCCGGCGGGTACAAAGCCCGGGACAAGGGGTCGCGGTCTCCGTGCGGCAGCCGTACAAATGACAAATAACAGCAGTGAACTGCCGCCTTCGCTGGAGAGCCGAGCGCGCACGACGGACACAAAACGGCTCCCTTTACACTGTGAAGGATTCGGAGCTTAAACAAGCCACAATATGTTTTGAAGCTTTTGCCAAAAAGTACAAAAACCTGTAGTCAGTGTAGCTCAGCATTTGACAACAAGCGTAGTTTCTTCTGCTCGACATATTTTCCTGGTGTATTTGTTTGTAAAGGTAGAGATAAGTATAGTAACACAATCTGTTCTTTAATATCATAGGCAAAGAAAAATCACTAGTCACTAGCTACAGCAGTTTGCAATCTTTGTGAGACAGCTGCAAGTATGTGTTTTGTTTTTTTATTTAAAATATCTCAAATGGAGCCTGATCCTGAAAACACTTCTTCCCTTCGATGGTGCTTGTCCGCAATAATAATACTAATGAAAGGCAATTGCTGATGTAAGGAAAGAAAAGAAGATGACCCTCAGATTCCCTACAAAACTCTTGTAATGGTTATTTTCACTAAACATAAGAAAGCAGACTCATATGTGCAATATCCATTCTGTCCCTATCTACAATTTTGACAGTTGTCTATGGAAAACGCGGACTTAAAAAACTCTTAAGAATAATTATTAGAAATCATAGCCAAAATAACATACATCAGCCTTGATTAGTTATATGATAAAGCAGCCTTAAATTGATAGTTTAAAAACAGGAAAATTAGCAGTATGATTAAGTATGAATGGCTAATAAAAAGAATTTTGCTAAAACAGATTAAGGTTCAGATCAAGGTCACAAAAGGAACTGATTGAGGAAAACTGTCATTTTTGCTGGGACTTGGTAGCTGTTTTAGCAGCACAGTTTCCTCTGAATCACAGTCTTGTAATGAGAAATTGCACTGCTGGGGTTAATAAAGACTTGGCACGTTTGTTTACCCAGAAATTTCAGTTAAAACATTGTGGTCAAAGAAAAAGGCAGATTCCTTGTGTGCAAGTAGACGGAAAGCGATATAACTAAGCTAAGTAACCTCTAGTAAAATATAAGGTGAATTCACACCACAGTTCCAGTTCTCACTTTCGCTGTAAATTCACTCCAGGAAAAAAAAATATCCAAGTGACCCAAAGCCCTCTTTGTCCCCCAGTTTCCTCCAAAATAAACAGCTTCTAGCCGCAGTGCGACAGAACGCTGTTAGCAGAGGCCAGGCAGAGGAGTGCTCTCCCTGCTGAAGGGGTCGGAGATTTTGCCTTGCTCCCAGCTTCGCCCCTTCCTGGCTGCAGATAACCTCCAGGAGGCTACGTCTCTGCCCCTCCTCCCGTCCTGACGGATCAAGAGCTGAGCAAAGGCCTTGGATCCGCAGGTAGGGTCTGAAATTTGGTGTTCCCAAGGGAAAGATTTGCGGGCAGACTTATCCCTGGCAAAGCTCATCTTCTGCATGCAGGCACCTCTGCTGCAAACGGGATAGTGCTGGTGCCTAGCAGCTACGGGCACAGCTGACCTCAGGAATTTCAGACCAGAAGCAATCTTTTGCATGCAATTCCCCTCTGAAAACAACTGCATTTTCTTGTTATCCCACTTGCAGGGAGCAGGGGTGATTCCCGAAGAGCTGATGTGTCGGTGTCACCATTGCCTCACATTTTCATCTTGTCCCGACGGTGTGTAAGCGGGAGGGACCACAGGCATTCTGGTCATTACCTCGTGCTCCCAGTCCCACGGGAGCTCGGTGCCGCCGAGCTGCGCGGCAGCAGCATGCTGGGCTGCCCTCAGAGCGGTTCCGTTCGGAGTCTGCAACGCAACCCACACACGGGTCCAGGCTCCGCGGGGAGGACCGGCTGTCCAGCAACGAGAGCCTCAGCCTCGGTGAAACTGTTCAGTGGCATCCCCTGCTTTGTGGATACAATGCTGCAACGGATTTTTACTCTTATTTTCTCCCTCCTCCTCCCCTCCGGCTGGTACTTTGCACAAGGGGGAGCTGGCACTTCTGGTCCGTGATGGGAGCTATTGGAGCCCTCTGGAGCATTGGGTTGCTGCTCGGTGGCACAAGCTATTGTTGTCGTTATTACTATGGCCAGGCCTGATCGGGGTCAGCAAGCCAACATGAGAGCTGTTGTATAATCCAGCAATAAAAAGACAGTCCTTGTCCCAGAACACACTCAGGCTGGTTTTCTGACAAGCTGTAACAGGTTCTGCGGCGGCACCTTTTCTGTTGCTAAATAAAGAACTTCTGTCTTGCAGAGCCTAAACCCATTGCTGAAAGATTGAAAGGAAAACGAACTAATAGGACAAAGGGGCTGTGTGCGGGGGTTTTCCAACATTTGTTTGTTTTGATCTTAGTTGCAAGTAATTCACATGGAGCGAAGTGCATTGACACTCAGAAGAAAATAAGCACTCGGTTTTAAAAAGGACAACTGCTTCAGACCAAGCCGAACGCAAAAAGTCAGAATCATCCAGGTAAGATCACTGGGCCAGAAATCACATTTTTATTAGTACATAAACCATATGTCACCTGACAATGAGTATCTGCAGCAAGGAGTGAAATAACCCTCCAGCAGCGAAGTCAATATTTAAATCAATAACTATGGTAAGGAAAATATCTTACTCATTGATATAGATTGGATTTTTTCCCTTATGAATCTCTCAGGAGGTAAACAGCATATTTCTGTTGTAAAAGCAACTAAACAGTATTGCCAAACAGGTCTAATCATTCCTAGAATTCAATAGCACGACACTCTGAAATGCTTAATGTTGTTGTAAATGCCATTTGACCTCTATGTCAGGGATATATCTCTTCTCCAGAAAAAGGCACCTACATTATTTCAGCCCCGATGCTGCTGAGTGTGAGCCCAGAAACTTCAGTGGGAGCTTAGAGCACTCCAGGAGGAACTTTTTACATTGTGTAGGTACCTAATGATTCAGCTGCTCAAGGCTAAAATCCATAAGGGATGACAGTGCCTCCACGTTAACTGTTGCGACGTCTTCCACCCACTGCAGCGAAGCCGTGCAGCATTACGGACAGGCTCACAGATTGCCGAGGCCAGAAAGAGGGTCAGCGCCCGGAGCACGCCCCGGCAGCGTGCACCATCACCTGGGCTCAGGGACGCCCGCGCCCTCCTCCCTGAGCCGGTGATGTATTTTGCATGACAGAGCCATTATAGATAAAGTACATAATCCTGGCAGCAGAGCATGGCCCCCTCCCAGTTTGTTGTTTTAAGCACCTTTCACGAAGTCAAGCTCACCCGTTTCTTCTCCTTTAACCCTGTGATAGTTTGGTTCCTTTCTGCAACGGGGTGAAACCATCGAAGGGGGGGTAAGGATGACCCCATCCCACAGCCTGGTGGCCAGCGCACATTTTAGAGAGAAGGGACCCATGACTTCATATGGCTTTGGAACGAGGAAAGTGTTAAACAGATGTTTTCTACCCCTAGGAGAGACACCCTAAGTTGTAGGCTGCCCTATGAAAGATGGGAACTGACACCACCATGAGGACATCTTGCAAAGAAAGCAGTGCTGAGCGTGGTCTTGCTGGAGCCCTTAGGCAGGGGCACAGCCTGTGCGCTGGCTCCTGGAGGGATTTCTACACAGCCCCGCATGGAGCTGCTCCCTGAGGGGTGGCTCTGGCAAGGACAGAAGCACCACCACAGCACCTCTGGAGCATGTCTCCTCAGCTGTGTGAGCTACGGTGGCAGCTTGGTATCTAGACACCTAAAGTCAGCCTACGCCCTGCTTTAGGTTCCTAAACCCATTGGCTTATTCAGGACTTTACAGGATATCTAGGCACCTGTGTCCTGTTAAAATTCATAGTATAGCACTCGCAACTATTTTGAATTGTTATTAGATGCCACTCTGCCCCTGACAAAGTTGTCCCTCCATGCCTTTCAGGACTGAGTAAGTAGAGGTGACAGATCATATACATGCTTCGGATAATGGGAATGACATTTTTTAGAAAAGATTGGTTCTTAAAACTGTTGCTACATAATACAAAACTAAATTAATTCCGCGCACCAAAAAAAAAGTCTTCTCCACGTTCTAATCCCTCTACAGAAATATCTCCCTCTTTCTTAAAAACAGCAACAAATGAAAAAAATAGAAGTCTATGAAATTAAACTACATTTCCTGCTCAATTCCAGCTTTGATTATTCAGCAGGGTAGGGTACTGTTTTAAACTCTCAAATGCACTTCCTTTTCTTCTGCTTTATGATTTTAAACTTCTTAAGACTTTTAATGCAAGTACTAGAGCAGGGCAACACAAAGTATTTTTTAATGTGCTTTTAACCCCTCCACATGGAGGTTGCTGAAACAGTTCAGATCTTTGAACCGTGGTAGGGTGGTGCTGGCTCAGAGCTCTCCCTCTCTGGCAGCCCTTCTGATATGTTTAATAGGAAGAAAGCTGCGTTGGGATTAGTTTTTGTACAAATCCCAGAAATCATTAGAAAGAACAACCTGGAGAGCTTCCCCAACTTGTTTTTTAAACTCTTGTCCAGCATTGCATTGGCCCACTCTGCAGGTAAGGCAAGCTTTGGTCGAAAGAGATGGAAAACTACTCAGCGAGGTAAGCAGTGACTGATTTAACCAAACCCACATCGAGCACAAATCTTTCTCAGAGGAACAGATCAGAGTTGAAGCTAAAATCAGCTTCCATGTCGCAGCCTTCTGTGTGATACTGTGCGCATCAGAACCTGCATTTGTCAGAGTTTTGCATCTGACTTCTAAACAGACCCGGCGATTACACCTCCTGGAGGTGCAACTGCGTGTGACACCAGCAGAACTCTACGCCAACGGAGAGCAAAGGGTTTTCCAACTTGCGAGAGACGGATTCCTCCTCAGCAGGGCTGATGTGACAAATGATCACAAGGCCGGGGCCTCCAGACTCTGCGGTTTGCTGTGAATTAATGTACCGAGGGAATTCCCATCCCGGCAGCGTGATCCAGCAGCATGCACAAACACGGGGCCAGAGAACCAGCTGATGTAAACTGGGATGGCTCTGCTGGACCTGGCTGACATCCGACATCCACTTACGATTTCTGAATGGAGAATTAAGAGGAAGAACGGGATGACATAGCCACGGCGTTGCTAGTTTGGAGAGGGATGAAAGGGAACTGGCAAAACGTCTGCTGCCAGAGAAACACCAACCCTACCTCTGTCGCCGCAGAAGGGTTCTTCCAGGAACCTGGGAGAGAGGCACAAACACGGAGCTTTGCAATGTTTCCGGCAGCACATTCGACCCGGCAACGCTGACGAAGCCAGGCACCCAGGGCCGTGTAAGGCTGGAAGTGACAAGAGGTTGCAGCCTGGTGGCAGCCACTTGGATGAGAATTTCCTCGTGGGATAAAGAGGGTGGAAACGTTTCCCCTTTTAACTTTCCCGCCAACCCAGTGGAAGGGGCAGGTTGAGGAAGAGCAAGGGCGCTGTACCAGACAGACACACATCGCAGCAGCTTACCCTGGAGGCAGACTGTGTAACTCCATCAGTTCCCAGGGGTCTGCAGGGATTTAGAGGGGCTCTACTCAACTTCTTTAAACTCAGCCTACGGCCTCATTTACATCAGGGTGCTCCTTGAAGGCTGTCCGACAGCCAGGAAACCCTAATCAATCAGGGACGGCTCTCTTACTCCGCAAACCCCGTCCTGCATTGTTTAGCTTGGGAAGGCACAAACGGTTAATCTTAAAAGCAATCTGGCAGAAATGGAGTTTGGGAACCAATTCGCCAAATTTACACAGTGATGTTTGAACTGAGCAGGACATTAGCTGATACTCAGTGGGCAAACTTAATGGCCAACATCACTCTATCAGCCTTTTCCCATGAAAAACCTGCACCCTAGGTGCTACCAAGTGCTAATTTGTTAAGAAAGCCTTAATTGAGTGACAGTTAATTATTGACAGATTTGAACTACTTTATCTCTCAATCAAAACCTGGCTTTGTCCCAGGCAGCAAGCAATTTACAGCCACAAAGGTAAATCTGGCCACGTGCAAGCTTTTTATGCTGAAGCCTGATGGCTCTCCCTCCCCCCACCCCAAGTTGCCGCTAAAATTTCTCTCTGAAGGAGTCGATGATCCCCTGGTGACCACCAGCCCACGTCAAGGTGGTTACCCTGCTTAACCCCACTTGGCACAGAGTGAGAATTACCAAGGGGACATCCATCTGGAGCTGCCCGAGATAAGAGGTGTCCAGTGTTAATAAACAGGCTTCCTCTACACCTCAGCAGGGCCTTCCTTTTCTAAACAGTCTTCCTTTAATGTTGTAAAATGGTTTTTTCCATTTACTCTACAATCGTGCCTTTGGTGGTGGGGGAGGGCCAAGAGAAAGAGAGGAGAGGAGAGGAGAGGAGAGGAGAGGAGAGGAGAGGAGAGGAGAGGAGAGGAGAGGAGAGGGGAGGGGAGGGGAGGGGAGGGGAGGGGAGGGGAGGGGAGGGGAGGGAAGGGAAGGGAAGGGAAGGGAAGGGAAGGGAAGGGAAGGGAAGGGAAGGGAAGGGAAGGGAAGGGAAGGGAAGGGAAGGGAAGGGAAGGGAAGGGAAGGGAAGGGAAGGGAAGGGAAGGGAAGGGAAGGGAAGGGAAGGGAAGGGAAGGGAAGGGAAGGGAAGGAAGGAAGGAAGGAAGGAAGGAAGGAAGGAAGGAAGGAAGGAAGGAAGGAAGGAAGGAAGGAAGGAAGGAAGGAAGGAAGGAAGGAAGGAAGGAAGGAAGGAAGGAAGGAAGGAAGAAAGAAAGAAAGAAAGAAAGAAAGAAAGAAAGAAAGAAAGAAAGAAAGAAAGAAAGAAAGAAAGAAAGAAAGAAAGAAAGAAAGAAAGAAAGAAAGAAAGAAAGAAAGAAAGAAAGAAAGAAAGAAAGAAAGAAAGAAAGAAAGAAAGAAAGAAAGAAAGAAAGAAAGAAAGAAAAAGAGATGGAAGGAAAATTAATATATTAGTTGCAGTAGTAGTAACCGAGCAGTGTCACAGTCACTCACTGCAATATGTCTAAACATTCATAAATGTTTTATGCATCCTAAAATGCCATGTAAAAGGCATACGGCATCCCACTGAGGTTAATAAATGAATGAGGTGCCCTTGAAGGTTAATTTGCACAAACAAAAGGTCAAGGGACATCTTCAAAACAAAATATTGATTAAAGCAAGTTAAATGTTTTGACTTGAAGGAGACATGAAGGATTAAAAAGCAAAATACAGCAGTATGAATAAGAAAGGAACAGGAAAGAAAAAACACCACCCCCAGACACAAAGGAAATGGTAGAAAACATATCTGAATCAGCTAGTCATCTGCTAACAAGCTGTAAAGATTTCCAATGACAAGTTGTCACATTAGTTTAGTGAAACTGAAGCAGCACTTATCCCTTTTCCTGTGCTTAATCTCTCTGCGAGCTGCACAGAAACATGCTACCATGTTTAATAGGATTAGTTTAGTTCACTTTCTCCTCTCTGGAGGTTGTGCGGTTTTTTGTTGTTGGGTTTTGGGCTTTTTCCTTAATTTTTTAACAATTCTATTTCCATCAATACCAGGTTCTTGAATTAAACTGCAGAACCACCTACGTTGCATTCGCTGGCCAGGTTAAAGACATTTTCTTCCAAAGCTTTCCTTTTTGAAAGGAGGAGCCAGGGCAAAGGGAAGCAAGGAAAGGCTCTAAATTCATCAATTACACACATCAGGCACCCAGTTCTCCTCCTTCTCACACAAACTGATGATGCTTTATTGATATCAGTAGAGTTATTTTTAATTCGCATCAGCATAAGTAAGGGCAGAATCAGGCCTTTGTGGTTGTAGGGTGTTCTCCTTTTCATACTCCTTTAGAGTACCCAGACCTTCCCCACCCCTGAGAAACAAAAAAAAAAAAGAAAAAAGGAAAGAAAACCTGTTATGTGTTCGCAGCCCCGTTCGCTCATTTAGTTGGAACCGACACAGCAAGAAAAATGATCAAAGAAAAGGCAGTTTCAACAATATACCCCTGTCACATTCAATTTTGTTGTCAGACTCCAAAGGGACAGAGGAATCACCCATGGTCACGGGCACACTGCGAAAGTTTTCCTAAGTTTCTTGCGTCTGGTTTTCCCCGAAAGAAAGAACTGCAAGCACGGAAAGCTGTCAGCTTGCAGCAAACCTGTTCTATTCTGAGGCACCAAAATTTGGAGGAGGATTTATTTCTGATGGGACAAACCCTGCAGCTGAACACAGACCTGACAACCCCGCATCTGGAGGAGATGCAGTATTTTGACCTGAAGTTTGTGACACACACCAAGTGTTAGGCAGAGGGGCAGAAGAACCCACAGATCAGAGCACACCCAGGCTTTGAATCCAAACTTTGTGAACACAGGTTACCTTCTGCTGGGATCCAAGACACCCATAACTCAGAAAATAAACACTGTGACTACCTAATAATGTATTATTGACCAAGAAAAGAACCTGATGGCTACTGTACATTCTATCAACTACCAGAAAAAGGACCTGGGACTTCTACAGGAGTTTGAAGACAGACTGGAATCTACCACAGTTCACTAGCGGGCACCAGGCTTGCAGTTGGTTGGGGGACTGGGGGCAGCGAGGGACAGACAGAAACAGCCACACTCCCACCCATAGCAGCCAGAGGCTGCCCTGCCGCTGCTCGAGCCACCAGGCCCTGGAGAAGGCAGCGGGGACAGCTTAGCTCACTAAAAATTCTGACCGTGAACGGCTGGCACCGAGGGCTCCCAGACCCCTCGTGAGGGATAGAGATGTGGAGGAAGTAGAGCTTTTCCTCCAAAATTTGAGCGGTGGGTGGTGGGTTACTTTTGCTGCTGAGCTTTGAAACATCAACTTGCATTCCTCAAGAGGCTGCCTGTCCTCCAGGATTAAAAGAGAGTAAAAGGTCTGGAGCACTCGGTGCCCGACATGGCGGGCAAGTGGAAAGCGTGCATTTCATTCCAGTTGGCCTTACTGGTGTGGCGAGTCGCAGGGCCGGTGTGTTTAGACTTGAAAAAGCTGCAAGACACGGGGCTGGTGGAAGGAGCCCCGCCAGCAGCTGCAGAAAGGCGGCAGCGGGGCCGGGGGCAGGCGGAAGCCTGCGTGTGTGGAACCCGCGGCGGGGGCCAGGCTGGCCGCCGTGGCTCTGCCGAGCGACCCCGGGGACAGCGCTTCACTTCCAGCGCCTCAGTTTCTCTGTGGGGCAAAGCAACCGTGGCTGACATTAAGTCGAGCCCCGGTTGTGACGAGCTCAGTGTCAGCGGCATCCAGTTAGTTAGTTATCGGCGTTTGCACGATTCTGCTTCACCTCTACGCGTATCCCGCTGCCCTTTAAAAGCCAAAAAAACAAAAGGAAAGAATTCGAGCGAGCCATTCGCCCGCCAAATTTAGCCTATCTCCCCCTCCGTCTGGACACACTTCTGCGCCCCTGCTCCGCAGCCCCGGCAGCACTTACGGCTACAGCGGGAGGCTGGACCTGTCACCCCGGCACCAACAAGCCGGGAGCGAGCCCCCTCCCCCACCCCTCCGCGCCCGCGGGGCGTCCCGAAGCGCAGCGCAGCGCCGGCCGCCGTCGGGGCCGCCCCGGGCCCGTCGCTCCCCGCCGGCGGGGGGGACCCGGCGCCCCTATTTCGTAGAGGTGTCACGTTAGTCGCGGCGAAGCCGTCCCGGCGGGCAGCGGGCACCGGCGCTCGGGCTGAGGGACGAGAGCGGCGGCAGCAGCGCAGCGCGCCGGGACGGGCCCCGCCGCACCGGGGACCTGTCCTCACCCCGCGGCGCTGGCGTGCCCAGCGCCGGCCCCGGGACGGGCCTCGGACCCCGGCTGGCGAGGGCGCCCGGCCCTGCGGGGCTGCCCAGCCCGGCGAGGAGCGGGGCTCTCCCGCTGCGGCGGGGGTCGGGCAGGACAGCGGCGGAAGCGGCCCCGCGGCCCCTCGCGCTGCACCGGGGGCCGGGGCTGCCGCCCCGCGCGCCCCGACGTGCCGGGCTGTACGGCGGGTGTCACCGGCCGTGCCTCCTCCTGATCCGCCGGCCGGGGCAGCGGCGGGGAGATTTTTGTTTTTTTAAATTTATTGATTTTAACTCAGGATCAGCTTCCCAGCGGCGGCTCCGGCAGCGCGACGGGGCGGCTTCGGCCTGTCCCGAGCGGTTTCTTCGCGCCCCGCGGCGCGGGGTTTGTCACCTCACCCGTGCGCCGCGCACCCGCCCGCCTTCGCGACCCCGCTCCCCGCCGCGAAGGCAGCGCGGAGCCGGTCACGGACGGGGCCGGGCGCCGCGGCTCCCCTCCCGTCAGAGAGACCCGTAAGGCGGGGGGCGGGCAGGGGGCGAAGGGCCGCCAGCCCTCGCCCCGTCCGGCCTCCCCGCTCCACGCGTGGGTCCCGTTCCCGCCGGCCCCGCAGCCCCGAGGGGCGGGCGCGAACGGGCCCGGCCAAGGCAGCGCGGTCCTTACCTGCCGCCTCCCGCCCGCCCGCCCGCCCGCGCGTCCTGCCGCAGGGCGCGACTCCCTCTCCTCTCTCCTTTCCTCAGGGCGCTCCCCCGCCGCCGCCGAAGCCCGCGGCCCGGTGCCTGCGGGAGGCCTCGCCGCGCCGCGGGCAGCGGGCGGGGCAGGGGTGCGGACCCTCCCTGCGCGGAAATCCGCGCTCATTGCGGGACGAGGCGCGCCCGGACCCGCCGGGAAGAGCCGCTTGCGGATTGTGTTTCCCCCCCCGAGCTGTCCCGCCGGGGCCGGCCGGGACGGGGCCGTGCGGAGCGGGGCGGGGGTGGGCGCTGCGTTGTCGCCTTTCGTTGTCCGCCTCGCACGCGGGGCGCGGGGCCCGCTCCGCTTGAGGTCCGTGACCCGCGTGGGGGGGGGGGGGGATTGGGGAGGGGGCAGCGCGCGCGAGCGATGTCTCGCTTGCCCGCCGCGGTGCTTAACGCGTGACGGACGCGCGGGACGCCTCCCCGCGTGGAAAACTTCCCCGCGCGGGGCACCGCGGAGCATCCCTCGCGGCGAAGACTTCGTTCCTAAAAGTTTCTACCCCCACGTCCCCCGTGCGGGGCGGCTTTTGTCCGCCCCTCGCCCGTGCGCGGCGGCGGGTTGGGGGGGGCCGCCCCGTCGGGCCGCGGCTGCCGGCGCTCCCGCCCCGCGCCCGCCCGCCCGCCCGTCCGTCCGTCCGTCCCCCCCCACGCAGGTGCGCGGCCGCCGGCACCTTCCCGCGGGGGCGGGGCGGCCCCTCGCCCCCCACCTGCCCCCCCGCTCTCCCCTCTCCTCTCTCCCCGCTCCTGCCAAGTTCTCCCCGTCCCCCCCGTCCGTCCCAAGGAGCCTCCCGATTGGGCGCCGGGCCGGGCTCACGTCACTCCGAGCGTGACGTCTGGTCTTCCTGTTTCCTTCAGCTGTGTCTTAAAGTAAATCTTGTGGCGGTGCGGAGCGCTCGCTCGGCTCGGACAGCCCAGCCCAGCCCAGCCCAGCCCTGCCCCGCTCCGCGCACCGCACCGCACCGCACCGCTCCGCTCCGCCGCCTCCGCGGCCCCGCTGCCCTCCCGCGCGCCCTCGCCCTCCCTCTCCCCGCAGTCATCATCACTCGGCAGCGCGCGGGGCTCGCCGGTCCGCGGGCGCGCGTGTGTGCCGGGCGCGCGTGGCCGGTGCGTGTCCGCCTCCCCCGCCTTCCACCGGCGAACGCAAAAAAAAAAAACAAACCCACAGAAGGAGAGAGTCTCGGCGCCGCCGCACCGGGTGAGTACCCGCGCCCTCCCCGCGCGTCTCGGCCCGTGCGGTGCCTTTTTCCCCCCTGTTTCTTTCTTAATTTGCACTTGCTCGCGCTGCTTTAAATGGGCGGGGGGGGGGGGCGGGGGTGCGCGCGGGGGTGATGAAACCCCCGGCGAAACCCCCGCGACCGCCGCCACCGAACCTTGCGCTTCTTTCTGCAGGGGGCCGGACCGCGATGACTTTATCCGCGGGGCGGCTGTAACTCCCGAGCAGGGAACGCGGCGAGGACTCGCCGCCGCTCGCCGCCGCCTGCCCCGGGGCTGACGAGTAAGTGACCCGCTCCGCGTTCGGGGATCACCCCCCCGCCCCTCACATCCCCCCCCCGGCCCGGTCCCCTCCGCTCTCCCGGTTCTGGACCGCGGGCAGCTCGGCGGGGCCGGGGGGCGCAGCGAGCGCTCGGCTGCTTTTTGTTGTTCGCGGCGCCCGCCCGCCCCGTCCGCGCCGCGGTTCCGCATCCCCGCCCGGCTCCCGATCCCCGCCCCGCTCCCCGGAGCTCCCCGGCTCTTTGTCCGGTCCGTTGGGGCTCTGCCGGCCTCTTTTTTTTGTTTGTTTGTCGCTTCCCGATTTGCGTGTCGTTTGCATGTCGCGGCTTCTCCTTTCTCGCCCGAGCCGGGAAGGGCAGGGACTTTTTCATTCCCCTTCTCAGCCCGGCGGTTACTTTCTCGCTTTCGAGGGTCGGGACGAGCCGCGAGTGGCGGCAGCGCGTAGGAGACGGGGCTGGAGCGGCAGGTAGCGAGCGCGGGAGAGGAGGAGGAGACCGAGCGCCGGTGGCGGGGCCGGAGCCTTCATCTGGGCAAAGAGTGGGGTTATTGGTACTTTCTGCTTGTTTGGTCGTTGCTCGGCTTTTTCTTCGGGGAGGCGTTTAATTTTTTCCCCAGCCTGCCGTGGAGATCTCCCGTGGCTTTATTCACCTGCCGCTGGTGGGCTGCTGGGTGCCCCGGAGCGCTTTGCCGTGCGTCCGAAGGGAGCTGAAAGCGCAGGAGGGAGCGGTGCTGGGGGGGGGGGGCGGGGGGGCCGCTTTTGGGACGAGCGGCCCGGGATGGGGCGGGGAGGGGGGGGTGGCACCCCGAAAATGCGGGGCCCGACGGGAGCGGCCGGCCCGAGGGGCTCCCCGGCTCCGCGGGGGGGGTGGGGTGGGGGGTGTCAGGGCCGCGTCCGTGTGCCCCGTCCGTGGGAGCAGCGGGGGCGGAGGGTGTCAGCGCGGTGTCTGACAGGGGGGAGATGTCGGTCACGGCGGGCAGGGGAGGCGGCTGCAGACCAGAGCTGCGCTTGACTGTCGGGCAAAAGTTGCCAGGGCGAGCGCGGGTGTGGAAACCCACTGGTTTCCCGCAGGCCCTCACCGGGAACGCCATGGGGTTTTCTGGCTGGGTGGTGGGTGTCCCTCTAAACCCCTCACCCGGGGGCTGGGGACGGGCACGTGGAAGCCCACCCGCGCACCCGTGGCTGTCGCTCGGTGGCGGGAAGGTCCGGCTGGTGCCCGATGCGGGGCGCAGAAACGCGGCCGTGTCACCGCGAGGTGCGAAGGCTGGGGTGGTTTGTCACCTCCATCATCCGCGGAGGTCTGGCAGCGCGCGGGGTGAATGACGCGGAGGCAGTTCCCTTACTCCGAGGGTTGCATGTGGCACGTACCCTGCTTGCAGTTTTTTCTGCGAGTTGCCATCAATCACGTAAAGTTTATGGCCGCTGCAGCTCGTTTTGCATTTATTTTATCTGCTTTTTGTCCAGAGCTTGCCTCTAATGGCAATGTCACATATTGTGAAATGTTTATTAATACTCAAGGGCAGACAGAGTATCAACGTTTCATGAATTGATCCGTGATAAAAAGTACGATAGATATACTTTTTGCTAACAGCTGCCTATTAAATTGCTCTGTAAAGTATCTCACATTCGGTGAATGGCGCTGTCGGTATATACAGTTAACTTTCCTGCCAGTTGAACTCCGAGGCCTCCCAGCTTATATGACTTGTCTTTTTTATGATCCGTTGATAAATTAAGAGAGTCGTAGGAATGGACACATTTTGAAATTGAAGTTTAATTTGACTCAGGGCAGAACTGTGAATACTGCAATTCGTACTCTTTAAATCATGATTTATTCTGTCTCAAAGTGCAGCCTGAATAATAGATTAACTAATTCAAGAATTGTGATTTAACAGCATCATGTAGCCTGGAAAAAAGAAACCTTGGAAAACTTGGGCTGAGTTCGTAGTAGGAATCTTGCGAACGTTTCAGTCTTGTCTCTGCACAGAGACCATGTGAGTTATTTTCGTCACGATCGGTGAAATAACAAGAACGAAGCTGGCTTGAGAGGGGGAAAATGTTTTCAGTTTTCTACCTTGAGCAGCTCGATTTCTTTTTCTCGTTCAAAGAATCTGTTTCCTCGAGCAGTGCCGAGCACGGATACGTGATGGAGGGCTGTGCATCTCCCCAAAATAGAGGCCTGAACTAATGAGATGCCGCATCCCTCCCGTGAGTGAGCTCTGCCAGTTGTCCCCTGTAGTCGATGGGCACTGAGGATGATTGGCATTCGCGGGAATCGCTGAATACCTTGCTGGATTGGGCCCTGGGTGTCACCGGGTTCATAAAACGAGGGCGGCTTTTTTCTTTAAGGCTAGAGAGCAGGTAGCGTAATTTTGAGGTAAGTCAGGCTCTCGTTTATATTTCTTCTTACGGAGAGTTCCTAATAAAGTAGTTGTTGCTGAACAAGTAGTTGCTCATAATTTCTGCCTTGTTTCAAATTCTCTGGTTACGTGTCTCAGCGGAGGGAGGTGGATAACCCCGTCTCCCAAGAAAACTTGTGTCAGAGCCGTACAAAAAGGTAGCACTTTCTCCTTAGTGGCTGGCGTGATTTTAGCGCTGAACAGATCTGTGGTGAATAGATGTCATCTGTTCTTCGGACTGTAGCTGTGGTTGTGTGCGTGAAATGCTGTTGACTGGAATAATTTTCGTCCTGCGCTTCCTGGCTGATTCTGGCAAAGCCATACCCCGTGCAGCGCTTTAGGGTGAAAGATCTAAATATTTCTATTAGCAGAAGTGTGTTAGATTTCTGGTGTGGTGTTGGCATAACGGGCTGATGCGAAGGAGGCAGACGCTGGACCGAAGAAAGTAGTCGGCTTGTGAAAAGATAGGAACAATTTCAGCTCTATAAACTGATATCTTCTTGAATTAATCTATGAATATTCATCAAGTTCAGCACTTTGCTGCTGCATGTTCAGTGGCTGTTTAGGTTAGGCTACAGAGTGGCTGAGGAGGGTGAGTTAGAATTTACATCTCCTTTGCATCTCATAGGTGTGTGAATTAATCTAGGAGGAAATGATCAGCATCTTTGTAGATCAAGATGAGTTAACAAAATGGATTACAGAAGTTGATTTATTGGCAATGAGTGCGGTTAAATACCTGGCAGGTTCTAGCCAAAGGTTTGGTAACAGTAACTCTTGGATACCTAGAAATTAATCTGTTTCCAGTTAAAATGTCGATGCAGATTAAATAGGTATGAAATAAACCCATGTCTGTAGCTGCTGTGCTGTTAAGAGGTTATCCGTAGCTACATTTGAATTGTATCTCCTTAAACAAAAGTTTTGAAATTAAATTTGTGAAGAAATACTGCAGCGTCTGTTTATGGATGGACTTGGAAAGCGCTGAGGCCCTTGGTATGATTTTTAATTACATGGGCATGGAAAACGTTCGGTTTCTGAGAAAGCCGCCTAGTGCGAGTTGAGGCTGGAGATGTGGAGGGTGAATTTGACATTAGCGACGCTTGGCATGCGAGGAGTATCGAAAGTGACGTGTAAAGCAAATGTAACCTTCGCAAATTTAAAACTCTGTAACTCAGAAAGAAATGCTGCTTCTGAAGATATCTGCGCAGATCTTGACAACCTAAGCTAGCTTTCTAACTGCGTGTTTCTGGATAGCTGTGCGGAGTCATTAGATGTATGAAATAACAGTTCTGAGGCAATGTGCAGCCAAAGTGCTGGTACTACATAAAGGACACAAACTTACTACTTAATTTTTTTCACCCCAGGAGTTCCTTATTTATCCAGTACTAATCTAATCAGTCTCGAAGTCTGCCTGTCGTGGCTGGGATTTTGCATCCCGCTGTACGTGCCAGTCCACTTCCCTTGAGGTGTGAATTGGTTTTGGTCCTCCGAGACCGAAATATTAACCGGCCGTTCAGTGCCCGTTCTGTCTTGTTGGGCTAAAGTAGAACTATTTCTCATATTTAAGCTGAAAGGCGCGTAAGCCTTAAAGCTGGCAGTCTGTAGGCTCGGGATAACACTAGGGCAAATGGGAGATGTTGCTTAATACCCAGGTTAAGCGTACGATAACTCGGATGCTTTCAGCTTCGAGCGAGGGAAGGAGGAGGCATCGCTCCGGAGCACCTCCTGCCGCGTGTCCACGGTGGCAGGAATGGGCTGGCAAGCAGCTGCTGGTACGGGGGACTCGGGGGGAGGAAAATGGATGCTGGGGAGGAAGGATGCGTGGCAATGACCTTCCAACCTGGCGCAGGACAGCCTGTTTCCTGAGCTGCTGACTCAAGGGTACAGCAAGCCCTCCCCATGCGTGTCCTTGGTTGGGATTGGGCAAGAGAGAGGGAAACGGTGGCCAGGCACCTCAAATTTGCTGGGAAGTGTGCAAAACTTGAAACCTGACATGGGTTTTTTTGGTGTGAGTCTGGGAACTTACTGCTGGATCTCAATCAAGCATAGCTTGACTGGAGAAAAGGAAGGAAGAGCGTGAAGGTTCTCGGTGTTGGTGGTTGGTTTGGCTTTTTTCCTATTGGCAAGTATTATCTTTGCGGAGAATGCCTTTAGAATATCTTACGAGCAGTAAGCAAGAGCTCTTTCGGTTATCTTACAATTAGGGTATATCGCTTTCAGATGAACACCACTAGACTGAAAGGTCAACCTTGACCCTGATTTATTCCGTGTCGGTATCGCCTGCTAAAAACTCCAACGGTGGTCGCCCCTTTCCACCCCCTGAGGACTTGGCCGTCTATTGACAAAAACAACCCTTCAGAAATCCCAAGTCCTCGGATTTTTTTTAGGTGAAGACCTAATTGTAAGAGCCTGATTCTGCCTGCTGAAAAATTCTATTTGCATTAGTTGAGAGAAAGCAGGAGACGGTCTTTCACGACACGTACTGCCAAGCAGGGCCTGATCCTACCCCTCGCAAGTAACAGGATTTTGGTGTCCCTGGACTCCAGGGGAGCTCCTTGCAGGGTGGGATGCTACCTGGTGTGCGGGTGGTAGAACAGGGGCCCCTGCCACAGAACTCCTTGTTATTTTATTGTTGTTGTGAGGTCTCCAAACTTCGCTCGCTTAATGTGCTTCTTGATAAGGAATGATCTCTGAAGGCAGTGTCCTGATAACAGTGTAAGGCTTTGGATTCTCTGTCTGGATTCATGACTTTTTTTTTTTTAATTTTTATCATTCTTTGCTTTCCTGTATGCAAGGAGCCAGTAACGTAAACAAACATCACGTCCCTTGCATAACTGTCTCTGACACCAAATCTCTGAAAATTCGTTTAGTACATCCAGAATATGTGGGCAAAGGCTGCAGAATAAGCATCATGTTTCGAAGTATTAAAAGCGCTTTTTTTTTTATCCTGATTGCAAACTAAGCATTGACTACTGTCTTGATTTTACAGATTATTTCATGCTGAAATTATGCCTATTTGCATGGATAGTCATTCTTTAAAACTAGCCACAGATGCAGTCCTAGGGAGCACGTAGATGTTTTTACAGGTGAACCGAAAGAGATGGGAGCAATTCCAAAAAGTCTGCATGCTGCCTTTGGCAATATACCCTGTTATTGTGAAGATTGTGCTCTGTTAAGCAAATGTAAAGTTTAATATTAGATAAGCGTAGGATGAAAAATATTTTAATTTTCCTCAGTGTTAAATTTTAAGGAACAGGAAAGAGTGTCTAGTGCCTTATGTGCAGTGTGAGTTGAGCATCACTAGTTAATAAGTCACAAATTATGTCAAGAGCCTTTTACAAAATGCAAGGAAGTGTGTTATCTTTTTATGCTGTGTTCCTGGGAAACAATGAGAGTTCATATAAAGAGAAGGTATCTTCCTTTCTCATGCAGCTGATTGATGTCATTTCTTTCATCTTTCCATATTTTTTCTTGTCTCTTCTGCATGTCACAGGAAATAAGATTCTGTGTATCCAAAATATTACATGTAATAAGGGCTTCATTGGGCATTTGACATACTGTTCTTGGAGATTTTTCTAAAGCAGAGAGATGTGACACTGAACGTGCCTTGTTTCTGCTATGCAAAAAATTTAACGTCGTGTATTTTAGTGTGTGAAGTACAGAATCTTCAGCCCTTGGTAGCGGGGCTTGCTTGGAGAATAGAAGTTAAGAAAAGGGAAGGAATGTGTGGGGAATTCAAAACACTGTTGTGGCTGGTCACTGGTACATGCGAGGCTGTGTTAACGAACTACATTTTGGCCTTTATTTGATCACATCTCTGTAAATATTATAATCCCAACCACAAAATATTTTAATGCATTTATTTTTGTTTTGCTGAATAAATGTTTCCCTAATGATTTAAGAGAATTTCCCCCCCCCAGTGTAAGCCTAAATGCATCTATGATTTCTTTGCCTTTCACATGCACACATACTATCCTGCCTACGACGAAGTGAAAGTTGTTGTTTTGACCTTCGAATGTTTATTTACCAATTTTATCTCTCTTTAAAAAGCAAAACTACAATTACGGTTTTTACATCGCAATTGAATTTTTTTAATCCAAATTTTATACAATTTCTTGTTTTAACAATAAATCTTAAATAAGGAGTACTTTCATCTTCTTTTGTAACATGTATCTCAATGCCCTAAATTTAATCAATTGGTTGTCAGAGGCTGTGTTCTTCTAATCTACTCTTTCTTCTGAAGATAAACAGTATCATTTTAGGCATTTGTGCAAGAGAATCATATTACTGGTGCTTAAGCAGTTTTTGCTTTTTTAAATCTTAATCCATCTTAAACCAGTGGAGCAGAAATATTTAAAAATGTTTCATTTCAAGCAGAGTGCATAATAAATTGCAATAATTGTAATGTGCCATAAATCCCAGAGCCTATGCATTTTGCATTTTATTCAGGATTGAGGTCAGGAAATTTGGAGAAATTTAAAGAAAATGATTCATCAGTCCTTTTGTTCTGTTGGCCAGGGTCCCAGGATTCTTGAGCTGAGCCCAGCTGACAAGCTTTTGAAGATGGCACAATAACAGTCCAGTGATGCCTGACCATGACAGCACAGCCCTCTTAAGCAGGCAAACCAAGAGAAGAAGAGTTGACATTGGAGTGAAAAGGACGGTAGGGACAGCATCTGCATTTTTTGCAAAGGCAAGAGCAACGTTTTTTAGTGCCATGAATCCCCAAGGTTCAGAGCAGGATGTCGAGTATTCAGTGGTGCAGCATGCAGATGGGGAAAAGTCAAATGTACTCCGCAAGCTGCTGAAGAGGGCGAACTCGTATGAAGATGCCATGATGCCTTTTCCAGGAGCAACCATAATTTCCCAGCTGTTGAAAAATAACATGAACAAAAATGGTGGCACGGAGCCCAGTTTCCAAGCCAGCGGTCTCTCTAGTACAGGCTCAGAAGTACATCAGGAGGATGTATGCAGCAACTCTTCAAGAGACAGCCCCCAAGAGTGTCTTTCCCCTTTTGGCAGGCCGACTATGAGCCAGTTTGATGTGGATCGGTTATGCGACGAGCACCTGAGAGCTAAACGCGCCCGGGTTGAGAATATAATTCGGGGTATGAGCCATTCCCCCAGCGTGGCATTAAGGGGCAATGAAAATGAAAGAGAAATAGCTCCGCAGTCCGTGAGTCCCCGAGAAAGTTACAGAGAAAACAAACGCAAGCAAAAGCTGCCACAACAGCAGCAGCAGAGTTTCCAGCAGCTGGTTTCGGCGAGGAAAGAGCAGAAGCGAGAGGAGCGCAGACAGCTGAAGCAGCAGCTGGAGGACATGCAGAAGCAGCTGCGCCAGCTGCAGGAGAAGTTCTACCAGATCTACGACAGCACCGACTCCGAAAATGATGAAGATGGCAACCTGTCCGAAGACAGCATGCGCTCCGAAACCATGGATGCGAGGGCCGGCGACTCCGTCAGCAGGTCGGACAACGAGATGTGCGAGCTGGACCCGGGGCAGTTCATCGACCGGGCACGGGCCCTCATCCGGGAGCAGGAGATCGCAGAGAACAAGCCGAAAAGAGAAGGTCCCAAGGAGAAGGAGCAAGGGCCAAACACCTTCCACCCCGAAGGCAAGCATTTGGCCGAAACGCTGAAGCAGGAGCTGAACACCGCCATGTCGCAAGTTGTGGACACGGTGGTCAAGGTTTTCTCGTCCAAGCCCTCCCGCCAGCTTCCTCAGGTCTTCCCACCTCTCCAGATCCCGCAGGCGAGGTTCGCCGTCAACGGGGAGAACCACAACTTCCACACGGCCAACCAGCGTTTGCAGTGCTTCGGGGACGTCATCATTCCCAACCCCCTCGACACCTTCGGCAGCGTCCCCATGCCTGGCGCCACCGACCAAACCGAGGCGCTGCCCCTCGTTGTCCGCAAGAACTCCTCCGACCAGTCTGCCTCGGCCCCGCCGGCCGGCGGCCACCACGCCTCCCTGCACCAGTCTCCGCTCTCGGCCACCGCCGGCTTCTCCACCTCCTCGTTCCGCCACCCCTTCCCGCTGCCCCTCATGGCCTACCCCTTCCAGAGCCCTCTGGGTGCCCCCTCGGCCTCCTTCCCGGGGAAGGACCGCGCCTCCCCCGAGTCCCTCGACCTCACCCGGGAGACCACCAGCCTGAGGACCAAGATGTCGTCGCACCACATGAACCACCACCCCTGCTCGCCCGCCCACCCCCCCAGCGCCGCTGAGGGCCTCTCCTTGTCCCTGATAAAGTCCGAGTGTGGCGACCTGCAAGACATGTCCGAAATCTCGCCCTACTCGGGAAGTGCAATATCCTTTTCGAAAGACGAGCGCTAACGCGGCGGCCGGCGGGAGACGACGGGGTGGCCGTGCCCGTGCTGCGGGAGCGGGGCGCTGGCGGGGGAGCGGGCGGACGGCTTGGCGAGGCCAAGTGAAGCGCTGGGTGTTGGCTCACGGCGCTCCTTCGGCAATGGCGTTCGCCTAAAAAAGCCGCCAGGCCTCCCAAGAGTCTTTTAGACCGTCCCGCGGGGTCAGAAAGCAAGCTGAGCCCGTGACCTGGGTGCCGGTGGGTTTCTCTGGGCTGGTGCGTCCTTCCCCAGGTCGGGGGGTGATCGAGGAGGCATTGCCCTCGGCCGAAAACCGTTCAAGCCACGGCTGCCTCCTTTCCCTCCCCTGCCAGGCCAACACGCGACCTGCGTTAATGGTGTCGTGGCTACCACGGCACGGCCATCACGAGCCTTCGGCTCGCAAGTGCATAAGGCAAATGAAGCACAAAAGACACAGGTACTGATATATTCAGGCTGCATCAAGTTCTTTCCCCCACCCAGAGGTCTGTTCCTCAGCCCTTGTGCAGCTGCCTGCTATGCATGATTAACCTCTGTTCAGCCATACACAGAAATCTTTTGTCCTAACATACACAAAGCAAATTATTTTGGAAAGCTAGAGAGAACAATTAAATATAAAACTTCAGCTGTGTTAAATTTACAGAACACTTCACCTGCTTAAAAAAAACGATGGTAAAAAAAAAATCTCGTTTTAGCTCAATAGCAGGCTTTAGTTAGGGAAAAAAATACATCTCTGCCTTTATTTAGGCATATCCAGCCATAGTCATGATCTTTTTCCCCCCCCCTTGGAAACTAGTACTAGATTGTTTTACAATTTTTTTTTCTTTTTTACCAAGAACACCTCCCACTCCTTGCATCTTTTCCCCTAATGCGTTTTTTGGTCAAAAGATTTTTCTTCCAAGTACAGTCGTACTAGAAGTGAATAAAATACCATGTCTGCCTGATGCTAAAATTGAGGATTTTGAGTAAAGAGTGGATGAACATTTTATCCCAGCTCCAAGACCCCAGTAGAAGGCAATAGTGCAAGCACAGAGCCTTAGATGCAGCTAATTTCATTCCCCACCTGATGCGACTGAGCGACTCTGCCCCTCTCTGAGTGATGGTAGCGACGCTGAGGGGCATCATGTGAAGCTGGATGCATCAGGATATGCCCCATCACTGTGTATATTCTAGGTGATTAATAACTGGTGGTTTTAGACTGATTTAACCACATTTTATGTAGACGTGTTAAATCCTTAGGAGGGGGCTGGCAGGGCTTGAGACCCACTGGTTGTCTGGGCTTCCCATCCCTCCCATGGCAGCGGGCACCACTGGGACGAAGGCAGGTACTGGAGATCTGGAGCCCATCACCACCAGTCGCTGATCTAACTTAGGTCAAGCTTGAGTCAAGAATTGCTGCTGTCTGACCTGTATGAATAGTCCCATTTCTCGAGGGGGAAGCGTTTCCAGTTTGAAAGCACCTTCCTTAGCTGTTGGTGTTTTCAAGAGCCAGCTGGTAGTGGACATGATGTTTGAGGGACCTCGCTCTTGAGTGAGGATCTCTCTGCTGCATTGGTAGCAGGGAAATCTTCACCATATGCATTGTAGGGCAAACCAGAGGAGTCGGTCTAAATCCAGCATCACTTGCAGTTACTGCCAGCTGCTTTTGGAGATCCAAACCGAAGATCTTTCCTGTGTGTAGAAATGCAAGCTGTGATGCTCGGAGGGCGGTCCTGAGGTCAACAGGAGTGGCAGCCAAGGGCAAGACTCAGGCCGGAGCAATTAAGTCATTTCTACCAAACAGTACAGTGGCATACTAATTGTTTTTGTATAAAAGTAGTTCTCCCAACCCGGGAGAGGAGTGAGCAGAGGTGAAAAATGTCGAGCGTGTGAACCAGGAGTAGTTCTGGGGCTGCACGTGATCCTCTCCACCCGTGGAGCACCTCTCCCTTGCCTCTGCTGTGTCCCCCCCCTTTCTCCTGCTCAGTCTCACTGGCGGTCGCCTGCGGAGCTTCTTGCTTCTGCTGAAGCAGGGGTGTGAGATCCCCACCACTCCCAGGCTCAGCATCGGGGGGCACACCGAGTGGAGTGACTCCTTGCCCCACTGCTTCCCCTGCCACCGTGAAAGTGCTCTGACTTTCCCACCTAGACACTATTGCAGGCTGCAGTTTGATCTGGGTTTGGATTTATTAAATGACGCTTCTACACAACGTGTATTCTGGTGTATGGCTTGGCTGTGGGGATGGATTGGCTTTTTTCTAGCAGTGGCTCATTTCTCCACGTAGCTTGCAGTTTACAGGGAAGGGCGCAGTATGGAGCTTGGTTTGTTTGTGGCCAATTCTGTTGTGGTGCTTTTATTTTACATGGTTGAATGTGCATGTATAAGGAGTATATGTCTTGAGAGAAGCAGATCTTTCTTACCTGCAGAAAGCAACATCTGTTTTCATGGACAATACAGCCAGGATGAGAACATGAGACTAGCAGATACAGCCAAGTTCAAGTTTTAGTAGTAGGCTAAAACACCGAACCAGCCTGGGTTTTGGCGGTTTTTGTTTGTTTTTGTTCTTTGTTGGGTTTTTTTTGTGGTGTTTTTTTTTAACCAACGCCTGTAAAATGTATCTGATCATTCTTGGCTGAATTGCAGAAGGAAATGGTTAATGTTTGTGTATGTTGCTGAACAAGATAAGATGCACCTGCAGCATGAATTCCCATCTTAGTCATGAATGCAGTCTGTATCTTTGCAAACTAATCTGTTTAATCAAATATTAAGTTTTATTCAAATTCCAAAAGAAACAGACAGTGAATTGTTTTTCTGCACGGTCTTCCTTTGTCAGGCATCCTCTTTGCATCTCAAGAAAAATAGCCTTGTTCAGTCCCCAAACATTTGCATGGATCAGAATTGAAGCACAACAGTAGTTTGTGTGCTGTGAAGACGTGTGTAAAGGTGAAGAAGTTTAGCGTGCTCTCCCTGGCAGGAGGGCTTTAAAACATTAGTGAAACTTTCTGCAATTTATTTATTTTTAAACAGAATTCCAATCCAACTGGAATGAGTTTCCCAGTCCCAATATGTGAAAGCTGTAATTAGTGAATTACAACATTTTTGAAATTAGGAGTTATTACATCTGACTAGAATTAAACTAATTAAATTTGTTAAAAAATGAGCGTTTGTACAGAAAGCTGGAGAACTCCGTGCTGTTGATAAAACCTGGGCGGTGAACGAATGCTTTCCAGCCAGCCCGTTCTCTGAAGGGTCTGGAAGATGCTCGGAGATGCAGCCGTTTGGAGCTTTGCTGAATAAAAGCACCTGAGGTGTAACTTAAGGAGCAGCTTGGCCTTGCTAGAGCAGATTTTTTTTTTACCTGATACAGCCTTTTCTTCCCTCTTTTCCTTCAGCTCAGTACATGTGTGGGCTAGTAAAGCCTGTCAGAGCATTTGTGGGAGCTCAGGCTGAGAGTAACAGGAGTGAAGGATCATCGCTGAAAAAACATTTTTTCGAAAGAGGAACGTTACCTGGGAGGATTGAAATGCAAATGAACCAAATGCTGTGCAGTGCCACCTCTGTGCTTCTCCAGCTGAAACTCACGAGAGCGGGTATATATTTTGTTCCCAGTCCTTCCCTTCCTATTTCTCAGCGTTTTGCCTTTCTGCACTGCTGCGTGAGGTGAGGCCGGGCTGCGCTGTGTAAACGCACAGCGCCGAGACGCTCAGGTTGTTTGAATACCGCTTTAGGTTCAGCTGCAGTACACTGTTCCTCTGATCTTTTATGTTCCTGAGCAGATGTCTTTCATTAATTTATGGATTTATCATCTTTTCTTTCTCTCTCTTTTTTTTTTCCTTTCTTTTTTTTTTTTTTTTCTTTTTTTACACCTGGCAGCTGGCTCAAGTTTCAGCAGTTATTGTCTATTTTGCATTACCCATAGAATTGAATGTCATCTGTCTTCACAAAGCTATGGCTAAGAGAATTGAGGCGAGCCACACGAGCTGCTGGGACAGAGCTTGTTTGCGTTCCATTCGGCACCCCTCCTCCCTTTACCTCCTTAATATTTATTTGTGCTCGTTTTCTTTCCTGGCCTTGAATGGGGCTTAGCTCGTGTTCGGTACAGCTGTATGTTTACTGAATCTATTTCATCATGAGTCATTGTGCGTGTGTAAGTATCCTGGAAACAGCTAGTGCTTTCTTGGAAGAACAGTTGCTTTTCAGCCCAAGCACTTAAAAAGGAAATTAAGCAATTGGTCAGTTCAGTTTTTTTCTGAAATAACCGTGGGTTATCTAATTCTTAGCTCTTAAGTCTGTCATTAACTATTTTTTGCTAGATATTACAGAACATATCCTTTATCATGGTAAAGCGTTAACCTTAGGATCAAGATACACAGATTTGTTGCATATTTGATATCGCTTTAAGGCTGCCAAGTGCTTAAGAACAAGTATAATTTTAATAAAAAATGGGTTTCTGGGAATTTGAGTCTCAGAACATCTTTTAATACATGTTTCATTCAATATCAATATCCTCTGGCATTAGAGCAGAAAATATTTAAAAATCCTAAATGCAGAAGGAATCCAAATGCTTAGACAACTGTCTAATATGCTTAAATCCAGCAAATGAGAGCTTTTTTTTGAAAGTTTAAGTCTGTCTTTGAGCTTGCATTGAAAGAGAATATACGCCAAACCCGATATTAGCATGTTGTCAGCGTCAGAGGAATTGCAAATTAAGGAGACTTAGGAATTTTTTTTCTTTTACTTATTGGAGTTCCCCTTTGGACCCCGATTTTCCTGAAAGGATCGCATAACAAAGTGGATTTCTGGCGTAGAAGTTTGATTTGTCTAAAACTCTTATCACTAAGCAATAGGTGACAGCTTGCTACTATTATTTCACTTACGTATTTTGACAGATGGCACTGCAGAGTGTAATGCTCTTTTAGACTTCTCTATCAGTCTAATGGAGGTAACTGGAGGTTCTTTCAACTCTTCTCTTGGCACAAGAAGTATGTCAGTCATAAATTATCTTCTTTGTAATCATTAAGCATCTAAAACAAAATGCAAGTTCAGCTGAGCCGTTTTCCGTGTACTTCCAGATGATAAGGGGTTTTTAAACTAATATTGTCAATGACTTCTTTTTTTTAAATGCTACATTTTTCCAATGAGAAAATGAACCTTGTAACCAAAATAAAGGGTTTCAGCAGATTTCATGAATTAGAGAAGAAGGAATTCTGCTGAAAAAGACTAGCTAATCGTTAGTAGCCTGTTGGCAAAAATTAGTCTGGGTTTCCCGTCTCGAGGCCTGGAATGAGATGTTCCGTGCTGACGTGCGCACGGCCGTGAGGGGGAAGAGGCACCTTGGCTGCAGCGCATCTGTCAACTGGGTTGACCTTCCCCCCACCATAAGGTGTGAACGGAGTGAAATTTTCAACAATTGTGTTTAGGAGAAACAGTCCTTAGAGAAGCTTCTGGGAAGAACCCTTAATTGACCTTGTGGGAGCCACATTGATTTTCTCCACGTGCATCTTCATTTCTGATAAATTATAAAGCCATTAATTTGCTGAGGAAATGGCAGGGCCAGCCTGCGGCACAGATGTGACCAGAGCCGTCCTAGCACGCAGTACACAAAAGAGAGCCAAGAAGCTGGGAGAAAAATCAGCAAGCCGAGATTGTTATGGTTAGCTTCACATTCCCTTGGGAACTCTTTTAGTTGCTTCTGTTTACAGATCTAAAAGGCAATGATGTTGCCAGGATAAATAGGCTGCCTTATAGGGTAAGTGGCCATTTATTGATCTGCTAGCCTGCGTTTATCGATTGGTTAACCCCAAATACATCTTCGTTCTCCGAGGAGTTAACTGTGTAAATCGGGAGGCGACAAGTTTGTGGCGGGGGGGATCGAGCGGCAGAGGGGCTCTGCCTCTTACAAACTGCGCTTTGATTTGCACGGCAGCCACTGGAGCAGAGCAACAGCGGGATTAGGGGGAGTTACTCAAGGTGTTGAAATCTATCGACACAAGTGAAACGGGCGAAACGTACTGCCTGTATAAAACATTGCTCAGCGTGATAACGCGCCTCCGACTGTCTCGCATGCGTTAGCTTTATCTCATGCAAGCGGCACAACGCTGAGAGAAAAGAAACTTTAGCTGGCATTGCAAAGGGGAGGGAGGAAAAGCTTCCGATAAGTTTTCTGCGGCACATGCTTCGTGCATTTGTTTCCTTAGCAACAAGTGAACATACATACGGTACACAAGCCGTAAACTTGCAAGGTTCACGAGACCCAGCACCAAAACTGATAGGGAATCCGGGGTTTAAGTTGCGTGGCCTCGCATCCCTCGTTTAGCTGTTTTGCGGAAAATTGCAGCGCAGCGATTTAAATGTTAACATTTTCTCCTGTAGTCCGGGAAACTGTAGAGTATTGAAGGGGGCACTTTGCTAGCTCTATATGCTCAGAAACAGCTTTCTCAAGAAAAGCATTTTCCTTTACTAATTCAATCCTACATGCAGGAAGGCTTGTCACCGAATCACTTGAAAAAGGCCAAGCTCATGTTCTTTTACACCCGGTACCCAAGTTCCAATATGCTGAAAACCTACTTCTCAGATGTAAAGGTAAGAAAATCTCTTCTTCCTCCCCCCTCCCTCCCCACCTTACTGCATGCTGTATTTGCTCATGAAATGCTATCATGTTATATGGGAGATTAATAATATTTCTGGGTACACAAAGGTTGCAGCTGACTTTATTCACTTGTTCTTCCTGTTGAGGTGTACCCTGCTCATGCCTAGGTGAGGAAAGGGGATGGTTTTAAATTAAAAATAAAAAAATCATTGACATTTTAGAGCAAAGTCAGAATAATTATTACAGTAAATGAAACAGTTTTCATTATATGTGTCCTATTAGAAAAAGAGATTTCTGTGGTGGTAGAAATGTACTTCCAAGAACATTTTGGAGCAGTTCTCAAGTGCTCCCTTATTGTTTCATTTCAGTGGGTTTCCTCATATTTGTGCTTACATAAGCAGAGTGTAGAATCCCTTTCTTTCTGTCAAAAAGAAACAGTACATTGAAATTCTCCATGCAGAAGCTGCTTAAAAACAAAAGTGATGATTGTCTCTTATTTACAACTTAATTTGTTGTTGATGCAGAGTACACTGAGCATAAGGAGGATGAATAAAGTGACAGATTCAGGCCACATTATTCAAATGAGGATATGAAAGCTGTCGACATACAGCTGCATCCTCCCTCATTCTACAGAATATTAGGACCTCCTGATTTTTTTTCTAAAAGTAATTGTTCCTTCATATCAACTTGATTTTGTGTTAATCATCTAAGTTTTTTAGAAAAAAAACACATAGATTGGGTTTTAATGATTATAATGGCATACATGGTGTCATTATCTAAGTAACTTTATAAACATTACATTAGCTTAAATTAGTTTGTTACATTCCCCCCTCCCGAA